>NC_086449.1:398643542-399299167 GCF_028390025.1 Pseudophryne corroboree
CCAGTGCCAGGTATATGCCCCCAGTGCCAGATCTTCCCCCATATGCCCCCAGTGCCAGATCTTCCCCCACTGTGCCAGGTATATGCCCCCAGTGCCAAATATACCCCCCTCCCCAGTGCCACATATGCCCCCCGCCCCAGTGCCAGGTCTCCCCCCCCAGTGCCAGGTATATGCCCCCCAGTGCCAGGTCTTCCCCCACAGTGCCAGGTATATGCCCCCAGTGCCAAATATACCCCCCTCCCCAGTGCCACATATGCCCCCCGTCCCAGTGCCAGGTCTTCCCCCCCAGTGTCAGGTATATGCCCCCCAGTGCCAGGTATATGCCCCACAGTGCCAGGTATATGCCCCCCAGTGCCAGGTCTTCCCCCCCAGTGCCAGGTATATGCCCCCCAGTGCCAGGTCTTCCCCCACAGTGCCATGTATATGCCCCCCAGTGCCAGGTCTCCCCCCCCCAGTGCCAGGTATATGCCCCCCAGTGCCAGGTATATGCCCCCCAGTGCCAGGTATATGCCCCCCAATGCCAGGTATATGCCCCCCAGTGCCAGGTCTTCCCCCCCCAGTGCCAGGTATATGCCCCACAGTGCCAGGTATATACCCCACAGTGCCAGGTATATACCCCACAGTGCCAGGTATATGCCCCCCAGTGCCAGGTCTTCCCCCCCAGTGCCAGGTATATGCCCCCCAGTGCCATGTATATGCCCCCCAGTGCCAGGTCTCCTCCCCCCCCCAGTGCCAGGTATATGCCCCCCAGTACCAGGTATATGCCCCCAGTGCCTGCTCCCCCCTTGTGTTGGAGGGACATGGAGCGCATCGCGCGTCTCCTGTGTCCCTCCCTGGCTCTCTCCCCCGGCCGGTCTAATACAGGAAGTGCCGGTTCGTGAGCCAATCAGAGCTCACGAATGGCACTTCCTTAGACCGGCCGGGAGAGAGCCAGGGAGGGACACAGGAGACGCGCGATGCGCTCCATGTCCCTCCAACACAGCAGGGAGGGAGACATCAGATTGACATGCGGGCGCTCGTCCGCATGTCAATCTGTGTAATGTCAGAGGCGCCACTGCGAGGCGCCCTCTGCGGGTCAGGAGCCCGGCGGCAGCCGACTCCGCTGCCTCCCGGACTTCCGCCCCTGATAACAGCATCGCAGCCACAATGAGCATGGCTACATCTGCATGTACATAAGCTTTGCAACTACATCTGTATGTACATAAGCTTTGCAACCAAATAGTGACTTATGTCAGGTTTCTTATAGAGATGAGTGGGTTCGGATCTCAGGCATCTGAACCCCACTAAACTTCACGATCCGAGCTGGAAACCAAGTCTGACTCAGGACTGCCAGCCAGACTCGGATCCCAGAATGAGGCAAAACGTCATCATCCCGCTGTTGTATTCTCGCGGGTTTTGGATTCCATATAAGGAGCTGCGCATCACTCCGGACTTGGAGAGTGAGGGAGACAGATCTATCTCTCTGTGGGTGGTGTTGGGTGGGGTCAGAGTGCTGTCTTTAGGGGTGCTGTCCTATGTGCTGTTAGGGGTGCTGTCCTGTGGTGTCCTGTGCTGTTAGGGGTGCTGTATATGGGTGTTGCTGTCCTGTCACTGTGCTATACAGGGGCACTGTCCTGAATGCTATACAAAACATAGAGGTGTTGTATAAATAAAAGTTCACTGGCCCTGTCCTGTATGCTGTAAAAATACAAGGGTGCTGTGAAAATACAGGGGTGTTGTTAAAATGAAGGTACACTGGACCTGTCCTATATGCTGTAAAAAAATGGGTATTTTTGCTGCTGGGAGTTGTTGCTGCTGGGAGTCGATCGTCATCCCAGAGAGGAAGTCAGAAGACCCCTTGTACTACTTTAACTAAGCAATTGTTTGTCCAACAGTACTTTGCGGGGAAGATGAAATATGACAGCAGTCTCCCTGTTGCAAAATGGATTACTGAGGCAATAACAACTATGCTGGTGTTAGAGGTGCGTCCGGTATCCAACATTAGTGCAGTGGGATTTAGACAGTTGATGTACGTACTGTGTCCCCGGTACCAAATCCTGTACAGATTGTCAAAGTCAAAAATATTTCATAGAAAGAACATACAAACTCTACACACATATAAGTCGCTATACTTGCAAATACACGCAGCGAGCACAGCAATATATGGTAACACACGCATTTACACAGACATGCCACAGAGATGGATTCGACACTTATTTCATACAGTACATAATTATAATAATATCAAGCGCCAGACATCATGATTATTTAAAATTATATAATGAAGTAATGTCATGTATGTGTATTATTTGAACGAAGCAAGATACACCTGTCATATTTGGTATTTAAGCAACCAGATTAATGTGTAGATTAATTTGATACTTGTTATTAAGTTGTAGGACATTGCAACAAATAGTTATGATTAAATGTATGAAAGCTAAAATCACTCTTATTAGTACAACGGACAGGAAACTCAGGCCAGCCCTTTGGATGTCTTCAAGGCTGAGCCTGTTTAGCATATACAAATAGACTAGTGACTCATCATGAATGAGAAAATGCCCTCCCCCAAAAACTAGATAACACATTGCAGAGACACACAGTTCTCAGTTGCTGTTTTGTACCAGAGGATGATGGAGTTTCTGCCAGACCAGTTCCTGTATTTATTTTCTGAGAGAGATATAAGATGCATTGAGGGAATGGTATGGTATGCTGGCCTGTAACTGTATGTAACTGTATGTATTAACTGCTTACTGTATGAGTTGTAACCATGTAACTATAGGTATACTGTACATTGTAATATATTGAATCCATATCCTTTTAATAACAAATATATACATCAATGAGCTTTGGAACTCAGATAATATGTGGGTGTATTGCTTTCTCTTATGGGATGCAGTGTTTTGCTATGTATAGTGCACATTCATGGCACATGGTAATAAGTGGTGCAGGCGTTTACAATATACACTGCTCAAAAAATAAAGGGAACACTAAAATAACACATCCTAGATTTGAATGAATGCAATATTCTTATTAATTACTTTGTTCTTTACATAGTTGAATGTGTTGACAACAAAATCACACAAAAATTATCAATGGAAATCAAATTTATTAACCCATGGAGGTCTGGATTTGGAGTCACACTCAAAATTAAAGTGGAACAACACACTACAGGCTGATCCAACTTTGATGTAATGTCCTTAAAACAAGTCAAAATGAGGCTCAGTAGTGTGTGTGGCCTCCACGTGCCTGTATGACCTCCCTACAACACCTGGGCATGCTCCTGATGAGGTGGCGGATGCTCTCCTGAGGGATCTCCTCCCAGACCTGGACTAAAGCATCTGCCAACTCCTGGACAGTCTGTGGTGCAACATGGCGTTGGTGGATGGAGCGAGACATGATGTCCCAGATGTGCTCAATTGGATTCAGGTCTGGGGAATGGGCAGGCCAGTCCATAGCATCAATGCCTTCATCTTGCAGGAACTGCTGACACACTCCAGCCACAGGAGGTCTGGCATTGTCTTGCATTAGGAGGAACCCAGGGCCAACTGCACCAGCATATGGTCTCACAAGGGGTCTGAGGATCTCATCTCGGTACTTAATGGCAGTCAGGCTACCTCTTGCCACAGCTCGCATTGATGTGCCATCCTGGATGAGCTGCACTACCTGAGCCACTTGTGTGGGTTGTAGGGAGGTCATACAGGCACGTGGGGACCACACACACTACTGAGCCTCATTTTGACTTGTTTTAAGGACATTACATCAAAGTTGGATCAGCCTGTAGTTTTTTTTTCCACTTTAATTTTGAGTGTGACTCCAAATCCAGACCTCCATGGGTTCATAAATTTGATTTCAAAGTATTTAATAAGAATATTTCATTCATTCAGATCTAGGATGTGTTATTTTAGTGTTCCCTTTATTTATTTTTTAGCAGTGTATATTAGAGTGGGCATTTTAAATATTTGTTAGAAAGCAATTTGGTATTTGCAGATGAGGGCTCTTTCGTGATATCATGGTCAGACTGAGAGGCGGCACTGTTGAACACTACCTGAGCGTACTAAAGGATTGCAGAAAGACCAGTCTTTGTAATTGATTTGTTATGAACAAGAGTTGTTTTGTTCTATTTCTCTTTTCTCTCTTTCCTGCTGACAAACATTTTTTTTTCAGGACATTCTATTTTTGCGAGGTTTTTTTATGAGGAGTCGAGTGGACTGGAACTGGTTCTGGAGGAAGGAGTGATTTCCTTATAGGATCCCAGGATTAACTGATCAGTTAGTTAAAGCCAGAGAAAAAAAAATCAAAGGTCTAGTAGTTATGGAGTTCGGAGGTAATCAGGAACAATCAGACAATGGTTATTCACACATTGCAGATAAAGAGCTCATTAATATATGTGGAAGAAAGGTTTATGAGTGGCTCTCCCCAAACTCCGAAGGTTTATGTTATTTAGGAAGGACACTACTTATAACTAGAGATGAGCGCCTGAAATTTTTCGGGTTTTGTGTTTTGGTTTTGGGTTCGGTTCCGCGGCCGTGTTTTGGGTTCGAACGCGTTTTGGCAAAACCTCACCGAATTTTTTTTGTCGGATTCGGGTGTGTTTTGGATTCGGGTGTTTTTTTCAAAAAACACTAAAAAACAGCTTAAATCATAGAATTTGGGGGTCATTTTGATCCCAAAGTATTATTAACCTCAAAAACCATAATTTACACTCATTTTCAGTCTATTCTGAATACCTCACACCTCACAATATTATTTTTAGTCCTAAAATTTGCACCGAGGTCGCTGTGTGAGTAAGATAAGCGACCCTAGTGGCCGACACAAACACCGGGCCCATCTAGGAGTGGCACTGCAGTGTCACGCAGGATGTCCCTTCCAAAAAACCCTCCCCAAACAGCACATGACGCAAAGAAAAAAAGAGGCGCAATGAGGTAGCTGACTGTGTGAGTAAGATTAGCGACCCTAGTGGCCGACACAAACACCGGGCCCATCTAGGAGTGGCACTGCAGTGTCACGCAGGATGTCCCTTCCAAAAAACCCTCCCCAATCAGCACATGATGCAAAGAAAAAGAAAAGAAAAAAGAGGTGCAAGATGGAATTGTCCTTGGGCCCTCCCACCCACCCTTATGTTGTATAAACAAAACAGGACATGCACACTTTAACCAACCCATCATTTCAGTGACAGGGTCTGCCACACGACTGTGACTGATATGACGGGTTGGTTTGGACCCCCCCCAAAAAAGAAGCAATTAATCTCTCCTTGCACAAACTGGCTCTACAGAGGCAAGATGTCCACCTCATCTTCACCCTCCGATATATCACCGTGTACATCCCCCTCCTCACAGATTATCAATTCGTCCCCACTGGAATCCACCATCTCAGCTCCCTGTGTACTTTGTGGAGGCAATTGCTGCTGGTCAATGTCTCCGCGGAGGAATTGATTATAATTCATTTTAATGAACATCATCTTCTCCACATTTTCTGGATGTAACCTCGTACGCCGATTGCTGACAAGGTGAGCGGCGGCACTAAACACTCTTTCGGAGTACACACTTGTGGGAGGGCAACTTAGGTAGAATAAAGCCAGTTTGTGCAAGGGCCTCCAAATTGCCTCTTTTTCCTGCCAGTATAAGTACGGACTGTGTGACGTGCCTACTTGGATGCGGTCACTCATATAATCCTCCACCATTCTATCAATGTTGAGAGAATCATATGCAGTGACAGTAGACGACATGTCCGTAATCGTTGTCAGGTCCTTCAGTCCGGACCAGATGTCAGCATCAGCAGTCGCTCCAGACTGCCCTGCATCACCGCCAGCGGGTGGGCTCGGAATTCTGAGCCTTTTCCTCGCACCCCCAGTTGCGGGAGAATGTGAAGGAGGAGATGTTGACAGGTCGCGTTCCGCTTGACTTGACAATTTTGTCACCAGCAGGTCTTTCAACCCCAGCAGACCTGTGTCTGCTGGAAAGAGAGATCCAAGGTAGGCTTTAAATCTAGGATCGAGCACGGTGGCCAAAATGTAGTGCTCTGATTTCAACAGATTGACCACCCGTGAATCCTTGTTAAGCGAATTAAGGGCTGCATCCACAAGTCCCACATGCCTAGCGGAATCGCTCCCTTTTAGCTCCTTCTTCAATGCCTCCAGCTTCTTCTGCAAAAGCCTGATGAGGGGAATGACCTGACTCAGGCTGGCAGTGTCTGAACTGACTTCACGTGTGGCAAGTTCAAAGTGCATCAGAACCTTGCACAACGTTGAATTCATTCTCCACTGCACTTGAGACAGGTGCATTCCACCTACTATATCGTGCTCAATTGTATAGGCTTGAATGGCCTTTTGCTGCTCCTCCAACCTCTGAAGCATATAGAGGGTTGAATTCCACCTCGTTACCACTTCTTGCTTCAGATGATGGCAGGGCAGGTTCAGTAGTTTTTGGTGGTGCTCCAGTCTTCTGTACGTGGTGCCTGTACGCCGAAAGTGTCCCGCAATTTTTCTGGCCACCGACAGCATCTCTTGCACGCCCCTGTCGTTTTTTAAAAAATTCTGCACCACCAAATTCAAGGTATGTGCAAAACATGGGACGTGCTGGAATTTGCCCATATTTAATGCACACACAATATTGCTGGCGTTGTCCGATGCCACAAATCCACAGGAGAGTCCAATTGGGGTAAGCCATTCCGCGATGATCTTCCTCAGTTGCCGTAAGAGGTTTTCAGCTGTGTGCGTATTCTGGAAAGCGGTGATACAAAGCGTAGCCTGCCTAGGAAAGAGTTGGCGTTTGCGAGATGCTGCTACTGGTGCCGCCGCTGCTGTTCTTGCGGCGGGAGTCCATACATCTACCCAGTGGGCTGTCACAGTCATATAGTCCTGACCCTGCCCTGCTCCACTTGTCCACATGTCCGTGGTTAAGTGGACATTGGGTACAACTGCATTTTTTAGGACACTGGTGAGTCTTTTTCTGACGTCCGTGTACATTCTCGGTATCGCCTGCCTAGAGAAGTGGAACCTAGATGGTATTTGGTAACGGGGGCACACTGCCTCAATAAATTGTCTAGTTCCCTGTGAACTAACGGCGGATACCGGACGCACGTCTAACACCAACATAGTTGTCAAGGACTCAGTTATCCGCTTTGCAGTAGGATGACTGCTGTGATATTTCATCTTCCTCGCAAAGGACTGTTGAACAGTCAATTGCTTACTGGAAGTAGTACAAGTGGGCTTACGACTTCCCCTCTGGGATGACCATCGACTCCCAGCGGCAACAACAGCAGCGCCAGCAGCAGTAGGCGTTACACGCAAGGATGCATCGGAGGAATCCCAGGCAGGAGAGGACTCGTCAGAATTGCCAGTGACATGGCCTGCAGGACTATTGGCATTCCTGGGGAAGGAGGAAATTGACACTGAGGGAGTTGGTGGGGTGGTTTGCGTGAGCTTGGTTACAAGAGGAAGGGATTTACTGGTCAGTGGACTGCTTCCGCTGTCACCCAAAGTTTTTGAACTTGTCACTGACTTATTATGAATGCGCTGCAGGTGACGTATAAGGGAGGATGTTCCGAGGTGGTTAACGTCCTTACCGCTACTTATTACAGCTTGACAAAGGGAACACACGGCTTGACACCTGTTGTCCGCATTTCTGGTGAAATACCTCCACACCGAAGAGCTGATTTTTTTGGTATTTTCACCTGGCATGTCAACGGCCATATTCCTCCCACGGACAACAGGTGTCTCCCCGGGTGCCTGACTTAAACAAACCACCTCACCATCAGAATCCTCCTGGTCAATTTCCTCCCCAGCGCCAGCAACACCCATATCCTCCTCATCCTGGTGTACTTCAACACTGACATCTTCAATCTGACTATCAGGAACTGGACTGCGGGTGCTCCTTCCAGCACTTGCAGGGGGCGTGCAAATGGTGGAAGGCGCATGCTCTTCACGTCCAGTGTTGGGAAGGTCAGGCATCGCAACCGACACAATTGGACTCTCCTTGTGGATTTGGGATTTCAAAGAACGCACAGTTCTTTGCGGTGCTTTTGCCAGCTTGAGTCTTTTCAGTTTTCTAGCGAGAGGCTGAGTGCTTCCATCCTCATGTGAAGCTGAACCACTAGCCATGAACATAGGCCAGGGCCTCAGCCGTTCCTTGCCACTCCGTGTGGTAAATGGCATATTGGCAAGTTTACGCTTCTCCTCCGACAATTTTATTTTAGGTTTTGGAGTCCTTTTTTTACTGATATTTGGTGTTTTGGTTTTGACATGCTCTGTACTATGCCATTGGGCATCGGCCTTGGCAGACGACGTTGCTGGCATTTCATCGTCTCGGCCATGACTAGTGGCAGCAGCTTCAGCACGAGGTGGAAGTGGATCTTGATCTTTCCCTAATTTTGGAACCTCAACATTTTTGTTCTCCATATTTTAATAGGCACAACTAAAAGGCACCTCAGGTAAACAATGGAGATGGATGGATTGGATACTAGTATACAATTATGGACGGGCTGCCGAGTGCCGACACAGAGGTAGCCACAGCCGTGAACTACCGCACTGTACTGTGTCTGCTGCTAATATATAGACTGGTTGATAAAGAGATAGTATACTCGTAACTAGTATGTATGTATAAAGAAAGAAAAAAAAACCACGGTTAGGTGGTATATACAATTATGGACGGGCTGCCGAGTGCCGACACAGAGGTAGCCACAGCCGTGAACTACCGCACTGTACTGTGTCTGCTGCTAATATATAGACTGGTTGATAAAGAGATAGTATACTCGTAACTAGTATGTATGTATAAAGAAAGAAAAAAAAACCACGGTTAGGTGGTATATACAATTATGGACGGGCTGCCGAGTGCCGACACAGAGGTAGCCACAGCCGTGAACTACCGCACTGTACTGTGTCTGCTGCTAATATATAGACTGGTTGATAAAGAGATAGTATACTCGTAACTAGTATGTATGTATAAAGAAAGAAAAAAAAACCACGGTTAGGTGGTATATACAATTATGGACGGGCTGCCGAGTGCCGACACAGAGGTAGCCACAGCCGTGAACTACCGCACTGTACTGTGTCTGCTGCTAATATATAGACTGGTTGATAAAGAGATAGTATACTCGTAACTAGTATGTATGTATAAAGAAAGAAAAAAAAACCACGGTTAGGTGGTATATACAATTATGGACGGGCTGCCGAGTGCCGACACAGAGGTAGCCACAGCCGTGAACTACCGCACTGTACTGTGTCTGCTGCTAATATATAGACTGGTTGATAAAGAGATAGTATACTCGTAACTAGTATGTATGTATAAAGAAAGAAAAAAAAACCACGGTTAGGTGGTATATACAATTATGGACGGGCTGCCGAGTGCCGACACAGAGGTAGCCACAGCCGTGAACTACCGCACTGTACTGTGTCTGCTGCTAATATATAGACTGGTTGATAAAGAGATAGTATACTCGTAACTAGTATGTATGTATAAAGAAAGAAAAAAAAACCACGGTTAGGTGGTATATACAATTATGGACGGGCTGCCGAGTGCCGACACAGAGGTAGCCACAGCCGTGAACTACCGCACTGTACTGTGTCTGCTGCTAATATATAGACTGGTTGATAAAGAGATAGTATACTCGTAACTAGTATGTATGTATAAAGAAAGAAAAAAAAACCACGGTTAGGTGGTATATACAATTATGGACGGGCTGCCGAGTGCCGACACAGAGGTAGCCACAGCCGTGAACTACCGCACTGTACTGTGTCTGCTGCTAATATATAGACTGGTTGATAAAGAGATAGTATACTCGTAACTAGTATGTATGTATAAAGAAAGAAAAAAAAACCACGGTTAGGTGGTATATACAATTATGGACGGGCTGCCGAGTGCCGACACAGAGGTAGCCACAGCCGTGAACTACCGCACTGTACTGTGTCTGCTGCTAATATATAGACTGGTTGATAAAGAGATAGTATACTCGTAACTAGTATGTATGTATAAAGAAAGAAAAAAAAACCACGGTTAGGTGGTATATACAATTATGGACGGGCTGCCGAGTGCCGACACAGAGGTAGCCACAGCCGTGAACTACCGCACTGTACTGTGTCTGCTGCTAATATAGACTGGTTGATAAAGAGATAGTATACTACTAATATTATATATACTGGTGGTCAGGTCACTGGTCACTAGTCACACTGGCAGTGGCACTCCTGCAGCAAAAGTGTGCACTGTTTTAATATAATATTATGTACTCCTGGCTCCTGCTATAACCTATAACTGGCACTGCAGTAGTGCTCCCCAGTCTCCCCCACAATTATAAGCTGTGTGAGCTGAGCAGTCAGACAGATATATAATATATATAGATGATGCAGCACACTGGCCTGAGCCTGAGCAGTGCACACAGATATGGTATGTGACTGACTGAGTCACTGTGTGTATCGCTTTTTTCAGGCAGAGAACGGATATATTAAATAAACTGCACTGTGTGTCTGGTGGTCACTCACTATATAATATATTATTATGTACTCCTGGCTCCTGCTATAACCTATAACTGGCACTGCAGTAGTGCTCCCCAGTCTCCCCCACAATTATAAGCTGTGTGAGCTGAGCAGTCAGACAGATATATATAATATTATATATAGATAATAGATGATGCAGCACACTGGCCTGAGCCTGAGCAGTGCACACAGATATGGTATGTGACTGAGTCACTGTGTGCTGTGTATCGCTTTTTTCAGGCAGAGAACGGATTATAAATAAAACTGGTGGTCACTATCAGCAAAACTCTGCACTGTACTGAGTACTCCTAATGCTCCCCAAAATTAGTAAATCAAGTGTCTCTCTAATCTATTCTAAACGGAGAGGACGCCAGCCACGTCCTCTCCCTATCAATCTCAATGCACGTGTGAAAATGGCGGCGACGCGCGGCTCCTTATATAGAATCCGAGTCTCGCGAGAATCCGACAGCGTCATGATGACGTTCGGGCGCGCTCAGGTTAACCGAGCAAGGCGGGAAGATCCGAGTCGCTCGGACCCG
The DNA here is from genome assembly GCF_028390025.1 of Pseudophryne corroboree. Taxonomy (NCBI): domain Eukaryota; kingdom Metazoa; phylum Chordata; class Amphibia; order Anura; family Myobatrachidae; genus Pseudophryne; species Pseudophryne corroboree. The sequence continues at coordinate 398,654,526 of NC_086449.1, forward strand.
TGAAAAAAAACATGAAGTTCTGGCGGGTTCGGATTCAGAGAAACCGAACCCGCTCATCTCTACTTATAACCCTTGTTCGATTATTAAACAGACCTAGCATACGTTCCAGAAATGGAAACAGTGTTCAGAAAATTATAGGAATATGTAGATCATGAAATCCAGACCTCCATGGGTTAATAAATTTGATTTCCATTGATAATTTTAGTGTGATTTTGTTGTCAGCACATTCAACTATGTAAAGAACAAAGTATTTAATAAGAATATTTCATTCATTCAGATCTAGGATGTGTTATTTTAGTGTTGCCTTTATTTTTTTGAGCAGTGTATATTAGAGTGGGCATTTTAAATATTTGTTAGAAAGCAATTTGGTATTTGCTAGAGATGAGCGGGTTCGGTTTCTCTGAATCCGAACCCGCCAGAACTTCATGTTTTTTTTCACGGGTCCGAGCGACTCGGATCTTCCCGCCTTGCTCGGTTAACCCGAGCGCGCCCGAACGTCATCATGACGCTGTCGGATTCTCGCGAGGCTCGGATTCTATAGCGAGACTCGGATTCTATATAAGGAGCCGCGCGTCGCCGCCATTTTCACACGTGCATTGAGATTGATAGGGAGAGGACGTGGCTGGCGTCCTCTCCGTTTAGACACTTGATTTACTAATTTTGGGGAGCATTAGGAGTACTCAGTAGTGTACAGTGCAGAGTTTTGCTGATAGTGACCAGTGACTGACCACCACTTTTATTTATAATCCGTTCTCTGCCTGAAAAAAGCGATACACAGCACACAGTGACTCAGTCACATACCATATCTGTGTGCACTGCTCAGGCTCAGGCCAGTGTGCTGCATCATCTATTATCTATATATAATATTATATATATCTGTCTGACTGCTCAGCTCACACAGCTTATAATTGTGGGGGAGACTGGGGAGCACTACTGCAGTGCCAGTTATAGGTTATAGCAGGAGCCAGGAGTACATAATATATTATATAGTGAGTGACCACCAGACACACAGTGCAGTTTATTTAATATATCCGTTCTCTGCCTGAAAAAAGCGATACACACAGTGACTCAGTCAGTCACATACCATATCTGTGTGCACTGCTCAGGCTCAGGCCAGTGTGCTGCATCATCTATATATATTATATATCTGTCTGACTGCTCAGCTCACACAGCTTATAATTGTGGGGGAGACTGGGGAGCACTACTGCAGTGCCAGTTATAGGTTATAGCAGGAGCCAGGAGTACATAATATTATATTAAAATTAAACAGTGCACACTTTTGCTGCAGGAGTGCCACTGCCAGTGTGACTAGTGACCAGTGACCTGACCACCAGTATATAATATTAGTAGTATACTATCTCTTTATCAACCAGTCTATATTAGCAGCAGACACAGTACAGTGCGGTAGTTCACGGCTGTGGCTACCTCTGTGTCGGCACTCGGCAGCCCATCCATAATTGTATATACCACCTAACCGTGGTTTTTTTTTCTTTCTTTATACATACATACTAGTTACGAGTATACTATCTCTTTATCAACCAGTCTATATATTAGCAGCAGACACAGTACAGTGCGGTAGTTCACGGCTGTGGCTACCTCTGTGTCGGCACTCGGCAGCCCGTCCATAATTGTATATACCACCTAACCGTGGTTTTTTTTTCTTTCTTTATACATACATACTAGTTACGAGTATACTATCTCTTTATCAACCAGTCTATATATTAGCAGCAGACACAGTACAGTGCGGTAGTTCACGGCTGTGGCTACCTCTGTGTCGGCACTCGGCAGCCCGTCCATAATTGTATATACCACCTAACCGTGGTTTTTTTTTCTTTCTTTATACATACATACTAGTTACGAGTATACTATCTCTTTATCAACCAGTCTATATATTAGCAGCAGACACAGTACAGTGCGGTAGTTCACGGCTGTGGCTACCTCTGTGTCGGCACTCGGCAGCCCGTCCATAATTGTATATACCACCTAACCGTGTTTTTTTTTTCTTTCTTTATACATACATACTAGTTACGAGTATACTATCTCTTTATCAACCAGTCTATATATTAGCAGCAGACACAGTACAGTGCGGTAGTTCACGGCTGTGGCTACCTCTGTGTCGGCACTCGGCAGCCCGTCCATAATTGTATACTAGTATCCAATCCATCCATCTCCATTGTTTACCTGAGGTGCCTTTTAGTTGTGCCTATTAAAATATGGAGAACAAAAATGTTGAGGTTCCAAAATTAGGGAAAGATCAAGATCCACTTCCACCTCGTGCTGAAGCTGCTGCCACTAGTCATGGCCGAGACGATGAAATGCCAGCAACGTCGTCTGCCAAGGCCGATGCCCAATGTCATAGTACAGAGCATGTCAAATCCAAAACACCAAATATCAGTAAAAAGCCTCTTTTTTTCTTTGCGTCATGTGCTGTTTGGGGAGGGTTTTTTGGAAGGGACATCCTGCGTGACACTGCAGTGCCACTCCTAGATGGGCCCGGTGTTTGTGTCGGCCACTAGGGTCGCTAATCTTACTCACACAGCTACCTCATTGCGCCTCTTTTTTTCTTTGCGTCATGTGCTGTTTGGGGAGGGTTTTTTGGAAGGGACATCCTGCGTGACACTGCAGTGCCACTCCTAGATGGGCCCGGTGTTTGTGTCGGCCACTAGGGTCGCTTATCTTACTCACACAGCGACCTCGGTGCAAATTTTAGGACTAAAAATAATATTGTGAGGTGTGAGGTATTCAGAATAGACTGAAAATGAGTGTAAATTATGGTTTTTGAGGTTAATAATACTTTGGGATCAAAATGACCCCCAAATTCTATGATTTAAGCTGTTTTTTAGTGTTTTTGGAAAAAAACACCCGAATCCAAAACACACCCGAATCCGACAAAAAAAATTCGGTGAGGTTTTGCCAAAACGCGTTCGAACCCAAAACACGGCCGCGGAACCGAACCCAAAACCAAAACACAAAACCCGAAAAATTTCAGGCGCTCATCTCCAGTATTTGCAGATGAGGGCTCTTTCGAGATATCATGGTCTTAATGATGCACTGTACATTATAAACGCGACGCTGTGGTCGATCAGCTTGTGGTGGACGCATCGTGAAGCTGAGAAAATCATATCCGTGTGTTCTGTTGTGTTATCAGTAAGCCAATGATATGAAAATTCAAGGGACAATGTGTTTCTCATAATATTTAAGATGCTAAAATGTATTTTTATTGTTGCAAAACAAAGTTCAAATAAGTCATATTGTGTTTGATTCAGATTGGATTGTTTATCTGACAAACAATTTGGAAGCTGCTCAATCATGCCTGGAGGTAATTATATATCAGGTGCTGGAAGGGGGAGGGGTCACAGACAAACAACAAACAAAGAGGAAGGGGGGTGCAAATCCCCACCCCCAAATTCCCTTCCGCACACTGAAAATTACCTGTAACCATCCCTGAATCTATCTGGTAATAAAATTCAGAGAATTCGTCACAAATGTTTGCAAACACATGTTTAGCTGCTGGCCACTTCACGGCTTCTCTGATACAGCAGTCCTAACTCTACTTGATAGCAGTGCCCACATAGGGCCATGTAATTTGTCACAGTACGCCTCATGATAAAGGCTATTACTAAAACACTTCCAGACAGAGAGCTAACTTACCCGGGAGCCACCCCCAGGATCTCCCATTGGCACTACAAGGAACAGCATGCCTTCCAAATGCTGCTCCCATTCAATGCCTCATGCACACAAGCAGAGTGAGTGGATTTGAACCCCGGAAATCGGGTCCCGTGGTACACCAAGTAAGTGGAGGCTTGGTGGCATGAGGCAGCTGACTCACGTTAATACAGATTTGAAATACGCAAATCATGAGGAGATTTGCAGAGGAGCATAATAGGGAATTGTGCATTGTGTAGTATTGAAGTAAAAAGGTTTTTTGTTACGCTCCGAGCTGAGGGTCGCAGCTTGTACATCGACCCGTGGTCGTACGGCAGATAGGTAACAAGTACTGGACCACGCGTTTGTGGGTGTGGTACATAGCGCAACTTGATACCCCTTTTACAAGCTTTTGCATAAAATTGCGGTATCATTAGCGCAGTGTAGAGCATACGCAAGCGTGATTTGTGTATAAGTGTATGGGGAGTTTTCGCTGGTCTCTCTCAGGAAAATCTCCAGCGGCGGATATTTACTAGAAAAGGTAAGTCACTTCAAACACTTCCAGTAAATAGAAACCAATAGGGCCTCACTGGGTACGCGGTGTTCACTATTGGAGTGAGTCGTGGTACTCAGCAGAGAAGGAGCGAGTGAAAGCACTAGGTGTCTTTCACCGTCTATTTGCGGTGTGCATTGGGGATTGCGTTTATTGGCAAAAATTCTGCGATGGGATTCAATTGCACAAGCAGTGGGCGTTTGGTAGCTAGGGTTCAGGCTGAAGAAGTGGGACCGAAAAGGTCAGAATTGCGACCGAGAGGGTCAGCAAGGTTTATTATGTGTGAAAAATATGGTTCACACACGGAGGCTTTTTGCAATGAATGGTTACGTATGACTGACAAAGATAGGGTACCATTCCCTAGGGTGGGCAGCTTTGAACCAGATGTATTGCAGAACTTAAGGATAAGGATATGTCTGATAAAATCCCGAAAACAAAGAGTCAGACATACAAATTGTTTAAACCTTTGGCAGCAAGAGGGGTTGGTGAGTTTTATCCTAAGGTATTGCAGATGGTATGTCTAAACCAAAGTCATATAAGACAAGAATGGAAATATAAGAACTGTTTGAACTTGTAACAACAATAAACAAGTAGGAAGAAAAAAAAAAGAGTATGCAAGTACACCGCCTTATGCAGATGTGGAAGCAGTTATGGCCAGCATACAAACTATAGAAAATAATAAAAATATGAAAAATATGACTGTAACCTATATATGTACTAATGAATGTTGAAGTTTTATTTAGGAGGAGAAGGTGACCTGATTGTTTTCAACCATTTCTCATGCACCCAGAGGAGTATCCAACCGGTAAAAGAAGAGCAGTAGCCTGCAGGGGAAGTGGCTGAGACCAGTGGAACAGGTAAGTATGGTATCATTCGTGTACATATATAGTAAAACCCAAAAATAAAACAAAAAAATCAAGAAAGTAACATCAGAAATGGAGAAAAACCTGTACGCACATTAGTATTTGCCAGTAGGAAAGCGGACAGACACAAGATAACCCCTGGGTATTTCTTTCAGTTACCATATAAGAAGTATTCATTCCTAGTAATGCCCCTAATCAAGATGAGCTCGGAAATGTTTGTTGGACCATGTACAGACCCTTAATACGGGATGAGAAGGATTGAATGAATACTTAACATGACCTAGAAGCTTGTTAAACTTTTTTTTTTTTTGTCTTTTGCAGTAATAGAAAACTCTCCATCTGGATAAGACCACTGGTAAACACTAATTTGGCAAATGGGAGGTGGCTGTCTCTGTGCTATTGGATGGGCTCAATAAGGCATTGAGGGTCAGGGTGCAGACTTCTTTGCAAAATTGGAAAGGGGTCACAGTAGCTAATCTTAGAAAGTGAGCTATTGAACATCACAAGAATAGTGCTAGGCGCAGAGAACAACAGGTGGAGAGGTTGAGGACGGTAAGTATACTAGCACATACAGTTAAGACCCATCAGTCCAAACCCCAGTTCCCTTATGGTCAATAATATGTTACACTTGTAGGAAGGAAGGGCATTTTGCCAGAGATTGTAGGAGTAGTAGAACACATAGTCAATATAGACCCCCTAGACAGAAAACACAAGCCACATTAATAAACACATAGACGGGACCAATGGACATATAGTAAGGAATCACGAGCCATATAAAAACACAGATTCGGGCAATGGGAGTAACAGGAACGATGCAACAATACCCTTTGAGTAGACCTGCAGAGATTATGATAGGGCCCTTGCAAACCAAACATTCTTTTCTGCTGGCTGCATCGGCTCCGACTAATCTACTCGACAGAGACTTATTGTGTAAAATGCGGTGTGTCAAATATTGTACTCCTGAGGGTGTCTTCTTGGATATACCTGAGAACCATGCTCAAGAAGTACAAGATATACTAGACACCCCTCAAAGGCCAATGTCGCATTCTACTGTTCTAGATGCATGTCCATCACAGGTAGAGGAAATTATCTCACAGATACCGGGTTCCCTATGAAATTAGGATAGACAGGACACTGGATTGATGGCTGGGATAGTCCCAATAGCGATACAATAAACACAGAATTTTTTTCAAGGGGAGTAGACCAAGTAGAGAATCACTTCCCCGTAGTGCCCAATCCAGTTGTCAAATTTTTATAAAATCTGCACCTCTACAAACTCATCTGTCACCAACCTCTATTCTGTTTCTCTACAGTTTCCTCTTCATCTTTTGCGTTTACACAGGGTGGTACAATACATGGACCCAATTACAGTTCAAACTCCACATGCCTAGGTCTTTCAGAGTTCTGCCAAAACCCAGTATATCCCAACAGGATAACACCAGTATTACTGCAGTGTGCCTTGTGATGCACAAAGGGTGGAGAATGGGAATACTGGTGAAGGGAAATTTTGTATAGACACTGATATGCCTGTTGGTGAATGGCAAACCTGACATTTTATTTTTCATTTTCTTCTTCTTTCTCTCCTCTAGAGATGTATATTTTTTCTTTTTTTTTTGAGTTATGCTCATGGTACTCTACATTGCAAACACACGATAGTAAAATTAAAATGAAAAAATTGTGTTCACTACAGGAAAAGGCAGTCTGGAGGACAAAGGGGTATGGCCAGGAGTCCTCAGGACTGTGGACAGGTAGACACGGTAAGCCAGTAGCCCCCAGTGCATACCTTCCAAGTCTAGCTGAGGTGGCACACGGTCTGACTCATCTAGGCAAAGAGGGTATGTGCAGGCTGATGAAAGCCTACTGGTGTGCACCAGGATTCTATTCTCATGCAGGTAAGAGAGCAATGACCTGTCTTACTTGCTTGAGGAAGAATATTGGTAAGGCAATACCAACAGAGCCATCCCATATCCCTCCTGCAGACGGATCTTTTCAGGAAATACAAATCGACTTCGTACAGTTAACACCCTTTAGGAATTATTGTTATGTATTGGTGTGCTCTGATGTTTTCTCAAACTGGGTAAAGGCATTTCCTGCCACCACGGATGCTGCTGTGTTTACCTCAAAGAAAAAAATTGTGCAGAAATTTGTGTGTAGATAATGGTACACCTAGAAGTAGGAGCAAAGCTTGAAATTGTACTATTGTGATCATAGATACTGCCACTAGTATTCTGTAGCATCAGAACCACTCCCAGATCTTCACTTAACGAATCATCCTCCTCGCAATTGTTTTTGGTTTGGTTTTGGTATTTATGTCTTTTTGGTTGTTTTTGGAAGACAACCTCATGTCATGATTGATCCTCACAATGATCAGAAATACACCAATGAGGTGACAGTACAGTACCTTATTGAGATGATCCAGCATTTGAGAACTTGACAAAAGAACTTGAAACTGTTGATTGCTGGTATGCCAAATACTAACTGTCTTGATAGTTAACCAAGAGACTGTGTGATTGTTCTTACGCTCAGGTTGCCTAATAGACAGGTGGGAAGGACCATACCAAGTTTTGTTGACAGCACTATCCCAGTGAAAGTAGCCGAGAGAGGGACTTGGGTCCACGATTCCCATTGCAGGAAAGTCGATAGTCCGGAAGGAACTCGTAAATGGAGTGAGATTGCAAAAGTATCACCAGATACTCTGTCCCGTGAAGACTGAGAGGCGGCACTGTTGAACACTACCTGAGCGTACTAAAGGATTGCAGAAAGACCAGTCATTGTAATTGATTTGTTATGAACAAGAGTTGTTTTGTTCTATTTCTCTTTTCTCTCTTTCCTGCTGACAAACATTTTTTTTTCAGGACATTCTATTTTTGCAAGGTTTTTTTTATGAGGAGTCGGGTGTGGGACTGGAACTGGTTCTGGAGGAAGGAGTGATTTCCTTATAGGATCCCAGGATTAGCTGATCAGTTAGTTAAAGCCAGAGAAAAAAAAATCAAAGGTCTAGTAGTTATGGAGTTCGGAGGTAATCAGGAACAATCAGACAATGGTTATTCACACATTGCAGATAAAGAGCTCATTAATATATGTGGAAGAAAGGTTTATGAGTGGCTCTCCCCGAACTGCGAAGGTTTATGTTTTTTAGGAAGGACACTACTTATAACCCTTGTTCGATTATTAAACAGACCTAGCATACGTTCCAGAAATGGAAACAATGTTCAGAAAATGATAGGAATATGTAGATCATGAAAATTTTATATGTCACTTTCACGATTTGTTTGAGTCTACCTCACCTACCCAGCAGAACCTCAATCGAATACAAACATCAGTGTACAAAGACATAGGTACATGTATGTGTGAAATGCTCGTCACAAATCAGACATTATAGGCCAAAGCACTGTCCCAGCATACTCTATAGGTTGAATGTTGTCCCACACCCAATCAGTGGTCCCATGACCGCCGAGTGCATATAGAGGATGCCATGTCCTCCTCCCTGTCTTCCCCAAATATAGTCAAGTGTCTGATTTGCAAAATGAAAACATACTTGTGTCTAGGTCACCGATTATTGTATGAAATATTTTTTTCCATAAGTTAATAATTGATGGCAGTTATTGTTTACTGCCAAATGGTGGACTGTCGAAGTCAAAAATATCACATAGAAAGAACATACAAACTCTACACACATATAAGTCGCTATACTTGCAAATACGTGCAGCGAGCACAGCAATACATGGTAACACACGCATTTACACGGACATGCCACAGAGATGGATTTAACACTTATTTCATACAGTACATAATTATAATAATATCAAGCGCCAGACATCATGATGATTTAAAATTATATAATGAAGTAATGTCATGTATGTGTATTATTTGAACGAAGCAAGATACACCTGTCATATTTGGTATTTAAGCAACCAGATTAATGTGTAGATTAATTTGATACTTGTTATTAAGTTGTAGGACATTGCAACAAATAGTTATGATTAAATGTATGAAAGCTAAAATCACTCTTATTAGTACAACGGACAGGAAACTCAGGCCAGCCCTTTGGATGTCTTCAAGGCTGAACCTGTTTAGCATATACAAATAGACTAGTGACTCATCATGAATGAGAAAGTGCCCTCCCCAAAAACTAGATAACACATTGCAGAGACACACAGTTCTCAGTTGCTGTTTTGTACCAGAGGATGATGGAGTTGCTGCCAGACCAGTTCCTGTATTTATTTGCAGAGAGAGAGAGATATAAGATGCATTGAGGGAATGGTATGGTATGCTGGCCTGTAACTGTATGTAACTGTATGTAACTGTATGTATTAACTGCTTACTGTATGAGTTGTAACCATGTAACTATAGGTATACTGTACATTGTAATATATTGAATCCATATCCTTTTAATAACAAATATATACATCAATGAGCTTTGGAACTCAGATAATGTGTGGGTGTATTGCTTTCTCTTATGGGATGCAGTGTTTTGCTATGTGTAGCCCACATTCATGGCACATAATAAGAGGTGCAGGCATTTACAATATATATTAGAGTGGGCATTTTAAATATTTGTTAGAAAACAATTTGGTATTTGCAAGATTCTACGTCACTAGGCAAGCTATCCCAGACTTTACAGGGACAGTTAGAAAAGTGTCTTCAGTGTCCTCAAAAGTGTGGTTGTACCCACGGTCCACTTAACCACAGAATAGTGGACAAGTGGAGATGGGTAAACTAAGGACTACATGACTGTGACAGCCCACTGGTTAGATGTATTGCCTTCCGCAGCAACAACAGCAGCTGCACCAGCAGCAGCATCTCACAAACGCAAGCTCGTTCCTAGGCAGGCTACACTGTGCATCACCAGTTTCCATAAGTGGCACACCGCTGACAATCTCTTACAGAAACTGGGGGACATCATCACACAATGGCTTACCCTACTTAGACTCTCCTGGGGATTTGTGATATCGGACAATGAAACCAATATTGTACAAGCATTACAACTGGGCAAATTCCAGCACGTCCCATGTTTTGCACACACAATTAATTTGGTGGTGCAGAATTTTTTGAGAAACGACAGTGGCATGCAGGAAATGCTGTTAGTGGACCGAATAATTGCGGGCCACTATTGGCATTCAGCTACTCATTGCCGAAGACTGGAGCACCAGCAAACACTCTTGAACCTGCCCTGCCATCACCTGAAGCAAGAGGTAGTAGTGAGGTGGAATTCAACCTTTATATGCTTCAGAGGATGGAGGAGCAGCAAAAGACCATTCAAGCCTATACATCCACCTACAATATAGGCAAAGGAAGGGGAATGCACCTGACTCAAGTGCAGTGGAGAATGATTTCTGTGTTGTGCAAGGTTCTCCAACCCTTTGAACTTGCCACACATGAAGTCAGTTCAGACACCGCAAGCTTGAGTCAGGTCATTTCATCTCATCACGCTTTTGCAGAATCACCTGGAGAAATTGTAGGAGGAGCTAAGATGGAGCAATTCTGCTAAGTATTTGGGACTTGTGGATGGAGCCTTTCGTTTGCTTTGCCAGGATTCAAGTGTGGTCAATCTGTTGAAATCAGAGCACTACATTTTGGTCACCGTGCTTGATACTATGTTTAAAGCCTACGTTGTATCTCTCTTTCCGGTGACACAAGTCTGCAGAGGTGCAAAGACCTGCTGGTAAGAAAACTGTCATCTCAAGCCGAATGTGACACATCAACAGCTTCTCCTTTCTTTTTCTTCAGCAACTGGAACCGCGAGGAAAAGTATCAAATTTCCTTGCCAACCCGCTGGCGGTGATGCAGGGCAGTTAGGAGCAATTGTTGACATCTGGTCCGGACTGAAGGACCTGCCAACAATTACTGCTATGTCTACTGTCACTGCATATGATGCTGTCACCATTGAAAGAATGGTGGATGATTATATTGGTGACAGCATCCAAGTAGACATGTAGGACAGTCCGTATGTATACTGGCAGCAAAAAGAGGCAATTTGGAGGCCCTTGCACAAACTGGATTTATTTTACCTAAGTTGCCCCCACTCCAGTGTGTACTCTGAAAGAGAGAAGTTACTTCCACAAATTGTGGAGAAGATGATGTTCATCAGAATGAATTATAAATTCCTCCAAGAAGACCTTCACAAGCAATTGCCTCCAGAAAGTACACAGGTCCTTGGGACAGGGACCTGTGATGGCGGATTCCAGTGGGGACGAATTAATACTCTGTAAGGAGGAGGATGTACACAGTGAAAGGGGTGAGGAATCGGAGGATGAGGTCAACATCTTGCCTCTTTAGAGCCAGTTTGTGCAAGGAGAGATTGATTGCTTCTTTTTTGGTGGGGCCCAAATAAACCATTCATTTCAGCCACAGTCGTGTGGCAGACCCTGTCGCTGAAATTATTTTTTTGCTAAAGTGTGCATGTCCTGTATATACAACATAGGACAAGGACAATTCCATCTTGAACCTAGTTTTTCTTTGCATTATGTGCTCTTTGGGTCCTAGTTTTTGAAACTGCCATCCTGTCTGCCACTGTAGTGCCACTACTAGGTGGGTCACGTGTTTGTGCCGCCTACTTGTGTCGCTTAGCTTAGTCATCCAGCTACCTTAGTGCAACCTTTTTGTCACAATCCGGGTAACTAGACACAGTTTTCTGCCAGTTACGTGCCTCCTGAGATTGGCTCAGTGTTTCAGGGCCGGGGGTTCAGCTTGCTAGGTGGTGTATTGTTTACATTACCTTGTTTGTTGTTCCACATCGCTGGCTCAGCGGCCATCGCAGTGATGTCACTTACTACCAGTATGGTGTTCTCAGTCCCGCCACGGCCAGCGCCGCTGCGCGCATGATCTTACGGCATTGGAGCTGAAGGTGACGTTATCTCTGCACTGCGGCTGCCGCCGCCATCCCTGTGCCGCTGTGTGTGTTAAAGAGTGTGGAGCCTTCTGTGCCGCGGCCTTCACCGCCATTGTAGTTTGGCACATGGTTCTTTTCCCCTTCAAACTCTGTCATGGGCGCAGCCATGTTGGATGTAATCACATGTTACTCTTTCCACCAATCTGCTGTGCTGCTGGTGCCTGGGGTAATTGTCAACCAATGCCTGCTTCCCAGCAGGTATAAATATCCTGTCCCGGCAACCAGGAAGCTATCAGTGCTTCATTTGTCATTCCAGTGATTCCTGTCTCTCCTCTGCTGTGAATGTTCCAGTCTTCAGTTCTCCAGAGACCAGCACCAGGTTAACACCTTGCGGTGCAGCCTGACTTCCCTGCCTTTGCACTCTGTTCTATTATCAGCTTCCAGCGGTGCCTGGTTTATATTTCCTATCAGGACTTTGCTACTAATACCATTCATAACATCACATATCATCTCAGTGCTACATCTGTGATCCCCAGCATCCACAAGCACTTCCAGCTAAGTTCCTCGGTCACCAGTCTCATCAGGCAACACCCAGAGACTTTCAAGAACTGTCTTATACCTTCTACAAATAACTTCTGTGGTATAAGTTTAATAAAAGCCTTAAAAGTCATTTCCAGTTGTCGTGGTCATGCCTTCAGGCTTTGGTGCTGCAGCTGCTCTGCATGTCTAGGAGTTTCATCTCACCTCCTAAGTTCAGCTATCCGTCAGCCCCTGCAACTGAGGCTTCCCACCACCAGTACCAGCCCTCAGTTGTGACAGTAAGCACTGACCTAATGGATCCAGCCGGTGATCAACTCCAAGTGACCAGGCTGATGCAAGACCTGGCAGCCCACCTTAAACATCAGGAGGCTGCACAAGGCCAAGTTATCCAATGTCTCCAGGACCTCTCCTCCCGGCTGGATGAAATTGAAACCACCCTCCGTGGGTCAGGGGCAACTAGTGTACCAGCTACAGTACCGACGGTTGTATCCCCACCCACCGTACCCATTCCTGCTCCACGTCTACACTTGCCGAAACCTGCTAAATTCGATGGGTCCCCATAGGCCTGCAGGGGCTTTCTAAACCAGTGCGAAATTCACTTTGAGTTGCAACCTGGCAGTTTTCCTACATACCATACCAAAGTTGCCTATATTATCTCCCTCCTCAGTGGCTCCGACCTCGACTGGGCATCACCTCTATGGGAGAGATCTGATCCTCTGTTGTCATCCTATTCCAACTTCATAGCAACATTTAGACGTATCTTTGATGAGCCAGGTCGTGTGACATCAGCCTCTTCTGAAATCCTCCGGCTACGTCAGGGGGCACGAACTGTCGGACAGTATTTAGTTCAGTTCCAGATCCTGGCATCTGAAGTTTCCTGGAATGAGGAAGCCCTTTATGCAGCTTTTTGGTAAGGCCTGTCTGAAAGTATTAAAGATGAGCTCGCTACTAGAGACTTGCCATCAGGATTAAATTAGCTCATATCGCTCTGCACTAAAGTTGACCTACGGTTCCGTGAAAGGGCTATAGAGCGAGGCAGGTCAACAGTTCCTAAGACTCTTTCTGCTCCTCCTCCTTGTCAGTCATCTCCGCCCCAAAGACGAACCTATGCAGAGAAGGTCACTCACGATTGTCTCCAGCAGAGCGTAGAAGACGTCTATCTAATCGCCTCTGTCTGTATTGTGCTGCACCTTCCCACCTCATTAGCACCTGTCCTGAGCATCCGGGAAACTCCAAGTCCTAGCCCACCAAGGAGAGGGTCAGCTAGGAGTAATTAATTCCTCTCTGACTTCAAATGATTGCAACCTCTCAGTTTCTCTTCAAGTGGCTCAATGCACCAAGAATCTTATTGCCTTGTTGGATTCTGGAGCAGCCGGAAAGTTTATAACTGAGAAGCTCATTAAGCAGTGGTCTCTACCCACTGAGAGACTGCCATCTCCTATATCTTTAACTGCTGTGGACAGTAGTAAAATTTCCGATGCAGTGATTACCTCCAAGACCCTACCTATCCATCTGAAGGTGGGGTTTCTGCATATAGAACTGATTTTCTTTCTGGTAATCCCAAGGGCCACTCATCCTGTGGTTTTAGGCCTTCCATGGCTTCGACTTCATAGTCCTAAAGTTGATTGGAAGACTACCCATATACTGGCATGGGGTCCTTCCTGTTCTGAGACATTCTAACCACCGTCTATGTATGTTCTGAGACATGTCTACGTAAAGTGCTTCCAGTTTGCAAATCTTCCTCTAAATCTCCTGATGTTCCACCTTTTCCATATCAAGATTTCACCAATGCATTCAGCAAATCCTCAACCGATATTCTTCCTCCTCATAGAGAATGGGATTGCCCTATTGACCTCGTTCCAGGGAAAACTCCTCCTCGTGGACGCACGTATCCATTGTCGTTGACTGAGACCCACTCCATGGAAGAGTGTATTACGGAGAATCTGGCTAAGGGGTTCATCCGGCCTTCATCTTCTCCAGCTGGCGCAGGCTTCTTCTTCGTAAAGAAGAAAGATGGCGGCTTGTGGCCTTGTATTGACTACCGGGGTCTGAATGACATCACAGTGAAAAATCGGTACCCTCTGCTGCGTATCACCGAGCTATTTGACCGTGTCAGTGGAGCTACTATTTTTACAAAGTTAGATTTGAGGGGTGCTTATAATCTCATCCGAATCCAGAAGAGTGACGAGTGGAAGACCACTTTTAACACCCGTGATGGACATTATGAGTACCTCGTCATGCCTTTGGACTCAGCAATGCTCCAGTGGTATTCCAACACTTTGTGAATGAAATCTTCAGAGACATTCTCTATCGACATGTTATGGTCTATCTCGATGATATCCTTATCTTCTCGAATGAACTAGAGGAACATTGGTTCTGGGTTAAATAAGTTTTGATTCGTCTTCATGTCAATCATCTGTATTGCAAACTGGAAAAATGCTTCTTTGAAGTGAAATCTATTCCATTTCTAGGGTACATTGTGTCTAGGTCTGGGTTAGAGATGGATCCCGAGAAACTTCAAGCTGTTCGAGATTGGCCAATTCCTGTGACCCTTAAGGGTGTCCAGAGATTCTTAGGATTTGCCAATTATTACAGGAAATTAATTTGAGATTGTTCCACTATTGTAGCGCCAGTTACTGCTCTTACCAAGAAAGGTGCCAATCCTTCCAAATGGTCTGAAAAAGCTGTTCAAGCCTTCCATCAATTGAAACAAGGTTCATCTCCACTCCAGTATTAAAGCAGCCAGATATCAGCTCACCTTTTATCCTAGAGGTGGATGATTCTTCCATTGGAGTGGGCGCAGTCCTGTCTCAAAGAGCCAAAGATGGCCATCTACATTCCTGTGGTTTCTTTTCTCAGAAATTCTCTCCTGCCAAGCGTAACTACGCCATTGGCGATCAAGAACTTTTGGCTATCAAGCTCGCACTGGAAGAGTGGAGATATCTGTTAGAAGGCGCTTCTCATACTATCACCATTCTGACGGACCATAAAAATCTTCTGTATTTAAAAGGCGCTCAATGTCTCAATCCTCATCAAGCCAGGTGGGCTCTCTTTTTCTCCAGATTTGACTTCAAACTTCAGTTTTGTCCAGAGTCACAGAATCGTAAGGCAGATGCCCTTTCCCGCTCTTGGGAGCAAGAAAATGAGTCTGAGTCTACTGACAAGCATTATATTATCGATCCAGTGGCATTCTCCACAGTAAGGATGGACTCTACGACCCCGCCAGGGAAAAGTTATGTAAAACTGGCTCTCAGAAGGAAGCTCTTGCATTGGGCACATTACTCTTGTTTCGCCGGGCACGCGGGCATTCAGAAGACCTTAGAATTTGTGTCCAGATCATACTGGTGGCCGACCCTGAAGAAGGACATTACTGAGTTTGTGGCATCATGTCCAAAATGTGCTCAACACAAAGTACCATGCCAGTCACCCACTGGGCAACTGGTTCCATTATCTGTTCCTCATTGTCCATGGACTCACTTATTTATGGATTTTATCATGGATCTCCCTCTTTGTAAAAAATTTAACACCATCTGGGTGGTGGTTGACCGGTTTACTAAGATGGCGCATTTCATTCCCCTTAATGGTCTTCCATCAGCCTCTAAGTTGGCCAAAGTCTTCATTCTGGAGATCTTTCAACTTCATGGCCTCCCTGAGGAGATAATTTCTGACTGAGGTGTTCAATTCGTGGCCAAGTTCTGGTGAAGTTTATGCCAGTCTCTTCAAGTCAAGCTGAAATTCTCTACAGCCTATCATCCCCAGACCAATGGTCAAACTGAGAGAGTGAATCAGGACTTGGAGGCCTTCCTCCGTATTTATATATCTTCCTCTCAAGATGACTGGGTTCAACTCCTCCCATGGGCTGAATTCTGCCTCAATAATTAGTATCAATCTTCAACTTCCTCCACGCCATTCTTCACCAACTATGGGTTTCATATGAAAACTCCAGTATTCCAGCTGCTTCCAGCAACATTAGTGCTTGCAGTTGATAGTACTCTTCGTCAGTTTTCAAATAACTGGAAGAATGTTCGTGCAGCTCTTCTGAAAGCATCCTCCAGGTACAAAAAAATTTGCGGATAAAAAGCATCTGGCAAATCCTGCCCTTAAAGTGGGTGATCATGTTTGGCTGTCCACAAAGAATCTGAGATTGAGGGTACCAAGCATGAAGTTTGCTCCCCGTTATATTGGACCCTTTTTGATTGAACAAGTTATTAATCAAGTGGTTTACAAGCTTCAGCTACCTCCATTTCTGAAAATACCCAGGACATTTCATATTTCGCTCCTTAAACCAGTGATTTTGAACCGCTTCCATGCAGCCCTTCCCTCTGCTCCTAAAGTCCAGACTCAACGTGGTGTTGAGTATAAGGTTGCCAAGATCCTGGATTCACGCATCCGATATGGTCATCTTCAATGTCTGATTGATTGGAAGGGCTATGGGCCTGAAGAACGTTCCTGGACCAATGCTTCGGATGCCCATGCTCCTAAATTAGACCGGAATTTACAATGTCAGATTCCCTCAAAAGCCTAAGAAGTGTCCTGGGGCAACTCCTAAAGGGGGGGGGGGGTGCTGTCACAATCCAGGTAACTAGACACCATTTTCTGCCAGTTACGTGCCTCCTGAGATTGGCTCAGCATTCCAGTGGCGGGGGTTCAGCTTGCTAGGTGGTGTATTGTTTACATTACCTTGTTTGTTGTTCCACATCGCTGGCTCAGCGGCCTTCTCAGTGATGTCACTTACTACCAGTATGGTGTTCTCAGTCCCGCCGCAGCCAGCACCGCCGCGCACACGATCTTACGGCATTGGAGCTGAAGGTGACGTTCTCTCTGCACTGCGGCTGCCGCCGCCATCCCTGTGCCGCTGTGTGTGTGTAAAAGAATGTGGAGCCTTCTGTTGCTGCGGCCTTCACCACATGGTTCTTTTCCCCTTCAAACTCTGTCATGGGCGCAGCCATGTTGGATGTAATCACATGTTACTCTTTCCACCAATCTGCTGTGCTGCTGGTGCCTGGGGTAATTGTCAACCAATGCCTGCTTCCCAGCAGGTATAAATATCCTGTCCCAGCAACCAGGAAGCTGTCAGTGCTTCATTTGTCATTCCGGTGATTCCAGTCTCTCCTCTGCTGTGAATGTTCCAGTCTTCAGTTCTCCAGAGACCAGCACCAGGTTAACACCTTGCGGTGCAGCCTGACTTCCCTGCCTTTGCACTCTGTTCTATTATCAGCTTCCAACAGCAGCTCCCCGCGGTGCCTGGTTTATATTTCCTATCAGGACTTTGCTACTAATACCATTCATAACATCACATATCATCTCAGTGCTACATCTGCGATCCCCAGCATCCACAAGCACTTCCAGCTAAGTTCCTCGGTCACTGGTCTCATCTGGCAACACTCAGAGATTCTCAAGAACTGTCTTATACCTTCTACAAATAACTTCTGTGGTATAAGTTTTTTTTTTCATCAATAGTTTTTATTGAATTTTTTTCGTTGCAAACAGGGGTACAAAAGGAAGAGAGAGGGAGGGGGGGTAGGTACATAACATATAAGTGAACATTACAATAGACGTGTAAATAAGTGCAAACAGTTCAAAGTCAATCACACAGGTACATCGTAAGGAAAACAAAAAAAAAGAAAGAAAAAGAAAGGCATTTATAGAGATGGGAGGACGGCAATGGGCTCACCATAAATACAACCAAAATAGGGGTTCATTGTGGTCTTAGAAGGGGGGGGAGGAGGCCCCATCAGCCGATGGGGCTGGGAGGTGGCTGTCCAAGGGGGAGGGGGCGTAAGATCAATGCAGCACCTTCACCTTCCGTGGTAAACAGATGCCAAGGCATCCAGCGCACAAAAGGAGATTTCGCAGTGAAGGAGTATGGGATGTGTTCAGTCTCCATCAAAAAGTGCAGCTGAATTTTGTGTATTACCTTCAGCAATGGAGGCAGCTTGGCTTGTTTCCAGTTTTGAGCTAAAGCCGACCGCGTGGCTAGACAGATGTGGCCTAAGACATAGTGTAGATGTACACCCACGCCTCGTGGGTATGTATTCAGTAAAGCTATAAGTGGGGAGGGGGACAGGTCAAAATTCAAAACATTATTGATAAGGCCAAATATTTCTGATCAGTACGCCTGGACATGGGGGCATGACCAGAAAATATGGAAGAAGTGGCCTACCTCTCCGCATAGACGTCAACAAAACTTCGAACATTCAGGCCAGATCGTATGTAGCCTTTCCGGTGTAAGGTATAATCTATGGAGTAGCTTAACGTGCATTTCGGAGTGATTCAGGCATTTAGACATGGTAAAAGATGACATAAAAATGCGGTGCCATTGAGAATCCTGGAGAACACATCCCACATCTGCCTCCCACCTGATTTGGGCTTTAGATTTAGGAGCAGGGAGTAATGAGAGCAATGTTTTATACCAGAAGGAGATCTCCCCTCTAGAAGTGGCACAGGAGAATCGGCCTATAGCTTGCTGAATACCAGGTGGCGGTGGGGAGGGGGAGAGGTGGAGGCTAGTCCACCAGGGCTGTATTTGGTAATATCGAAGCCTCTCAGAGTCAGTCAGAGAGAAGCGTCCCTGTATATCAGAAAAGGAGGCGAGCACAGATCCATTAAACAAGTCTCCCAGGACCTCCATCCCCCCGGACCTCCAGCTCGCCAGGTTAAGATTAGGGACCAGGGCGGCCACCGTACGTAGTGATATCAGGGAGAAATTATGATATGAAGGGGATATGGCCGCAGTCAATTTGTCCCAAACCTGGAGCGTGGCTCGGGTAGAGGGGAGGAGGTTTAAGCTCCGTGGGCGAAGGGTTCTAGGGATCAAAAAAAGATCTTTCAGGGGGAAACGGGGGGCAGGTCGCCTCCTCTAAACACGTCCACCCCGGAGGCACGTTTTTGTGGAATTCTTTAATCTGGGCCAGAAGGGAGGCCTCCTGGTACATTGATAGATTGGGCATATCCAGGCCACCAACTCTCCTTGGTAGGGACATCCTCGCGCGGGCAATTTTAGGCGGTCGCAAAGACCATATATAATTAGTGAGGATTGTGGTGGCTTTATCTAGATACTTCTTGGGGAGGTTAAAAGGAATAGTGCGAAACAAGAACATTAATTTAGGGAGCAGCGACATCTTGAAGGCGGCCAAACGGCCCATCCAAGAAACCTCATAGTTGAGCCATGATTTGGTAAACAACTGAAGGGAGGACAGCAGGGGAGGCAGATTGACCTCAAATACAGAAGAGGAAGATGGAGGGATATATATACCCAGATATCGTATCGAGGATGTTTGCCAATTATATGGATACTTAGCGCGTAGTAGGGGCAAAGAGTTAGAGAGATTGATGGGCAAAGCATCCGTCTTGGAGGCATTTAATTTATAATACGATGCTGCAGAATACCTATCTAAAACATTGTGTAAGTGGGGGAGTGTTGTGGTTGGATCTGTTACAAATAAAAGAACATCATCTGCGAACAGACATAGTTTGTGTGACGTGACGCCCAACCTCAGTCCAGGGAATTGCGGGTCCGCACGAAGCCTAGCCGCCAGTGGTTCTATGGCCAGAACGAATATGAGAGGGGAGAGAGGGCAGCCCTGGCGGGTACCGTTATAGATTGGAAAAGAACTAGATAAAAAAACATTACTGAATACCTGGGCCATCGGGGAGCTATACAGAGCTAATATTGACGAGAGGATATGGTCACATAGGCCAAATTTTAGTAGGACTTCTCGCATATAAGACCAGTTTAAGCGATCAAAGGCCTTCTCAGCGTCCAAAGATAGCAGTAGGAGACCTTGCTTGGGGGTTAGAGAATCGACAAGGTTGAATACCCTGCATGTATTATCGGACACCTGTCTTCCCGGGATAAAGCCAACCTGGTCCGGGTGTATCAGGGAGGGGAGGAGGGTGTTCAATCGAGAGGCGATTAATTTAGCATATATTTTAATATCCCCATTCAGTAACGCAATGGGGCGATAATTTTGGCAAAAGGTCGCATCTTTACCCGGTTTAGGGATCGTGACAATACGTGCCTCGAGCATCTCCTGAGGGAGAGTGCCCTGTGAGGTAATATCGGTGTAAACTGCCACCAAAGAGGGAGCTAGAAGGTCTTGGAACGAAACATAGAAGTCATTACTAAAGCCATCGGGGCCAGGCGCCTTACCTTGAGGGAGGGACTTGATCACCTGGAGGGTTTCTGATAAAGACCATGGGGCATTCAGCAATGCTAGTTGATCATCTGAGATATGTGGAAGGTTTAAATCCGCTAAGAAGGAGTTGATAGAGGAAGGGGTGGGTTGTGGGGTGTCAGGGTCTGATGCGAGGTTATAAAGTTGGGAGTAAAATTTGGCAAATTGGTTCGCTATCTCTCTTGGGTTAGATATTTTGGTGCCTGTGGGGGATATAATGAGCTTGATTCTATTCCGCGCCTGTTGAGCCCTAAGCTTCCGGGCTAGCATTTTCCCCGGCCTGTTCCCCGTTAGATAAAACTTCTGGCGTATCCTATTCAAGGAAGCCTGGGTGCGCGCCATTAGTAATGTCTGGAGTTGAGATCTAATATCGACTAACTGCTTCTGTAAAGATTTCGTAGGTCTAGATTGGTTTTTGTCCTCTAATTCCTTCAGTTTGAGCTCCAGATCAACCTGGCGTTGTAGGTTGAGTTTCTTGAGCTGTGCTCCCGCCTGAATCGCTGCACCCCGTATAACAGCCTTAAGTGCGCACCAGAAGTTCAGGGTGGACGTGTCTGAGGGAGAATTAAATTCCATATAGGATGAAATACTGTCAACTATAATTTTTTTTGAGACTGGGTTGGACAGCAAATGAGGAGAGAGTCTCCACGGGCAGGGGGGAGAGTGTTGGCAAGCTACACTCCATTTAAGAATCAGCGGGGCGTGGTCAGACCAAGTTATAGGGAGAATGTCTAAGGATCTGGCGAACTGGAGAGTCCATTTGTCCGAAAATATAAAATCAATACGGGAGTAAGAGTTGTGGACGGGGGAATAATAGGCGTACTCCCGCCCTGTGGGGTTTTGTACTCGCCATATGTCATAGAGATCAAATTCAGCCAAGAGGTTGCGAAAGGCTAAGGAGTTGGCATTGGGGGAGGCGGAGGCGGGGGGAGAGGTCCTAGGAGACCTGTCCAACTTAGGGTCAAGAACTAAATTGTTAGGGTCTCCTGCCCTGTGCTGCCACGTCGTCATGGCAACCGGGAGACAAGTGCTAGTGGAGTAACCTGAGCGCAGCTGATACTCCGGTTCGGGTCTTTTGCTGTGCAGTGGTTATAGGCTCTGTGCACGGCAGGGGATCCGGTGCTGGTTTTTGTGCTCACAGTCTGTGAGGTCTGAGTGGGGCGTGGACAGCACCTGCTTTAAAAGGCCTCTTTTCAGGGTAAGCAGATGCTGCTGAATCTTTGTTGGTTAGTCAGTTCATGAACGTTAGCCAGTACTGTGTAGCTTTGTATTTGTTTGTTGCTTACTGCAAATAGGCCTGGGAATTTGGTATTACACTCTGCCAATCCAGACTTAGCAGTAAGACTGGAGTCAGTCGTTTAGCTTGCTGGGGTTCTGTTACTACCCTGTGAACTTAGCAAGTTTGCGGCTGTATTCTAAGACTTGCCTGTCTAATCCTGTCTCACTGTGCTAGGTGTCAGGGGTCAGTTTAGTGGCAGTAAGCTAAAACCTGTGCACTGCAAGTGAGAATTTGGATTGTGGAGATTCTCCTTGTGTCTATCATTCCATCTCTGACCAAGGAGTTTACTGCCACACCCGTTGGTAACCCTTTAGGGTTTTGCTGTTGCCCTTAGCAACAGCATTTCGGGTACTCTACGTATTAAAACACAACATCTTGCTTTTTCCATCTTAGCAGTTCTAATACAAGGGAGATACCCTGTTCCTTAGCCTCTGGGCTTCTCTGTTCACTTTGTGTGTATTTTGTTACCCTATCACCTTCTGTGTACGTTATGTCATATCCCCCAGTTTGTCTGTGAGTCCATCTGTTTTGCATAACAGTTCAAACACCAGTACATTCCTGCAGACACTGGAGTGCATAACAGTTCTGACACCAGTACTTTCCTGCTGGCACTGGTGTGCATAACATATTCAGCAGCCTAATACTCCTGTTGAAATTTTGTGGGAATATGGAGCATACCCCTCAAAATACATTGCAACAGGTGGTCGATCAGGTGCAGGTCCTGACTCGACAATTTAATGATTTGTCCATTAAAATGCACACCTCCCAGGCTGCTGGCGGAGCTCCCGCAGCAGCAGCACCTGCAGGGGTTAAGGAGCCGAAAGTAAATCTCCCGGATCGTTTTTCTGGAGATCGCTCGCAGTTCTTTTGTTTCAAGGAGAGCTGCAAGCTATACTTCCGGCTTAGGCCTCAGTCTTCTGGGTCGGAGATTCAGCGGGTGGGCATAGTGATTTCCTTGCTACAAGGAGACCCACAGGTCTGGGCATATGGGTTGCAGCCTGACTGTCCGTCGCTTAAAAGTGTTGATGCTTTTTTTACGGCACTGGGCATGTTGTATGATGACCCTGACAAGACGGCCTCAGCCGAGGCTCAGATTTCGATCCTTAAGCAAGGGCGCAGGCCAGTTGAGGTTTACTGTACGGAGTTTCGGAGGTTGGCCCATGATACCCAGTGGAATGACCCAGCCCTGAGACACCAGTACCAAAGAGGTCTTTCTAACCAGATAAAGGACCAACTGGTACAATATCCCTTGCCTGATAGCTTGGATCAGCTCATGCAGTTATCCATCCGGGTGGATAGACGGCTGAGAGAGCGTAGGCTTGAAAGGGAGACTGAGATTTCCTTCCTTCCCAAGGGAACCTCAGACTCTGAGGAATTTTCTGAGGAGCCTATGCAGATTGGGGCTACCCGCCTCTCCTCGCGTGAGAAGACGCGGAGGAGACAGCAGGGGTTGTGTTTGTACTGTGGGAATAAAGGTCATGTGGTAGTATCATGCCCAGAAAAGCCGGAAAACTTCAGGGCCTGAGGGTGATGGGAAATATCCTGTCAGGCCAGAAGTCAGAATTTCCCAAGAAGACTTTTACCATTCCGGTGACCTTGAAGATCCTCGGTCAAACTGTCAAGACTGAGGCCTTTGTGGACAGTGGGGCCGACGGGGTTTTTATGGACCGCCAATTCGCCCTGAAACACTCTGTTCCCTTAGTACCCTTGGCATCGGAAATTGAGATTTGTGGGTTAAACGGGGAACCATTATTCCAAGGTAAAATTACCTCTTGCACTAGCCAGATTTCTTTGTTTATTGGAGCCACACACTCTGAAAAATTGTCCTTTTATGTGACTGTCTGTACTTTTGCCCCATTGGTGTTGGGGTTACCCTGGTTAAGGGCCCACAATCCTCAATTTGACTGGGTCTCTGGGGAGATTCTTAGTTGGGGTACTGATTGTTTCAGGAGTTGCTTGAGCCTTCCAGTCAGGCTCTCGCAGCTAAGTTTGCCAGGATTGCCAGGGTGTTATGCAGATTTTGCGGACGTGTTCTCCAAAAAAGTTGCAGAGGTACTACCTCCCCATCGCCCCTATGACTGTGCCATTGATTTGTTGCCAAATGCTAAGCTTCCCAAGAGCAGGTTGTACTCCCTGTCACGTCCTGAGACTCAGGCTATGGCAGAGTACATTCAGGAGAACTTGGCTAAGGGATTTATCAGACCTTCACAGTCTCCAGTTGGGTCGGGGTTCTTCTTCGTGGGTAAAAAGGACGGTTCGTTGCGACCCTGCATCGACTTCAGGGAATTGAACCGTATCACGATTAAAAACTCATACCCACTGCCTCTCATTTCGGTCTTGTTTGACCAGCTTCGTACTGCCACCATTTTTTCTAAGATTGACCTACGCGGTGCGTACAATCTAATCCGAATAAGAGAGGGGGATGAATGGAAGACTGCCTTTAATACCCACTCAGGGCATTATGAATATTTGGTGATGCCTTTTGGGCTCTGTAATGCCCCGGCAGTCTTCCAGGATTTCATGAATGATGTGCTCAGGGAATATTTGGATAGATTCTTAGTTGTATACTTAGATGACATCCTAATCTTCTCCCATTCCCTGGAGGAACATCGGAAGCATGTACGCTTAGTCCTCCAGAAACTCAGAGACCACCGGCTTGGGGCAAAGCTGGAGAAGTGCGAATTTGAAGTTCAGCAAATCGCATTTCTAGGATATATTATCTCCCCAGAAGGTTTCCAAATGGAGGGTTCCAAGGTACAGGCAGTCCTGGATTGGGTGCAGCCCACTAGTTTGAAGGCGCTTCAGCGTTTCCTGGGCTTTGCGAATTTTTATAGACGATTTATCGCTGGATTTTCGTCTATAGTGGCGCCCTTGGTGGCACTCACTAAGAAAGGGGCGGATGTTGCTCACTGGTCTTGTGAGGCTAAAGCGGCTTTTGCCCGTCTCAAAAGGGCATTTGTTTCGGCCAAGGTGCTGCGACACCCAGATCCAGAGCGTCCTTTTGTGGTGGAGGTGGATGCCTCTGAGATGGGTATTGGGGCAGTGCTTTCTCAGATGGGAGTGTCTGATAATCGCCTTCATCCCTGTGCTTACTTTTCCCGTAAATTTTCGCCTGCCGAGATGAATTATGACGTGGGTAACCGGGAATTGTTGGCTATTAAGGATGCACTCGAGGAGTGGAGACACTGGCTTGAGGGGGCTAAGTTTGTGGTCTCAATTCTCACTGACCATAAGAATCTGGCATATTTAGAGTCAGCGAAGCGTCTCAATGCCAGGCAGGCACGATGGGCTTTGTTTTTTGCTCGCTTTAATTTTTTGATAACATATCGCCCTGGGTCAAAAAACATCAAGGCTGATGCGCTCTCGCAGAGTTTTGCTCCAATCCAGGAGACCACCGAGGAGCCGTTGCCCATTGTTTCCCCATCATGTATTAAAGTGGGCATTACCCAGGACCTCTTATCATTAGTCCTTAGAGCACAGGAGCAGGCTCCTCCAGACCTTCCGGTAGGTCTTTTGTTTGTGCCTCCTAGGTTAAGACAGCGAGTGTTCCTGGAATTCCATGCCAAGAAGTCGGCAGGTCACCCGGGTATTGCCAGAACTCGGGAGTTGCTATCTAGGGCGGTGTGGTGGCCCTCGGTGGCTAAGGATGTGGATCAGTGGGTTCGGGCATGTGACATCTGTGCCCGAAATAAGACTCCTAGAGGGGTTCCTGTTGGCCCATTACATCCACTCTCTATCCCATCTAAGCCATGGACCCACATTTCAATGGATTTTGTGGTGGACTTGCCCAAATCCTCGGGGATGACAGCCATCTGGGTTGTCGTTGACAGGTTTTCGAAGATGGCGCACTTCGTTCCACTGGTTGGGCTGCCATCAGCCAGACGCCTGTCTGAATTATTTATGCTGCATGTTGTGCGTCTCCACGGGTTGCCACTTGATGTGGTCTCTGACCGCGGATCCCAGTTTGTGGCCAAATTCTGGAGGGCATTTTGTTCCGATCTCCAGATTTCTGTCAGCTTGTCGTCAGGCTACCATCCGCAGTCTAATGGGCAGACTGAAAGGGTGAACCAGTCCTTGGAGCAGTTCCTCAGGTGTTATGTCTCCAAGTGTCAGACTGACTGGGTTGCTCATCTGTCCATGGCGGAGTTTGCCTATAACAACGCGGCTCACTCTGCTACAGGGATCTCTCCCTTCCTTTGTGTGTATGGGCATCATCCTAAGGCCAATTCTTTTGACCCCGTGGACTCCACGCCTGGTGGTTCCTCTGTGGTTTCGGTCCTTAGAGGTATTTGGCGGAAAGTGAAGAAAGCCCTTGTGTCTGTGTCATTAGTGACCAAAAGGGTTTTTGATAAGCGGAAAAGACCCTGCAGCTTCAAATTAGGAGACTTTGTCTGGTTGTCTACCAAGAATTTGAAGTTGAGACAGCCATCTCATAAGTTAGGGCCCCGGTTCATCGGCCCTTATAAGATCACCAGGGTTATCAATCCGGTGGCATTTCAGTTAGATCTGCCCCGTTCTTTGGGTATCAATAAAACATTTCATTGTTCCCTTTTAAAACGGGCGATTAGTAATCCTTCTACCAGTGGAAGACCTTCCCCTCTTCTGATACGTGGCCAGAGGGAGTTTGTTGTTGAAAGGATTCTTGACTCCAAGGTGGTTCGGGGTCGGCTGTCATTTTTGGTGCACTGGAAGGGGTATGGCCCGGAGGAGCGGTCGTGGGTGCGCAGTTGTGATCTTCATGCCCCCAGACTGATACGCTCTTTCTTCTCGCAGTTCCCCGATAAACCCGGTGGTAGGGGTTCTTTGACCCCTCGTCAGAGGGGGGGTACTGTTAGGGTCTCCTGCCCTGTGCTGCCACGTCGTCATGGCAACCGGGAGACAAGTGCTAGTGGAGTAACCTGAGCGCAGCTGATACTCCGGTTCGGGTCTTTTGCTGTGCAGTGGTTATAGGCTCTGTGCACGGCAGGGGATCCGGTGCTGGTTTTTGTGCTCACAGTCTGTGAGGTCTGAGTGGGGCGTGGACAGCAACTGCTTTAAAAGGCCTCTTTTCAGGGTAAGCAGATGCTGCTGAATCTTTGTTGGTTAGTCAGTTCATGAACGTTAGCCAGTACTGTGTAGCTTTGTATTTGTTTGTTGCTTACTGCAAATAGGCCTGGGAATTTGGTATTACACTCTGCCAATCCAGACCTAGCAGTAAGACTGGAGTCAGTCGTTTAGCTTGCTGGGGTTCTGTTACTACCCTGTGAACTTAGCAAGTTTGCGGCTGTATTCTAAGACTTGCCTGTCTAATCCTGTCTCACTGTGCTAGGTGTCAGGGGTCAGTTTAGTGGCAGTAAGCTAAAACCTGTGCACTGCAAGTGAGAATTTGGATTGTGGAGATTCTCCTTGTGTCTATCATTCCATCTCTGACCAAGGAGTTTACTGCCACACCCGTTGGTAACCCTTTAGGGTTTTGCTGTTGCCCTTAGCAACAGCATTTCGGGTACTCTACGTATTAAAACACAACATCTTGCTTTTTCCATCTTAGCAGTTCTAATACAAGGGAGATACCCAGTTCCTTAGCCTCTGGGCTTCTCTGTTCACTTTGTGTGTATTTTGTTACCCTGTCACCTTCTGTGTACGTTATGTCATATCCCCCAGTTTGTCTGTGAGTCCATCTGTTTTGCAAAACAGTTCAAACACCAGTACATTCCTGCAGACACTGGAGTGCATAACAGTTCTGACACCAGTACTTTCCTGCTGGCACTGGTGTGCATAACATAAATTAAAATCTCCCGTGAGCAAAAGGGAGCCCGTACGAATCCTCTGAATAGCCACACATAACTTTCTGATAAAGGCTACTTGGTTTGAGTTTGGGGCATATGCCGAGACCAGGGTGACCGGCTTTTAGTTTAAAAGGCCGCTCAGTATAAGGTACCGGCCATTTTTATCAGCCAACTGGGAGTGCAAAATGAAGGAGACGGAGTCTCTAAATAATATAGCCACACCGTTCCTCTTAAAAGGCCCATTAGCAAAATAACCTAGAGGGAATCTCCGATCTTTAAAAATAGGGGGTGCTACAGATGAAAAATTAGTCTCCTGTAGGGTAACTATATCAGCTTTATTCTTAGTAAAATAACCCAAAGCCAGCCTACGCTTATTAGGGGAATTCAGCCCCTTGACATTCATAGATAATATCTGGACCATCGGGGCAGGTTAAAGTACTTTGTTAGAAGTGAAGGACCTTGACATAAACTAAAATAGAATTGTCTCGAGTAGCGAGTACCTACATCATAAAACAGGGGGTGGGGGGGGAAGGGAGGGAACATGGGGACGAGGGGGGAGGGAAAAACCAAAACGACCCAGTATATCGGGTCGGCATAACTACTGCAAGGAAGGTAAAAAAATGCAGTAGTATATTACCAGGGGGGAACATGTGGCCTAGCGCCACCACCCATGGAGCTAAACAGAAAAAGTAAGCGTAAGCAGAAACAAATATGCTTACCCACAATATATATGCAAACACATAAAAATAATAATAAAAAAATGTAGATATAAGAAAAAAAAACAAATAAACTCAGATATAACATGTAAGGCTAGTGCACCGCCATCACAACAGGGCGCAGGGCAACTCACGTGACCCCAACAGGGACAATGATCAAGTCCATTCTGCGATGACGGTGCCGGAGACAGTTCAATATGAAATCCCAGGCTGGTTGTATCAGCATCAGGCGGTGACCCATTCCGAGCGGATGGTGGGCTGTTTCTTGGATCCAGGAGGAAGTGTAACAGAGATATCCCACTCTGCTAGTAATTTGACTCCAGTCTCCAATGAAGTCACCGTGTAAGACTTATTTTCATACGAGATGACGAGCTTCACCGGAAAACCCCATCTGTATGTGATGTCTTGGTCGCGAAGTGCCAAAGTGACGGGGAGAAATGCTCGTCGTTTGGCCAAGGTGAGAGCGGAGAAGTCCGGGAATAGTTGTAAACCTCCAAGAACATCTGAGTCAGAGTCGCCTGCTTCTCTGGCCGCTTTCAGGATGCGTTCTTTGATTGTGAAGAAATGCACCCTCAGGAGTGTTTCTCTCGGGAGCGAGGGGGCAACTGAGCGCGGTTTAGGCAGTCTGTGAATTCTGTCGATAAGTAACTCTCTAGCGTCAGTTCTAGGCAGAAGCTTCTGGAACAAGACAGTAGCATAATTTTCCAACTCGGAATTCTGCACGGAGTCTGGGATGCCACGGATCTTAATATTATTCCGCCGGGATCTGTCCTCTATATCTGCAATTTTAAGTTTGAACGCTTCCAGGTCACTTTGCTGCTGGTCGTGGGCTGTTATGAGGTCATTATGAGACGAGACCAATTCCTCTACTTTCCTCTCCAGATGGTCTGTACGGTCGCCGATAGCGTGCAGCTCCGTCTTAACCTCCCGAAGGGCCGCTGTGAGGTCCTGAGTCAGCTCAGATTTAAATGCTGAGAGGGCTTGATACAGAGTTTTGACCGTGAGAGGCGCATCAGATTCAGGGTCAAACCCCGGCAGGGAGGCAGGGCTGATAGGGGTATTTTGCGGAGAAACGGCGGTCGGGGACTTCCGCAGAGAAGAGGCGGCCTGTGACGTTTTCTGAGGCGGAAAAGATACTCTAGGGGGCAGCACCCCTTTGACCTTTTTAGGAGGCATTCCAACGGAGTGCGGTTCTGTAGGCAGAATGAGAATAACAATAAAGAAGCTCAGGATCTCGCAGATTAAATGACGTAGATTTAAAAGACACGGGTGGTGGCGGGCAGATGATCTGCGCTACATCAGAAGATCGATATCACACATGACCTGGCAGAGGGTCATCTCCATTCTGCGGGGTCCAGATGAGAGGCTCCCAGCCGGGAGAGAGGGGTGAGTGGACCGGTACACACTTCGGGTCCAGCAGCGCTGTGCTTTAAATGCTACAAAACAGAGCTGTGGTATGCTTCCCACCAGGGACCGCTCATTGATGGGATCCAGCAGGCAGCAGGCAGGAGAGGGGTGAAGGCTCAGTAGCTGCCATCCAGGGGAGCAGGGCGTCTAAGCAGGACGTCTGGGCAGGCTACTTATACTGAATCCAGCAGCAGAAGCAAAAAAACAAGATGGCCGCCGCACCTGCCTGGGAGTCTGTGTCCCGGCCTTCTCCACTTGCCAGGGGTCCCCCACGGCTAATTGCCCCACAGGGATACCTCCCTGGGGGTCAGAGGAGCTGACTGGGTGGCTGCAGAGGCTCCGGCGGGGTCCGCGTCTCTTTCCGGCTCCGCCGTGGAGCTCAAAACGCAATCGCCGGGAGTACGCGAGTCCCCGGCTTCTGGATGTGCCTCGGCCGCAACCTGCGGGAGCCGTAAAAACAGCTCCCCGGCTCCGCGGCGGGCACTACTGGGTACAGTGGGGTTTTAGAAGGAGAGGGGAGCCCTCAGATAAGGGTAGGAGCAGGACAGGGGGGAGAATAAAGACAAATATTACTGCTGGAGAGAGGAGTGCAGCAGAAGCAGGTCTGCTATCTTCTCCAGCTAGGCCACGCCCCCCGTGTGGTATAAGTTTAATAAAAGTCTTAAAAGTAATTTCCAGTTGTCGTGGTCATGCCTTGGACTTTGGAGCTGCAGCTGCCCTGCATGTCTAGGAGTTTCATCTCACCTCCTAAGTTCAGCTATCTGTCAGAACCTGCAACTGAGGCTTCCCACCACCAGTGCCAGCCCTCAGTTGTGACACTTTTGGCCTAAAAACAATATTGTGAGGTGTTCATAATAGACTGGAAATGAGTGGAAATTAATGTTATTGAGGTTAATAATACAGTAAAAAAAAAACTGTGATTTTAGCTGTTTTTATGTTGTTGTTTTTTCCAAAAAATCCAGATCCATAACCAAACCCCAAAAGGGTGGTTTTGGCAAAACCAAACCAGATCCAAAACACAAACAGAGATGCAGAACCAAATACAAAACACAAAACCCGAGAAGTGTCTAGTGCACATTTCTAGTATCTTACAAGTCCACAATTCAGTCAGTGTTTCCCTTTCACTGCAAGAGTTAGTGTTTTGTTCTTTAGATAATCTACTGTTTGAACTTCCTCAGCCCAAAATTTATTTTCAAGGCCAGGATCATTCAGCATTGCTTGGGCTCTTTCCACTGTAGTATGATTTGCATGCTCACTTACGATGTTTTGTTCTAGGTGTACACAGTTACATAGTTTCTGAGGTTTAAAAAAGACAATTTGTCCATCGAGTTCAACCTATTTGGGGTCTCCTATGCTGTATTATTTTTAGGACTATTTTTTTATTTTTTTTCTATTTTTATCTATTGTGAATATTGTCCATTTTGTTTTTATTTTTTATTTTTTTACATTTCATATTATAGTGCATTACCTACCCATCATAACCCTATATATCCTTGTCCATTAGGAATTTATTTAGCCCATTCTTAAAAGTATTGACTGAGTCCGCCATTACTACTCTATCTGGCAGGGAATTCCAAACACGTATTGTCCTTACTGTGAAAAAACCTTTTCACCTCTGTGTGCGAAATCTCCTCTCTTCTAAGCTAAGCGGATGTCCTCGTGTCCTCCGAATTTATCTTACCAAGAACAGATCCCCGCAAGCTCTATGTATTGCCCCTTATATATTTGTAAATGTTAAGCATGTCACCTCTTAATCTCCTCTTTTCCAGTGTAAACAAGCCTAGCCTAGCAAGCCTTTCCTCGTAATCCAGTGTCTCCATTCCCCTAATCAGTTTGGTAGCCCTCCTCTGAACCTTTTCTAGAGGTACATGCCATGGTTAGCTGATGACTGAGCACATATTTTTTCATTAAGTCCAAAAAAAATTTGTTTTGGTTCTCTCCTCCATTTTTTTATATTAATGCCTTTAGTTTGTTACTTGTTTGAGTTTCTACTAAATTCTTGTAGTACGTAATTGTATGTACAGTATCACTTCACTTTTTGCTCTTAGGAAGTAAACATGTGTAATCCCTTAGTATCGGAAAAGAAATTGGAAATTTTTCTTATTCTAAACAAAGGAAGTATAAGGAGTGGACAACAGTTCATTTTAAAATGCAAAGCCAACATTAGCATGATGATAATATCTCTGGGGGTAATTCCAAATTGATCGCAGCAGGAATTTTGTTAGCAGTTGGGCAAAACCATGTTCACTGCAGGGGAGGCAGATTTAACATGTGCAGAGAGAGTTAGATTTGGGTGTGGAGTGTTCAATCTGCAATCTAATTTGCAGTGTAAAAATAAAGCAGCCAGTATTTACCCTGTACAGAAATAAAATAACCCACCCAAATCTAACTCTTTCTGCACATGTTATATCTGCCTCCCCTGCAGTGCACATGGTTTTGCCCAACTGCTAACAAAATTCCTGCTGCGATCAACTTGGAATTACCCCCTCTAAACAGAAAAAAATATGTAAATAAATACTCAATATTAAATAGACTTGGGTCCAAAAATTTTAGCAGTTTTTTCACCAGCCTCTACCCCAGATATAAGGTACAAATAACGGAGATCACTCTATACATTAAGACTCCCTTCTTAAAAAAAGGTTTGCTTGAAAACAAGCAAAAATAATGGAGTCAAAAACATTGCAAAAGAAGGAGCCTTTTGTATTAAGAAACACTGATTGCACTTTTAATTTTGTTTATTAACAGGTAGGTATACAGCGCACATATTCTTCAGTGTTTTACACAGAATATTTGGCCATTCCCATCAGGTTCTTCCCCAGTGGAGTTTAGAATCAATATTCCCGATAACATGTACACACACACAAACAATCTATGGTTAATTTGTGCCTGAAGCCAATTAGCTTACCACTATATACTGTACAAAGTACATTTTAATTTGTCTGATCATACATTGTCAAAATCTGATTTTCCAATTACTGTATAAGCAAAGGGTTTTCTTTTGACCATTTTTTCAAGCCTAATAGTTTCCATCTTATTATGGAAACAAACACTTGAAATACACTTTTTTATTAAAAGATGCAGGTAGTTTAAAATACAATTAACATACTTTGAGACTTAGCATGGACTTTAAATTTGTAGTTAAAATAATGGTCTCAATGCTTCAGTCCATACTGCCTGATTTGGCAACTGAACACTAACCTGGCTTCATTAATGGATGTCACTCAATGAAGGGTACTTGTATGACCATTGTGGCAATTTTGGCATCAAGGGATATAATGATCCTAAATTCATGATCCTTAGTTTTGATGCACATAAGACCTTTGATATGGTGGCTAATACAGCCTTTGCCAGACAGCAGACAGCTGCAAATCGATTTGCAACTCACTCACCATTGATTGCTCTTTTCAGTCTGTGCAGTCTGTGCGTAGCCCAGGACTTATTCCTACATTGTGATAGAATCAGGCTGTTCAGGGGGGATCCGGTCTGAAGATCGACAGTGTCTAGGTCGACCACTATAGGTCGACAGTCACTAGGTCGACAGGGTCAAAAGGTCAACATGTTCTAGGTCGACAGGTCAAAAAGTCGACATGAGTTTTTAAAAAATATGTTTTTTTTTACTTTTTCATACTTAACGATCCACGTGGACTACGATTGGAATGGTAATCTGTGCCGAGCGAAGCGGTAGCAGAGCGAGGCACCTTGCCTGAAGCATGGCGAGCGAAGTGAGCCATGCGAGGGGACACGGTGCACTAATTGGGGTTCCCGGTCACTCTACGAAGAAAACGACATAAAAAACTCATGTCGACCTTTTGACCTGTTGACCTAGAACATGTCGACCTTCTGACCCTATCGACCTTCTGATCCTGTCGACCTAGTGACTGTCGACCTATAGTGGTCGACCTAAACATTGTTGACCTAGACACTGTCGATCTAATGATCCACACCCATCCACACCCATTCAGGGCCGGAGCTGACTGCGTTTTTCCTGACACTCCCAGAAAATGGCCTGTTACCACTCACAAATATCTGCGTCCTGTCAATCACCTTGTGTATGCCTAGCGATCTAAATTTTCGCACCATTCTGCTTGGCATCACGTCTGCGCTCTGCAGTGCATATGTATGTGCAGTTGTTCAATAATCGGCCACTGTGCAATTTCACACAACAGCAATCAGGTCTGTATCAGGCCCCTTAACACAACTTTCCATAAATGCGTAAATCTCTTACTACACATTATACATTTCTGAGAGAGATGGCAGATCATGCCACAATACAGATTGATGACACAGTGGTTGCCTCATTATTCTTTCCCAAATAGTGTGAACCCTTCATACTTCACTTAAGCAGTCTATTATGTTTTCTGCATTATTTCTTGTTATCTTTCACTATTCTTACTTATCCCCAAAGAGGGGCTATTTAATAGGACTTTCAGACTTCCATGATTGTTACAAATATTATCATAGAAGAGTGGATTTAATTCATTGCTTTTGGAAATGTTCTCTGGTCAGATGTTTTTGGATATTAATACATCCTATTTACACTGTATGTCATCTTGTAAATTATGTCCCATTTGTGCCTGAGTGGTCAGTATTGTGGACATTTTTGCTACTGGTCAAAAGACCAATTGGATCCAAAGCAATTCCCCTTCCTTTATTCTTTTCAGGAAAATTTAGCACATGTCTTTAAAATGGAAAGGATGAGCCGTAAGTAATGACATCCGAGTTTGCTGGAGGTGCAGGTTCCTGGCCGAACTCAGACGCTTTTTAAAAATCATTTACAAGGCATTGTTTTGCCGTGTAAAAAAATTCCACTTTAAAAAAAACATGCAAGTCCGACCGGGAAGCCGCAACAATGACCAACTCCAACATCATTATATCCAGCCCATTGTGAGAAAGATAAAGATGCACATTCAACTTATTTGAGGTATGGGAGAGTTATACTGCTATCCTCCCAATTGCCACTAGATCTTACACTCATAAGAGACTTCAAAACACCTCTTGGTATAAAATTTAGGATTATATCTAATTCTCTTTATCTGGCATTAATAGGTGGATAAAAATGAATGTAAAGTCATCTTGGTAAGGTGACCTTACACCTGTGCCATGACTCCCCCGGCACACTTACTGTAACTTTAAATTTAGTGCCATCAGCTGTATTTCCACTTATTGTATGTTTAATATTTGCATGCTTTAGACCCACTAATACTAATGTCTAATCACTGGAGATCTTTTTTTTTTTTTATTTCTTCCTTTTTCTGTCAACAATGTGATATATTCATTGTCTTTTCCCACTGCAAAGTGCTTTAATAAAAAATATTTTGCAAAAAAACACATTGGACTTGAATTCATATTCCTAAAGTAATTAACAGAAGATTCATGAATAAGTTAACATTTTTAAAATGTCAATACAATGTTCAAAGTAATAAATATATTTACTTGACTTATACTAACATAAATCCATATGCTGTATGTCTTTCAAATGCAGTATGAGTTTTGATTTAGTAGAGATAAAAATAAGAAAGTAATTTTCTGGTAAATCAATGCAAGTGAGAAAAACACACACAAAAAAAGTATGAATTCAGGCAGCAAAACAAGTAGCATGAATTTTAAAAACCAGTCCAAGTTGTCTTACTAATACAATTAGTGTGGAAAGTGGGAGAACTACAATTTGTTCTGGGTAATTTGCATTATGTTGAACATGTGATGATATAGAATTTAGTGGAGCAGGTCCCACTAACAATAATATATAAGGTGGCTGAGTGTTTTGACTTTCATCATCTGTCCTTATCACACAGAAGCTGAGATTTTTTTTAGATAAAAAATATTAAAATAAATAAAATACTTTTCAGTACTAGAAATTATCTTCTTTTTTTTAAACTACTGCTACTGTAGATTCTGCTGTAGTGAATTGTTAGTTGTTATTATTAGCATTTATAGAACAAATGTATTTCAGGGCTCTATACATTCAGGAAGGATGGAAATGTAATAAATGCAAAGTAACAATGAATTCAGACAAATTCTGTTTAAGAGTTTGTGATCAACTCACATATTGTACTCAGTCATTTGTTCTTGATAGCACCAATTCTGTTTTGATTCATGTATTCTGCAATCTGCTACAGAAAATGCCAAAACTGTTGTCCGTAGTTAGATGACTCATTAGCAAAGTCTTTACTCAAATTAATGAGAAAGGTGTGTTAAACATGAATGGCCATTATGTTCAGATTAAATATATTCTTGATTAAAATGATTTCCTCAGTTCACTAGGTATTATTAATTCTCAAGTTAGAATGAAAAAGAATATTGCTCTTTTCATTCTGCATAACAGGTATAAATCTTGCACATCTGACATTTAAAACAAAAACGTGTTCCTTACTATGTAACTCTAGAAGATAAGAAAAGTCATTGTATCACACCAGGTTTCTGCCTCAACTATGTCTACATATCAGCAACCTTATATTTATGTACATGCTATATTAAATGAATATTTACTTTTAATATTGCACTGAGAAGAAATTCATTTCTTGAGCTAGAGAATAAACATTACTGTTAACCCATTTGCTTCACTGGATCAATATGATAATCACATCAATTTTAAACCTTTAGAAACAATAGCTTTCTGGCATATCATATTCTAATTATAATTCAATGAACCCTCATATTTAGATGGCACAATACTATATTATCTGAATTGTACTGCACTGTGTATATGTCACAGTTGCAACCTATGTTAAAATTAATATTAGTGGAATATTACACATCAGAGTCACCTGTAGAAAGGATTGTGACATCTACTCTAGGGTTGGTAGTGCAAGACCGGCAGTCACCACACAGATGCTGGGATCCCGGCATTGAGATGCCCAGTAGGGAGGGAGAGCCCAATGAAGCCCCTTGTAGGCTCGCTGAGCTCGCAATGCTGCAGGCTCGGTCGCAAGCTGAGCTCGCCACAGGTTCTATTCCCACTCTATGGGTGTTGTGGACACCCACGAGTTGGGATAGTCCCTGTTAGTCAGCATGCCGACTGTAGGGATTGTGAGGGGGTGGGATGTAGGTGCCGGTATTGTGACCGGCGATCGCTTGACTGCCGGTCACATAACCACATCCCCTACTGTACACTAACTGCAGTGAAAACACCTTGAGAGTGGAAACCCATAATTGATAGCAATAGAGCCAATTTGGTGAAGTTAGAGACATCATAACATTGGACACATGTTAGCAAAGAGTCTAAATATCAATTGCTTTACATATTAAAATTATTGAAATTTGCATTACATATTACCATTATTGAAATCTCTCTCTGTTTCTTTCACTCTCTCTCTTTAATTTATTTAATTTTAACTATGTGTGTCTATCAGTACATTTCACATCAGTTTCCTTAGATACATTCACCAATTATAGCCCAATATTGTAATGTTGTTAC
The DNA here is from genome assembly GCF_028390025.1 of Pseudophryne corroboree. Classification (NCBI taxonomy): domain Eukaryota; kingdom Metazoa; phylum Chordata; class Amphibia; order Anura; family Myobatrachidae; genus Pseudophryne; species Pseudophryne corroboree. The sequence continues at coordinate 398,691,717 of NC_086449.1, forward strand.
ATTTTTAAATTGGCAATACATCAAAATAAATAACTCACCTTAAATAAGTGCTCGCCTTCCACCACATTGCCGCATTCATCTGTGCGATTACAGCCGGAAGATGCAGTTGGATGATATCACATCCATGGACCCATCACCATAGTTACAGCTGTATACAAAGAAGTTGAATAGTGTAGCATTCTAACAGCACAATCAACAATATTGAATGGAATACACAATGCTAATACTAAAATCACATCAAAAAGTAATATAAACAATTCCTCAGTGGAAAGAGTAGAACCTTCCAGAAGGACAACCATCTCTGCAGCAATCCACCAATCAGGCCTGTATGGTAGAGTGGCCAGACGGAAGCTACTGCTTAGTAAAAAGCACACGGCAGCCTGCCTGGAGTTTGCCAAAATGCATCTGAAGTAGGGAAAAAGGGTATGCAATGACAATGGGTGCGCAATTGAACAAGACTGAGCTGCTTGGTTACTGCACTTGGAGGGATAAACACATAAATCCCTGAATGTTTAAAAAAAGTGTAGATGTGCAGCATACATAGGCGCTCAAGCCGTAAGATGTATCCCTTGTATGAATTCGAGGGATGTATTACACCAAACCAGAATGGGTTGGAAAAAAGTGCATTTAATAGTAAAAAACACTCACATGTATACAATACAGACAAATTAAAAACATATTAAAAAAACATATATACACATTATTGCTCGGTAGGACTGTGAGGCAGTGGCTGGATCAAAAGTGCTTGTGCAGTAGAAATAGTGATCAAATCTCTCACCATCTGTTGGCCCTGCGGTGGGCTAGCTTTACGGAAAAAGCAAGAATGGTCCGGTGCTGATTTAGCCAGTCCTCTATACATATCTGGATAGAGGACTAGACTGAGGAGCGGTGACATCACTAAAGGGATCCTTGAGCCTGATTCATGCTCTTTGCGGTGGTGCCGGGCTAAATCAGCACCGGACCATTCTTGCTTTTTCCGTAAAGCTAGCCCACCGCAGGGCCAACAGATGGTGAGAGATTTGATCACTATTTCTACTGCACAAGCACTTTTGATCCAGCCACTGCCTCACAGTCCTACCGAGCAATAATGTGTATATATGTTTTTTAATATGTTTTTAATTTGTCTGTATTGTATACATGTGAGTGTTTTTTACTATTAAATGCACTTTTTTCCAACCCATTCTGGTTTGGTGTAATACATCCCTCGAATTCATACAAGGGATACATCTTACGGCTTGAGCCGCCTATGTATGCTGCACATCTACACTTTTTTAAAAATGCATCTGAAGGACTCTCAGACCATGAGAAACAAAATTCTCTGGTCTGATGAGACAAAGATTTAAATCTTTGGTGTGAATGCCAGGCGTCATGTTTGGAGGAAACCAGGCACTGCTTATCACCAGGCCAAAACCATCCCTACAGTGAAGCATGGTAGTGGCAGCATCATGCTTTGGGGATGTTTTTCAGCAGCAGGAACTGGGAGACTGGTCAGGATAGAGGGAAAGATGAATGCAGCAATGTACAGAGACATCCTGGATGAAAACCTGCTCCAGAGCGCTCTTGACCGCAGACTGGGGCAACGGTTCATCTTTCAGCAGGACAGCAACCCTAAGCACACAGCCAAGATATCAAAGGAGTGGCTTCAGGACAATTCTGTGAATGTTCTTGAGTGGCCCAGCCAGAGCCCAGACTTGAATCCGATTGAACATCTCTGGAGAGATCTGAAAATGGCTGTGCACCGATGCTTCCGATCCAACCTGAAGGAGCTTGAAAGGTGCTGCAAAGAGGAATGGGCGAAACTGCCCAAAGATAGGTGTGCCAAGCTTGTGTCATCATATTCAAAAGATTTGAGGTTGTAATTGCTGCCCAAGGTGCATCAACAAAGTATTGAGCAAAGGCTGTGAATACTCATGTACATGTGTTTTCTTAGTTTTTTATTTTTAATAAATTTGCACAAAAAAAAACTATATATATTTTATTTTTTGAAAATGAATAAAAGTTAAATATTATGTGAAACACTTACCATTACATTACTCAAGAGAACCCAAAACAAAGTGTCTCCTTTTCCTCCACACGCTAGTAGTTTATTTCTGACTCTAGGGAGCAAATTCACCAATTCTACAATTTTTCAGAAAAATCTTTTTTCCACGTAACTTAATATAGTTGGTCACATAAATTCTTTACCTGAGTTATCCCATGAATTACTCTTTAAATACAATATACTGGGGGGAAAAAGCGACTGTGACTCTATGGGGTGTATTCCATAATTGCTGGTCAGAGGCGCTTTACTAGAGGAGGGGGCAAGTGTGCAGGCACTGATAGCAGCGTTTTGGAGGCAGCGATGGAGGGGTGGTCCATACAATGGAGGCATTTCCGGACCATTGGCAGGATGGGCTGTTGCATCTATGTGGCATCACACGCAGCCACTGCGACCCAAAACGTGGCGGCCCGGTGACTGCCTTCACAGCTAGGCTGCGCAAGCAGTGGGCTACCCTAAACATTTGAGCGCTTCACTGTGTAGTGAAGTGATCGCATTATTGCTGAAGGGAAGGCCCTAGCATGCAGGGCGGCTTTGCCATGTGCTAGACAGCCCCCGCATGCTAGTGTAAAGAGTTGTAATTTTGTGAATTTTCGCAAAACTACAACTCATGCTGAATTAGGCCCTAAGCATCCCCTGTCCTTAGTAGTATAGGAGGGGTATTGCCAACAATCCTTAATTTGTACCATGATGTGGAGAAGCACTTGGTTGTTGTGTATGCAATGGGATAATACTGTTATTACTGTACATAGCGTTCCCAGACCTAAAAGAAATAACCACTCTAGACAATTTGGCCAGGGAAGCTTCCAAGCAGTCAATTAGAAATAAATGAAACACTGTATATTTATGTGTTTATTTGTTTTCTGAAAATGGAGGCACACCAGTCCAAACTTGGAGTATTAGTCTTTTTAGCAGCAGCACTCAAGGCAAATTGTAGTTTCCAGCATCCACTTCAATCCTCTAGTCCCACAGTAATATGCCCAAAATAGCCCATGCTGGGTTAAATTGTAAGTAATTACAGTATGTGTTCAAGAGCCAAAATGCTTTAACCAGGGGCAATCACATAGACAATGATAAATGTCCACATTATCCACTTGGCATTTAGGACATTTATGAGAGGAGGATGAACCATTCAAAATTCCCCTACATATGTATTCTCTTAAATTATTGCTGCAGTCATGTCAAACAGCCCCTGACACATGCTAGGCCCTGTGCAACTCTGCTAGTGCTGCACATATTTTTTGTCTCTTTTTACTCAAAATAATGCATTTTAGTCACACTGCGGTGTAGCTAGCACGCACCAGGATAATGCACTGATTAATTTGATATGCGACAATTGCATACAGGTATATGTGTGTGAATGAGTCTGAATCTGTGGGGGTAATTCACAGTTGATCGCAGCAGCAAATTTGTTAACAGTTGGGCAAAACCATGTGTACTGCAGGGGGAACAGATATAACATGAGTAGAGAGAGTTAGATTTGGGTGGGTTATTTTGTTTCTGTGCAGGGTAAATACTGGCTGCTTTATTTTTACACTGCAATTTAGATTTCAGTTTGAACACATCCCACCCAAATCTAACTCTCTCTGCACATTACATCTACCCCATCTGCACTTCACATGGTGTTGCCCATTAGAAAAAGATTTTGCTTTTGCGATCCATGCTGAATCAGGCCCTGAGTTTTTATATGTACATGGTGTGTTTTCAAACTGAAATCTAAATTGCAATGTAAAAAAAAGCAGCCAGTATTTACCCTGCACAGAAACAACATAACCCAAATCTAACAAAAGCATAGTCCAAAATTATGGTTGGTTTAACGCCAACACGCTGAATATAGAACGTTAATTTACCATCAGTAAAGTCACTGTGAATTTTTTGGATCTAACTCTCAAGGTAGAGGGAGATGTCCTATCCACCAGTACCTATACGAAGGAGACTTATTCCTTGACTTATATACATGCCGAAAGTTGCCACCATTTTAACTGGTTAGATTCTATTCCATATGGGCAACTGAAAAGGCTTAAAAGGAACTGCTCAAAAGTTGAGGTATATCAAGATCAAGCTCATGATTTGAAAAGAAGGTTTGAAAGGAGTGGTTACAACACTGTCAAAATTGAGAAAGCAATGGAAGAAATAGAAAAAATGGATAGGATGGAACTGCTGGTTGATAAACCACAGAGACCGTCCAAAAAAGAAAGATTCGAATGGGCGTTTATCACTGGCTATAATTCCCAACACAAAGCCCTTGAAAAATCAGTTAGACGTAATTGGAATATCTATAAGAAAGACCCTGTTTTGGGTGGGTTACTACCCAACCATCTCACGTTTATTTATAAAAGGGCTCCCAACTTAAAGACCTCGCTGGTGAAAAGCTATGTACCCCCCAAAAAGAGGGAAGGCAGAATTTTAACCCAGGGTTTTCACCATTGTGACATATGTACTTGTTGCCGGGAGGTACCCAATGATGGGACCAAGAAACTTGATTCCTTGTGTATCAATGGGAAAACTGTTAAAATCAGGGATTTCATTACCTGCAATATAAAGAATGTTGTTATTTTATCGAGTGTAAGTGTCACTTGTTTTATATAGGTCGAACTACTAGAACACTCAAAACTCGTTAGGCGAACATTGTAGAAACATCAAAAAAAGTCTGGAGTCCCATGCTCTATCCAACCACTTTAGGATGCATCACAATAGCTCCACAAGGGGGATAGTGAGATTTGGAGCTATTAAAGTGATGAAATGTGGACCACGACAGCGAGATGTTAATACACTTTTAGCCAAGAGTGAGATGAATTTTATATAACACACTGCACCCTACGGGTCTTAATTAGTGATGAGCGGGTTCGGTTCCTCGGAAACCGAACCCCCCCGAACTTCACCCATTTTACACGGGCCCAAGGCATACTCGGATTCTCCCGTATGGCTCGGTTAACCCGAGCGCGCCCGAACGTCATCATCCCGCTGTCGGATTCTCGCGAGATTTGGATTCTATATAAGCAGCCGCGCGTTGCCGCCATTTTCACTCGTGCATTGGAAATGTTAGGGAGAGGACGTGGCTGGCGTCCTCTCCGTTTATTAATCTTGAATTCTTGATGCAAAAATATTTGTGCTTATTGCTTAATTGTGGGGACTGGAGAGCAGCTGTATAATATAGGAGGAGTACAGTGCAGAGTTTTGCTGACAGTGACCACCAGTATACGTTGTCTGCCTGAAAAACACTCCATATCTGTGCTCAGTGTGCTGCATATATCTGTGCTCACACTGCTTAATTGTGGGGACTGGGGAGCAGCTGTATTATATAGGAGGAGTACAGTGCAGAGTTTTGCTGACAGTGACCACCAGTATACGTTGTCTGCCTGAAAAACACTCCATATCTGTGCTCAGTGTGCTGCATATATCTGTGCTCACACTGCTTTATTGTGGGGACTGGGGGACCACCAGTATATTATATAGGAGGAGTACAGTGCAGAGATTTGCAGACCAGTGACCACCAGTATACGTTGTCTGCCTGAAAAACACTCCATATCTGTGCTCAGTGTGCTGCATATATCTGTGCTCACACTGCTTTATTGTGGGGACTGGGGACCAGCAGTATTATATAGGAGGAGTACAGTGCAGAGTTTTGCTGACAGTGACCACCAGTATATATAGCAGTATGTTACGGAAGGCTACTGCTCTACCTACCTCTGTGTCATCAAGTATACTATCCATCTAGATTCTATACCTGTGGTGCATTTTAGTTTTGCAGTTTGCTGACAGTGACCACCAGTATATATAGCAGTACGGTACGGAAGGCCACTGCTCTACCTACCTCTGTGTCGTCAAGTATACTATCCATCCATACCTGTGGTGCATTTCAGTTTTGTGCAGTATATATAGTAGTAGGCCATTGCTATTGATACTGGCATATAATTCCACACATTAAAAAATGGAGAACAAAAATGTGGAGGTTAAAATAGGGAAAGATCAAGATCCACTTCCACCTCGTGCTGAAGCTGCTGCCACTAGTCATGGCCGAGATGATGAAATGCCATCAACGTCGTCTGCCAAGGACGATGCCCAATGTCATAGTAGAGAGCATGTAAAATCCAAAAAACAAAAGTTCAGTAAAATGACCCAAAAATCTAAATTGAAAGCGTCTGATGAGAAGCGTAAACTTGCCAAAATGCCATTTACGACACGGAGTGGCAAGGAACGGCTGAGGCCCTGGCCTATGTTCATGGCTAGTGGTTCAGATTCACATGAGGATGGAAGCACTTATCCTCTCGCTAGAAAAATGAAAAGACTTAAGCTGGCAAAAGCACAGCAAAGAACTGTGCGTTCTTCTAAATCACAAATCCCCAAGGAGAGTCCAATTGTGTCGGTTGCGATGCCTGACCTTCCCAACACTAAGCGGGAAGAGCTTGCGCCTTCCACCATTTGCACGCCCTCTGCAAGTGCTGGAAGGAGCACCCGCAGTCCAGTTCCTGATAGTCAAATTGAAGATGTCGCTGTTGAAGTACACCAGGATGAGGATATGGGTGTTGCTGGCGCTGGGGAGGAAATTGACAAGGAGGATTCTGATGGTGAGGTGGTTTGTTTAAGTCAGGCACCCGGGGAGACACCTGTTGTCCGTGGGACAAATATGGCCATTGACATGCCTGGTCAAAATACAAAAAAATCACCTCTTCGGTGTGGAATTATTTCAACACAATTGCGGACAACAGGTGTCAAGCCGTGTGTTGCCTTTGTCAAGCTGTAATAAGTAGGGGTAAGGATGTTAACCACCTAGGAACATCCTCCCTTATACGTCACCTGGTCCGCATTCATCAGAAGTCAGTGACAAGTTCAAAAACTTTGGATGACAGCGGAAGCAGTCCACTGACCACTAAATCCCTTCCTCTTGTAACCAAGCTCCTGCAAACCACACCACCAACTCCCTCAGTGTCAATTTCCACCTTACACAGGAAAGCCAATAGTCCTGCAGGCCATGTCACTGGCAAGTCTGACGAGTCCTCTCCTGCCTGAGATTCCTCCGATGCATCCTTGAGTGTAACGCCTACTGCTGCTGGCGCTGCTGTTGTTGCTGCTGGGAGTCGATCGGCATCCCAGAGGGGAAGTCGGAAGACCACTTGTACTACTTCCAGTAACCAATTGACTGTCCAACAGTCCTTTGCGAGGAAGATGAAATATCACAGGAGTCATCCTGCTGCAAAGCGGATAACTCAGGTCTTGTCAGTCTGGATGGGGAGAAACGTGGTTCCGGTATCCACTGTTAATTCACAGGCAACTAGAGACTTGATTGAGGTACTGTGTCCCCGGTACCAAATACCATCTAGGTTCCATTTCTCTAGGCAGGCGATACCGAAAATGTACACAGACCTCAGAAAAAGAGTCACCAGTGTCCTAAAAAATGCAGTTGTACCCAATGTCCACTTAACCACGGACATGTGGACAAGTGGACCAGGGCAGACTCAGGACTATATGACTGTGACAGCCCACTGGGTAGATGTATTGCCTCCCGCAGCAAGAACAGCAGCGGCAGCACCAGTAGCAGCTTCTCGCAAACACCAACTCGTTCCTAGGCAGGCTACGCTTTGTATCACCGCTTTCCATAAGAGGCACACAGCTGACAACCTCTTACGGAAACTGAGGAACAACATCGAAGAATGACTTACCCCAATTGGACTCTCCTGGGGATTTGTGACATCGGACAACGCCACCAATATTGTGCGTGCATTACATCTGGGCAAATTCCAGCACGTCCCATGTTTTGCACATACATTGAATTTAGTGGTGCAGAATTATATAAAAAAAAGACAGGGGTGTGCAAGAGATGCTGTCGGTGGCCCGAAGAATCGCGGGCCACTTTCGGCATTCAGCCACCGCGTGCCGAAGACTGGAGCACCAGCAAACAGTCCTGAACCTGCCCTGCCATCATCTGAAGCAAGAGGTGGTAACGAGGTGGAATTCAACCCTCTATATGCTTCAGAGGATGGAGGAGCAGCAAAAGGCCATTCAAGCCTATACATCTGCCCACGATATAGGCAAAGAAGGGGGAATGCACCTGACTCAAGTGCAGTGGAGAATGATTTCAACGTTGTGCAAGGTTCTGCAACCCTTTGAACTTGCCACACGTGAAGTCAGTTCAGACACTGCCAGCCTGAGTCAGGTCATTCCCCTCATCAGGCTTTTGCAGAAGAAGCTGGAGGCATTGAAGGAGGAGCTAAAACAGAGCGATTCCGCTAGGCATGTGGGATTTAAAACCTACGTTGTATCTCTCTTTCTGGCAGACACAAGTCTGCAGAGGTTCAAAGACCTGCTGTTGAGAAAATTGTCAAGTCAAGCGGAACGTGACCCGTCAACAGCTCCTCCTTCACATTCTCCCGCAACTGGAGGTGCGAGGAAAAGGCTAAGAATTCCGAGCCCACCCGCTGGCGGTGATGCAGGTCAGTCTGGAGCGAGTGCTGACATTGGTCCGGACTGAAGGATCTGCCAATGATTACTGACATGTCGTCTACTGTCACTGCATATGATTCTGTCACCATTGAAAGAATGGTGGAGGATTATATGAGTGACCGCATCCAAGTAGGCACGTCAGACAGTCCGTACATATACTGGCAGGAAAAAGAGGCAATTTGGAGGCCCTTGCACAAACTGGCTTTATTCTACCTAAGCTGCCCTCCCTCCAGTGTGTACTCCGAAAGAGTGTTTAGTGCAGCCGCTCACCTTGTCAGCAATCGGCGTACGAGGTTACTTCCAGAAAATGTGGAGAAGATGATGTCATCAAAATGAATTATAATCAATTCCTCTGTGGAGACATTCACCAGCAATTGCCTCCAGAAAGTACACAGGGACCTGAGATGGTGGATTCCAGTGGTAATGAATTAATAATCTGTGAGGAGAGGGATGTACACAGTGAAAGGGGTGAGGAATCGGAGGATGATGATGAGGTGGACATCTTGCCTCTGTAGAGCCAGTTTGTGCAAGGAGAGATTGATTGCTTTTTTTTTTGGTGGGGGCCCAAACCAACCAGTCATTTCAGTCTCAGTCGTGTGGCAGACCCTGTCGCTGAAATGATGGGTTCGTTAAAGTGTGCATGTCCTGTTTATACAACATAAGGCTGGGTGGGAGGGCCCAATGACAATTCCCTCTTGCACCTCTTTTTTCTTTCATTTTTCTTTGCATCATGTGCTGTTTGGGGACAATTTTTATGAAGTGCCATCCTGCCTGACACTGCAGTGCCACTCCTAGATGGGCCAGGTGTTTGTGTCGGCCACTTGTGTCGCTTAGCTTAGTCACACAGCGACCTTGGTGTGCCTCTTTTTTTTCTTTGCATCATGTGCTGTTTGAGGACTATTTTTTTGAAGTGCCATCCTGTCTGACACTGCAGTGCCACTCCTAGATGGGCTAGGTGTTTGTGTAGGCCACTTGTGTCGCTTAGTTTAGTCACACAGCGACCTTGGTGCGCCTCTTTATTTCTTTGCATCATGTGCTGTTTGGGGACAATTTTTTTGAAGTGCCATCCTGCCTGACACTGCAGTGCCACTCCTAGATGGGCCAGGTGTTTGTGTCGGCCACTTGTGTCACTTAGCTTAGCCATCCAGTGACCTCGGTGCAAATTTTATGACTAAAAATAATATTGTGAGGTGTGAGGTGTTCAGAATAGACTGAAAATGAGTGGAAATTATGGTTATTGAGGTTAATAATACTATGGGATCAAAATGACCCCCAAATTCTATGATTTAAGCTGTTTTTGAGGGTTTTTTGTAAAAAACACCCGAATCCAAAACATACCCGAATCCGACATAAATTTTTCAGGGAGGTTTTGCCAAAACGCGTCTGAATCCAAAACACAGCCGCGGAACCGAATCCAAAACCAAAACACAAAACCCAAAAAATTTCACTAGTCTTAATAATGATTTTGAACTAAAATGGTCCTTTTAGTTTTTACTTTGTGATTTTAGTATTTATTCAGTATCCTTTAGAGACCATGAGATGATCACGCAACCAACCATAATTGTGGACTATTTAAAATGCTTTTGTTGGACTCAATTCCCTTTACAATTCTGCTGAGTAATGAATTGCTTCCGTTTATCTGCAGCTGGTCCGTTTCATAAGAGTCACTGCAGTGTTTGGCCAATTGGAGAGGCGCTTCTGACGGGGACTAGTCTGGACGCCCAGTTGCTATAGCAACTGGAGCGAGGAAGCCGGCTCCGGAGATAGCGCGTTGACATGCCGGGTTGCCGTGATGATATCTGTACGGACCCGCAAGCGGAAGTGAAGGGCTTGCACTTCCGGTAACCATGGCAACCCGACGGCGTTTCCACGCCAGAGGGGAGGCCGCAGTGGAACGATGTCGCCTCCAATTGGATAATGGAGACTTTAAATATCTGGAGAGGAAATGCAAAGATGGTATCCAGCCTTGAGAAAGACTCCAGAAAGGAGTTGAAACGCGTTGGGTATCTTCATCCGTGGTCAGTGTCCAGTGGGAGCATTGCTGTTTCAAGAACCAGGGACATTTCCAGCTCCCGGCCCGGGCGGCTTCTGGTATTTAAAGAACTTGACTGAGAACTTTTTGTTGGGTTCTCGGTTACTCTGGTAATTGTTTCGCATTTCCCCCTGTGGCCCCCACGCATGGAATACTTGCACTATCTGTCATTGTGATTTTATTTGTCCATTATATGTGTGTATGTGTTATTAAATGACTGTACTACACATGTGGCCTTCCTCTCCCCTCTGTTTCATATGCTGATTTGCTAAAAAAAACTTGCTGTGAGGAGTTGTGAAGCTTGAGGATTGGACATTCTTTTCCAGCTTAAGGGTTGTATATGGTTTTATCCTGTATCTCTATATAAGAATATTAGATCTGGGCGCCTGGTGGCCCCCACAGCCATATTTTCTTTTTTCCACATTCTTATTACTGTGTTTTAGAGAGACACTGCCCTTGGTTGCGGGAACTATAAGGCAGCCCTTTGACGTAGTGGCGCGACACGCGAGGTGATTGGACAATTTTTCAGCTCAGATATACAAGTTAAACAGTGATGTCTTTTGAAGCAGATTTTTAACATCCTGGTGCGTGATAGTTACATAACATTGCAACTAAGATTACATTTTGGGTAAAAACACGTAAAAAAGATGCCCGGTGCCAGCAGAATTGTGCGTTATATCAATCACACCAGACGTCTTGCATCACTTGGTCTCTTGAGGTAAATTGTATGAAGACACATCTTTATGCAGTCTAATATTTGTTCTATGGTAGACATTATGGAATAGTTCCCTTTTGGAAATATAAGGCAGCAAAATTCTGATAATGTTGTTAGCAAATTATCAATTGTTAAGTCATGAAAGTATTGTAGCCACTGTGGGATCCCTGAATAAAGTGTACCATAATCTAACTTGTCACACAAAAAAGTGTAATGTATGTACATAACCTTATGACATGGTAGCGGTTGAATGAAGTAGATGTTGCAGGTTTGTCCAGTCATTGTCTGAAAAGTGACATCTAACCTGGCTAGTGTAGTATTGTGCCTTGAAATATTTAACAGAAGACACAGATAGAAAACATTATTTCTCTACAGCCCAATGGATCGTTAGGGGTCTCTGCAGATGCGTCTTTCCTCATCTAACCTCCATATGTAATGAGTTGTGGCAAATAGGGCGCATGTGACCCGGCAGCTCCTGTGCGACTATGCCACTGCTAAGCTTATTTTTCCCAAAAAAATGCATCTTATTTGCATCGCTATGAGACTATGACGCACAGACTACGCTGATTAACATACTATGTGGCATGTGTTTATTCTGTGTGTAAATGCAGCTGTATCACGTACTGTAATTAAATAATATGTATGCAGATACAGCTGCAGTTGCAAGCAGATGCCACAAATCATTTTAATCAGTGTAGTCTGCTTGTCTATCTTCACATAACGATGCAAATAAGATGCATTTTCAGGGAAAAAGATGCATAAAAAGTAGTGATGAGCGGATTCGGTTTTACTCGGTTTTACTCGGTTCTCAAAACCGAATCTTATTGGCTATCCAAAACACGTGACATCAGTGAGCCAATAAGATTCGGTTTTGAGAACCGAGTAAAACCGAGTAAAACCGAATCCGCTCATCACTAATAAAAAGACGCTCGGCATTGTTAAATGCAATTGGGATTAGGCATGACTAGAAGGGCTGCTTACCACTTTGTTAAGTTTCCTTCCAAATCCATACTGTGGAAGGCCCGGGACAGGCTCCCTGGTTCACAGTTCCGCCATGAGGTCTTACCAACTCCTACCCCCTAGTATGTCTACTGGGATGTAATATTTCCATTCTGTAAAGTCTTCCTCCAAATCCATCCAGTCAAAGGTCCAGAACAGGCATCCCAAGTCAAAGTTTTGGCTAGCATACACCAATGGGAGGTCCGACTGGGACCCCAACCCCCTAGTATGTCTTCTGGGATCAACTGTTAACACGCTTAAGATTTCTTCTAAATCCATCCAGTGGAAGGCCCAGAACAATCTCCCTGGGTCAAAGTTTTTCCCAGCACATTCTGCCATAATTTCCAACTGAACCCAACCTCCTAGTATGTCTTCTAGTATCCAATGCCACCATTCTGTGAAGTTTTCTTCCAAATCCATCTCGTGGAAGGTCCAGAACAAGCTCCCTGGGTCAAAGTTCTGTGTGGCGAATTCTGAGGTGTGCCCAGGACCCTAACCCTGCTAAAACTTGGCCAGGATCCAGGAGCTTTTCCAAACCAGCCTAATTTGACAAGGCACGGACCTTCCTCCAGCGGTATTAAAACTGGTAACGTTACCATCATGAACTGTGTCCATGTTCACATGCTCCTTGCCCATTCACGGCAGTTAACTTTCTACGAATCAGCACATTCATTGAGGTCTGCACAATTGCACGGGACATTTTCAGGTTTCTTTTTTATCATGATATACCATTTTTTAACACACCTTTGAATATATGTTGTTGTATAACTATTGTTTTTAATAAATACTTATCTATTATGATTGTCAATCAATAGCGCTGCTACTTATTTTTATCTGCTGTTTATGTAATTGTGAATTGACTATTCCTATTTAGCAGCAGCTTGTGGAGACCAGTCCCCTAATTAGCGCCAAAGCAATTACCCTATTATCTTTATGCTGGAGCCAGGATCTGTTACACCAAACATCCTGAGTAATCAGTGAGTCAGTCAGATGCCGATGGTCATGCATATAATCCAATGATGCATCTCTGGACACAGCAGCAGTTCAGAGAAGCTGGCAGGAGGCATCTATTTACACAGGATGCCTCCTGTGCCAAAAAGATGCAGCGGCTATATGAACTACATACTGAACATCTCTGAATCAGGCCCTAAGTAAATTATTACTCTGTATTAATCACTTTTTAACAGCAGAATAAAAATAAAATTACTTTTTATTTTTGATTGACTTTTTAAGGACCATGTGCTGATGACTTTATTGGAAGAAACTATATTTAATCAAGATTTATTTGTTTAGAAATATAGTATAGTAATACATTGTTTCACTGAAAGATACATTATCATCTCAGTTCTTTTTTTAATGGAAGTATTGACCAATAATGTCATTATTTTTGCCTCCCTGAATGGTATACTACATTCTACCTATAAAATGAGCATCATATCATTAACAGCAGTAGAGCATTCCATGTTCTGCTACAAATCATTTTACGGGAATAAAATTGATTGGATCTCTATTCCCGAATAAAAAACGAATTGTGTGCCTTGAATGTTGACAGGCAGTGTGATATGAATCCAGTCTTATCTCTATGTTATTGCTCTTGCCAGTCACTATCTTACTATTAAGATAAAGCAAGTTACCCTGCGTGTTAAGCCGTTGATTGAAAGCCTGATAATGGCATCTGGATTTTTCACAACAACTGCAATATTGTGCCGGCTACAGAAGAAGATGGATTAGTGTAATGGAAATTGATGTTTCTGGGTGTTTTTTTGTGGTGGGGGAGGGAAGAAATAGTCAAAAGACTGCTTTTCAGTATCTCTTTGTCATCACAACTGCAACTTAAAATATCTTTATCTTATAAAATATTCTGATGGAGTATAGGATTGTTTTTTGTTGTCAGCTGGCATTGTTTGTATCTTATCTTACTTTGCTTTTTAATGTTTGAAATATAAACAAACAACATATGAGTATTTTTGAATGGCTTTTTACCATTTAAACAATTTAATGTAATAATGTCAGTAAAAGCTTAGATGCACTGTGGACACAGTTTATGCGGGTTCAGTATGAATTACCGGCGGCCAGGATGCCGGCCGTCAGTATACCGACAGCGGCATCTCGGTCACCAGTATGCCGGTAGCGGGCGAGCGTAGAAAGCGCACAGGTTATATTCTCCCTCTATGGGTGTTGTGGACACCCACAGAGGGAGAATAGCCTGAAGCACCGGTATTCCAGCGGCAGGATTTCACTGCTAGTCGGGATACCGGTGTCGGCATTGTGACCGCGGGATCCCAACTAGCGGTATTTTAACTGCTTCCTGTTTATGCAACTATGTCTTTCTCTCACTATGGGGGACATTTCGAATGATCGCATGCTGCAGTTTTTCGCAGCACAGAGATCAGGTCACTACTGCGCATGCACCGCAATGCAGAGGCGCATCGTACGGGTACAAAGCAAATCATTGCTGGGTGACAGATTTAACGAAGAATCCATTTGCACAGCCGATCGCAAGGAGATTGACAGGAAGAAGGCGTTTATGGGTGTCAACTGACCTTTTTCAGGGAGTGGTTGGAAAATCACTGGCGTGTCCAAGTGTTTGCAGGGTGGGTGTCTGACGTCAATTCCGGGACCAGACAGGCTGAAGTGATCGCAAGGGCAGAGTAAGTATCAGAGCTACTCAGAAACTTCACAAAATGTTTTTGTAGAGCTTGGCTGCACATGCGATCGTACACTTGCAAAGCTAAAATACACTCCCCTGTGGGTGGTGACTATGGGTTCGCACAGCTGCAAAAAACTGCTAGTGAGCGATCAACTCGGAATGACCCCCCCATGTGTATCCATAAGCACACCTACATTATACACTTTTAGGAAGATCCATGGAGCAGATGTTTTCAGCAACCACAAAGACATTGCAGTTCTAAATAAAAATTTAATTTCAAGTTTCTGCCTGAGTAACTTTTAATGCATCATCTTAATTAATGTGACATTCTCATTTTGGCCTCCAAAAATTCTGCATGTTAAAATCTCATGTACAGTATGTCTCACATGAGCAATGGGAGCTAAGTTAATGCATTTATTTACTCTGACAAATTTGTAAACCTATTTACAAATTAGTTTAGTTTATGTCAACTTTTAAACTAATATTTTTAATCCATTCATACTGGAGCCTAAAAATGCTTAATCTTGCAAGTGTCCTGGTATGATTTAAAAGCTACAGTATATTAATGAAAGTAATGTCCAACAGCCAATTCATCTTTACAGATGTACAGTACTGTGTAAAAATATATAGATATCAATGTCACTTCACAACATAATGTTATTTAAGGTATATTGCTCACAGACATTAATTTGACAATTTCGTTGAAGGAATTTATTTACCTGTAACACTTTGGAGATTTTTCCTCTGCTGTAAATAACTTTAAAAGATTACCACATTCTATAACAACTTAAATGTAATATACGCATTAATTATAAGCTCAGAAATACATATTAACTTTTGACATCACATTATCACATTAAATTACTGTACATGTACAGAAACAACTGCGTTACACTATTCCTGCAATTGGGGCCGCATAAAACCACTGTCCTAGGTATAATGGGGCAGATGTATTAAGCCTGGAGAAGTGATAAACCAGTGATAAGCGCAAGGTGATAACATACCAGCCAGTCAGCTCCTAACTGTCATTTTTCAAATCCGTAATGATTGTCTGGTTCATTATCACCTTGCGCTTATCACTGCTTTATCACTTCTTTATACCTTCTCCAGGTTAATACATCTGCCCCAATAACCTTTGAGTGCACTTGTCCTTGAAGTGTTATTTCCTGAGATAGTGTGAAGTCTGAAGTGAAAGTAATAAATTAGGGGAATAAATAAAGAATATCAAATATAGCTGGTTCTATCTATCCGGGGAATACATTTATAATGTAACAAACCTTCCTTTGCTGTGTGGTAACATTAACTTTGGTGAATTTATGTCTTTTTGTCTAATCCCTGATTAGTTTCCAATTTAGTATAGTTACTGGCAACAGCCCATTTAAGTTATACTGGTTGCTTTAATCCTCTGTTCCCTTTTGTAAAGTTAACACTGACATCCGTTTTGCTTTCCTTGGTAATAGCCGTTCGGAGCTGCATTTCTTAATCCGGCCTCCTCATGCACCAGTGGCTTATGAGTTGTGACTATTCGGTATCATGAGGGAGTTACATGAATCTGGATGAATTTTCTACTTAAGAGTACTACGCAGGGAACTACAATGTCTCTATCTCCAATGTCACTATGCTTAATCGAGTTACTTAAATAACGGCATGGTAAAGCTGCTGCTGTGTAATAAACTGGCTTTTGGGGAATTTCTATTCCTTTTCTCCTAGTGATGATGTGACCAGTTCAGTAATTGGGGATTTACAGACCTCTCTCTCCTTGTCACAACCTGGTCAGCGCTGCAGCTGGCTCACTCCTTCTTGGCTGCCACTCCAAGCTGGGGCTGCCTCCAGCTTGGAGGCAGACACAGGGAACCTAATCCAGTACAGTCTCCTCAAGCCATCGGAAGCTGGGAAGATTCACAGAAGATGACTGTGATAATCGGACTGCTGCTTCTTTAGACCAGACATGGGGAACTGGAGATGCACCCGACTTGCTTCCCTGTAAGCTGCATGGAAACGCTCTCCTTAACCTCTCTCCTAAGATGGCTGCTCCAACTGTCAACTCTCCTCTCCAACGGTTTCCCCCCCAGCAGCATGAGCCAGTCCATCCCAATAGAGCCGTGTGAATCTCTCTGCAGCCAGCGCGCAGATGAGCTCCCAATCACCATGTCACCAATGCTGTTTGATACTATTTAATAAATATACAGGCAGCATTTACAGTTAAAGTAAATGTTTCCAACTGGCACTACTCTGCCCACACCTCTTCCAAACAGTATGGAGGTCCATGTAGGCATATTTAAAGGGCACAGCTAACACAAATGTAGGTTTGGGGTATCACACACTAAATCAGGGACATTGCTGGAGAAATCTGAGAGTTACCAATGGTAACCCCTTCTGTGAATAAGACAAAGCAGTGAATATCCCTGTAAACTGACAGGAGTGGATTGGTTGTTACTTTATCTTTCTCTACTTTATCTCTCTGAACACTTTGATACATAGGAGCAGATGAAGCCCTGGGCGCTGCTATAGCAGCGGTCACAGGCTGAAGTCTGGTGAAGTGTTCGCATGCGCAGAAGCCACACTGCACGTGCACACAGAGTGAGATGTGATGGCATCTCACTTGTGTGATCACCTCTGACTGACAGGCAGAGGCGGTCGCGGGGAGGCAGAGGGTCTGGATCTGGCATGTGGGCAGACTTGCCGTGTGCTGGGCGTCCCCCCACATGTCAGAGTAATTGATTGTATATGTGCTTTTTTTTATCACATCTCCGATCAACTCTGAATCGGCCACATAGGCCTCTCTGTGTGTTAAGTGTAAATTAGATTGTGTAAATTGTTTTTACAGCACTCCAACATCTACTACATAAAATAAATGGGCTCATATCAATTTCAGTTACTGGTTTGACTAGCAACTTACAGTATATTGCATCAATAGCATCTTAGACAGCTGTACTTTTAATGTATCCCTGGATTTATTTAGCCTTTGCAGCATATTTCCTGCACTAAATGTTATTACTCCACTTTCTAACCGCAAAATATCTTCAATTATTTTTCTGTTCAGATTTTCCTATTTGTATCCTAATCACTGGCATATCTTTAATGGGTGCAAGGTATGTGGTACACATGGGCCTCTGGGTCCAAGGGGGTCCACACACTGCACACCCTGCACCCATTTGTTATACTCTCTTCTCCATCGGCCCAGCTACAGAGTGGCAAATATCACTTATATCACCTATTTTCTGGTGAATCATGCATGCGCAATAGAGATATCCCCAGGAATGCAGCAGGGGTGCCATGTTCCCAGAGACCTGCACATGCATAGTAGACTCTGGAACTTTGCTGCAAGAGAAGAGGGAGTCCAATCGGAGACTGCACATGGGCCCCTCCTCTCTTAAATCGCCTTTGATCCTAATACTGTAAATTGCATAAATGCTCTAAGAGCTGATAACAGCTTTCAAATTTATACTGCATAAACCTAAAACTATATAATATAAATAATGCCATGATATACAGTATAAGTGGCGTGAAATTGATCAGATTATTAGTTAAATAAAATAGTGTGGTGGTGCAGGAAAGAACAACCAGTTAATCAGTGCACCCACTTGATTTAACACAAGTTCACACCATCTGCATGGGCCAACTGTTCTAACAACAATTGCAGAGAAGTTTGAGGTCTCAAAATCCCATACAAATAGCACACTCAAAGTCCCACCCTGTCAGGAGGAGCAGCTAAGTAGTCCTAAGTAGGGTGAAATCAGCCTAGCAGCAGTGGCTCATACCTGGATGGAGGAGGGGGTCTGCTGCTGGCCATACTGCCTGGTCAAGGTAGCCTTGTCCCAGGTACTAGCTCCAGGTGCCAGCCAATTCTGACACGTGTACAATGTAGCTGACAGGTGCCAGGACTGGCACATGCGCAGTAACAGTGGTGATATAGCACTAGCGTAAAACCCTAGTTTCTAAGAACTGCGCCGACAGCAGCCCATAGAAGCTGGCTAGGGCTGAAAGGCAGGGAGTGCATTGGCATTTCTATAATGGGTGCACAGTATGTGTGGTGCACATGGGCCCCTGGGTCCAAGGGAGCCCACACCACACACACTGCACCCCTAGAATTGACTTACCCCTCCCAAGTCCTGCGATGGAGACCCCTTCTCTGCGGGCACAGATCATTTGGAAAATGGCTGCTACGGCCATTTCCAAGTGATTTGCACATACGCACTAGAGCTGTCCCCGGGAACAAGGCGTGGGTGCCATGTTCCCGGAGACCTGCACATGCGCAGTAGACTCTGGCATTATGTCAGAGTCTACTGCTGACGGAGAGGAGGGGGCCCGCAATGGAGGCTGGACGCGGGTCCCCTCCTCTCCTAAAATGCCCCTGAGTGAGTGGCTACTTACAGAAAGCCAGCTCTCTGCTAATCGCAGCCCAGTCTGGCAGTCTCAGAGTGAGGAAACACCTCCCAGTGGGACTGCCTGTCCTGCAGGTTACTGGCAGGTAGGACTTTACATTTTTCTTCTTAGCTGCATTACTGAATGTCTGCTTTCGCCCAACTTGTCATTCTGCTTAAGTGGCATATTGTAGTTAAAAAAAGAAGAGAAAAAAAAGTAGAATAATGTAATTTTTGCTTTCAAATGTAGTTGTTATTTTCTATTCCAATGCTCATTTTGCCTGATTAAGAGTCATTAAAAAATATATTAAGCAAATTGAAAATAGTCTTAAAAGAAGAAGAGGCTCATTAATAATATCTCACAGTTTAAATGCAGATGGGATATGTTAACTAAATTTGTAAGTGAAATTTTTCACACAAATGTAGCATACTGTAATTCTTTCAGTCAATCCTGGTGAAGAGCTAGAAGCAGAACGATAGCTTATTTCTGACTTCCAGGTTCAGCGTCAGTATGTATACTGCACAAAATGGGTCATTCCGGCCCAATCGCACGCTGCGCTTCATTGCAGCTGTGTGATCGGGTCATAACTGCGCATGTGCTGCGGCCACTTTGCACAGGTATGTTGTTGCCCGGCGACGGGCTCACCAGGCAGTGACGCCGCTAGCAAAGAAAGCAGCCGCAGTGGCAACCGCAAAAAGATTGACAGGAGGAAGGCATTCCGGGGTATTAACTGACCATTTTCTGGGAGTGGTGAGACGAACGCAGGCATGTCCAGGCGTTTGGAGGGTGGATGTCTGATGTCAATTCCGGGTCCATCAATGCTGGATTCATTGCACAGGGTAAGTAACTCATACCATGTTCTTGTTCTGCACAAAACTTTTTTTGCATAGCAGGGCTGCACAATCGATCGCAGCCTTGCTATGCAAAAAAAACACTCCCCCATAGGCGGCGTCTAGTTGATCGCATGGGATGCAAAAAGTTGCAGCATGATATCAACTCGGAATTATCCCCATAGACATGCCCAGATGCCAGCCTGCTTATAGGTAAGTGGGGGTCGAAGGAGAGAGATACCCCTCCAATAAAATTTCTGATAAGGTAGCTCATAATCTAGTAGAAACCATCTTCATATGGCGTTAGTTGCAGGGGCCAAGCTCCAGAATGTAGGAATGCAGCTGTTACGGTTTGAAATAGGAGGATCACAGCAGGTATTGGAAATTGCTGCAGTAGTCCCTACTTCCTAAATCCTAGGCATCCTTAATATTTGTGACTACTGCTTGAAAATACCCATTATGACACAAATATTCTTTAATAAATGTGACCTTAATAAACATCTTGACTCATGTAATCAGTTCTAAACAAAGACATTTGAAGAATAACTAGTGGAACAGTGAAAATGATGAGGGTCCTGCTTCTATTTTCAACAAAATAAAAAGGCAATCACTGTCAGAACAGACACACAAAAAATACATTTAAAATAATGTTATGCACACCAGTGCCTGCAGGAAAGTACTGGTGTCAGAACTATTATGCACTCCAGTGCCTGCAGGAATGTACTGGTGTTTGAACTGTTATGCAAAACAAATGGACTCACAGACAGACTGGGGAATATGACATAACGTACACAGAAGGTGATAGGGTAACAAAATACACACAAAGTGAACAGAGAAGCCCAGAGGCTAAGGAACTGGGTATCTCCCTTGTATTAGAAATGCTCAGATGGGAAAAGCAAGATGTTGTGTTTTAATACGTAGAGAACCCGAAATGCTGTTGCTAAGGGCAACAGCAAAACCCTAAAGGGTTACCAACGGGTGTGGCAGTAAACTCCTTGGTCAGAGATGGAATGATAGACACAAGGAGAGTCTCCACAATCCTAATTCTCACTTGCAGTGCACAGGTTCAGCTTACTGCCACTAAACTGACCCCTGACACCTAGCACAGTGAGACAGGATTAGACAGGCAAGTCTTAGAATACAGCCGCAAACTTGCTAAGTTCACAGAGTAATAACAGAACCCCAGCAAGCTAAACGACTGACTCCAGTCTTACTGCTAGGTCTGGATTGGCAGAGTGTAATACCAAATCCCCAGGCCTATTTGCAGTAAGCAACAAACAAATACAAAGCTACACAGTACTGGTTAACTTTCAGGAACTGACTAACCAACAAAGATTCAGCAGCATCTGCTTACCCTGAGAAGAGGCCTTATAAAGCAGGTGCTGTCCACGCCCCACTCAGACCTCACAGACTGTGAGCACAAAAACCAGCACCGGATCCCCTGCCGTGCACAGAGCCTATAACCACTGCACAGCAAAAGACCCGAACCAGAGTATCAGCTGCGCTCAGGTTACTCCGCTAGCACTTGTCTCCCGGTTGCCATGACGACGTGGCAGCACAGGGCAGGAGACCCTAACAGTACCCCCCCTCTGACGAGGGGTCAAAGAACCCCTACCACCGGGTTTATCGGGGAACTGCGAGAAGAAAGAGCGTATCAGTCTGGGGGCATGAAGATCACAACTGCGCACCCACGACCGCTCCTCCGGGCCATACCCCTTCCAGTGCACCAAAAATGACAGCCGACCCCGAACCACCTTGGAGTCAAGAATCCTTTCAACAACAAACTCCCTCTGGCCACGTATCAGAAGAGGGGAAGGTCTTCCACTGGAAGAAGGATTACTAATCGCCCGTTTTAAAAGGGAACAATGAAATGTTTTATTAATACCCAAAGAACGGGGCAGATCTAACTGAAATGCCACTGGATTGATAACCCTGGTGATCTTATAAGGGCCGATGAACCGGGGGCCTAACTTATGAGATGGCTGTCTCAACTTCAAATTCTTGGTAGACAACCAGACGAAGTCTCCTAATTTGAAGCTGCAGGGTCTTTTCCGCTTATCAAAAACCCTTTTGGTCACTAATGACACAGACACAAGGGCTTTCTTCACTTTCCGCCAAATACCTCTAAGGACCGAAACCACAGAGGAACCACCAGGCGTGGAGTCCAGGGGGTCAAAAGAATTGGCCTTAGGATGATGCCCATACACACAAAGGAAGGGAGAGATCCCTGTAGCAGAGTGAGCCGCGTTGTTATAGGCAAACTCCGCCATGGACAGATGAGCAACCCAGTCAGTCTGACACTTGGAGACATAACACCTGAGGAACTGCTCCAAGGACTGGTTCACCCTTTCAGTCTGCCCATTAGACTGCGGATGGTAGCCTGACGACAAGCTGACAGAAATCTGGAGATCGGAACAAAATGCCCTCCAGAATTTGGCCACAAACTGGGATCCGCGGTCAGAGACCACATCAAGTGGCAACCCGTGGAGACGCACAACATGCAGCATAAATAATTCAGACAGGCGTCTGGCCGATGGCAGCCCAACCAGTGGAACGAAGTGCGCCATCTTCGAAAACCTGTCAACGACAACCCAGATGGCTGTCATCCCCGAGGATTTGGGCAAGTCCACCACAAAATCCATTGAAATGTGGGTCCATGGCTTAGATGGGATAGAGAGTGGATGTAATGGGCCAACAGGAACCCCTCTAGGAGTCTTATTTCGGGCACAGATGTCACATGCCCGAACCCACTGATCCACATCCTTAGCCACCGAGGGCAACCACACCGCCCTAGATAGCAACTCCCGAGTTCTGGCAATACCCGGGTGACCTGCCGACTTCTTGGCATGGAATTCCAGGAACACTCGCTGTCTTAACCTAGGAGGCACAAACAAAAGACCTACCGGAAGGTCTGGAGGAGCCTGCTCCTGTGCTCTAAGGCCTAATGATAAGAGGTCCTGGGTAATGCCCACTTTAATACATGATGGGGAAACAATGGGCAACGGCTCCTCGGTGGTCTCCTGGATTGGAGCAAAACTCTGCGAGAGCGCATCAGCCTTGATGTTTTTTGACCCAGGGCGATATGTTATCAAAAAATTAAAGCGAGCAAAAAACAAAGCCCATCGTGCCTGCCTGGCATTGAGACGCTTCGCTGACTCTAAATATGCCAGATTCTTATGGTCAGTGAGAATTGAGACCACAAACTTAGCCCCCTCAAGCCAGTGTCTCCACTCCTCAAGTGCATCCTTAATAGCCAACAATTCCCGGTTACCCACGTCATAATTCATCTCGGCAGGCGAAAATTTACGGGAAAAGTAAGCACAGGGATGAAGGCGATTATCAGACACTCCCATCTGAGAAAGCACTGCCCCAATACCCATCTCAGAGGCATCCACCTCCACCACAAAAGGACGCTCTGGATCTGGGTGTCGCAGCACCTTGGCCGAAACAAATGCCCTTTTGAGACGGGCAAAAGCCGCTTTAGCCTCACAAGACCAGTGAGCAACATCCGCCCCTTTCTTAGTGAGTGCCACTAAGGGAGCCACTATAGACGAAAATCCAGCGATAAATCGTCTATAAAAATTCGCAAAGCCCAGGAAACGCTGAAGCGCCTTCAAACTAGTGGGCTGCACCCAATCCAGGACTGCCTGTACCTTGGAACCCTCCATTTGGAAACCTTCTGGGGAGATAATATATCCTAGAAATGCGATTTGCTGAACTTCAAATTCGCACTTCTCCAGCTTCGCCCCAAGCCGGTGGTCTCTGAGTTTCTGGAGGACTAAGCGTACATGCTTCCGATGTTCCTCCATGGAATGGGAGAAGATTAGGATGTCATCTAAGTATACAACTAAGAATCTATCCAAATATTCCCTGAGCACATCATTCATGAAATCCTGGAAGACTGCCGGGGCATTACAGAGCCCAAAAGGCATCACCAAATATTCATAATGCCCTGAGTGGGTATTAAAGGCAGTCTTCCATTCATCCCCCTCTCTTATTCGGATTAGATTGTACGCACCGCGTAGGTCAATCTTAGAAAAAATGGTGGCAGTACGAAGCTGGTCAAACCAGACCGAAATGAGAGGCAGTGGGTATGAGTTTTTAATCGTGATACGGTTCAATTCCCTGAAGTCGATGCAGGGTCGCAACGAACCGTCCTTTTTACCCACGAAGAAGAACCCCGACCCAACTGGAGACTGTGAAGGTCTGATAAATCCCTTAGCTAAGTTCTCCTGAATGTACTCTGCCATAGCCTGAGTCTCAGGACGTGACAGGGAGTACAACCTGCTCTTGGGAAGCTTAGCATTTGGCAACAAATCAATGGCACAGTCATAGGGGCGATGGGGAGGTAGTACCTCTGCAACTTTTATGGAGAACACGTCCGCAAAATCTGCATAACACCCTGGCAATCCTGGCAAACTTAGCTGCGAGAGCCTGACTGGAAGGCTCAAGCAACTCCTGAAACAATCAGTACCCCAACTAAGAATCTCCCCAGAGACCCAGTCAAATTGAGGATTGTGGGCCCTTAACCAGGGTAACCCCAACACCAATGGGGCAAAAGTACAGACAGTCACATAAAAGGACAATTTTTCAGAGTGTGTGGCTCCAATAAACAAAGAAATCTGGCTAGTGCAAGAGGTAATTTTACCTTGGGATAATGGTTCCCCGTTTAACCCACAAATCTCAATTTCCGATGCCAAGGGTACTAAGGGAACAGAGTGTTTCAGGGCGAATTGGCGGTCCATAAAAACCCCGTTGGCCCCACTGTCCACAAAGGCCTCAGTCTTGACAGTTTGACCGAGGATCTTCAAGGTCACCGGAATGATAAAAGTCTTCTTGGGAAATTCTGACTTCTGGCCTGACAGGATATTTCCCATCACCCTCAGGCCCTGAAGTTTTCCGGCTTTTCTGGGCATGATACTACCACATGACCTTTATTCCCACAGTACAAACACAACCCCTGCTGTCTCCTCCGCGTCTTCTCACACGAGGAGAGGCGGGTAGCCCCAATCTGCATAGGCTCCTCGGAAAATTCCTCAGAGTCTGAGGTTCCCTTGGGAAGGAAGGAAATCTCAGTCTCCCTTTCAAGCCTACGCTCTCTCAGCCGTCTATCCACCTGGATGGATAACTGCATGAGCTGATCCAAGCTATCAGGCAAGGGATATTGTACCAGTTGGTCCTTTATCTGGTTAGAAAGACCTCTTCGGTACTGGTGTCTCAGGGCTGGGTCATTCCACTGGGTATCATGGGCCAACCTCTGAAACTCCGTACAGTAAACCTCAACTGGCCTTCGCCCTTGCTTAAGGATCGAAATCTGAGCCTCGGCTGAGGCCGTCTTGTCAGGGTCATCATACAACATGCCCAGTGCCGTAAAAAAAGCATCAACACTTTTAAGCGACGGACAGTCAGGCTGCAACCCATATGCCCAGACCTGTGGGTCTCCTTGTAGCAAGGAAATCACTATGCCCACCCGCTGAATCTCCGACCCAGAAGACTGAGGCCTAAGCCGGAAGTATAGCTTGCAGCTCTCCTTGAAACAACAGAACTGCGAGCGATCTCCAGAAAAACGATCCGGGAGATTTACTTTCGGCTCCTTAACCCCTGCAGGTGCTGCTGCGGGAGCTCCGCCAGCAGCCTGGGAGGTGTGCATTTTAATGAACAAATCATTAAATTGTCGAGTCAGGACCTGCACCTGATCGACCACCTGTTGCAACTTATTTTGAGGGGTATGCTCCATATTCCCACAAAATTTCAACAGGAGTATTAGGCTGCTGAATATGTTATGCACACCAGTACCTGCAGGAAAGTACTGGTGTCAGAACTATTATGCACTCCAGTGCCTGCAGGAATGTACTGGTGTTTGAACTGTTATGCAAAACAAATGGACTCACAGACAGACTGGGGAATATGACATAACGTACACAGAAGGTGATAGGGTAACAAAATACACACAAAGTGAACAGAGAAGCCCAGAGGCTAAGGAACTGGGTATCTCCCTTGTATTAGAAATGCTCAGATGGGAAAAGCAAGATGTTGTGTTTTAATACGTAGAGAACCCGAAATGCTGTTGCTAAGGGCAACAGCAAAACCCTAAAGGGTTACCAACGGGTGTGGCAGTAAACTCCTTGGTCAGAGATGGAATGATAGACACAAGGAGAGTCTCCACAATCCTAATTCTCACTTGCAGTGCACAGGTTCAGCTTACTGCCACTAAACTGACCCCTGACACCTAGCACAGTGAGACAGGATTAGACAGGCAAGTCTTAGAATACAGCCGCAAACTTGCTAAGTTCACAGAGTAATAACAGAACCCCAGCAAGCTAAACGACTGACTCCACTCTTACTGCTAGGTCTGGATTGGCAGAGTGTAATACCAAATCCCCAGGCCTATTTGCAGTAAGCAACAAACAAATACAAAGCTACACAGTACTGGTTAACTTTCAGGAACTGACTAACCAACAAAGATTCAGCAGCATCTGCTTACCCTGAGAAGAGGCCTTATAAAGCAGGTGCTGTCCACGCCCCACTCAGACCTCACAGACTGTGAGCACAAAAACCAGCACCGGATCCCCTGCCGTGCACAGAGCCTATAACCACTGCACAGCAAAAGACCCGAACCGAGGTATCAGCTGCGCTCAGGTTACTCCGCTAGCACTTGTCTCCCGGTTGCCATGACGACGTGGCAGCACAGGGCAGGAGACCCTAACAAATAAATGGAAAGGTTTACTAAACAAAACACATCTGAAAAATGTATCTATTAACTTCAAATGTGTCTGTCACCTACTGTATACACATCAGCTTATAAAACAGATGTCTAAGTAGACAACACAGAAATACGTGTGTGTATATCACCAGTGTGTTACAGCTTTATAGTTTCTCTTATTATCTCCTATTCACCATCTTCTGAACAGCTTTTAATGAAAGTGTGAAAAAACTATGTAGTAGCATAACTTAGTTAATGAAATATAAGGCACAATATAGGTTGGGGTTAGAACAGAAAACAAGGAGATGCTTATAACAGCAGAAATAAAATGCAGAATATAGTAACTAATCTGCAATTTATTCCATATATTAAAGTAGATGACTAATATTGTAAGAACAGAGGATGTACATTGGTAGTATAAGGAAAGAAAAAGAAAGAAAGAAAGAAAGAAAGAAAGAAAGAAAGAAAGAAAGAAAGAAAGAAAGAAAGAGAAAGAAAGAAAGAAAGAAAGAAAGAAAGAAAGAAAGAAAGAAAGAAAGAAAGAAAGAAAGAAAGAAAATAGTGCAAATTTGGGTATCCTATGTAATATATATGTAATAAGATACCAAATATAAAATAGTATATAAAATGAAATTATTGATGCGAATGGAAAATACATCAAAGAATTATGGGGTCCTATTTATAGGGATTCCAACTACCCATATTTAAACTGTGACCCTGAAGCTGAAAGTACCAATTACAGGGGAAGCATTAATGCACTTGCTATTAACTAATATAAATTATATTATATATAATACAGGTTGAGTATCCCTTATCCAAAATGCTTGGGACCAGAGGTATTTTGGATATCGGATTTTTCCGTATTTTGGAATAATTGCATACCAAAATGAGATATCATTGTGATGGGACCGAAGTCTAAGCACAGAATGCATTTATGTTACATATACACCTTATACACACAGCAGGAAGGTAATTTTAGCCAATATTTTTTATAACTTTGTGCATTAAACAAAGTGTGTCTACATTCACATAATTCATTTATGTTTCATATACACCTTATACAAACAGCCTGAAGGTCATTAAATACAATATTTTTAATAACTTTGTGTATTTAACAAAGTTTGTGTACATTGAGCCATCAAAAAACAAAGGTTTCACTATCTCACTCTCACTCAGAAAAGTCCGTATTTCGGAATATTCCGTATTTCGGAATATTTGGATATGGGATACTCAACCTGTATAAGGTAAGGGGCACTTATAGTAGATAATAGTGATCATAATGTGATAGCATATTAATTCTGTTCTAGGAAGATTTTCATTAGGTCTGCATAAGCCATGAATTTCGGAAAGGCTAAATTTAATCAATTTACAGAACCATTAAAGCTCATAGACTAGGAAAGCACCCTTCTAAAGAAAGGCACAGAGGGGAAATTGGTCATTGTAATAATATAATAAACAAGAACTGTTGTATGTATATTTCTTATGGCAGCAAAAGGGCTATTAATACAAATAAATTGGTGTGGAGACATAAAAATGAATTGAAGTGAAATGACATTGATAATATGTGAAAAACTAGTGTACCTGAATGATGGGATGTGCTGTATTTTCTTTAGAATGATAAAGTGAACCAACTTAAAACTCTTCTCAGTCTCCACTCTTCTCAAACTCTTCTCAGTCTCCACTTTGAAGATTCAAAGATAAGAGTAATCTTTCTGGAGGTGCTAAGACATGTTTGTGGATTAGACAGTATCCTGACTATTTGTAGGCCCCAAAAAACTGTGGAGCGTCATAAGGACTAAAGTATTGAAGTCAAAGGATTGCTATTAATTCATCGTGCTTTATAGTTAATATGGGTCCACTATATGGGTCCATTACATAAATCAGTATTAGGCACTGTACTTTTTAAAATATTTTTTTTATGAAAAGCCATATTTTCAAATGCCTGTATATAACCACAGGATAAAATAGCATGTCACTGCAAAATTACAAATTTTGACATTATAATAACATAATTATGGAAAATTATGGTTTAACATTGAAAATATATCTTAAATTAAGCAATCTGAATGCAGTTTTCTAGATATAAATATAAATAGCTTGTCACTGAAGTAGTGATCATTATGCCATCAACTATGCCTTGTGACCTGGTAGGTGGCACTAGTTGCTTAACCATCGGTAAACATGGTAAACTAGATATACTTGCAAGTAGTTTATTGACAAGTTATTCATTCTGAATAGTTGTTAAATGGGCATTTATATATTTGCTTCACAATTTTGTAATAAACCCATCAATGTTAAATCAGGAAGAGCTACAGTAGCACATTTATCATTACTAAACTGTCTTCTATAATTTCCAGAATTTAACTGCATGTTACGGTAGATAATATAAATGAGTCTCCGTTGAATTTAATTCTTCTGTACTAAGCTTATATAATGGATACAGCAGCAAATCAATATACTGACATTGGCCCTCATTCCGAGTTGTTCGCTCGCTAGCTGCTTTTAGCAGCATTGCACACGCTAGGCCACCGTCCTCTGGGAGTGTATCTAGCTTAGCAGAATAGTGAACGAAAGATTAGCAAAACTGCTACTAAATAATTCTTTGCAGTTTCTGAGTAGCTCCAGACCTACTCATAGATTGCGATCAGCTCAGTCCATTTAGTTCCTGGTTTGACGACACAAACACGCCCTGTATTCAGCCAGCCACTCCCCCATTTCTCCAGACCCTCCCGCATTTTTCCCTGACATGCCTGCGTTTTTTAGCACACTCCCAAAAAACGCTCAGTTACCACCCAGAAACGTGCCTTTCCTGTCAATCATTCACCGATCAGCAGTGCGACTGAAAAGCGCTGCTGAATCCACAGCAAAACTGCTAAGTTTTTAGTTAAATAACTAAGCGCATGCGCCCTGCGTGCCTTGCGCATGTGCAATTAGCAACTAATCGCAGCATAGCAAAAATCGGCAACGAGCGAACAACTCGGAATTACCCCCATTGTTTCTTGTTATAAATGTGCAACTACAGTTGAAAGTGCAAGATTTGCTTAATAAACCCTTACCTGATGAAGTGTTGCAAATCATTTTGACACATATTCCTCCAAACAAGTGAGCATGGTAAAACAACATATATTCTCCCATATGCTGAGTTATATGCATCAAGTGTTTGGTAATCTTTTATGTTGCATCTCAAGATATGACTGCTTTTATGTGTGCACCTTGTTTGCTACTAGTCATCTTCATCAGTAAGGACTTGCACCTTTACTAAACTGGATGCAAAAAAGGATAATGCCAAATACTGTAAGCATTTTTTCAATGAAGTCC
The DNA here is from genome assembly GCF_028390025.1 of Pseudophryne corroboree. Taxonomy (NCBI): domain Eukaryota; kingdom Metazoa; phylum Chordata; class Amphibia; order Anura; family Myobatrachidae; genus Pseudophryne; species Pseudophryne corroboree. The sequence goes on from NC_086449.1 coordinate 398,721,808, forward strand.
AACCCTGCATAGCGAGCACTTTTGTCAACATGACCTCACTAAATGTAGCCTATGTGAGAATGCCCATTAAAATCCAATTTTGCCTCTTTGATCATAATTGTAGATGTGATTGAAATGCATATAGTTATGCAAACAGATATATGTACAATTCAGCATCCTGACACATGCTATATGTTAAATACACTTCAGGAAGCAGATTGATGACATACTGTACATCACCGGTTTACTGGTACTTAAAATATAAAATACATGTAGAATTTTTTTCAATACAGTATGCCCAAAATCAGTTTACAGTATATCTTTAAGATATTTAAGAGTAAAAAGTTTGAATGGTGTTTTACTGTTTTACTAGTCCTGACTTTCTTTCTGTTAGCAGACTTTCATTGATGAAATCCTCTTTCCATTTATCAATACTAAACCATCCCTAAATCAATGCAGTGCTGCAAGTCTGTTGGAATCTATCTGTTTTAGTGCACAGATTACAAACCTCAGAATCAATACTTGTCCTCTTTTAGCTTCTTTGAGTTATCAGCTACCAGATTTTGCATCATAAGGTGTCTTGAAATAGAATGCACTTTTTGAAGATGCACATTTCTACTACATGACTTAGATTCTATTATTTCTTTAAATGACAGCATTCATTATCTTATCTACATCGCCTTTCAAGCACTAAATGCATAGTAACATATTTACATAATGCATGTTATAGAGGCTAATTATTTTGCATAATTACTCTTTCTGTGCTAGTGAATTTACTAACAGTTGCAACAGAACCTCTCTAATATATTCACTAACAAATAATTGCTGCTTTTGATCTTGCTTCCATGAACTAAGCTGTCTTCTTGCAGAAGAGACGATATGTTAATATTTTAGGTTTGTTACATTTACATTTTCAATTTTTTCATGTTCTAATCTTGCTTGCTTTGGTATATCTTTGCAGGGTTTTATTTTCATACATGAACTATCTCTTGTGGTGATTGCTCACCATCCAACATGCACAGTTAAGGTGGTTGCATTTCATTATCAAGATCATTTTCTGAGTGCAAAATTTCTGGAAATCTTAAACAAAAAAACTTCTATTATACATAAAATGCCTGAAAAAAAAAAAAAGAAGTGATAAATGATATTTCTCATTAATGTCAATGGAAAATGTATTCAATGGGCACATATTGCTGATTGAAATTAAATAATATTACACTGCTTTGCTGCTAATGCCACTGCAATGGAGCTGAGCACTTCTGCAGTTTATAACGATGAGAAAACTTTAGCTTTTCACATTTGATATTCAAAACATAACACCACCTGTAGTTGGTTTTGTCTACTTACATGCTTCTCAAAGTGGAGAAAAACTGTGAGTAGAAAGATTTCTATCTGCTTTCTACCATTGTGTATCAGCACTCAGCATCTATTCTGTTCAGCTGTCCAGATATTACTCAGTATTTTCATTAACATCCGCACTGTTATTTTGCAATCAACCTTGAATTAGGCCCACAGTGCGGATGTTAATGAAAATACTGAGTAATATCTGGACAGCTGAACAGAATAGATGCTGAGTGCTGATACACAATGGTAGAAAGCAGATAGAAATCTCTACAATTTCTCAGTTATAAAAATTGTTCAAACATTATTAGTTGTATATCTTTTTGTAAAATAGTTGGCACACATTCTCTGAATTTACATAAATTGCTTGTTATAAAAAAAAATTGTGAATAGTGCAAATTATTATAAGGTACACAATTAAAACACCCCAAAAATAAAATACAACACCAGCCTGAGGCTGGGTACACACCAGAATGATGGGCAATTGGGCTGGACCATGCCCTATTGCCCGTACACACCAGCTCATTATAATAAAGGACAGAATGATCACTGTTCCATCCTTCATTACAAAGCACTGGGTCATATGTGAAATCTTATGGTTGGATGTGCAGCACATCCAACCGAAAGATGTCACATACAACCCGTGGGAAAGTTCTGGTGTGTACCCAGCCTAAGAAGTCATATATATCAAGGTAACCCAAACTGGGTCCTTAGGACAGGTTAACAGGCAAGGGTTTTAGGATATTTCTGCGTGTTCATTCACCTATGCTTAAAGATGCATTCTCTTAACACCAGGTCTGTTAGGTGACCTGAGAAGCCATTTTGAGACCCATTGCTGTACATCGTTGAGGTAACAGTATATAAAATATTTAAGTGTAAACATAACACTCTATAAAAATCCCATAATGTTTGGCTTTCTACATATCATGGTAACCCAAACATTTGGGACCCACTGCCGTACATCCTTCTTGTTAGATTGTGCCAAAAATTGCACAATCCCATTACAAGTAGCTAGGGTGTGCAGTTCATGCCCCTCCCTCCAATAAGTTCCACATGGGCCTGGTGCTGAAATTTATGAAGGGTCTATTGTGTGCTGCCGCAGGAAGTGTGATCAGTGCTGCAGAGAAGTTCTCCCTTTGTGAGAATGGAAGTGCGGTGGAATACTACAGCAATACTCTACATCCCCACACTAGGGGTGAAATTGAATAGCCTGCGAGTTGAAGGCTGTGCAGGACTTTATGCGATTCTGCCTGTATTTTTAAAGCTGCAATTATGTACACAGTAAAAACAACCTCATTGTGCTGTGTAAATGGTTGGAGATTTTAAAAAAATGGGCAGAATTGGATAATAATAATAATAATAATAATAATACATTATTATATAGCACTTTTCTCCTAATATGATTCAAAGTGCTTTACATATACCTTTAAATCACAAAATATAACATAAACTTAACAGTAGATATTAGTGAAATGCTTGAGTAAATAAGCAAGTCTTGAGTCTATTTTTGAGGTAGTCGGAGCCACAAAGAAGAAATCTTGTTCCCCAGATGAATTCAGGGAGATTCTAGGTATTGTTAGTAGTCCTTCAACAACAGATTGCAGTAATTGAGTGGGACAGTAATGAATCAGCACTTGAATCAGAAGTTGCTTCAAGTATCTTGGGCCCTGGTCATATAGGGCTTTGAAAACAATTAGTCATCTTACAGGTAGCCAGTGAAGAGTGTAGAGCAGGCATTCCCAACCACGGTCCTCAAGGCACACCATCAGTGCAGGTTTTAGTGATATCCAGGCTGCAGCACAGATGATTAAATCAAAATAACTGAGGTGCTAATTAAATTACCTGTGCTGAAGCCTGGATATCACTAAAACCTGCACTGTTAGTGTGCCTTGAGGACCGTGGTTGGGAATGCCTGGTGTAGAGAATGGGTGTTATGTGGCTGGAATGGGACTAGTTGGTTAATAGCCTGGCAGCTGCATTTTGTGCCATCTGCAAGTAGTGAAATTCTTGCTGGGATACCTAGTTAGAAGGCATTGCCATAATCTAGGCGTGATGATACAAATGCATGTATGACTTTAGGCAGATCTTCTGAGGAAATTAAGTGCTTGATTCTGGCTATGTTCTGCAGATGAAAAAATGAGGATTTGATCGTGGCTGATACCTGATGTTTAAGCCCTGTTGGTTGGATATGCTGCAGTCTTGTCTTGTGATCTATCATAAGGACTTTTATTTTATCAGGGTTTAGTTGCAGCCAACTGGCACTAATTTACTTCTGGAGCTCAGTTAGACAGCCATTTAGGAATGTTATTGAGTTATCAGTAACTGGAAAAAAATACAGGTATAGTATAGTTGTATATCATCTGCATAGCAGTGGTAGACCAGGCCATGATATCTGATTATTTCACCCAGTGATAGCATGTACAGTATACTGCAAAAAGCATGGGAAATGGTATAGAACTCTGTGGGACACAACAAGTCAATGGCCTGGTGAAAATGAGTATACTCTGTGACCTGCCAGTGAGAAATGGTCACCAGTTGATGGTGAGAATCAACTAAGGATTGTGCCATCCAATCCTTGTGCTCAATTAGAATCCTATAATCCACGGTGGCAAATGCAGCAGAAAGATACAGTCACCTCTATCTCTTGCCATTAGATGATATTTAAGCACAGATACCAGGGCTGTTTTGGTGGATATGACTTCTCCTAAAACCTGACAGGAGTGGATCAAAAATATCATGGGTTGACAGGCAGGTTGAGGGCTAGTTGAGTTGCAACCACTTTCACAATAACCTTTTCTAGAAAAGGAAGGTTTAATACTGATCTGTAGTTGGTCAAGCATTCGGTGTCTAAATTAGATTTTTAAATCTGCACAGCCTACACCTCACAGGCTAATACATTTCACCCTACATCACTTCACTATATCACTACTACACTACATCTCCATACTAAATACCTGCACTACTTCTCCTCACTACACTTCCACAGTATATCACTCCTACACTACAACCCATACTATATCACTGCATTACATCCCTGCACTATATTAATACAGGATATGTTCAGTTTGCTGGCTGTCATAATCCCGGCGGTCAGGACACCAATGCTGTAATCCTGACAGCTGACAATCCCGCCAGCCAGAATCCTGGCAAAACAGGACTATTCCCACTCATGGGTGTCCACGACACCCATGGAGTGGGAAAAGATCCTGTGGCAAGCGCAGTGAGCCCGCATGGGTACTCTATGCACTCGGCCCGCTTCTAGCATTCTGGTGGGTAGGATGCTGCTGTCGGGATATGGACTGCTGGCATCCCGCCCACTAGTAAATCATACTGAATCCATTATAATACACTACATCTCCACACTGTCTCCCTGCGCTACTCCACACTACAACACTGCAGTATATTACTCTTACACTACCTCCCCACACTACAACTCTGTACTATATCACTGCATTACATCTAGAGATGAGCGGGTTCGGTTCTTGGAGAACCGAACCCACCCAAACATTGAGATCCGAACCGGTATCCGAGTCTGGCTGGGGACTTCCCGCCATACTTGGGTCCCAAAGCGAGGCCAAATCATCTTCCCGCTGTTGGATTCTTGTGGGCTTTGGATTCTATATAAGTCCCCTTGTATTGGTGTCATCTTTGCACCAGCTGTGGAGAGTGTACTGGACAAATGTGACCATCTCAGTACTGAAAGGGGTGCTCTGACTGCTGTATCAGTCCAGGGGTCCTCTGTCTGCTGTATCAGTCTAGGCAGGGTGCTCTGTCTGCTGTATCAGCCAGGGGTGCTATCTGCTGTAGCAGTCCAGGGGTGCTAAGTCTGCTTTATCAGTCCAGGGGTGTTCTGCCTGCTGTATCTAAAAAAAGGGTGCTCTCTCTGCCTGTTGTATCTGAAAAAGAGGTGCTCTGTCTGCTATATCTGAAAGGGGTGATCTGTCCATCAATCCAGGGGCTCGGCCCCAGTGTAAAATTAAAAGAATAAAAGCTAAAAACAAAAAGCTTAAAAAATATATAAAAAATATATATGTTGTGCTGTACCCCAGTGTAATATACAATTTTTATTTTATTTTCATAAGTACTGTCACAGTGCCAGTCAGACTGCAGTATATTATTTTGTACTAATACATGTATTGTGTGACACTGTTGGTGAAGGTCAACCACAGTGTTCAACTACCATTTCTGACTCATACACATATTGTGCAATGCTGTTGGTAAAGCTAAACCGCAGTGTGTAATAATATATATTTCTGACTCATTTGTGTGACACTGTAACTGCCATTGTGTGATATAAAAAATAGGATTTTGATAACCTACCAGTAAATCCTTTTCTCCTAGTCCGTAGAGGATGCTGGGGATGACATCAAGACCATGGGGTATAGACGGGATCCGCAGGAGACATGGGCACTCTAAAGACTTTTCATTGGGTGCGAACTGGCTCCTCCCTCTATGCCCCTCCTCCAGACCTCAGTTGTAGGAACTGTGCCCAGAGAGACTGACATTTTTAGGAAAGGAATTACTTAACTAGTGGTGAGATATCTACCAACTCACACCCTCAACCATGCCGCACACATGGCATTCAACATAACACATGCCAACAGGCATGAACTAATTGCAGCAACATGCTGAAACCAAAATAACACAACTTGTGTAACTGTAATAACTAAACTGCAGGTAAAGTACGCACTGGGATGGACGCCCAGCATCCTCTACGGACTAGGAGAAAAGGATTTACTGGTAGGTTATCAAAATCCTATTTTCTCATATGTCCAAGAGGATGCTGGGGACAACATCAAGACCATGGGGTCTATACCAAAGCTCCAGTACGGGCGGTAGAGTGCGGATGACCCTGCAGCACCGATTGACCAAACTTTAGGTCCTCATCGGCCAAGGTGTCAAACTTGTTGAACTTAGCAAATGTGTTTGACCCTGATCATGTTTTTGGAAGAACACCGGCAAGGCTGAAATTTGGACCTTGATTGATCCCAATCGTAGGCCCGTCTCCACACCATCCTGCAAAAAATGGAGAAAACGTCAGAGACACATATTTTCTCCAAATACGGTGGTAATGTTTTGACATTACTTCCTTTCTGGCCTGAATAAGGGTGGGGATGACCTCCTTAGGAATACCCTTCCTGGCTAGGATACGGCGCTCAACAGCCATGCCGTAAAGCGTAGCCGCGGTAAGTCTTAGTACACACACGGCCCCTGCTGAAGCAGGTCCTCCCGAGGAGGAAGAGGCCGAGGATCTCGAATGAGTAACTGCTGAAGATCTGGGTACCAAGCCCTTCTTGGCCAGTCTGGGGCAATGAAGATTGCTCGAACCCTTGTCTTTCTTATGATCCTGAGTACCTTTGGGATCAGCGGAAGTGGAGGGAAAACATACACTGACGGAAACACCCACTGGGTCACCAGTGCATCCACTGCTACTGCTTGAGGGTCTCTCGACCTGGAACAGTATCTCTGAAGCTTCTTGTTGAGACGAGATGCCATCATGTCAATTTGAGGAACTCCCCAAAGACTTGTGACCTCTGCAAAGACTTCTTGGTGGAGACCCCACTCTCCTGGATGGAGATCGTGTCTGCTGAGGAAGTCTGCTTCCCAGTTGTCTACTCCCGGAAGGAATATTGCCGACAGAGCTTGTAGATGTTTTTCTGCCCAGTGGAGGTTTTTTGTTGCCTCTTCCATTGCCGCTCTGTTTTTCGTTCCGGCCTGCCTGTTTATGTATGCGACTGCTGTTCCATTGTCCGCCTGGATCTGCATGGGACGGTCTTGAAGAAGATGTACCGCTTGTTGAAGGCCGTTGTAAATGGCTCTTAGCTCCAGCACGTTTATTTGAAGGCAGGCTTCCTGATGTGACCAACGTCCCTGGAAGTTTTCTCACTGAGAGACTGCTACCCAGCCTCTGAGACTTGCATCCGTGGTTACTAAGACCCAGTCCTGAATACCGAACCTGCGTCCCTCTAGCAGGTGAGAGCTGTACAACCAACACAGGAGCGAAATCCTGGTTTTTGACGACAGGATTATCTTTCTGTGCATGTGTAGGTGTGACCCCGACCACTTGCCCAACAGGTCCCACTGGAATACTCTGGCATGGAACCTGCCAAACTGTATGGCCTCGTAGGCCGCCACCATCTTCCCCAACAACCAAATGCACTGATAGATCGACACACTTGATGGTTTCAATATCTGTTTTACCATTTTCTGGATTTCCATAGCCTTTTTCAGCGGAAGAAATACTCTCTGAACTTCTATGTCCAGAATCATCCCGAGGAAGGACAACCTTGTCGTCAGTTCCAACTGTGACTTTGGGTAATTTATGATCCACCCGTGTTGTTGGAGTATTGACAGGGAGAGGGGTATGTTTTGTAATAACTGCTCCCTGGATCTCACCTTTATCAGGAGGTCGTCCAGATAAGGGATTGTATTGGCTCCTTTCTGACGAAGGAGGACCATCATCTCCGCCATCACCTTGGTGAATACCCTCGGTTCCATGGAGAGACCGAAAGGTAACATCTGGAATTGGTAATGGCAATCCTGAATCGCGAATCTCAGATAAGCCTGGTGAAGAGGATAAATGGGAACATGCAGGTAAGCATCCTTTATGTCCACCGACACAAGTAGTCTCCCTCCTCCAGACTGGCAATCACCGCCCGAAGTGATTCCATCTTGAACTTGAACCTTTTCAGAAAGAAATTCAGATTTTTTAGAGTTAGAATCGGTCTGACCATGCCGTCCGGCTTCGGAACATCAAAAAGGCTTGAATAAAAACCCCGCCCTTGTTGTGACAACGGTATCAGAACTATGACCTGGTCTTGACATCATTTTTTGGATTGCCGCTGTTACTGCTTCTCTCTCTGGCGGAGAAGCTGGCAAGGTCGATTTTAAAAATCGGCATGGGGAACATCTTGAAACTCTAGTTTGTATCCCTGGGATACTATTTGCAACACCCAGGGTTCCAGGCCAGACAGAATACAATCCTGGCTGAAGAGTTTGATATGTGCCGACACCCGAGCGGCCTCCCGCAAGAGAGTTCCAGCGTCATGCTGGGGATTTGGCAGAATTAGGGGTAGACTTTTGCTCTTGGAAACCTGGAGCCGGTGTGGGCTTCTTTCCACTTCCCCTTCCTGCAAAGAAGGGGGAACCTCTCGTCTTTATGTATTTATTGGGCCAAAAGGACTGCATTTGCAGGTGATAGGTCTTTTTTGCCGGTGCAGGTGCAGAGTACAAAAATGTTGACTTACCTGCGGTAGCCGCCAAGACTAACGCATCCAGGCCATTGCCAAATAAGGCCTCACCTTTATATGGGAGAGCCTCCATGTTTCTTTTGGAATCTGCATCCGCGTTCCACTGGCAAATCAATTATGCCAGCCTAGCCGATACTGCCATGGTAGCGGCTTGTGAAGTCAAGAGTCCAATATCCTTCATTGCTTCCAGCATGTAGGCGGCAGCGTCCTTGATATTCCCTAACTTAAGGAGTATCTCATCTTTATCAATCATGTCAATTTCTGATGACACGCTTTCTGACCATTTTTCAATAGCGCGACTCACCCATGTGCAGGCAATAGTGGGCCTGAGCAGTGTACCATTGGTAACATAAATGGATTTCAATGGCATTTCCATTTTGCGGTCTGCCGGCTCTTTAAGAGAAGCCGTGCCAGGAGCAGGGAGAATTACCTTCTTTGCCAACCTGGAAAGTGCACTGTCTAACACAGGGGTGGGCAATTATTTCAGCTGAGGGGCCACTTGACATTTCCTGTCAGTATCCGAGGGCCACATACAAAATAGCAGCTCGCCCCACTTGCCAAAAATATAGGGACGTGGCTTCATGTGGAAGGGGTGTGGGCAAAAAATAATACAGATTCATATTAGGCTGCACAATAGTCTCCATTATTCAAATTGCGCCACACAGCGCCACTTACACACATTACACCAGGTAGAGCCCCTTTTACACACATTACGGCAGGTAGAGAGCCTTTTTACACATTAACATTCTATTTAGGATAATTATTGTGCAGCAAGCAAATTATCCAGTGTCTTATGGCCCCTGGGGAAAGGTGTGACACGGTGACAGAACACGGTGGGGGTGACACAGTGACAGAACACGGTGGGGGTGACACGGTGACAGAACACGGTGGGGGTGACAGAACACGGGGGGGTGACACAGTGACAGAACACGGTGGGGGTGACACGGTGACAGAACATGGGGGGTGACACGGTGACAGAACACGGGGAGGGGGGGTTACAGTGACAGAACATGGGTGTGTGATACGGTGACAGAACACGGTGGGGGTGACACGGTGACAGAACATGGGGAGGGGGGGGTGACAGTGACAGAACACGGGTGTGTGACACAGTGACAGAAAACGGTGGGGTGACAGAGTGACAGAACATGGGGGGGTGACAGTGACAGAACACGGATGTGTGACATGACAGAACACAGGGGGTGTGACACAGTGAAAGAACACGGGGAGGGGTGGTGACAGTGACAGAACATGGTGGGGGTGACACGGTGACAGATCACGGGGAGGGGGGTGACAGTGACAGAACACGGGGGGTGTGACACAGTGACAGAACACGGTGAGGGTGACAGTGACAGAACACGGATGTGTGACACGGTGACAGAACACGGGGGGTGTGACAGTTAAAGAACACAGGGAGGGGGGGTGACAGAACACGTGGGGGTGACAGTGACAGAACACGGGGGGGTGACATGGTGACAGAACATGGTGGGGTTGACAGCGACAGAACACGGGGAGGTGACACAGTGACAGAACACGGGGAGGTGACACAGTGACAGAACACGGGGGGTGTGACACAGTGACAGAACATGGGGAGGTGACACAGTGACAGAACATGGGGAGGTGACACAGTGACAGAACACGGGGGGGGGGTGACGTAGTGACAGAACACGGGGGGTGTGACACAGTGACAGAACACGGGGGGGTGACAGTGACTGACCACAGGGGGGTGACACAGTGACAGAACACGGGGGGGTGACACAGTGACAGAACACGGTGGGGGTGACAGTGACAGAACACGGATGTGTGACATGGTGACAGAACACGGGGGGTGTGACAGTGAAAGAACACAGGGAGGGGGGGTGACAGAACACGGTGGGGGTGACAGTAACAGAACACGGGGGGGTGACATGGTGACAGAACATGGTGGGGTTGACAGCGACAGAGCACGGGGAGGTGACACAGTGACAGAACACGGGGAGGTGACACAGTGACAGAACGCGGGGGGTGTGACACAGTGACAGAACATGGGGAGGTGACACAGTGACAGAACATGGGGAGGTGACACAGTGACAGAACACGGGGGGGTGACGTAGTGACAGAACACGGGGGGTGTGACACAGTGACAGAACACGGGGGGGGTGACAGTGACAGAACACGGGGGGGTGACACAGTGACAGTGACAGAACACGGGGGAGGGGTGACACAGTGACAGAACACGGGGGGGAGGTGACACGGTGACAGAACACGGGGAGGTGACATGGTGACAGAACATGGTGGGGTTGACAGCGACAGAACACGGGGAGGTGACATGGTGACAGAACATGGTGGGGTTGACAGCGACAGAACACGGGGAGGTGACACAGTGACAGAACACGGGGGGTGTGACACAGTGACAGAACACGGGGAGGTGACACAGTGACAGAACACGGGGAGGTGACACAGTGACAGAACACGGGGGGTGTGACACAGTGACAGAACACGGGGAGGTGACACAGTGACAGAACACGGGGGGTGTGACACAGTGACAGAACACGGGGAGGTGACACAGTGACAGAACACGGGGAGGTGACACAGTGACAGAACACGGGGGGGTGACGTAGTGACAGAACACGGGGGGTGTGACACAGTGACAGAACACGGGGGGGGTGACAGTGACAGAACACGGGGGGGTGACACAGTGACAGAACACGGGGGGGTGACACAGTGACAGGACACGGGAGGGGTGACAGTGACAGAACACGGGGGGGGTGACAGTGACAGAACTCGGGGGGGGAGGTGACACAGTGACAGAACACAGGGGGTGTGACATGGTGACAGAACATGGTGGGGTTGACAGCGACAGAACACGGGGAGGTGACACAGTGACAGAACACGGGGGGTGTGACACAGTGACAGAACACGGGGGGTGTGACACAGTGACAGAACACAGGGAGGTGACACAGTGACAGAACACGGGGAGGTGACACAGTGACAGAACACGGGGGGGGTGACACAGTGACAGAACACGGGGGGTGTGACACAGTGACAGAACACGGGGGGTTGACAGTGACAGAACACGGGGGGGGGTGACACAGTGACAGAACACGGGGGGGGTGACAGTGACAGAACACGGGGGGGTAACACAGTGACAGAACACGGGGGGGAGGTGACACGGTGACAGAACACGGGGGTGTGACATGGTGACAGAACATGGTGGGGTTGACAGCGACAGAACACGGGGAGTGTGACACAGTGACAGAACATGGGGAGGTGACACAGTGACAGAACACGGGGAGGTGACACAGTGACAGAACACGGGGGGTGTGACAGAGTGACAGAACATGGGGAGGTGACACAGTGACAGAACACGGGGAGGTGACACAGTGACAGAACACGGGGGGGGGTGACGTAGTGACAGAACACGGGGGGGTGACACAGTGACAGAACACGGGGGGGTGACAGTGACAGAACACGGGGGGGTGACACAGTGACAGAACACGGGGGGTGTGACACAGTGACAGAACACGGGGGGGGTGACAGTGACAGAACACGGGGGGGTGACACAGTGACAGAACACGGGGGGGTGACACAGTGACAGGACACGGGAGGGGTGACAGTGACAGAACACGGGGGGGTGACAGTGACAGAACTCGGGGGGGGGAGGTGACACAGTGACAGAACACAGGGGGTGTGACATGGTGACAGAACATGGTGGGGTTGACAGCGACAGAACACGGGGAGGTGACACAGTGACAGAACACGGGGGGTGTGACACAGTGACAGAACACGGGGGGTGTGACACAGTGACAGAACACAGGGAGGTGACACAGTGACAGAACACGGGGAGGTGACACAGTGACAGAACACGGGGGGGGTGACACAGTGACAGAACACGGGGGGTGTGACACAGTGACAGAACACGGGGGGTTGACAGTGACAGAACACGGGGGGGGGGGGTGACACAGTGACAGAACACGGGGGGGGTGACAGTGACAGAACACGGGGGGGTAACACAGTGACAGAACACGGGGGGGAGGTGACACGGTGACAGAACACGGGGGTGTGACATGGTGACAGAACATGGTGGGGTTGACAGCGACAGAACACGGGGAGTGTGACACAGTGACAGAACATGGGGAGGTGACACAGTGACAGAACACGGGGAGGTGACACAGTGACAGAACACGGGGGGGGTGACAGAGTGACAGAACATGGGGAGGTGACACAGTGACAGAACACGGGGAGGTGACACAGTGACAGAACACGGGGGGTGTGACGTAGTGACAGAACACGGGGGGGTGACACAGTGACAGAACACGGGGGGGGTGACAGTGACAGAACACGGGGGGGTGACACAGTGACAGAACACGGGGGGTGTGACACAGTGACAGGACACGGGGTGTGTGACACAGTGACAGAACACGGTGGGGTGACATTGACAGAACACGGGGGGGGGGTGACACAGTGACAGAACACGGGGGGGGTGACAGTGACAGAACACGGGGGGGTGACACAGTGACAGAACACGGGGGGGAGGTGACACAGTGACAGAACACGGGGGGTGTGACATGGTGACAGAACATGGTGGGGTTGACAGCGACAGAACACGGGGAGGTGACACAGTGACAGAACACGGGGGGTGTGACACAGTGACAGAACACGGGGAGGTGACACAGTGACAGAACACGGGGAGGTGACACAGTGACAGAACACGGGGGGTGTGACACAGTGACAGAACACGGGGAGGTGACACAGTGACAGAACACGGGGTGTGTGACAGAGTGACAGAACATGGGGAGGTGACACAGTGACAGAACACGGGGGGGTGACGTAGTGACAGAACACGGGTGGTGTGACACAGTGACAGAACACGGGGGGGGGGGTGACAGTGACAGAACACGGGGGGTGACAGTGACAGAACACGGGGGGGGGGGTGACACAGTGACAGAACACGGGGGGGGTGACAGTGACAGAACACGGGGAGGTGACACAGTGACAGAACATGGGGGTGTGACATAGTGACAGAACACGGGGAGGTGACACAGTGACAGAACACGGGGGGTGTGACGTAGTGACAGAACACGGGGGGGGGTGACATAGTGACAGAACACGGGCGGTGACAGTGACAGAACACGGGGGGGTGACACAGTGACAGCACACGGGGGGTGTGACACAGTGACAGAACACGGGGAGGTGACACAGTGACAGAACACGGGGGGTGTGACACAGTGACAGAACACGGGGAGGTGACACAGTGACAGAACACGGGGTGTGTGACACAGTGACAGAACACGGGGAGGTGACACAGTGACAGAACACGGGGGGGTGACGTAGTGACAGAACACGGGTGGTGTGACACAGTGACAGAACACGGGGGGGGTGACAGTGACAGAACACGGGGGGTGACAGTGACAGAACACGGGGGGGGTGACACAGTGACAGAACACGGGGGGGTGACAGTGACAGAACACGGGGAAGTGACACAGTGACAGAACATGGGGGTGTGACATAGTGACAGAACACGGGGAGGTGACACAGTGACAGAACACGGGGGTGTGACGTAGTGACAGAACACGGGGGGTGTGACATAGTGACAGAACACGGGGGGTGACAGTGACAGAACACGGGGGGGTGACACAGTGACAGCACACGGGGGGTGTGACACAGTGACAGAACATGGGGAGGTGACACAGTGACAGAACACGGGGGGTGTGGCAGAGTGACAGAACATGGGGAGGTGACACAGTGACAGAACACGGGGAGGTGACACAGTGACAGAACACGGGGGGGGGGTGACGTAGTGACAGAACACGGGTGGTGTGACACAGTGACAGAACACGGGGGGGTGACACAGTGACAGCACACGGGGGGTGTGACACAGTGACAGAACACGGGGAGGTGACACAGTGACAGAACACGGGGGGTGTGACACAGTGACAGAACACGGGGAGGTGACACAGTGACAGAACACGGGGTGTGTGACACAGTGACAGAACACGGGGAGGTGACACAGTGACAGAACACGGGGGGGTGACGTAGTGACAGAACACGGGTGGTGTGACACAGTGACAGAACACGGGGGGGGTGACAGTGACAGAACACGGGGGGTGACAGTGACAGAACACGGGGGGGGTGACACAGTGACAGAACACGGGGGGGTGACAGTGACAGAACACGGGGAAGTGACACAGGGACAGAACATGGGGGTGTGACATAGTGACAAAACACGGGGAGGTGACACAGTGACAGAACACGGGGGGTGTGACGTAGTGACAGAACACGGGGGGTGTGACATAGTGACAGAACACGGGGGGTGACAGTGACAGAACACGGGGGGGGTGACACAGTGACAGCACACGGGGGGTGTGACACAGTGACAGAACATGGGGAGGTGACACAGTGACAGAACACGGGGGGTGTGGCAGAGTGACAGAACATGGGGAGGTGACACAGTGACAGAACACGGGGAGGTGACACAGTGACAGAACACGGGGGGGGGGTGACGTAGTGACAGAACACGGGTGGTGTGACACAGTGACAGAACACGGGGGGTGACAGTGACAGAACACGGGGGGTGACAGTGACAGAACACGGGGGGGTGACACAGTGACAGAACACGGGGGGGTGACAGTGACAGAACACGGGGAGGTGACACAGTGACAGAACACGGGGAGGTGACACAGTGACAGAACACGGGGGTGTGACATAGTGACAGAACACGGGGAGGTGACACAGTGACAGAACACGGGGGGGGTGACGTAGTGACAGAACACGGGGGGTGTGACATAGTGACAGAACACGGGGGGTGACAGTGACAGAACACGGGGGGGGTGACACAGTGACAGCACACGGGGGGGGGGTGACAGTGACAGAACATGGGAGTGACATGGTGACAGAACACTGGTGGGGTTGGTACAGCGAGAGCTAAAGATCTCTCCCCCAAACCTAAAAACAGTCTGACGCCACTGCCAGGGGCAAACGCAGGATTTAGTGAGGGGGGTTTCCATGGGTGGGTGTGTATGTATATGCGCATGTATGTGTAATAAATATATGTGTGTATATATATATGTGTGTATATATATTTGTGTGTATATATATATATATATATATATATATACACTTACATACATACATACTGTACATACACACGCACATACATACAGTACATATATATGTACGGAGGCAGGACGGCACTCATAGAGACTGGTAAACCATAGAAAATCAGCAGAGGACGCTGAAGCTGTTTGTCAATGTTTCAGAGTTAGACTCCTTTAAAAGAGTCTAACTCTGAAACGTTGACCAACAGCTACAGCGTCCTGTGCTGATTTTCTATGGTTTACCAGTCTCTGAGTGCCGTCCTGCCTCCGTACATATTATCTAACTCTGACGGGCACCGGAGCATGTTGTGCGGTACTAGTAAGGAATGCCATTCATCATTTGCAGATATATATATATATTATATACACACACACACAACATCGAGGGTGCGGCACTCTTGGCGACTTGGAGAAAAAACTTGTTAAACAGCGTGTAGAAGCAACGTTTCAATGACTTTTACTCCGTCATTTTAATCAGGTTTAACAATTTTTTTCTCCAAGTCGCCAGGAATGCCGCACCCTCGATGTTGCATGGACATACCTGTGAGGGCACCCGGTGCATTTAATTCAGTATTGGGAGAGTCGGGCATGCTGGTATATATGTGTGTGTGTGTGTGTGTGTGTGTGTGTGTGTGTGTGTGTGTGTGTATATATATATATATATGTATATCAGTACAGCAGCAGCCAGCACTCACAAAAACACACAGCCTGCTCAGGTGCCCGAATCCAACAGTCTGTGTAATATGACAGTCAACGTTTCGGGGCTTAAAGCCCCGTCGTCAGGACCAAAAAATACAATTGGTACACAATGTGACAAGGAACTTACCCACATAAATACCCCCAGTGGATTGGCACCATCACTCGCGAAGCTCCACGAGCATCTCACTGCCAGGGTCGGCTTCCGTCACCGCACTTCCGGTCCCGGCGCTGTCCGTCACCATAATATATACATAAATAACACGCATTTATATATACATACACAAATACACACATGTAAACACACACACATACATACATACTGCACATACACAAGCACACACACAAACCCACATACATACATACATACATACATACATACATACATACATTCCATACAAATACACACATGAACAAAGATTAAAAACTTACATATAGTATACAGCGTTGCACTACACCAGGGCTGGGAGCAGAGAGGCAGCCGCGGCAGCATGAGGGAGAGTGAGGACGGAGGGAACTGCTGTGGCTGCGCATGTGCAACCAGCAGCTCCCCCGTCACCCTGGACATTCTGTAAACAGAGAGCTGCATAGCTCTCTGCTCTTGCTGAAGTTCCGCGTCCGCGATCGCGGCTTTTGCTGAGACGGAGACAGCTGTGTCTCCGTCTCAAACAATGTTTTGCAGTCATCAGGGGGGGTTTCCAGGTACTCGGAAACCCCCCCTGCGTGCGCAACTGACTGCCCGCACACACAAATATATGCACACTATCACTCACACACACACACAACACACACACACACACACACACACTTTCTTTTACTTTTCCCATTAACTTACTGATCTGGCTGGCAGTGGCAGGAAGGATGGATCTGTAGCAGTCTGGCTCTTGTCCCGTGTAGCTCCGCCCCCTGAGGGCCCGTGTAGCTCCGCCCCCTCATCGGCACGTAGCCCCTCCCCCTTCTCGGCTGAACACAGCCGTTGTCACTGGGGACTCTGGAGGAGGCTGCTACAATGCAGCAGCAGGGGAGAGAGGCGCCGCCGGCAGCTTGGAGGTACTGCAGTGCAGAGCAATGACAAGCAGCTCAGCCGGTCGGGCCGCTTGTCATTGCTCGCTGGTGGGAGGCAGTGGGCTGGGCAGGATCGGTTTGCGGGCCGCATCCGTCCCGCGGGCCGTATTTTGCCCACCCCTAGTCTAACACATGGGGTGATTCCCATTTTTTCCTGTATTCAACCGTGAAAGGAAAAGCTATGTGAATCCTTTTGGGAATACAAATTTTTTTATCAGGATTCACCCACATGCCTTCAAACAGATCATTTAGTTCATGTGAAGGAAGGAACGTGACTTTGGATTTCTTTTCCTTACATAAATAAGCTTTCTCCTGAGGTACAGGAGTGCTTTCTGTAACCTCCAACACGTCCCTTATAGCCACAATCATATATTGTATACTTTTTGCCAATTTATGATCTCTCTCTCTGGATTCACTATTGTCGACACAAGAATCAGAATCCATGTCGGTATCAGTGTTTACAACATTTGCAAATGGTCTCTTATGTGACCCAGAGGGGCCGCCCGCATAAGGAATAACAGCATCCTGAAAAATCACATATTCCACAGATTTTCTCCAGCATGCAGCCTTAGATTCAGACTTATCCAATCTACAGTTAATCAGATGCATACTGTCACGTAGCTCTTTCACCCATGCAGGCTCTTGGTGTGCCGGTAGCACCACCACATTACAACTCTGTGTCCCTAAAATGGCTTCCTCCAGGGAGGAACTCCCTGCCTCAGACATGCTTTACACGTGTACACCACACTCACAGATACACTGGGACTTATTTTGGGGAAAGACCCACAGTAAAATCTGTCAGAGGGACACAGGATAGGAGCAGCCAGTTCACAAACCCAGCGCCAGTATTGCCTGTGAACACAGTATGTCCACAGCCCAAAAGTGCTTTTAAATAGTAATATACACTATCAAATGCACCACAATCACTTTGTGTCCCCCTTTATAGCACCCTGTACTTGTCAGAAATAGAGGAGAGGACCAGCATGTTCTCTGCATCCTGAGGAGAGAGAGAAAATGGCGCTGAGTAGTGTGCTGGCTGCCTGAGGAAGAAGCTCCACCCTTTTTACCTCAGAAACTTTTCATAATATTTATACTGGCGGGGGTAGGACTGTGCCAGTGCATCTTATGCCCCCTATTAGCCAGTTTGAGGTATTTTTCTTGCTGCCCAGGGTGCCCCCCCGTGCCCTGCACCCTGCAGTGCCTGTGTGTGTGGGCAGCAATGGCACATTGCGCTCCCGCCAGCCGCACTACACCTCTGCCATCACTTACTTGATTGAAGATCATTCTTCTCATACTCACCTGTCTTCTGACTTTTGGCTTTGTGAGGGGGGTGACGGCGTGCTGTGGGAATGAGCATCTAGACATGGCTACCGTTCAGTTCCCTTCAGGAGCTAATGGTGACCTGTCAGCCAGAAGCAGAGCCATGAAACTCTGAGGAAGTTGGTTTTGCTTCTGCCCCCTCAGTCCCACGAAGCAGGGATTCTGATGCCAGCAGATCTCCCTGAAAATAAAAAAACCTAACATAAATCTTTTCAGAGAAACTCAGTAGAGCTCCTCAGAGTGCATCCAGTCAACCTGGGCACATTTCTAAAACTGAGGTCTGGAGGAGGGGCATAGAGGGAGGAGCCAGTTCATACCCAATGAAAAGTCTTTAGAGTGCCCATGTCTCCTGCGGATCCCTTCTATAACCCATGGTCTTGATGTCGTCCCCAGAATCCTCTAGGATGTATGAGAAATAATAATACATATTTCTGACTCATTTGTGCAACCCTGTCGGTAAAGCTAAACCGCAGTTTGTAAAAATATATAGGAGGTCATTCCGAGTTGTTCGCTCGCAAGCGGATTTTAGCAGATTTGCTCATGCTAAGCCGCCGCCTACTGGGAGTGAATCTTAGCATCTTAAAATTGCGAACGATGTATTCGCAATATTGCGATTACACACCTCGTAGCAGTTTCTGAGTAGCTCCAGACTTACTCGGCATCTGCGATCAGTTCTGTGCTTGTCGTTCCTGGTTTGACGTCACAAACACACCCAGCGTTCGCCCAGACACTCCTCCGTTTCTCCAGCCACTCCTGCGTTTTTTCCGGAAACGGTAGCGTTTTTTCCCACACGCCCATAAAACGGCCTGTTTCCGCCACATTACGATCGCCAGAACGATGAAAAAGCCGTGAGTAAAATTACTAAGTGCATAGCAAATTTACTTGGCGCAGTCGCAGTGCGAACATTGCGCATGCGCATTAAGCGGAAAGTCGCTGCGATGCGAAGATTTTTACCGAGCGAACAACTCGGAATGAGGGCCATATTTCGGACTCATTTGTGCAACACTGTTAACACTGGTATGTGATATAGAAAATAATAATACATATTTCTGATTCATTTGTGCAACACTTTCAGTGAATCTAAACCACAGTGCGTAAAATATATATTTTTGACTCATTTGTGCAACACTGGAACCACAGTGTGTGATATAAAAAATAATACATATTTCTGACTCATTTGTGCAACACTGTATCTGCAGTGTGTTATATAAAAAATGATATATTTATGTTTTAATTTAATTTAATATTATGTGCTGTGTCATCCCAGTATACATCCAGGGACGGCAGCTGCTCCATCTAGGGGTGTTCTGTCAGTTCACCCAAATAAAATACATCTTTAAAAAAAATTGCTATATCCTCCTAGTATACATCCAGGTGTGCTCCATCTATTTCAGGGTGCTTTGTCCGTAGCTCATATCCTTATGTTATAACTTATTGTCCTATTTTCATAATTATTCTTATCACAATTATTGTTATCACAATGAATCACATTGTGATTCATTCAAATCAATATTATTAATAATAATAATTATAAAATAACTAAATTTAAATTAAATAACTTATCTGTCCACTCTTAAATAGCGAACGTTCTGCATGTCCAATGGGGGTCATTCCGACCTGTTTGCATGCAGCGGTTCTTCGCTCCAGTGCGAATGGGTCGGAACTGCACATGCACGGCACCGGGCAATGACAAGAAGAGAGAAAGTGATTGCTAGCGCAATCGCAAGAAGATTGACAGCGGGTAGGCATTTTGGGGCAGATACTCACCGTTTTCCGGGCATGGAGATCCGAACTCAGGCGTGTCCAGGCGTTTGGAGGGCGGATGTCTGACGTCAATCCCGGGACCTTCATCGCGAGATCCATCACACAGGGTAAATCTGACCGTGGTCTTGTTTTGCAGGAAACTTTTTTAGCATAGCAGGGATGCACAAGCGATCGCAGCCCTACTATGCTAAAATACACTCCCCCATAGGCGGCGTCAAGTTGATCGCATGAGCAGCATAAAGTTAATATGTGTGATCAACTCTGAAGGAGGGCCAATATATCTTTGAGGGACAGAAGAACTTAATCCTAATTTAAAAATATTTTTTAACAGATGATTAGCAAACCTTCTCCATGTTGAAGATATATTTGAGGAACAAAAGAACTTGGTCCTAATTTTAAAATAATTTTAACAGATGATGATGATGATGATTATTATTAACAGTTTCGTATATTGGGGGTCATTCCGAGTTGTTCGCTCGCAAGCTACTTTTAGCAGCTTTGCACACGCTAAGCCGCCGCCTACTGGGAGTGAATCTTAGCTTCTTAAAATTGCGAACGAAAGATTCGCAATGTTGCGATAAGACATCTCTGTGCAGTTTCTGAGTAACTCGAAACTTACTCGGCATCTGCGATCAGTTCAGTGCTTGTCGTTCCTGGTTTGACGTCACAAACACACCCAGCGTTCGCCCAGACACTCCTCCGTTTCTCCAGCCACTCCCACGTTTTTCCCAGAAACGATAGCGTTTTTTCACACACACCCATAAAACGGCCAGTTTCCGGCCAGAAACACCCACTTCCTGTCAATCACAGTACGATCACCAGAACGAAGAAAAAAACGTGAGTAAAATTCCTAACTGCATAGCAAATTTACTTGGCGAACATTGCGCATGCGCACTAAGCGGAAAATCGCTGCGATGCGAAGAAATTTACCGAGCGAACAACTCGGAATGACCCCCATAGAGCAGCATATTCCGTTGCACTTTGCAACTAGAACAACAGTAATAGAACAAAACTGGGCAAAAGCAGACAAACATAGAGGTAGGAAGGCCCTGCTCGCAAGCTTACAAACTATAGGAAAATAGGCATTGATACTCAAGAATAGATGCTACCTATTGCATAATGGTAAGCCAGATTGCTAGGTTCTTAATGGGTTGTATGATATGATCACCCAGCAATGTTGGAAGACAACATATGTGAGGTTATGTTGACTGTACAGAGAGGATGTAATTAGATAGGGAAGCATTGAAGATTATGTGAGTGGGTCTGGAATTTGACAGGCTTGTTGGAAGAGGTGAGTTTTCAGGGAACGTTTAAAGGTTTGGAGACTAGAGGTGAGTCTTATTGTGCGTGGGAGGGCATTCTATAGAGTGAGGGAAGCCCGGATAAAGTCCTGTAATTTTTAGTGGGAACAAATAATACGTGTGGATGAGAGACGCAGATCTTGTGCAGAGCGGAGAGGTCTGGTAGGGAGATATTTTGAGATGAGTGAAGAGATGTACAGTATGATGGTGCAGTTTGGTTAATAGCCTTGTATGTAAGTAAAAGTATTCTATGTTTAACACGGTAAAATACCATTAGCCAATGGATGATTACAGCATTAAAAAATATATTAACTGCCACGTGTTTGCTGCCCACTGCTGTCGCTTAGCTTATTCATCCAGCTAACTCAGTGCAACCTTTTGGCCTAAACTGGATAAAAACAATATTGTGAGCAGTGAGGTGTTCAGAATAGACTAAAAAAAAAACAAGTGGAAATGGATGTTATTGAGGTTAATAATATTGTAGGAACAAAAACACAGCCAAATTCTGATATTTTAGCTGTTTTTATGATTTTTCCAAAAATATCCAGATCCAAAACCAAAACTGCAAGGGCATTTTTGGCAAAACCAATACATATCCAAAACATGAAGGTGATCCTAATCCAAAACCAAAACCTGAAAAATGTCCCAGCGCACTTCCCTAATTACATCACTGCATTATGGAGTCTATGCACTAAGCCTTGGTGAGAGCTAAAGTGGCCAGAGATAAAGCATCAACCAACCAGCTCCTAACTGTAATTTTTCAAACACAGTCTATAACAACACATTTATGAGCATAATTGGATCATGCTTTATTTCTCTCCAAGCCATATACATAGACCCCTTTGTTAACTACTTACATTACATCCTTGCACTATATCACTGAACTACATCCACACCACTGGCGTTTCTATAAGGGGTGCAGTGTGTGCGGTGAGTCCAGAGGGGGCCCGACCATGCACTCTGCACCCATTTCTAAATACTCACCCCTCCGGAGTCCCGTGCCAACGTCCACAGCGGTGTTAAAATTCAGTGAAAATGGCCCAGCGCATGGAGTTTTGCGCATGCACAGAAGAGAAATCTCAGGGAAAATGGCCACCGTGCCATTTTCCCGGATATCTGTGCATGCGCAGTAGAGTCTGAGCGCTCTAGTGCTCAGACTCTCATCGCTGCCGGCAGAGAAGAGGTGGCCCGAATGGAGGAGGCTGCACCCAGGCCTCCTCCTCTCTTAAAGTGACCCTGAACCACACACTACATCCCAACCTTATATAACTGCACTACCTCCCCACACTATATATATCACTATCAGTGCTGAAAGTAGGGTGGTACGGGGTGGTACAGAGTACCATTAAAAAATACTCAGTACCACCAGCCCACCGCTGGGGCATAATTTATAAAGGGCATTTTTATGTGTGGGACATAAAATTGTGTCTTTGGCATAACTGTGTGGCATAATATGTAATAGGCATTATGGTGTGTGGTATAATACTGTATGTAAGGCATTACAATGTTTGGCAAAATGTGTAATGGGCATTACGGTGTGTGGCATAATGTGTAATGGGCATTATGGTGTTTGGCATTATGTGTAATGGACATAACGGTGTGTGGCATAATGTGGCGATGCCCCTATTGTCATGTAGCCACTCCCCTAGTTTGTGTGACCACGCCCCCTCATGACATATGCCCACGCCCATTTTTACTATCAGTACCACTAAGAATTTTTTTTACTCGCACCACAGATCACTATGCTAGCTCCCCACACTACATCCCTGCCCTATATCATTTTGCTACCACCCCACATGATGAGGCTCATTGAGGTGTGATCGGAGGTGCTTGGAAGCAGCAGTAATAGTTCTGTATGGTAATGAAGTAGATGCCACCTGCTACAGTAGTGATCTTAGCTGCGTCCAGGATGCAGCATCAGATCTCTCTCCCACAATTGGGCAGCTTATGTCACCTATGATGCTACACAAGCCACCCATCGCAGAGGCCAGCAAATCTCTATCCCATCCCCTAAATGGCAGCATCTCACATTGATTTTCACAAACGGAGGCTGTCGCTGCCTTCTCTCTGCCCCACTGAAAGTCTGCTGCTGCCCTGCTTCCTACGTCGCAGGACCCATTTGCGCGAATGAGCAGAATGGATCCTCTGTATGTGCAAATACAAACATCGGTACTTTGTACATGATAATGCACCTGAGGGAAACCCTATGTTTCTACACTATACCTTTCGTAATTATTTTACCTACCGACACTAGGGGCCTAATTCAGACCCGATCGCACGCTGCTGCTTTTTGCAGCCGTTCGATTGGGTCTCACCTGCGCATGCACGTCGGCCGCATTGTGCAGGCGCGTTGCTGCTAGGCGACGGCCATCACTAGGCAGCGATGGAAAGTACGAAGAATGCGATCGTACCCGCGACAGCAAGAAGATTGACAGAAAGAAGGTGGACCTGGGCGGATACTCACCATTTCCATGGAGTGTCCAGGCGTGTCCAGCCGTTTTCAGGGAGGGATCATGACGTCAGCTCCATGTCGGATCATCGCAGCGGGTGAGTAAATCCTGAACTGTACAGAGACTGCACAAACTTTTGGTTTGTGCAGTCTCTGCAAAAGCGACCGCAGCCCTGCACATCCCTAACCCCCTTCCCCTGTAGGTAGCCATTACCTGGTTGCAGCAGTGCAAAAAACAGCCTGTGTGCGACCAGGTCTGAATTTGGCCCTAAATCCCTGTTCTATGGGCCTAATTCAGACTTGATCATAGCCGTGCAAGCTACAATCAGCCACCCTGACTTGCGGGAAGACGCCCAGCACAGGGCTTGTTCACCCCGCATGTCTGGTCCTCCCTCCACCGCACAGGTACAAAAGCATTGCACGGCGGCGATGCTTTTGTATTTGAAGAGTAGCTCCCTACCAGTGCAGCTCCTGTGCACTGGCAGGGAGCTACCCATTGCTCTCCGGGTTGCAGTGGCTGCGTGTGACATCACGCAGCCGCCGCGGCCCTCTCCCCACACGGTCCGGGCACGCCTAAAATGGCGGACCAATGCCACCGTCCCTCCCCTTTATGCCCAGCGAACGCCTCTACCTGTCACTCAAGCAGAGGCAATCGCTGGGCTGAGATGCTGATAGCATCTCTGGCATGCTCCAGTGCACTGCAGTGCCTGCGCATGCACAGTTTAGACCTGATCGTCCACTGTGCGAACATGCACAGCAGCGATCAGGTCTGAATTAGGCCCTATATACCTGATCTACTTTCCCACTCTACATCATAGGACTTAGCCACTACACTACATCACTATGCAACCTCCCCATGCTATATCCCCACACTCTATAATTCTGTTTCCACCCCAGACTATATCCCCGTACTATACCTCCCCAAACTATGGGGCAGATGTATTAACCTGGAAAAGGCATAAGGAAGTGATAAACCAGTAATAAGTGCAAGGTGATAATCGCACCAGCCGATCAACTCATTACAGTTAATTTACATATTGGAGCTGATTGGCTGGTGCGCGTATCACCTTGCATTTATCACTGGTTTATCACTTCCTTATACCTTCTCCAGGTTAATACATCTGCCCCATAGTTACCTAGACTATGCAGACTGGACCCTGCAGTAGTCACACAGGTGCATTTTTTGTACATTAAGGCATGCAGCTGATGTCAGATACATGCCCCAAAAATGGCCATAACATGCCTGCATTTTAATTACCACTGCCGCTAACACCATGTTAACATCCCCAAATGGTCACTTCCTGTCATTCACTTTGCAAAGGAATCCTCATTGCGTGCAGGTTCGCAGCCGCACCTTGATGCATGCACATGCTGTTACGATCCTGATGCTCAGGACAGGGGAGATCTTATGCAGTGAGTCCAGAGCACCAGGACGTGATGCTGGGATAGGGAAATGGAATGGAAATAGCCCCTAGCACCCTACCTCCGTTGTCTTACCGTGTTGTCAATTCACGCCTGAACGACTATGGTTTCTTGGGCCCACGGCAGCCGCGTTTGAAGGGCGGATTAGGTCTGCCCAACTCCGATGCCCCCAGGTCTTGAAGAGAGACAAAGCGTGAACTGAGACAGGGTAATAACAAGGGGACCTCTAACTGAAACAACCAAGCTAGGGTCTACTAACTACCTGAAAACTAAACGTATGTGCGGCACGCCGCCAAAGGAAAAGAACTACAAAGGATACCACTGTCCACTCCCCCACACGGCACCGCCGAGTTCCGGGGAGGACAGTGAAAGCGGAAACCTCTGCAAAAGCACCAACTCAAAGAAACGTGAATACTAAGCGGCCTAGGCCGCAACACGCGGCAGAAGCCGCTACTCATGAAACCGGGCGAGAACCCCAGATGACAGTAACAGGTTCACAAGGACCAGAAGGATTCCCAGGACCGGCTTCAGAACTTCAGAATACAAGAGGGCAGGGAGCAGGATCGACCAGATGCAGCTGACCAGGAACAAACTTCTACAAGGCAGGAACAGCATACAGGAAGCTATCACCGGCGTTTGTGTGAGACACTGAGGAGGCGTATAACAGGGAACCCTCCAATGGCAGTACAGAGCCTAATTGATAAATGTCATGCAGCTGCCTTGCTGCACGACCAGGGGATAACAGGTGAGTAATCTTATGGCAATGGGGAACGCGGTCCACCTGTGGCGTCCCCGTTGCTTTGGACCCGGCGGCCCTGCACGCACGGCGTCCTAGCGTTGCCAGGGACCCGGCGGCTATCGCGCGCACGGCGTCCTGGCGTTGCTAGGCGCCGTGCGGAAGCAGAGAGAGAGAGAGGCGCGGCGGCCGTGACCGCTGCTCTGTCAGGGCATGGCCGAACACCGCCGCGCCTAACAGTACCCCCCCTTGAGGAGGGGTTAAAGAACCCCTAGAGCCGGGTTTCTGAGGAAACTCCTGAAAGAATATCTTCTTAAGTTTAGGAGCATGTAAATCCTTATCCAACACCCAAGACCTTTCTTCAGGGCCATAACCTTTCCAGTGGATTAAAAAATAAAGCCGGCCACGAGAAAGCTTAGAATCTAAAACCTTCTCCACCAAGAACTCTTGTTGTCCCTGAACATCCACTGGAGATGTACCCTGGGAAGTCCTCCGAGGAAATCTCCTGGAAGAAAAATACTGTTTCAAAAGGGAACAATGAAAAGTATTGCCAATTTTGAGTGATCTCGGCAAACGTAGCCGAAAAGCAACTGGGTTAACTTTCTTAATGATAAGGAATGGCCCAATAAATTTGGGTCCCAATCTAGCCGAGGGTTGTCGGAGCTTGATGTTGCGAGTTGACAACCACACCTTATCTCCCACCTTAAAAGTGCAAGGACGTCGGAGCCTATCAGAAAATTTCTTTTTTCGGAAGGCAGCTTTCTTCAGGGCAAGGTGCACCTATCTCCAAATCATTCTGAGATGGGAGGTTAAGGTCAACGAGGAGACTGGAGAATGAGGGAAAAAAGAGTTGGCTCTAGGATGAAAGCCAAAGACCAAAAAGAATGGGGACTCCTTGGTGGAAGAATGACAAGAGTTATTATAGGCAAATTCAGCTAAAGGAAGAAATTCAGACCAATCATTCTGAAGTTTGGCCGAATATAACCATACATACTGTTTTAACGACTGATTAACTCGTTCGGTTTGTCCGCTAGATTGTGGATGGTACCCAGATGTTAAAGAGAGTTTCATATTTAATGAGGCACAAAAACGTTTCCAGAAACGGGCGATGAATTGCGGACCCCGATCAGAGACAATATCCCTGGGCAACCCATGGAGCCTGAACACATGGTGGAGAAACAAGACTGCCAACCCTTGAGCAGAGGGTAATCGGGGAAGAGCAATGAAGTGAGCCATCTTACTAAAACGATCTACTACCACCCAAATGACTCGAAATCCGGCTGAAAGAGGAAGGTCCACCACGAAATCCATGGATATATGTGACCATGGCCTGAGAGGAACGGCTAAAGGTATGAGTTGCCCGATCGGCAACGAACGAGAAACCTTATGCTGTGCACAAACCTGACAGGAATGGACAAATTCCCTTACATTTTTAGAAAGATTAGGCCACCACACCGAGCGAGAGATTAACTCCAAGGTCTTAGTGATACCTGGATGACCAGATACTTTGTTGTCATGAAACTCAGCTAAAACAGTGCCTCTCAGAAATTCAGGGACGAAGAGACGATCAGCAGGAGTAATTTTGGGAGCCTGCCGTTGAAGCTGGACTAACTGAGTAAATAAATCCTGTGTGAGGCCTGCCCGGATGACAGATGATGGAACTATGGGGGTAGTAGCAGGATGGTTATTGTGAACCGGAAGAATACAATGTGACAGGGCATCAGCTTTCGTATTCTTGGAACCGGGCCTGAAGGTGATAATAAACCTGAAACGAGTAAAAAACAATGCCCAACGTGCCTGCCGAGCATTAAGCCGTTTAGCTGACTCAATATACTGCAGGTTCTTATGGTCAGTAAACACCTTGAGGAAGGCTCACATATAGAGCTGAAACGCGTTAGGTGATTGATTGGAGGGACCTTCCATGACCAGAGGGGAGCAAAATCAGCAGTGAATCTGCATGTTTTGACCGATGCTGCTAATCCCGGGAGGCAACCTTCCATGCGAATTTGGGTGGGCTAGTTGACACCCCATGAAATCTGGTACGCAGGTCCGCCTAATCAGTGGTGGATTTTTATATTATTTTTATTGATTGCTGCTATTCATATCCTTTGTGGTATACTATTTTGATTGTGGGAAGCGATACCCCATGAATTAACTTGAATTGCACTGAAATTACCGTATCTATTGCTGCTATTCCTACCCATTGTAGTTATGTGATGTAATATATGGGAAGTTATACCCCATGAATTTTTATTTGCACTGAATACTTTATTTGCACTGAATACTTTACGCTAATTTGCACACCAATTAGAATAAAATTGTACTTCACTATATGCGAACTTCTATTTTTTTGGGGATATCTATGATGGTGAATTGGTGGAGTGTTCAGAGAGAAGATATAAGAATTTCCCCACGTCTGTCTTACTCTCGCTGATCAAGGGTGGATGAACATAGTACCGTGCCATTGGATCCTACCATAAACTGTCGTTAGCTGACCCAGGGAGCGCACCACAGCAAATCCAGAACTTTCTAGTAACTTTAAAGGACTGAGGTGACTGTCCTGTCTGTCTGGTTGCTGCACCTTTGAAGTGAAGCACCATCTTTGCATTTTTTCTTTTCAGTGAACACTGTAATGGTATGCCTAGCTCCCTCCAGCCAATGCCTCCACTCCTCGAAAGCCCATTTAACTGCCAGCAATTCTCGATTACCAACATCATAGTTGGATTCCTGGACATGAAGGCACAAGGGTGTAATTCCTGAGACTCCGGATCTTCCTGAGAAAGGATAACCCCCACTCCAACCTCTGAGGCATCTACCTCAACTATAAAGGGGAGCTCTGGGTTAGGGTGCCTGAGAACAGGAGCCGAGACAAAGGCCTGCTTCAAGGCCAGAAAGGCAGACTCAGCTTCAGGCGACCAATTGGAAGGGTCCGCTCCTTTTTTAGTCAATGCTACTATAGGAGCGACCAAATCAGAAAAGGTATGAATGAAACGCCTATAATAAGTTGCAAACCCTAAAAAGCGCTGAATTGCTTTTAAATTCGTGGGTTGCGCCCAATTAAGGATGGCCTGGAGCTTTTTCGGTTCCATGAAAAACCCCTGGGGAGAAATAATATACCCCAAGAAGGACACTTCTGTGATGTGGAAATCACATTTCTCCAGTTTAGCGTATAAATGATTCTCCCGTAGTTTTTGAAGGACCAGTCGCACATGGGAAATATGTTGTTCCATAGACTCAGAGTAAATCAAAATGTCATCTAAGTAAACGACTACGAATTTCCCTAGAAAGTTACGAAGAACATCATTAATGAGGTCTTGAAATACCGCAGGAGCATTTGACAGCCCAAACGGTATCACCAAGTATTCATAATGACCCGACTGTGTGCTGAAAGCCGTCTTCCACTCATCCGCAGATCTTATTCGGATGAGATTGTAAGCTCCTCTAAGATCGATTTTAGAGAAGATAATGGCAGAGCGTAACTGATCAAACAGTACTGAAATCAAGGACACGGGGTAGGTGTTTTTAACAGAAATTTTATTCAGAGCCCGAAAATCAATACACGGTCTGAGCGACCCATCTTTTTTCTCAACAAAAAAGAACCCTGCACTCAAAGGAGATTTCGAGGGCCTAATGAAGCCTTTTTTCAGGCTCTCCTGAATATAATTATCCATAGCCGTGGTTTCCGGCCCAGATAGGGCATATAATCTCCCCTTTGGTAATGTGGCACCTGGGATTAAATCAATAGCGCAATCATAGGACCGATGGGGAGGCAGAATGTCCGCATTACCCTTGGAGAAAACATCGGCAAAATCCTGATATTCCAAAGGAATAAGTTCTGGGGTAACTGCCGCAACCCGGACTGGATGGGAAACACACTCCTTTACACAAAAGGGACCCCATTGGGAAATCTCCCCAGACCACCAATCTATGGTGGGATTATGAAAGGCAAGCCAGGGATGACCCAAGACTACTGGAACTGCCGGACAATGTGTAAGGTAAAATTCTATTTTTTCTGAATGTAGGGCCCCCGCTGTCAGTTGTACTGGAGGTGTGCGGTGAGTAATTACCCCATTGGAAAGCGGACCACCATCCAAGCCGTGCATGGTGATACATTTATCCAAAGGTATCTGCGGAACGCCTAAAGCCTTAGCCCAACCTAAATCCATAAAATTTCCTGCACCTCCACTGTCGACGAAGGCCGACACCAACGAACTGAGGCTACCAAAGGAAATCTTTACAGGAACTAATAAAGAATCATTAGAGGAGATTAACTGCAGACCCAAGTGAACCCCGTCACAATTCACTTGGTCAGAGCGTTTCCAGGCTTATTCGGGCAACCACGTGCGATATGTCCCTTGCCACCACAATACAAACAAAGACCAGAATTTAACCTTCTGGTTCTTTCCTCTGGGGACAGCCGGGAGAGACCCATTTGCATGGGCTCCTCGACGTCCTCAGGGAAAGTATACACACATGGACTAGGCATAAAAGTTGTTCCTCTTTCAGCCCTCCGCTCTCGGAGACGACGATCAATTTTAATAGCGAGCTCCATGAGTTTGTCTAGAGTCTAAGGAGCGGGGTACTGAAGGAGACTGTCTTTAATAACTTCAGACAAACCGAGGCGAAACTGACTGCGCAGGGCAGGGTCATTCCAGCCACAGTCGTTCGACCAACGGCGAAACTCGGTACAATACACCTCTGCAGGATTTTTACCTTGCTTAAGGGCATGCAGGTGGCTCTCAGCAGATGCTTCTCTATCTGGGTCATCATATAAAAGGCCTAAGGACTTAAAAAAGGCGTCTACTGATAACAAGGCAGCATCATCCGCTCTTAGCCCAAAAGCCCAGGTCTGTGGATCACCTTGGAGTAAAGACATCACAATACCGACCCGTTGAGACTCAGTACCAGAGTAACGGGGCCTTAAATGAAAATAAAGCTTACAAGCTTCCTTAAAATTAAATAAATATTTTCGGTTACCCGAAAAACGGTCAGGTAAATGCATTTTTGGTTCTGGAACCATACTCGGGGAGGCTCGTAAAAGATCTTCCTGCGATCTCACCCGAAGAGTAAGGTCCTGAACCATCTGAGTTAATTCCTGAATCTGGTTGACCAAAAGCTGACTGGTATTTGGCCCTAAAACTGCCGGATTCATGAGGCCGAATTTCTAGGCCCACCAATACAAAGGAAAAAGAATTATACCCCTTTTTGTGGGCCGGTGATAATGTTACGATCCTGATGCTCAGGACAGGGGAGATCTTATGCAGTGAGTCCAGAGCACCAGGACGTGATGCTGGGATAGGGAAATGGAATGGAAATAGCCCCTAGCACCCTACCTCCGTTGTCTTACCCGTGTTGTCAAGTCACGCCTGAATGACTATGGTTTCTTGGGCCCACGGCAGCCGCGTTTGAAGGGCGGATTAGGTCTGCCCAACTCCGATGCCCCCAGGTCTTGAAGAGAGACAAAGCATGAACTGAGACAGGGTAATAACAAGGGGACCTCTAACTGAAACAACCAAGCTAGGGGCTACTAACTACCTGAAAACTAAACGTATGTGCGGCACGCCGCCAAAGGAAAAGAACTACAAAGGATACCACTGTCCACTCCCCCACACGGCACCGCCGAGTTCCGGGGAGGACAGTGAAAGCGGAAACCTCTGCAAAAGCACCAACTCAAAGAAACGCGAATACTAAGCGGCCTAGGCCGCAACACGCGGCAGAAGCCGCTACTCGCGAAACCGGGCGAGATGACAGTAACAGGTTCACAAGGACCAGAAGGATTCCCAGGACCGGCTTCAGAACTTCAGAATACAGAGGGCAGGGAGCAGGATCGACCAGATGCAGCTGACCAGGAACAAACTTGAACAAGGCAGGAACAGCATACAGGAAGCTATCACCGGCGTTTGTGTGAGACACTGAGGAGGCATATAACAGGGAACCCTCCAATGGCAGTACAGAGCCTAATTGATAAATGTCGTGCAGCTGCCTTGCTGCACGACCAGGGGAGAACAGGTGAGTAATCTTATGGCAACGGGGAACGCGGTCCACCTGTGGCGTCCCCGTTGCCATGGACCCGGCGGCCCTGCACGCACGGCATCCTAGCGTTGCCAGGGACCCGGCGGCTATCGCGCGCACGGCGTCCCGGTGTTGCTAGGTGCCGTGCGGAAGCGGAGAGAGAAGGAGGCGCGGCGGCCGTGACCGCTGCTCTGTCAGGGCACGGCCGAACACCGCCGCGCCTAACACATGCATATTCTGCCAATAATCGCTTTGCCCTGGGGCCTACAGTGCTGTTAAGATGGCCCTGATTAAAACAGCAATTTGACAACTGCTGCCAACAGTGCCCCATAATCTGCAATGCTATGTGAGGTGGCACATTCCGCACACACCCAGTTACGGCCCTGTTTGTACTGTAATGTATGATTCAATAATGACATTGCTGTACCATAGTTCATTTTGTTAATAATCCAGATATGGTGTTTGGTAAATCAGACCTAATGTATAGCCATCTTTGTGGGTGCTCCCATGAGCAGTATTTTAGCTTTTATTATTGTCATATAATAGTGATATAAATCATTTATATCAAGAATTTTCTCTATGAAAACTGACATTTCCAAGGGTGACAGTGCATATAAGGAGTTTACTTGTTCAGTGCACTTTGATAATGAGGTGAAGTGGTTGGGGTGGGGCAGCACTAAATGATGCAGACTGAGTCAAGCTGAATACAGTATTTGTGGGATAAGCTATACAGAATCAATTTTCAAATTTTCTATGAATTATTAAATTCTATCTCGGACAGGGATAGGGTGACTTAACATTGAGACATGTCATCCTTCCTTTATTGCATTGAGAGAGAGAAAGAGAGAGAGAGAGAGAGAGAGAGAGAGAGAGAGAGAGAGTGAGAGAGAGAGAGAGTGTGTGTGTGTGTGTGTGTGTGTGTGTGTGTGTGTGTGTGTGTGTGTGTGTGTGTGTGTGTGTGTGTGTGCAGGCCAATTTGCAGTATATACCAACCATTTTAACCCTGTAGGCTTGATAGCTAATCACAAGTTCTTGTTTTGTTCTTTAAGCTAAAGGAGCATTAAACCACTAAGCAAGTATGGTGTGAATAAACACATTCATGGTTGCAGATATACTATCTAGCTAATATGCAGTTTTCCATACAGCTTGTGTCAAAAAAGTTTTTTTTTTCTTTTCAAAGTCATGTTTTTGTCAATATTTGTACTTTAAAAATACATTTCTAATATTGGATATTTGTTAATTTAATAGCCCACATACATTGCATATCATTATCAATTTTATGTTATAATAATAAGCTAACATTTTGCATTTCAATCTAAATAATTATTCTTCTTACTGTCCTCTCTTGATTGCTCTGTAATTAACAGTGGGGGCATAGGAGCCTTACTTCATGTGACAGATATTTGTTTAATATATCGTGTGCTGCATACATTAACATTTCTTTATCTGCTGTGTCTCTAAAGTGGGGGTGTAACAATAATGGCATAATTGCTAATATGGTCTGTTGCAGATAAACCCAGAAGGAAATCACTGTTAAAGGACAGTTAGAATGAAAAGACAATAGTTCTCTGTGTGTGTGACAGATACCTACAGTTTAATTGTATCTCTCCTCAATGAATAAATATATGAATCTGAAATTTATCAATTACATTTTTACTTCAACATATTAATGCTTTAAAAATACTGTTTTAAAAAACCTCATAACATAATTATGATACAGTACCTTGTTCCAATGTTGAAATTTTTTTTAAATCTATTCATGAAATTATATACTTACAAAAAAGTAATAATTACAGATATATTTGAGAAAATAACAGTCTCCAAAAAAAATCTGACAAGTAAAAACAACAAAGGCATTAATACAATTTCCTTGTGCCCACCAACACAGGGGATCACACCACTATAGTGGTAATGGATTATGGGGACACTAAGGCACTGGCGTAACCACAGACCCAACAGCCACTGTAGAGGCTTGGAGGCGACAGGCTTGGGGGGGCGCCGCACTGTTTAAGCAGCAGATTCCCATGCGGACTAGCTGTCTGCATGTAAATCTGCTGAATATCTCTCCTAAAATGGCCACCGCCTTGGAGGCAACAGATGCCAGAGGTCATACTTGACCTCTAGCATCTGACAGGGAGCTGATAAGTACTGGGAGTGCTTAGCACTGGTGCCAATGAGTAATACACCCCTGGTATTAAGCATTGCAACCCTGCCAATGAGCATTACACCCAGAGCATTGAAACCACTGTCAACAAGCATTACACTCCCCTTGCAACGAGCATGACACCCAGAGCATGAAACCCCTGGCAACTAGCATTACACCCCTGGCAATGAGCATGTCACCCAGAGCACTAAACCCCTAGCAATAATCATTACACCCCTGGCAACGAGCATGACACCCAGAGCATGAAACCATTGGTAATAAGCATGGAACCCAGAGCATGAAACCACTAGCAACAAGTATGGAACCCAGAGCATGAAACACCTGGCAATGACCAGGTCATTTAAATGTAATGAGAAGCCTTACTGTGGGGCATAATGAGTAATGGGCATTGTGGTGTGTGGCATAATGTTTCACAGGCATTCCGCTATGCGGCATACTGTATTGAGGGCATTGCGGTGTGTGGCATAATATGTCACAGCCATTACGGTGTACGGCATACAGATGTAGTCATGCTCATCTTTGCTGCAATGCAGCATGCTGCAACATGGCTTGCTGCATGGCATGCCAGGCTGCAACTATTTGCTGCCATCATTTGCTCTATTAATTCCTAAATTAATTAATTAATGAAGTGATCGCCAGCTGCAAATAGTCACAGCCTGTCATGCCATGCAGCATGCCATGATACAACATATTGCATCACAGTAAGATGAGCATGGCTACATGTAAGAGGCATTGTAGTGTGTGGAATAATGTGTATGGGACATTACTATAAGGAGGAAAAATGACAAATAAATTAAGAGGCATGAATCTGGATTTTTTTTCCTGTGGTGGCTAATGTCTGGGTGGGCAGGTTGCAAAACTGGGGTAAAAGGTAGTCTTTTCCCACAATCGAAAGCACCTTGCAGTAAGGCCATGAGCCTTGCAGTGAGACCACAACCCCTTTTTGGATCACGCACCTACAGAGAGAGCAAATTATTTAATGTTCAAATGGCAATCAAAGGCCGGGGTGGCGCCAGAAACTTTTTTGGCTTGGGAGAACAAAATTTCTAGTTACACCACTGCACAAAGGGGTAAAATTACTAAGAATAGTGTTTTGTTGAGATTGCATTCTCTTGTGAGTTTATCCTGTTTTTTCAACTCTGAAATTTGCTAAAGCAAAACAGTTGTAAAAACACAGTTCTTTCTGAAAAACATTGCTGAGCACACAAATAGAATTTAATACACCGTCAAACCATCTTGCTAGCACTTTCCATAGACGGGAAAACAGCACAAAGATTTACAAAAAATCATGTTTCTAAACATGGAGGAATCTCGGATCAAAATAGATACATGAACTGGAGAGCAGCGTGTAGTGCTGAAGCCTGCACAGATCAGTGTGATGTGTGCAGTGATTCTCTGTGATAGTGTAATGAAGTGGTTGAAAATAGAAAATTAAATGAGTGCCCACCCCCTCCCCCTCCCCAAAACTATAATCAGCACCACTGGGCACTATGAGCCAGTGGAAACTGCATAGTGGTACCAAGCATGGGGTTAAAGTGAGCCGGAACGGGGCGGAACTGTGTTCTGTCAGTTCCACTTGGAAACGGAATGCACTTCTGCCTCCTCCGGCTCACCTAACCCAATGTGTGCCGCACCTCAGGGAGATGCCGGGTGCCCGCTGAGATTGTGTTACCAGCAGGCTCCCGGCTCTCTCTTCACAGCGGAAGCTGGCGGCAGGAGCTCACTATTGAGCTCTGGCTTCTGGCTCCTGGCCCTGTTAGTGCGCGCTATGGGAGAGACGTCATGTGATTTGCCCAGGCTTTGATATTTAATTAATTGTTCATAATTTAAAATCAGGCACATTGGTGATTCTAAACCACATAGAGGTGGAGACCGTGAAGCTGCACTTCTGAAATGTGAAGCAAGATGGATTTTTGTACTCGATACAGTGACTCCAAGAGGATTGAATGAATAAATTCAATATAATATAATATTCCATAAAATATTCCTTTGCTCTAATTTTGCTTTTTTGTTCATTTTTGATCTTATGTTTTTTGGGCTTTTTTCTTGTTTATTTTTTGAAATGACCAGACACACTCTTTAATTTTTTTTTACATTTTTTTTTTGTATGGTTTATTTTAGTGATGAGCGGGTTCGGTTCCTCGGAAACCGAACCCCCCCGAACTTCACCCATTTTACATGGGTCCGAGGCATACTCGGATTCTCCCGTATGGTTCGGTTAATCCGAGCGCGCCCGAACGTCATCATCCCGCTGTCGGATTCTCGCGAGATTCGGATTCTATATAAGGAGCCGCGTGTCGCCGCCATTTTCACTCGTGCATTGGAAATGTTAGGGAGAGGACGTGGCTGGCGTCCTCTCTGTTTATTAATGTTGCTGCAAATATTTGTGCTTATTGCTTAATTGTGGGGACTGGGGAGCAGCTGTATTATATAGGAGGAGTACAGTGCAGAGTTTTGCTGACCAGTGACCACCAGTATTATACGTTGTCTGCCTGAAAAACACTCCATATCTGTGCTCAGTGTGCTGCATATATCTGTGCTCACACTGCTTTATTGTGGGGACTGGGGACCAGCAGTATTATATAGGAGGAGTACAGTGCAGAGTTTTGCTGACCAGTGACCACCAGTATTATATGTTGTCTGCCTGAAAAACGCTCCATATCTGTGCTCAGTGTGCTGCATATATCTGTGCTCACACTGCTTTATTGTGGGGACTGGGGACCAGCAGTATTATATAGGAGGAGTACAGTGCAGAGTTTTGCTGACAGTGACCACCAGTATATATAGCAGTACGGTACGGAAGGCCACTGCTCTACTTACCTCTGTGTCGTCAAGTATACTATCCATCTTGATTCTATACCTGTGGTGCATTTTAGTTTTGCAGTTTGCTGACAGTGACCACCAGTATATATAGCAGTACGGTACGGAAGGCCACTGCTCTACCTACCTCTGTGTCGTCAAGTATACTATCCATCCATACCTGTGGTGCATTTCAGTTGTGCGCAGTATATATAGTAGTAGGCCATTGCTATTGATACTGGCATATAATTCCACACATTAAAAAATGGAGAACGAAAATGTGGAGGTTAAAATAGGGAAAGATCAAGATCCACTTCCACCTCGTGCTGAAGCTGCTGCCACTAGTCATGGCCGAGACGATGAAATGCCATCAACGTCGTCTGCCAAGGCCGATGCCCAATGTCATAGTAGAGAGCATGTAAAATCCAAAAAACAAAAGTTCAGTAAAATAACCCAAAAATCAAAATTGAAAGCGTCTGATGAGAAGCGTAAACTTGCCAATATGCCATTTACGACACGGAGTGGCAAGGAACGGCTGAGGCCCTGGCCTATGTTCATGGCTAGTGGTTCAGATTCACATGAGGATGGAAGCACTCATCCTCTCGCTAGAAAAATGAAAAGACTTAAGCTGGCAAAAGCACAGCAAAGAACTGTGCGTTCTTCTAAATCACAAATCCCCAAGGAGATTCCAATTGTGTCGGTTGCGATGCCTGACCTTCCCAACATTGGACGGGAAGAGCTTGTGCCTTCCACCATTTGCACGCCCCCTGCAAGTGCTGGAAGGAGCACCCGCAGTCCAGTTGCTGATAGTCAAATTGAAGATGTCACTGTTGAAGTACACCAGGATGAGGATGTGGGTATTGCTGGCGCTGGGGAGGAAATTGACAAGGAGGATTCTGATGGTGAGGTGGTTTGTTTAAGTCAGGTACCCGGGGAGACACCTGTTGTCCGTGGGATGAATATGGCCATTGACATGCCTGGTCAAAATACAAAAAAAATAACCTCTTCGGTGTGGAATTATTTCAACACAAATGCGGACAACTGGTGTCAGGCCGTGTGTTGCCTTTGTCAAGCTGTAATAAGTAGGGGTAAGGACGTTAACCACCTAGGAACATCCTCCCTTATACATCACCTGGTCCGCATTCATCAGAAGTCAGTGACAAGTTTAAAAACTTTGGATGACAGCGGAAGCAGTCCACTGACCACTAAATCCCTTCCTCTTGTAACCAAGCTCCTGCAAACCACACCACCAACTCCCTCAGTGTCAATTTCCACCTTACACAGGAAAGCCAATAGTCCTGCAGGCCATGTCACTGGCAAGTCTGACGAGTCCTCTCCTGCCTGGGATTACTCCGATGCATCCTTGAGTGTAACGCCTACTGCTGCTGGCGCTGCTGTTGTTGCTGCTGGGAGTCGATCGTCATCCCAGAGGGGAAGTCGGAAGACCACTTGTACTACTTCCAGTAAGCAATTGACTGTCCAACAGTCCTTTGCGAGGAAGATTAAATATCACAGCAGTCATCCTGCTGCAAAACGGATTACTCAGGTCTTGTCAGCCTGGGTGGTGAGAAACGTGTGTCCGGTATCCACCGTTAATTCACAGGCAACTAGAGACTTGATTGAGGTACTGTGTCCCCGGTACAAATACCATCTAGGTTCCATTTCTCTGGGCAGGCGATACCGAAAA
This sequence comes from Pseudophryne corroboree, assembly GCF_028390025.1. Lineage (NCBI taxonomy): Eukaryota > Metazoa > Chordata > Amphibia > Anura > Myobatrachidae > Pseudophryne > Pseudophryne corroboree. The sequence continues at coordinate 398,760,866 of NC_086449.1, forward strand.
TATACACAGACGTCAGAAAAAGAGTCACCAGTGTCCTAAAAAATGCAGTTGTACCCAATGTCCACTTAACCACGGACATGTGGACAAGTGGAGCAGGGCAGACTCAGGACTATATGACTGTGACAGCCCACTGGGTAGATGTATTGCCTCCCGCAGCAAGAACAGCAGCGGCGGCACCAGTAGCAGCATCTCGCAAATGCCAACTCGTTCCTAGGCAGGCTACGCTTTGTATCACCGCTTTCCATAAGAGGCACACAGCTGACAACCTCTTACGGAAACTGAGGAACAACATCGCAGAATGGCTTACCCCAATTGGACTCTCCTGGGGATTTGTGACATTGGACAACGCCACCAATATTGTGCGTGCATTACATCTGGGCAAATTCCAGCACGTCCCATGTTTTGCACATACATTGAATTTGGTGGTGCAGAATTATTTAAAAAACGACAGGGGCGTGCAAGAGATGCTGTCGGTGGCCCAAAGAATTGCGGGCCACTTTCGGCATTCAGCCACCGCGTGTTGAAGACTGGAGCACCTGCAAACAGTCCTGAACCTGCCCTGCCACCATCTGAAGCAAGAGGTGGTAACGAGGTGGAATTCAACCCTCTATATGCTTCATAGGATGGAGGAGCAGCAAAAGGCCATTCAAGCCTATACATCTGCCCACGATATAGGCAAAGGAGGGGGAATGCACCTGACTCAAGCGCAGTGGAGAATGATTTCAACGTTGTGCAAGGTTCTGCAACCCTTTGAACTTGCCACACGTGAAGTCAGTTCAGACACTGTAAGCCTGAGTCAGGTCATTCCCCTCATCAGGCTTTTGCAGAAGAAGCTGGAGACATTGAAGGAGCTAAAACAGAGCGATTCTGCTAGACATGTGGGACTTGTGGATGGAGCCCTTAATTCGCTTAACCAGGATTCACGGGTGGTCAATCTGTTGAAATCAGAGCACTACATTTTGGCCACCATACTCGATCCTAGATTTAAAACCTACGTTGTATCTCTCTTTCCAGCAGACACAAGTCTGCAGAGGTTCAAAGACCTGCTGGTGAGAAAATTGTCAAGTCAAGCGGAACGTGACCCGTCAACAGCTCCTTCACATTCTCCCGCAACTGGGGGTGCGAGGAAAAGGCTAAGAATTCCGAGCCCACCCGCTGGCGGTGATGCAGAGCAGTCTGGAGCGAGTGCTGACATCTGGTCCGGACTGAAGGACCTGCCAACGATTACTGACATGTCGTCTACTGTCACTGCATATGATTCTGTCACCATTGAAAGAATGGTGGAGGATTATATGAGTGACCGCATCCAAGTAGGCACGTCAGACAGTCCGTACGTATACTGGCAGGAAAAAGAGGCAATTTGGAGGCCCTTGCACAAACTGGCTTTATTCTACCTAAGTTGCCCTCCCTCCAGTGTGTACTCCGAAAGAGTGTTTAGTGCAGCCGCTCACCTTATCAGCAATCGGCGTACGAGGTTACTTCCAGAAAATGTGGAGAAGATGATGTTCATCAAAATGAATTATAATCAATTCCTCCGTGGAGACATTCACCAGCAATTGCCTCCAGAAAGTACACAGGGATCTGAGATGGTGGATTCCAGTGGGGACGAATTAATAATCTGTGAGGAGGGGGATGTACACAGTGAAAGGGGTGAGGAATCAGAGGATGATGATGAGGTGGACATCTTGCCTCTGTAGAGCCAGTTTGTGCAAGGAGAGATTGATTGCTTCTTTTTTGGTGGAGGCCCAAACCAACCAGTCATTTCAGTCACAGTCGTGTGGCAGACCCTGTCGCTAAAATGATGGGTTCGTTAAAGTGTGCATGTCCTGTTTATACAACATAACGGTGGGAGGGAGGGCCCAAGGACAATTCCATCTTGCACCTCTTTTTTCTTTCATTTTTCTTTGCATCATGTGCTGTTTGGGGACTATTTTTTTAAGTGCCATCCTGTCTGACACTGCAGTGCCACTCCTAGATGGGCCAGGTGTTTATGTTGGCCACTTGTGTCGCTTAGCTTAGTCACACAGCGACCTTGGTGCGCCTCTTTGTTTCTTTGCATCATGTGCTGTTTGGGGACAATTTTTTTGAAGTGCCATCCTGTCTGACACTGCAGTGCCACTCCCAGATGGGCCAGGTGTTTGTGTCAGCCACTTGTGTAGGTTAGCTTAGTCACACAGCGAGCTTGGTGTGCCTCTTTTTTTCTTTGCATCATGTGCTGTTTGGGGACTATTTTTTTGAAGTGCCATCCTGTCTGACACTGCAGTGCTACTCCTAGATGGGCCAGGTGTTTGTATCGGCCACTTGTGTCGCTTAGCTTAGTCACACAGCGACCTTGGTACGCCTCTTTTTTTCTTTGCATCATGTGCTGTTTGGGGACTATTTTTTTGAAGTGCCATCCTGCCTGACACTGCAGTGCCACTCCTAGATGGGCCAGGTGTTTGTGTCGGCCACTTGTGTTGCTTAGCTTAGCCATCCAGCGACCTCGGTGCAAATTTAAGGACTAAAAATAATATTGTGAGGTGTGAGGTGTTCAGAATAGACTGAAAATGAGTGTAAATTATGGTTATTGAGGTAATAATACTATGGGATCAAAATGACCCCCAAATTCTATGATTTAAGCTGTTTTTGAGGGTTTTTTGTAAAAAAACACCCAAATCCAAGACACACCCGAATCCGACAAAAAATTTTCAGGGAGGTTTTGCCAAAACGCGTCCGAATCCAAAACACGGCTGCGGAACCGAATCCAAAACCAAAACACAAAACCCGAAAAATTTCCGGTGCACATCTCTAGTTTATTTATGACCATGCTATTGATATTACATGTGTTTTGTGTATGATGCTATTGTTTCCACTGTGGTGAATACTCTGCAGATTGTAGTACAGTACCCCTCTTTATACATGTGTTTTGGTTACTAATGGGAATTTCATGAAGTTTAATAGAATTTTGAATAATGATTAGTATTCACTGTGCGTCCCAGCTGGTTTCCGGCGGCTGTGTTCATACTGAATGCTTTATTGTTTTTATTGCCGTGATCGGAACTTCTGCTTCCGGTTTTGTGGTCCAGGACTTTGAAGTGCCGTTTTCACTTTTTTTATTGAGCTAAATAGAGTGCTTTTGATATGATTGAGGCTTGATAGTCCTCTTGTGTGGATTGCTGCTGATCACACTTGTTACAAGTAACCGATTACTATACTTTTTTTATGGGTGTGGTTTGTAATTAATTGAGAGGAGTATTTAGATCTGCCCTTGTTGAAGGTGGTCATTCTGTCTCCTGGCTGCTTACCTTGCGCATTTTCCTTGCTGCTATGTCCTGATGATGTCCATTTTAAGGGTCCGAAACATTGACGATGGTATGCACTTTATGATGTGAAATTCTTCAATATTAAACTCTGAATTGCTTCAATTTGAGTTGGTGAGTGCCCAAACAATTATGCTTGGATTTATTATAAAATAGTATAGCGTATACCTTAATATGCTTTAGTTATAAATTAAGGATGCATTTTTATTAGAAAGGAACAACATTTATTGGCCTAAATCATTAACCATACAGAACCTAAATTATATACATACTTGTAATTAGTGAGGTGCAGTGAGGTCAATGGCTGGGAAGGAACTGACTAGTATCAGAGATAGATTTACACACACATATTATTTAGTGGTGAGTTTTTACTTTAAAAATTATTAGAACCATCAAAAGTTGATATAAATAATACAAAGGGGTGGTAGAAGATAGATTGACTGGTACAAAAGGTTGACAGGTTCAAAAGGTCAATATGACAATGGTCGACACGCATATGTGTTCTACACAATTATTTACAATTTTATTCAAGTTTTTTTATCATTTACTGTCCATGTGGACTACAACTGGGAAAAGTAACCTGTGCAGAGTGCAGCGGCAGCAGAGTAAGGCACCTTGCCCGAAGCATGGCGAGCGAAGCAGTACAATAATTTTGGTTCAAGATGAAAAATAGCATCAAAAAATTAAGAAACTTGTGTCAACGTTTTTTTGTGTCTACTATTTCCATGTCGCCCTTTCATCCTGACGACCTTTAGTACCTGTAGACCTTTCAGCTGTTGACCTTTTCCATGTCTACCTTTTGACCCTGTCAACCTCATGCAAGTTGACCAAATGGTGCTGACCTATTGGGTGTTGACCTCTTCATTGTTGATCATGTAATCCACACCCATACAAAGGTGACATTTACAAGTTCTAAATATCATCTTTGTATTTTTCCAATAATTTTTATAGTCAAAACTCTGGAGTATACTGGAGTATGACAGGAGAAGATCTGCCTACCCTGAGCACAATTAACTGCTTGTAATTATAGAAATGAAAAGAAATGGCCATGCATCTCACTTGGCCAAATTACAGTAAATGAAATGTTAACCATTACAATTTAATTTGCCCACAGTAGAGAATTATAAAGAATATTAGAATGCCGGATTTGTTTTACCACACAATCATTAATGAATCAAATATTTTGTGTTTTGACAACTACAATATATAGTAGTTGTACTTTCTGTTATCAAAGGTGAATCACCACTGCTTCAATACTATGAGAATATACAGTATGTTGTAGATTTGGCTCTGCTAATAAGGGTGCATATATACAGTATATCCATTTAGCTACATGTCCCCTATGCTTTAGCTGCATTCTGTTTAAGCTGTGTTTTGACAGAATACAGCTTGAATAAAATGTTACAAATTACATCATCAAACCAATATTTAATTGATAACAATGGCTGTTCAGTGATTCATCACTAACCTGTCCCGCAGGTCAAGTTTACTAGTTGTACTTGTATTGTGGAGCCGATACATGGATGTCCCCATTTTGGATCTTGTCATCTGGTAATTTTGGGTCTCCTCCAGTCAAAGTGTTCCCTTGCCTCAGCTTACTCTAACAGAAATTCTTTGACCTGCAGCTCTTATGTAAACATTTTCTGATCACTAGCTTACTACAACAGCAATAAGACACTTTGCTTAAATCCTGGTCCCTGTTTAGCAGTAAGTCTATAGATCCCAGTTTCGCTACAGTGCCTCAGTATTGGGTTTCCTTTCTGCAAACATCAGCACTGCTAAATCTTTCCAAGCAACATATTTCTCCTGTGTTTCCACTGCATCTAATCAGCTAAGTCTCAGTATTCCAAGTTACATATATTACCTCTTACTTTGGTCTCTTAAGCCAGTATTGCTTCCAGCTGCACTTCACTAATTAGTATGACAGCCTTGTTTATATACCTGCACCTTAGTTCTGCTGGGTCTCTCTCTCCTGATTGTGTTTCCCCTGTAAACTTCCCTTTATCTATAGCATTGTGTCTTGCCTGCTGTTTTCAAGTACTGCAGAGTTCAACTCTTATCTGTTAATAACCGGTTACATTCTACTCTTGGAATAGTGCACCCTAATGCATTAGAAGTGCGATTGTCCCACTATAGCCTGCTGCATATTGCTGTTTATCACTCCATTGCATGATTATCATCCATTGCATACTAACAGGAATTAGGCCCATAGTTCTCCTGATATCTCCAGCATTTTCCAGCAAGCATATACAGTAGAATTGCGTTTGCATTTCCTCATCTTCCTACCACAGTACAAGCACTACAGTATATACACAGGTGCAGTCTTCAAGTGTCCTGAGGCTACTACATTATTGGTCCTAGCCCAGCTCCAGTGTTATGCATTACCAGTCCCAGCCCGGTTCCAAGCATTATTAGTCCTAGCCCAGCTTTAACCTGCTCTTTAGCATTACTGAACTCATCAATACCAGTTCCAATCTGGTTAGCCCAGATACCAGCATAGCCAGTCCCAACCTTGCATCAAGTGTTGCTGGTTCCAGCCCTGTCTCAAGAATCACCAGTTCCAGCCCAGTCTCAAGCATCACCAGTTCTGGCACAGTGTCAATTGCTGATCCACTAGTTCCAACACAGTGTCCATATAGACTAGTTCCGGATGAGTGTCCAGCTCATGTAACATTGGTTCTGGCTCAGTTTTCAGTTCCACTGGTTCCAGCCTGTTGTCCAGCTCTGCACTGGTTTCAGCCCATTGTACATTTCCACTGTTTTCCGCCTAGTGTCCAGCCCCACCAGTTCTGGCCTGGTGTTCAGGTCAAGTGCCACCAGTCCTGTCTGGTGTTCAGTTCCACGGATGCCAGCCTGGTGTTCAGTCCAAGTGCCACCAGTCCCATATAGTGCTTAGTTCCACCAGTATCAGCCCAGTGTTTAATTTTTCTTATTCCAGCATTATCACTTCCAGGTTGGTTATTTGTATAGCCCGTTCCCTCAGAATCTACTCAGGGAAGTAGCATCATTAAAGTATTTAGCTATTTTCACCACAGCTTCATCTACAGCCCAGTGGTCCCAGTTCCTATGCCCACAGACTCATGCTGATTCCAATGGGTCCAGACAGTACAGATTCGGACAGAAAATCAGTGTCTCATAGCAAGGGTCCATGCGCTTCAACATGTTTCACCACACTATTTGGCTTTTTCAAGGAACAGATAGGCTTATGTATTATTGTATTTCATGTTTAGTAAATTGTATTATATTTTGTTACCAAGACTTGTTTTATTTCTCTAAGTTCCACCTGTATGTTCATTGGGAGAGAGGTAACGTTCTTCTAATTTAGGTTGGTAGCTGAGATTAAGTATTATTTAGCTTTTGTGTTTGAACTTATTCACTGTGTGGCAGCAGGAATATTGTTTTTTATTAAGAACAGTTAATTTGATAAAGTGTAAATTCTTCTTTTGCATATCAAGATTGGTCTTGTGAAAAACTCTGTTAAAGTGATGGACAAACTGTCTCCCTGTATTAGTGTTGCCAGAACTAAAGTACATATGTTGTATGCCCTCAAATCAGAAAATTGTTAAGAGATGAGAAATTTGATGAAGAGTTAAACATAGTGGAGAAGTCTGCATGGCAGAGTTTCAAAACTGTCTGCAAAAACTTTTTGGTGGAATCACTAGGCCTAAAACTATTCTGAAATAGTAAGTAACCTTCTAACAAAACAGTGCGGTGCAATATGTTATTAAAGTTTCATATCTTGGCCAGTTGGTACTGAAAACGTGTGTAGTGAGTTAGGGATGTAACCAGACTTTTGTGTGTCCCAAAGCAACATATTGAAGGGGCCCCAGCCCCAATGCTTCTTGGGAGACTCATCTCTGCAGCATTTATTAATTTTATGCCCCATAATACTGTCCTACCATAGTAGTGCCCTAGTTTATTTTATGAAGAATCGTAGTTCCCTAGTTTACATGATGTCACACTGTAGAGCTGCCAGTACACATTATGCCACACAGTGTCTCCAATTCACATAATGATATAGGGCCTAATTCAGACCTGATCGCTCCTCTGCGAATTTGCAGAGGTTTGCAATTAGATAGGTGCCGCCCAGACAGAGTAAAAATCCGCCCCTTGCAAGTCTGCATACGCCGTGCGAAAAGCTTTGCAAACACTGGTCAGCTGCAAATCCGTTTGCAACTCACTCGCCATCAAATGTTTTTTTCCAGTCTGTGCAGTCTGTGTGTAGCCCAGGATCTACTCCTACAGTGCAATAGAAACAGGCTGATCAGGACTGGAGATGACGTAACACACCCTCTCTGAAAACACTTGAGAATGCTAGCGTTTTAACTGACACTCCCAGAAAACGGCCAGTTACCACCCCAAAAGTCCGCTTCCTGTCAATAAACTTGCGTACGTCTAGCGATAAAAAAAGTTGCTGAATTGTTTTGCAGTTTAGCCTTGCTCACGCACACTACAATTCATACGCATGCACAGTCAATTGATAATCATCCACCTTGTGAATTTGCACAACAGCGATCAGGTCTGAATACACAATTTAGGCTGGGCAATGTATTAGACCCAATTTCTTAGCAGTCAATTCTGGGAAATTGGTATGCAACTATATAAACCGGATCAAGGCCCCCTAAGCCTCTGGGTCCCATAGCAATGGCATGCGTTGCACCCACTATAGTTACTCCCATGCAGTGACTGTTGAACATGGTAAGAGTTTTAATTAGGACATTTCTAACATGGCATATGGATCCCTTAGTTTCCTGGCTGACTGGTGCTGTACTCTTAAGGGATACCTTGCTCAGGCAAATGGTGGGCCATGTTCAGATGTGGTTACTATTTCTATATTTACACAATTGAGTGATTATCAGCCAACTGCATTTGTATCTAAAGGGGTAATTCAGACCTGATCGCTGCTGTGCGTTTTCGCACAGCATGCGATCAGATCTGAAATGCGCATGCATCACAATGCGCAGGTGCAACAGACCGCAGCAACGGGTATCACCGGTCAATGACGGGATGGTGCGATAAATCGCATGGGCGAATGGGCATTTGCAAGGTGATTGAAAGGAAGAAGCCACTGGTGGGTGGCAACTGACCATTTCCAGGGAGTGTCCGGCATATCAAAACATTTAAAGGGATGGTGTCTGACATCAGCTCTGGTCCCGATCATCAAGAAGCAATCGCAGCAGCTGAGTAAATCCTGGGCTGAGCAGAGACTGCACAAAATCAGTTTGTGCAGCTCTGCCACACATCCGAATGCACAATTGCACAGTGAATTCACCCTCCACCTGTAGGCGGTGACTATCTGATCGCAGGGCAGCAAAAAAGGCAGCCCAGTGATCAAGTCTGAATTACCCCCCTAGTCGCAATGTGCACGCATGCTCATGATTGAGGTGACTACAATTGCAGTGAGTATTTATTTGCAAGTGAAGAAATAATTCTGATGCTTCCATCTTCCCCTGCACTTGATCTTCTATAAGGGCATATTTATTATTTACCAACTAGTTTTTGAAGTAAACCCCCCTCCCCCCAACAGTTGTTTTTGACGGGTACATGCAGACACCAAGTATCCCCCAGATATCTACTGTTGTCCTTTTATTTTCATTTGCAAAATCAGCACCTATAGGTTTCAGATGCTCTGCACACTATACAAGTGTGATTGATTTTGTTGGGTTAATAATAAAGATGAACTGTGGGGATCCAAGTAGTACCAAGTCCCAACTCTGATTAATTTTAGGGATCCAAGTGGATCAAGTATCAAGGCAGGTGTTCCCTTGAGTTCGTAACTAGGACTTAAAAATGAATCTTAGGTTTTGGTTTACATATACAGATGAGTCCTCTTTCATTGTTGCTGCAGGATGCAGCGTATCCCGGTGCAGACACAATGCATACGTATCACGGTAAGGCATTGCCTCCCACAGCCTCCTGCAGCCGCTGTCTGCCCCACTCATAGCATATGAGTGGCAGGAGCATGTGTATGCACAATCCACACTACCATACTATGCTGCGGTATGCATCCCATGATGCGAACGTATCATGGGCAGCAAAGTAAAAAGACACATCTGTAAGTCCATCCCTCATGATTTCAAGTCCCATTTCACTCTGGAGAGTGAATGGTGAAGTGGGCAAAATTGACTGGAAATTAAGGTTATTGATGTTAATAATACTATATGAACAAAAGCAGGCCCAAGTAGTCTATGTGCAAATCACCCCAGGACTTGGTAAAACTGCACATTTGTGACTTTTACCAACTGCAAGTCATGCTGAACAATTGCTGCAGGAGCACTTCCTGTAAAACAAACACTTCCTGTATAACAAACATTTTCAATGAGATGACAATGATGCAACTTCTGCCATCCACGTAAAGCATACATCTACTGCCGCTTAGACTATGAGTGATTGTACTGAAACACTTTTTTGGGGGACAGCCATCACTTTATTATTTTTCACCCATAAGGTTGTACAGCCCGTCAGGACCTGCAATAAATATGCTTCATGACAAGTATATATTACATGAATATGATTTTACTGTACACTACCGTCACTTTCCCACCCCTTTCCTTACCCCACCTCAAGTGTAAGATGTATCAGAATCAGCATACAGAAGTAAACATAAGCAGCGGTGTTACTAACAGAGAAAATGGAGGCATTCACTTTGAAGCTCCAGGTGTCAGGAAGGTGCAAAGGGGAGTGTAATAACTAGTAAAAGAGAATAATGGAGCTAACAGCCTAGGGTGCAAAATCTTTGTAGTCTGCGTAGGCAAGCTCAGCCATTAAACTGTGTGTCCCTGGACCCTTCTGCACTTCAGAATCTGGGCTATGAGCTGGTAAGTAATGGGGTAAGTGAACGGGAAGGGCCTTGGAGAAGAGCTTGCCTCTGTTCGCTGGCGATAAAGTATTACCAAAGATGTAAGAATGTTTTGGTGCATACAGTAAGTACAGTCCAGACTTGCATATTTTATGCAAACAAACTAATAATGCTATGATTTTAGAAACTAAAATATTTGGTCAAACCTTCACTTAATGTAATGTGCATTTTTAGTTATTTGTAATATATAAGCCTTAAAGTACATACTTCTAATAGTGGCCAAAATAATTACTTCAAACAACTAAATAGCAGCAGCTTAATCATTTTGGTATGCAGATTGGGTATTAAACAGTATTAAAAATAAGGGGAGATAGTCAATAAAGCAAGTGCAATTTAGACTTTCCTTGCAATATCACCTTAGTTCTTTGCAACCCTATGATAAATAGAAGCTGTTTCTCGTGACACTTGTGAACAATGGGTGAAATGGATATTAGAAAAATCTCATTTATCTTCTGCTTTATTTCTTGATAGAGGTTCTTGTCACCATGGCTATTATGTGACCAGCCCTGCAAAGGCCATCTCATTAGTTTTCCTTATCAAGATTGCATGGTGTTTTTTTCAATGGGATATCACTTACAGTTTAAATTCAATTAGAAAACAGAATATTTTTTTCATGCTGTTGCTCTGTGAGATGGATGTTTGATTCTATAAAAACAATATGAATCTTGTTTCCATAGTAGCTACATGCATACAATGTTCAAATAAATCAAGCTTGACAGATCCACTACAATATCTGCATGCTGCAAGCAAAAAATGCATTTAAATAATTAAAGTAAACTGTTATATGCAGAGTTTTTTCCTTCTGATATATTTTGTTATTGGAAAAACATACTATAAATCAACATATTTGTCAAAACCAAACATTCATTCATTTGTCTATAAAACATTAAAATAAGCTTTAATACTGTAGCATATATTTCCAATAAGATAATGTTCTATGTTCTTAAAATTATTTTATTTATGTACCAGAGTTTGCCTGTGGCTTTGCCCGCACGGATGTCTGTTATTGCTCAGCGGAACTAATTTTGCAAAGACGGTAGTGCTGCCTAATATTGTGATGTATATTTTATATTGTACACATTGATCACAACATTTCTTTGTAACTATGAGCCTAATTCAGGTTGGATTGCAAATCACGATCCAACGGAAATTTTTGCATTCATCCGGCATGCACATGCGCAGGGCCCATCCTGTGCATGCGTCAGTATTTACTGAGGGTGACCTGCAGTAAATGCGAATACCTCTGCCTGTCAATCAGGCAGAGGTGTTCGCAGGGCAGGAGGGGGGCAACAACGCTCTGTTTCCTAAGCATAGATGCAGCATTGCGAGGGCAGTGGCTTCGGAAAGGGGGGCGAGATGTGGGCATGATCAGAGCGGCTGCCTGACGTCACATGCAGCTGCTCCGATCAAAAAGATAGTGTCAACCCTCCGCTGGAGAATTCCTTACTTTCTGCAATCATGCACTAATTGCAGTGCAATTGCAATTAGTGTGTGATCACAGAAGGGGCAGCAGTTAGCATGCTTGGCGGCCTTGCACCGTGATGGGTGGTCACCAGCATGTGAGACAAAGGATTGCAAATTCTGCTAAAAAGCAGAATTTGCAATTCTTACTGAATAGGGTCCTATATTTGCAGTTTTCCTTCAGGAATTAACACAAAAAGATGCTTGGGGCTACTAACTTTTGAGCAAGCCATGTAAAGCTGCTCATGGGATAAGCAGTTGGTCCTGAGATCTACGCCTGCAGCCCTGAGCATTTGCCTCTGCGACTTAATTGTTAAAGTAAAGCAGATGCTTACAGAAAACTGTAGAAATTGTTGGGGATAAGGGGTATATGTGGTATAAACCAGGGGCAGAACTCCCAGAGGCAACGGAGTTGGTTGCACATGGCTCCTTCATGTACCCTGACTCATAAGTGTGCACCCACTATATGTAAAGAGCCGCAGACAGTGGTGCAAGTACCGCCTGCCGCACATTTCCCCCGAGATCCACCATGCCAGGGCTGCCGGTAGGCAGAAGCGCGGCACCAGCACTACATCACGGCCACACATGCTCCCCGCCTTTCTGATCATGCAGTGAAGAAGCTGCCCTTACTGTCTGTTCACCAACTTACTGTCAGGTAAGGCCGGCTACCAGCAAATAGGATGGGGAAAGCAAGGAGAGAGAGGTGAGATGCAGGCTGAAAGACTGGGGGAGAGGGGGGCTCTGGGGGTAGGAGGAGATGGCAGGTTGAAAGATAGAGTGAAGGTAAAAGCTGAGAGGCACAGAGTGAAGGGGGGCAAGCTGAGAAAAACATTCAGAGTGAAGGGGTGCAGGCTGAAATGCACAGAGTGAACAGGTGCAGGATAAGAAACACAGAGGCAAAGAGGCACAGAGGGAAAGGGGACAGGCTGAGAGGCACAGAGTGAAGAGATGGAGACTGAGAGGCACAGAGTCAACAGGGAGGGTAGAGAGACACAAAGTGAGGTGGATGGTGGGAGATTAAGGCATGGCTGAAGGATGCAGACAGGAGATGATTGTGTGCCGAAAGATGACTCAGGGAGGAGAAGATGGTGTGGCTGAAAGACTAGGGCAGGAGACAATGGTGTAACTGAGAGACGCAGGGAGCAGATGGTGTGGCTGAGAGACGCAGGTGGGAGATGATGGTGTGGATTCAGTATGGAATCCCGATGGTCAGGATCGCGGCGGTCATAATACCGATGCTGGAATCCTGGCACACAGGATCCCGACGGCGAGTGCAGAGTGTCCCCTTGTGGGCTCTCTGCGCTCACCACATTTCAGGCCCGGTGGTGAGCTTAGCTTGCCACACTAATTAATTCCCCCTCGGGGGGTGGCATGGACCACCCCCCAAGTGGGGATTCAGGGTCCCTGTTGCGATTTTAACTGCTGGGATTCCCTTGGATGTTGGTATTTCGGCATTGGTATTCTGACTGCCGGGATCCCGACAGTCGGGAAACTTGCTACTTCCCGATGGTGTGGCTGAGAGACGCAGATGGGAGAGAAGATGGTGTGAGTTAGAGATACAGAGAGGAGATGGTGTAGCTTAGAGAAGCAGGCGGGAGATGATAGTGTGCCTGAGAGACATGGGGAAAGAGGGTATATCACTCCCACAGGGGAACGGCATGGCTCCCTTAGGAAGAAGGGGAGATATCACTCACACAGGAGAATTGGGGCATGGTTCTAACAGGAGGAAAAATGGGACATGGCTCACACAGGGGCTAAAAGAATGGGGGGACACAGGAGTTCCTTGTAATAATAATACAGTCACACCAATCAGCCACGAAGAGGGCACTACAGCCTGAGGCTTAGATACTCATTGAGAGTGGAAGTTTTGATTTTTGTGTGTGTGTGTGTGTGTGTGTGTGTGTGTGTGTGTGTGTGTGTGTGTGTGTGTGTGTGTGTGATTTTCCTGGCCGCGCCAATGTGTTAGTTATTTTTCATGTGAAGCCAATATGTTTTATTATTTTCATTGTGGTTGCCTATGTTCTGTATTATGTTCCTGCAGTGGCCTATGTGCTGTATTATTTTACTGCTGTGGCATATGTGCTGTATTATTTTCCTGCGGTGGCCTATGTGCTGTATCATTTATCTTGCCTCTGGGCAACTGGGAGGAAGTTACGCTACTGGAATAAACCCAGTCTCACCTGCACCACATTACATTAGAATCTCTGCCTCACTTATGTTCTTCTGCAGAGCAGTCACTTTAATCTGGTTCCATTGCATAACTTGGGCAAAGTCAAGTTCCAGCGAAGCATGATCGCAACACCAACTTTCAGTGCAATAGTGTGCACTCAAAGTCCAGCTGTACTAACTGATTTCAGAAATTGTACACATATAGTAATTTTGGACTTGAGGAGCCTGCACACTGCACATGCCAAGTTCTGAATGTCTGTTCAGGCCTCGTGCTACCTGCTCAGCAAGGGTATGCAAAGCAGGTAGGCGCTGACCTGAAGATGCGCTCTCCCTGCTATGCTACCCTGCTGCTGTCTGCAGTGACGTGCAGTGTGTCATGTGTGTGTTTTTACCTACAATAGGGTCTGTAATGCAGTGTAGGGTATAGAGGGGTCTGTAATTTAGTGTACGGTATAAATGGGTCAATAGTTTAGTGTAAGGTATAGAGGTGTCAGCAATTGAGTGTAATTTAGTGTAGGGTATAGAGGTGTCAGTGATTTTTTGTAGGGTCAGTGATGTAGTGGCAGTCAGTTAAAATACAATTTTTTTTGTAGGGGGGGCCACAAAACATTTATCTTGCCTCCAGGCAACTGGGACGAAGTTACACTACTGGTATAAACTCAGTCTCACCTGCACCGCATTGCGTTAGAATCTCTGACTCAATTATGTTCTTCTCCAGAGCAGTCACTTTAAGTCTGGTTCCATTGCATAACTTGGGCAAAGTCAAATTCTGGCAAAATATGATCGAAACACCAACTTTCAGTGCAATAGTGTGCACTTGAAGTCCAGCTGCACTAAGTGAGTTCAGAAATTTTACACATATAGTCATTTTGGACTTGAGGACCCTGCACACTGTACACGCCGAGTGCTAAATGTCTGTTCAGGCCTCGTGCAAGGGTATGCAAAGCAGGTAGGCACCAACCTGGAGATGTGCTCTCCCTGCTCTGCTACCCTGCTGCTGTCTGCGGTGACATGCGGTGCTGCCAGTCACCGCTGCACCTGTCAAACTTTGTGACAGGTAGCAGTACTGGCAGTGTCAGCTGGGAAGCGCGTCTCTCCTCTCCAGTTCCTCCCCTTCCCTCTCCACTCCTCCTGTGAATAGCCCCAGCCCTGCTGGAGGGAAGCCAAACAGCCACCAGGAACTAGGACCATTGGCAGTTAACTCCAGTCAGCTGGTACACACAGCATAGGACTCCACGCAGCCAGGAAACACACTGTATTGGTGTCCAGATGTTAATTGGTTAATGGGATGATGGGAAAAATAATGTGGGGGCTTTCCAAACTGGATTTAGAGGGATGAGGGGGACGTACATTGTCACCATGTTTACTGTTTGTCCCTCTGCCACCCCACATATATGCCCCTATGTTACCCTGCGTATGTCCCTCAGTATTTTTAATAAATACTGGAAGTGCATGTAGTTGATTTTTTTTTTTCAATTGAGACAATTAGTGGGCATATCCTTTTATGATTGTGACCAAAGAAAATATAAAAACATTCATAGTAAACACACAGATAAACTATACTGTATGTATCTTTGAAGTATTTGAAATTGTTTTATTTTGTTCATTTGTTTTCACACCACTTGTTTCTGTGGGATGTGGTTAACATGATGGCTGCAGTTGGAATATCGACACCGGAATCCTGACACCTGTCAGAATTCTGACACCGGAATCCAGAAAGGTTCAGGAGACCGACGCTGGAATCCCAACAGGTGCCATACAAACCATAGTAAATATTATGCGGTTTAGGTTTAGGGCAAGGGGGGATTCATTTAGCCACCACCACAGGGAGGTTAGGGTTAGGCTTCACCACGGGAGGTGAAAGGGTTAGGCTGTGGGGAAGGAGGGATTAGGGTTAGGCACCTCCCCGGGTAACATAGAAACATAGAATTTGACGGCAGTAAGAACCACTTGGCCCATCTAGTCTGCCCCTTTTTTTATCCTTTAGGTAATCTCAACCCTTTTTGAACCTTAATTCTTTGTAAGGATATTCATATGCCTATCCCAAGCATGTTTAAATTGCTCTACAGTCTTAGCCTCTACCACCTCTGATGGGAAGCTATTACACTTATCCACTACCCTTTCTGTGAAGTAATTTTTCCTTAAATTTCCCCTGAACCTCCCCCCCTCCAGTCTCAGTGTATGTCCTCAAGTTCTAATACTTCTCTTCCTTTGAAGAATGTTTCCCTCCTGCACTTTGTTAAGACCCTTGATGTATTTGAAAGTATCTATCATGTCCCCGCTTTCCCTTCTCTCCTCCAAACTATACATGTTAAGATATTTTAGCCTTTCTGGGTACGTTTTGTGATGTAGGCCATGCACCATTTTAGTTGCCCTTCTTTGTACACTCTCTAATGTATTTATATCCTTCTGGAGATATGGTCTCCAGGACTGGACACAGTATTCCAGATGGGGCCGTACCAATGACCTATACAGCGGCACTATCACTTCTTTTTTCCTGCTACTGATTCCTCTCCCTATGCAACCAAGCATCTGACTTGCCTTTCTCATTGCTTTGTTGCATTGCTTTCCTGCCTTCAAGTCACTTGAAATAGTGACTCCTAAATCCCTTTCCTCCTCAGTAGTTTCCATTATAGTACCCTTGATGCTATATTTAGCCTTTGGGTTTTTGAGACCCAAGTGCATGATTTTGCATTTTTTAGCATTAAACTGTAGTTGCCACATTCTTGACCATTTCTCAAGCCTACCTAGGTCATCAATCATTTGTTTTACCCCTCCTGGTGTGTCTACCCTTTTGCATATCTTTGTATCATCTGCAAAAAGGCATACCTTCCCTTCAATACCATTTGCAATGTCACCAACAAAGATATTAAAGAGAACTGGACCAAGTACAGATCCCTGGGGTACTCCACTGGTAACATTTCCCTCCATAGATTGCACTCCATTAACTACAACTGTCTGTTCCCTATCCTGCAACCAGTTTCCTATCCATTTAACTGTTTTATAATCCACCCCCACGCTTTCAAGTTTATTTAGCAGTCTGCAATGTGGGACAGTGTCAAATGCCTTACTAAAGTCTAGATATGCTACATCTACAGCTCCCCCTTGATCTATTATTTTCGTCATAGAATCAAAAAAGTAAATAAGATTTGTTTGGCATGATCTCCCACCAGTAAATCCATGCTGTTTTGGATCCTGTAAGTTGTATGATTTAAGATATTCCACAACACTTCTTTTAATAGTTTTTCCATTTCTTTCCCCACTACTGATGTAAGGCTTACTGGTCTGTAGTTACCAGCTTCTTCCCTGCTTCCACTCTTGTGCAGTGGAACTACATTTGCTCTTTTCCAGCCCTCTGGAATGGCATCTTAGAGACTAGTTAAATAATTCTGTTAAAGGTGTAACCAGCACATCTATTAGCTCTTTGAGTATCCTTGGGTGTATCCCATCTGGTCCCATTGATTTATTCACTTTTAGTTTTGAAAGTTCTGCTAGGACCTTCTCCTCTGTGAATGTACTTTCATCTACCATATTTTTATGAATGTCCTTGCAACTTAACTGTGGCCCCATCCCTTCTTCTGTAGTAAATACTGAGCAAAAATAATTATTTAGGTGATCTGCTGTTGTCTTGTCTCCCTCCACCAAATGCTAACTCTCTGTCTTAAGTCTTATTATTCCTCCATTTGATTTTCTCCTTTCACTTATATACTTAAAAAAGTTTTGTCCCCTTTCTCTACTGACTGGGCCATTTTCTCCTCAGCTTCTGCCTTTGCATGTCTTATCACTTTCTTAGCATCCTTCCGTCTATCCAGATACACCTCTTTGTCGTTATTATTTTGAGTCTGTTTGAATTTCCTAAAAGCCATCTTTTTTGCTTTCACACTAGTTGATACTTCTATTGTGAACCACACTGGTTTCCATTTCCTGGTGCTTTTCCTAACCCTTTTGATACAAAGGTCTGTTGCACTTAGTATTGCACTTTTCAGTTTTTCCCACCTCTCCTGCACTCCTTCCAAGTTTCTCCAGTATGCCAGTGAATCACTTAAACATCTCCCCATTTTTGCAAAGTCAGCATTTCTAAAATCCAACACCTTTGTTTTTGTGTGACAGGAGTTGGATCCTGTCTTTATACTAAACCATACTGCTTGATGATCCCAGGTGCTCACCCACATATGTGTCGGATATCATATCACATATGTTAGAATTAAATCTAATATTGAGTCTTTGTGAGTGGGCTCCCTTACCAATTGCTTGAGAGATGCTCCCTGTAAGGAATGTAGAAATTTGCCACTTGTAGCTGAACTTGCAAAAGAACCCTCCCAATTTACATCAGGTAAATTAAAGTCTCCCATGATTATGACTTCTCCCTTTAAAGCCATTTTATTGATGTCCAACAATAGGTTCCTGTCCAAATCCTGCTGCTGGCCCGGTGGTCTATAGATCACACCAATGCGAATAATGTCCTTCTCTGCGGTTTCTATGGTGACCCAAAGGGCCTCAGTTTTGTCTTCAATATTTTGTATTAAATTAGCATTTATGCTTTTTTTCACATACATTGCTACCCCTCCTCCTATTCTTCCTATTCTATCCTTTCTAAATAAATTGTATCCTGGTATAGCTATGTCCCAGTCATGTTTCTCATTGCACCATGACTATGTAATTGCCACAAAATCCAGGATATCCCTTGTCATTATTGCAATTAGCTCTGGAATTTTGGTCCTCATTCCGAGTTGTTCGATCGCTAGCTGCTTTTAGCAACATTGCAAATGCTAGGCCGCCGCCTTCTGGGAGTATATCTTAGCTTAGCAGAATAGTGAACGAAAGATTAGCAGAACTGCTACTAAATATTTTCTTGCAGTCTCTGAGTAGCTCCAGACCTACTCCTAGATTGCGATCAGCTCGGTCCGTTTACTTCCTGGTTTGATGTCACAAACACGCCCTGCGTTCGGCCAGCCACTCCCCCGTTTCTCCAGACACTCCCGCGTTTTTCCCTGACATGCCTATGTTTTTTAGCACACTCCCGGAAAACGATCAGTTACCACCCAGAAATGCCCCTTTTCAGTCAATCATTCAACGATCAGCAGTGCGACTGAAAAGCGCCGCACGGACACCAGCAAATCTACTAAGTTTTGTGTAAAATAACTTAGCGCATGTGCTCTGTGTACCATGTGCATGCGCATTTAGCAACAAATCGCAGCATAGTGAAAATCGCCAACGAGCGAACAACTCGGAATGACCACCTTTGTCTCCTAAGCTCCTAGCATTTGCACACATAGCTTTAAGAATTTTGTCTGTGCATTTGTTATTAGTAGCCCTGTCCAGACAGTACAAAATAAATGTCAAGTTTAAAGTTGAAATTACCTGTTTGGGGATGTTGCTCAGTGTTTGTTTTTGTTTGTTTTTTACTAATCAGGAATCACACTCTGTCCTGTACACCACGACTACACCTTAGTAAATGTAAAGATTAGCAGGGTAATTCCAAGTTGATCGCAGCAGGAAATTTTTTAGCAGTTGGGCAAAACCATGTGCACTGCAGGGGAGGCAGATATAACATGTGCAGAGAGAGTTAGATTTGGGTGGGTTATTTTGTTTATGTGCAGGGTAAATACTGGCTGCTTTAATTTTACACTGCAATTTAGATTGCAGATTGAACTCACCACACCCAAATCTATCTCTCTCTGCAAATGTTATATCTGCCTCTCCTGCAGTGCACATAGGAGGTCATTCCGAGTTGTTCGCTCGCAAGGCGATTTCAGCAGAGTTGCTCATGCTAAGCCGCCGCCTACTGGGAGTGAATCTTAGCATCTTAAAATTGCGAACGATGTATTCGCAATATTGCGATTACACACCTCGTAGCAGTTTCTGAGTAGCTTCAGACTTACTCGGCATCTGCGATCAGTTCAGTGCTTGTCGTTCCTGGTTTGACGTCACAAACACTCCCAGCGTTCGCCCAGACACTCCTCCGTTTCTCCGGCCACTCCTGCGTTTTTTCCGGAAACGGTAGCGTTTTTTCCCACACGCCCATAAAACGGCCTGTTTCCGCCCAGTAACACCCATTTCCTGTCAATCACATTACGATCGCCAGAACGATGAAAAAGCCGTGAGTAAAATTACTAAGTGCATAGCAAATTTACTTGGCGCAGTCGCAGTGCGGACATTGCGCATGCGCATTAAGCGGAAAATCGCTGCGATGCGAAGATTTTTACCGAGCGAACAACTCGGAATGAGGGCCATGGTTTTGCCCAACTGCTAAAAAATTTCCTGCTGCGATCAACTCAGAATTACCCCCATAGTACCCGGATCACAATGACCAAATTATCAAAAGAGGTTAACACCAGAGAGCATGCAATAATAAACTGTTTCACTGTGCAACTTCCCCACACATGCAATGCCAATTACAAGGCAATCATTACACATATACATAAACTAGAAGTTGCAAAGAAGTAAATTTGTAGTTGTTGTTGGTGCTTGTTGTTTTCTTTCAGTTTTTGTACAGTTTAAGTACAGGATAAGTACAGTAAAGGCTGAACCACTTATATTTCTCCGCTTTAATTTCTACACCCTATCTATGTCTGCCTGGCTTGTCAGCCATGTATCCCTTAATATGTAGACCAAATACCAAGTGTTTGCAGTTCATCTGATTAAGGCCACACCTCACTACCCATCACCGACAGAGGGTCAGTGAGGAGAGCAATACAATTAAAACAAACAAATGCTAAGGGGGGCAGATACCATCACATAAGTACAAAACAATAAGATCAAACTACTTTTTTACACATATTACAATTACCTAAGAATGCTGTTATATTAACTAAGCCCAATGTGTCTGCTGGGATCAGTAGGGTAGGGCATACCTCCCAACATGACCCTCTCCGGGAGGGACAAAATGCTCTGTTCCTGGACTTCCCTCTTAATTTGTGATTGCCGGCACCTGTTTTGAACAGGTTAATTGAGAAGAAAGGCGTTTCAGCACAAGTGAGGGCAATCATAAATTAAGAGGGAAGTCCAGGAGCAGAGCATTCTGTCCCTCCTGGAGAGGGTCATGTTGGGAGGTATGGGGTAGGGTAGAGTTAGGTTTAGGCTGTGGGAGATAAGGGTTAGATGGGAACAGTAGTAGGAAGCATGGGAGCAGTAATGGGAAGCAGGATGGGAGTCGCAGCAACACAAAATACACACAAAACCTGGTTATTTTATGGAGAGTATATGTGAAACTTAAAGCAACTCAACTAGTGCAGAGGAAGCTGAACTGCAACAAGGTAAATAAAAGGAGAAGAAAAAATCTTCTATAGTGTATATAAAGTAAATTGTGGAGAGGGGGCCCGGATTGCACACCCTGGATTTTTTTAATGGGATGTGCTACCTTGCTGGGATTTAGTACTACAATATAGGAACAAATGTGCAGGTGCACCATACACCATTAAAATTATAACAACCTTAATATTTGAGGTTCTTGGCATGTATTGGCCAGTATATGAGCCTGCCCACCTACTTCACAGTGAACTCATAGGACAGGTCCCTAACACTATAGGGGTTAATCTCTGGGGTGTAGAGCACCCCCAAACTACCGCAGCCATGCCACCCCAGGGCATACTTGCCTACTTTTGAAAAATAGTTTCAGGGAGATTCCAGGCGGCAGCAGAATGCGCCGTTGAGGTACGTCTCTAGCTCCGCCCCAAGGGCATTTCTACGCCCTATGGGCGTATTTATTGCAATCAGGGGTGTGTCCTGCAATGGCAGGTGAAAACTATACTACTAAAAGCAGCAAAAAAGAGTAATAATATACAGTAGGTGCACAATATATTAATGTACCCTGTACATTTGAGAGACATTTGTGAGAAGAGATGGACAAAAATGAAATCTACATACACTGGTGTGAGTTTGTGTATATATATATATATATATATATATATATATACACATACACATACACACACTACTACGCCCATATTTACATTCTGTATCTACATATTACATCTAGTACACACAGCACCATAATACATTACATTATACACACACCCCCTTTCCCATATTACACCCAGTACTTTACAATATCGGAGAGACATCTGTGCGCGCCGTAGGCGCGCCCCCAAAATTAGCGGCATGGCCTCGTGGATAGAGGTGTGGCCTCACAGGAAGTGCCACGAATACAAGCCATGCCCCTATTTTTGTTACTATGGGGGCATGAACAGCGCTCTATGAGTTGCTGGTCATGTCCTGCGTCGTCTCTGCTGGTGAATAGACGCTGTGCACATGCGGACAGGGGGGGTCATTCCGAGTTGTTCGCTCGGTAGCAGATTTTAGCAGCATTGCACACGCTAGGCCGCCGCCCTCTGGGAGTGTATCTTAGCTTAGCAGAATTGCAAACAAAAGATTAGAAGAATTGCGAATAGAAATTTCTTAGCAGTTTCTGAGTAGCTCGAGACTTACTCCTACACTGCGATCAGCTCAGCCCGTTTCGTTCCTGGTTTGACGTCACAAACACGCCCTGCGTTCGCCAGCCACTCCCCCGTTTCTCCAGACACTCCCGCGTTTTATCCTGGCATGCCTCCGTTTTTCCGCACTCTCCCTGAAAACGGTCAGTTTCTGCCCAGAAACACCCACTTCCTGTCAATCACTTCAACGATGAAAATTCTTCGTTCGGACGTGAGTAAATCTACCAAGTTTGGTACTAAAATACTTAGCGCATGCGCACTGCGTACCATGCGCATTTTTGCCTTAATCGCTCCGTTGCGAAAATCGGCAACAAGCGAACAACTCGGAATGACCCCCCCGTTTCTATTCACTATGCTAAGCAGAGCAGCGTGAGAGAGGGTCTGCCAACTGCGGGACACTGATAAATGGGAAACAAAGCGCTGTGAATAGCAATGCCTTAAGAAGATTTAAGAAGAGGAAAGAGAAGAATAAACGTTAAAGAAGGAATAGAGATTAAAAGAAGAAAAAACAAAATATTAAAATTAAATAAATTAAAATTAAATAAATAAATTTAAAAATTGAATAAAATCAATGTTTGCAAGCTCTCTGTTGTAATTAAGCAGCTTTTTTCTGGTCCGTTTATATGAATAATTGCTGGAGTCCATTTTTTGCCATTCAACAACCCTCACACGCTAACTGTCCCTGCAATCTACCTGTGTATCATGGATCCGTGACAGGCGTCTGTGATGCCGGGTGCTGTGCTGTGTTGAGCGGTCTGTGCGTGGCTGGTCTCCTTGCAGCTGGACGCGTTTTCTCCGTGCTGGCGTCTTGTGCTCCTTCCGGTGTGTCTGCTGGCTCCCGTGGGCGGGACACTGATGCCCGCGGGTGGACAACGGTACAGTCCATGAAAAACTAGACTGTCCAGCCAAAATCAGGACATTTGGGAGGTATGACATAAACATTATACACAGCCCCCCCCCCATATTACACCCAGCACATGACATTATACACAGCGCCCCATATTACATTATATACAGGCCCCCTCCCCCATATTACACCCAGCACATTACATTATATACAGGCCCCCTCCCCCATATTACACCCAGCACATTATACACAGCCCCCCCCCCATATTACGCCAAGCACATTACATTATATACAGGCCCCCTCCCCCATATTACACCCAGCACATTCTACACAGCCCCCCCATATTACGCCAAGCACATTACATTATATACAGGCCCCCTTCCCCATATTACACCCAGCACATTATACACAGCCCCCCCATATTACACCCAACATGTTACAAACAGCATACATACCCCCCTCCCCCATATTACACCCTGTACCAGATTACATACTATTATACACAGCCTTGCTCCCATATTACAGCAAGTGCCACATTACACCCCCCACCCCCATGACACTCTGCAGTTTGCACCCCTGCACCCACCTGGCTATCTTGCTCCTTCCTGTATGGACTGGGAGCCGACCTCAGTACAGTGTGGGAGGGCAGCATAGTGCAGGAACACCCAGTGAGAGCCGAAGTGCAGTGAGAGGAAAGCTGCTGCTGCTTGTGGTGCTGGTACACGCTGCTGAGTGAGGTGGGAGGGGCTAGGCACAAGGAAGCAAAACACTGCTTCAGAGGACGGCCTCTCAGTGTGCACAGCAGTACAGCTGACGCTGCGGCTGCATACAACCCTGCGGTGGCTGCCTGAAGTCTCCCGTGCAGGCCCCGCCCCCCGCCTCTCTGGAATTGCGCATGCGCAGTCCATATTTTTTAATGACGGACCTTAAAATCCGGGAGGGCGGACAAGGTATGCGGGGCAGCGGGAGGCTCTCTTAAAAATCGGGAGCTTCCCGCTGAATGCGGGAGGGTAGGCAAGCCTGCCCCAGGGCATCACACAGATAAGGGACAGAAGTGAGAAATCAGTGTTAAGAAAATGAAAGAGGCTGCTGAGTGTTAAAAAGTGGACAGCAGTACGAGTCAGAGTGTGAAAAAGTGAGGTTAGCTGATCAGTGTTACAAGTGTAAAAGATATGTAAATGTTTTTTTTTCCCCTTTGAGAAATTCTCCTATTTTGCTTGGGAATGGGAAGATACCAAGATGTACCTGTTATACAGCTAGATGCTCAATATCTCACTGTAAAACCCCAGACCTAATGGTGCTGGTACTGAGGAAAAATGTTGAGCAAAGCTTACCCCTTCGGGAATGGTGGTGATCAGGGCTGAACAGTTCAGCCTGAACTCACCCACCAATATGCTGTAAGCACTGTCACCTTGTGAGGAACTGTGTGTACCAGCAAGAAATGTATCTCTTTCGGCTACTAGAACGGATCAGCTGGCTAATAAGTTGCAGGAGCAGCTTAAAAGCCATTAAAAGAGCCGTGATACTTTGTGTACTTCCAATTTTCATCTATCAACTTCTGGTCCTGCGTTACAGATGCATATTACCAAGGCAGGAATAACGGCTCCCTTATCGTCTCCCCAGCAGCTCCTGCACACTCTCCTCTCATCCCTGCATGTTCCAGCTCACATAAGGCAGTCACGGGGACAGCCTGACCAATCCCAGAGAGAAAGGGGGATGGATAGGTGACAGAGGGAGGGGACACCACACAGATGATTTACATGTAGCTGACAGTTTCCGGTTTGCGTTCCACTGGAAAGCAAAAAACCCAGAAGCACGGTGGCCAACAGACAGTGTAGGCCCTGTCAGCAGTGTCAGCTGGCCCAGCAGAGAAGAGCTTGGGACCAACTCAGAGGGAACCTACTCAATATCGCAGTAGGCCACTCTCCCTGATACCAGGATAACTACTTTGTCAGCTTTGGTCAGGGGCTTTTTTTAGAGACTTTTGTATTTTAAGAAAGACATACAGTATATGAATAATTGAAAAGCCAGATATATGGGTTAGTTATGAATAGAGATGAGCGGGTTCGGTTCATTGAGATCCGAACCCCTCCGAACTTCACCTATTTTACATGGTTCTGAGGCAGCCTTGGATCTTCCAGCCTTGCTCGGTTAACCCGAACGCGGCCAAACGTCATCATCCCGCTGTCGGATTCTCACGAGATTCATATTCTATATAAAGAGCCGCGCATCACCGCCATTTTCACTGGTGCATTGGAGATTGAACGGAGAGGACGTGGCTACGTTCTGTGCCTGAAAAGCTCCATATCTGTGCTCAGTGTACCAGAAATATCTGTGCTCAGTGTGCTGCAAATATCTGTGCTCAGTGTGCTTCAAATATCTACGTTCTCTGCCTGAAAAGCTCCATATCTGTGCTCAGTGTGCTACATTTTGGTGACCAACAGTATATAGTTGTACAGTACAGTAGGCCATTGCTGTATCTTGCAGCTCTGTATCACTGCAAGTATCCATTCCATATCTGTGCTGCATTTGTGTAAGCAGTATATATAGTAGTACAGTGCAGCATTTTGGTGGCCAACAGTATATAGTTGTACAGTACAGTAGACCATTGCTGTATCTTGCAGCTCTGTATCACTGCAAGTATCCATTCCATATCTGTGCTGCATTTTTGTGAGCAGTATATATAGTAGTACAGTGCAGAATTTTGGTGACCAACAGTATATAGTTGTACAGTACAGTAGGCCATTACTGTATCGTTCAGCTCCGTGTCACTGCAAGTATCCATTCCATATCTGTGTTGTACTTTTGTGTGCAGTATATATAGTAATACAGTGCAGCATTTTGGTGACCAACAGTATATAGTTGTACAGTACAGTAGGCCATTGCTGTATGTTGCAGCTCTGTGTCACTGCAAGTATCCATTCCATATCTGTGCTGCATTTTTGTGAGCAGTATATATAGTAGTACAGTGCAGCATTTTGGTGACCAACAGTATATAGTTGTACAGTATCGTAGGCCATTGCTGTATCTCGCAGCTCCTTGTCACTGCAAGTATCCATTCCATATCTGTGCTGCATTTTTGTAAGCAGTATATATAGTAGTACAGTGCAGCATTTTGGTGACCAACAGTATATAGTTGTACAGTACAGTAGGCCATTGCTGTATCTTGCAGCTCCGTGTCACTGCAAGTATCCATTCCATTTCTGTGCTGCATTTTTGTGAGCAGTATATATAGTAGTACAGTGCAGCATTTTGGTGACCAACAGTATATAGTTGTACAGTACAGTAGGCCATTGCTGTATCTTGCAGCTCCGTGTCACTGCAAGTATCCATTCCATATCTGTGCTGCATTTTTGTGAGCAGTATATATAGTAGTACAGTGCAGCATTTTGGTGACCAACAGTATATAGTTGTACAGTACAGGAGACCATTGCTGTATCTTGCAGCTCTGTGTCACTGCAAGTATCCATTCCATATCTGTGCTGCATTTTTGTGAGCAGTATATATAGTAGTACAGTGCAGAATTTTGGTGACCAACAGTATATAGTTGTACAGTACAGTAGGCCATTGCTGTATCGTTCAGCTCGGTGTCACTGCAAGTATCCATTCCATATCTGTGCTGTATTTTTGTGTGCAGTATATATAGTAGTACAGTGCAGCATTTTGGTGACCAACAGTATATAGTTGTACAGTACAGTAGGCCATTGCTGTATCTTGCAGCTCTGTGTCACTGCAAGTATCCATTCCATATCTGTGCTGCATTTTTGTGAGCAGTATATATAGTAGTACAGTGCAGCATTTTGGTGACCAACAGTATATACAATGCTCAAAAAAAAAATAAAGGGAACACTTAAATAACACACTTAGATCTGAATGAATGCAATATTCTTATTAAATACTTTGTTCTTTACATAGTTGAATGTGCTGACAACAAAATCACACAAAAAATATCAATGGAAATCAGATTTATTAACCCATGGAGGTCTGGATTTGGAGTCACACTCAAAATTAAAGTGGAAAAACACACTACAGGCTGATCCAACTATGATGTAAGGTCCTTAAAACAAGTCAAAATGAGGCTCAGTAGTGTGTGTGGCCTCCACATGCCTGTATGACCTCCCTACAACACCTGGGCATGCTCCTGATGAGGTGGCGGATGGTCTCCTGAGGGATCTCCTCCCAGACCTGGACTAAAGCATCCACCAACTCCTGGACAGTCTGTGGTGCAATGTGGCATTGGTGGATGGAGCGAGACATGATGTCCCAGAAGTGCTCAATTGGATTCAGGTCTGGGGAACGGGCGGGCCAGTCCATAGCATCAATGCCTTCATCTTGCAGAAACTGCTGACACACACCAGCCACATGAGGTCTAGCATTGTCTTGCATTAGGAGGAACCCAGGGCCAACTGCACCAGCATATGGTCTCACAAGGGGTCTGAGGATCTCATCTCGGTACCTAATGGCAGTCAGGCTACCTCTGGCTAGCACATGGAGGGCTGTGCGGCCCCCCAAAGAAATGCCACCCCACACCACTACTGACCCACTGCCAAACCGGTCATGCTGGAGGATGTTGCAGGCAGCAGAATGTTCTCCTTGGCATCTCCAGACTTTGTCATGTTTGTCACATGTGCTCAGTGAGAACTTGCTTTCATCTGTGAAGAGCACAGGGTGCACGTGGCAAATTTGCCAATCTTGGTGTTCTCTGGCAAATGCCAAACGTCCTGCACGGTGTTGGGCTGTAAGCAAAATACCCACCTGTGGACGTCGGGCCCTCAAACCACCCTCATGGAGTCTGTTTCTGATCGTTTGAGTAGACACATGCACATTTGTGGCTTGCTGGAGGTCATTTTGCAGGGCTCTGGAAGTGCTCCTCCTGTTCTTCCCTGCACAAAGGCGGAGGTAGCGGTCCTGCGGCTGGGTTGTTGGCCTCCTACGGCCTCCTCCACATCTCCTGATGTACTGGCCTGTCTCCTGGTAGCGCCTCCATGCTCTGGACACTACGCTGACAGACACAGCAAACCTTCTTGTCACAGCTCGCATTGATGTGCCATCCTGGATGAGCTGCACTACCTGAGCCACTTGTGTGGGTTGTAGACTCCGTCTCATGCTACCACTAGAGTGAAAGCACCGCCAGCTTTCAAAAGTGACCAAAACATCAGCCAGAAAGCATAGGAGCTTTGAAGTGGTCTGTGGTCACCATCTGCAGAACAACTCCTTTATTGGGGGTGTCTTACTATTTGCCTATAATTTCCAACTGCTGTCTTCCATTTGCACAACAGCATGTAAAATTGATTGTCAATCAGTGTTGCTTCCTAAGTGGACAGTTTGATTTCACAGAAGTGTGATTAACTTGGAGTTACATTGTGTTGTTTAAGTGTTTCCTTTATTTTTTTGAGCAGTACAGTAGGCCATTGCTGTATCTTGCAGCTCTGTGTCACTGCAAGTATCCATTCCATATCTGTGCTGCATTTTTGTGAGCAGTATATATAGTAGTACAGTGCAGCATTTTGGTGACCAACAGTATATAGTTGTATAGTACAGTAGGCCATTGCTATTGATATAATAATATTACTGGCATATAATTCCACACATTAAAAAATGGAGAACAAAAATGTGGAGGGTGAAATAGGGAAAGATCAAGATCCACTTCCACCTAGTGCTGAAGCTGCTGCCACTAGTCATGAAAGAAATGATTCAATGCCATCAACGTCGTCTGCCAAGGCTGATGCCCAATGTCATAGTAGAGAGCATGTAAAATCTAAAAAACTAAAGTTCAGTAAAATGACCCAAAAATCTAAATTAAAAGCGTCTGAGGAGAAGCATAAACTTGCCAATATGCCATTTACGACACGGAGTGGCAAGGAACGGCTGAGGCTCTGGCCTATGTTCATGGCTAGTGGTTCAGCTTCACATGAGGATGGAAGCACTTATCCTCCCGCTAGAAAACTGAAAAGAGTTAAGATGGCAAAAGCACAGCAAAGAACTTTGCGTTCTTCTAAATCACAAATCCCCCAAGGAGAGTCCAGTTGTGTCGGTTGCGATGCCTGACCTTCCACACACTGGACGGGAAGAGGTGGCTCCTTCCACCATTTGCACGCCCCCTGGAAGTGCTGGAAGGGGCACCCACAGTCCAGTTCCTGATAGTCAAATTGAAGATGTCACTGTTGAAGTACACCAGGAGGAGGATATGGGTGTTGCTGGCGCCGAGGAGGAAATTGACAAGGAGGATTCTGATGGTGAGGTGGTTTGTTTAAGTCAGGCACCCGGGGAGACACCTGTTGTCCATGGGATGAATATGGCCATTGACATGCCTGGTCAAATTACAAAAAAAAAATCACCTCTTCGGTGTGGAATTATTTTAACAGAAATGCGGACAACAGGTGTCAAGCCGTGTGTTGCCTTTGTCAAGCTGTAATAAGTAGGGGTAAGGATGTTAACCACCTAGGAACATCTTCCCTTATACGTCACCTGGAGCGCATTCATCAGAAGTAATTGACAAGTTCAAAAACTTTGGGTGACAGCGGAAGCAGTCCACTGACAACTAAATCCCTTCCTCATGTACCCAAGCTCCTGCAAACCACACCACCAATTCCCTCAGTGTCAGTTTCCTCCTTAGACAGGAACGCCAATAGTCCTGCAGGCCATGTCACTGGCAAGTCTGACGAGTCCTCTCCTGACTGGGATTCCTACGATAGATCCTTGAGTGTAACGCCTACTGCTGCTGGCACTGCTGTTGTTGCTGCTGGGAGTCGATCATCATCCCAGAGGGAAAGTCGGATGACCACTTGTACTACTTCCAGTAAGCAATTGACTGTCCAACAGTCCTTTGCAAGGAAGATTAAATATCACAGCAGTCATCTTGTTGCAAAGCAGATAACTCAGGTCTTGGCAGCTGTGTTGGTGTTAGACGTGTGTCCGGTATCCAGCGTTACTGTAGTTCACAGGGACTTAGAGAATTTCTTGAGGCAGTGTGTCCCCGGTACCAAATACTATCTAGGTTCCACTTCTCTAGGCAGGCGATACCGAGAATGTACACAAATGTCAGAAAAAGACTCACCAGTGTCCTAAAAAATGCAGTTGTACCCAATGTCCACTTAACCACGGACATGTGGACAAGTGGAGCAGGGCAGACTCAGGACTATATGACTGTGACAGCCCACTGGGTAGATGTATTGCCTCCCGCAGCAAGAACAGCAGAGGCGGCACCAGTAGCAGCATCTCGCAAACGCCAACTCATTCCTAGGCAGGCTACGCTTTGTATCACCGCTTTCCATAAGAGGTACACAGCTGACAACCTCTTACGGAAACTGAGGAACATCATCGCAGAACGGCTTACTCCAATTGGACTCTCCTGGGGATTTGTCAGACAATGCCACCAATATTGTGCGGGCATTACATGTGGGCAAATTCCAGCAGGTCCTATGTTTTTCACATACATTGAATTTGGTGGTGCAGAATTTTTAAAAAAATGACAGGGGCGTGCAAGAGATGCTGTCGGTGGCCCGAAGAATTGCAGGCCACTTTCGGCATTCATCAACCGCGTGCTGAAGACTGGAGCACCAGCAAACACTCCTGAACCTGCCCCGCCATCATCTGAAGGAAGAGGTGGTAACGAGATGGAATTCAACCCTCTATATGCTTCAGAGGATGGAGGAGCAGCAAAAGGCCATTCAAGCCTATACATCTGCCTACGACATAGGCAAAAGAGGAGGAATGCACCTGACTCAAGCGCAGTGGAAAATGATTTCAACGTTGTGCAAGGTTCTGCAACCCTTTGAACTTGCCACACGTGAAGTCAGTTCAGACACTGCCAGCCTGAGTCAGGTCATTCCCCTCATCATGCTTTTGCAGAAGCAGCTTGAGAGATTGAAGGAGGAGCTAAAATGGTGCGATTCCTCTAGGCATGTGGGACTTGTGGATGGAGCCCTTCATTCGCTTAACCAGGATTCACGGGTGGTCAATCTGTTGAAATCAGAGCACTAAATTTTGGCCACCGTGCTCGATCCTAGGTTTAAAGCCTACGTTGTATCTCTCTTTCTGGCAGACACAAGTCTGCAGAGGTTCAAAGACCTGCTGGAGAGACACTTGTCAACTCAAGCGGAACGTGACCCGTCAACAGCTCCTCCTTCACATTCTCCCGCAACTGGGGCTACGAGGAAAAGGCTAAGAATTTCAAGCCCACCCGCTGGCTGTGATGCAGGGCATTCTGGAGCGAGTACTGACATCTGCTCCGGAATGAAGGACCTGCCAACGATTACTGACATGTCGTCTACTGTCACTGCATATGATTCTGTCACCATTGAAAGAACGGTGGAGGATTATATGAGTGACAGCATCCAAGTAGGCATGTCAGACAGTCCGTACATATACTGGCAGGAAAAATAGGCAATTTGGAGGCCCTTGCACAAACTGGCTTTATTTTACCTAAGTTGCCCCCCCTCCAGTGTGTACTCAGAAAGAGTGTTTAGTGCAGCCGGTCACCTTGTCAGCGATCGGCGTACAAGGTTACTTCCACAAAATGTGGAGAAGATGATGTTCATCAAAATGAATCATGATCAATTCCTCCGTGGAGACATTCACCATCAATTGCCTCCAGAAAGTACACAGGGACCTGAGATGGGGGATTCCAGTGGGGACGAATTAATACTCTGTGAGGAGGGGGATGTACACAGTGAAAGGGGTGAGGAATCGGAGGATGATGATGAGGTGGACATCTTGCCTCTGTAGAGCTAGTTTGAGCAAGGAGAGATTGATTGCTTCTTTTTTTGGTGGGGGCCCAAACTAACCAGTCATTTCAGCCACAGTCGTGTGGCAGACCCTGTGGCTGAAATGATGAGTTTGTTAAAGTGTGCATGTCCTGTTTATACAACATAAGGGTGGGTGGGAGGGCCCAAGGACAATTCCATCTTGCACCTCTTTTTTATTTTATTTATCTTTGCATCATGTGATGTTTGGGGCCAATTTTTTGAAGTGCCATCCTGTCTGCCACTGCAGTGCCTCTCCTAGATGGGCCAGGTGTTTGTGCCACCCACTTGGGTCGCTTAGCTTAGTCATTCAGCGACCTCGGCGCAAATTTGAGGATTAAAAATAATATTGTGAGGTGTTCAGAATAGACTGGAAATGAGTGGAAATTATGGTTATTGAGGTTAATAATACTATAGGATCAAAATTACCCCCAGATATTATGATTTAAGCTGTTTTTGAGGGGTTTTTGAAAAAAAAAAACGAATTCAAAACACACCCGAATCCGACAAAAAATTTTCAGGGAGATTTTGCCAAAATGCGTCCGAATCCAAAACACGGCCGCGGAACCGAATCCAAAACCAAAACACAAAACCCGAAAAATTTCCGGTGCACATCTCTAGTTATGAAATCCTGGCAGTCGGGATACCAACAGTCAGAAAACTCAGAGCGGGATCCTGATGGTCAGTCTTAAAGGAGTGCGGTAAGTATTTTTACCTTACCCCTAACCCAACCCTGCTCCAGCCTAGCCCAAACCATCCTCTATCACAGCCTAACCCTAACTATCCCCTCCCACAGCCTAACCCTAACCATCCCCTCCCACAGCCTAACCCTAACCATCCTCTCCTGTAGCTTAGCTCTAACCCTCCCGCTAGTGCCTAAGACTAAACCCAAGGCCAGTACTCATCTTTGAGATCAGTCAGTATTCTGAACATCAGGATCCTGCTGTCGGTATTCTGACTTTTGGGATCCTGACTACCAGGATCTTAACCACATTCCAGTTACTGTATATAAGTAGTATATGTCTCTGCACTAGAGACTTTTTTGAAATATAAAGTATCTGGTACTTTACCAGAAAATCAGTGATCTTGGGATATTCCCATCAAAAATGTAAAGGTGTCCCCAAGTTTTCCCCACACCTCCAGCATAAAATCCTGTACAGAAGGGATCCTTTTAAGTAAATTATTGCTTCTATACCAGTAAGATAAAAAGTTATAATGCATTTCAGCTACAGGTGCACTCTGCAAGTTGACATGTAAATTGAAATAAGTTTTTGCCAATGAAATTCAGCAATGTTAAGGTTATATTTACGCTGACAAGCTTGGGTGAAATATGGATTGTATCAGGATCTGGGGGTTTTTGGTGCTTTGGTCTGGGCAGTTTGTTTGGGACTGGAATAAAAGAGCTTAGGTGGTTTTATGATTCTCTTCCTCATACAGAATATCACACAAGCTAAATTAGATTATCAGAACAGGACAGGAATGGTTGTCAAGATGATGCAGTAAAATGAAAGTAACTGATATCCTGACCTGTAATAGAAGCAGTCACTTCCTGGAAGAGCTTGCAATCAGGTGTACATGAGAAGTCTTTATTTGTATAGTGACCAGTAGTGCAAGTAGAAAATATGCCTTATAGGTACTGTGTGCGCCAAAGGCACGCGTGCCCCCAAAAATGGGCGTGGCCAAATGCCACATCAGGCATAGCCAATGAAAATGGGGGTGTGATACACAAATGGGGGGCCAGATACACATATGACCCCAATAGTGCCAGATATACATTGCCCCACAGTGTCAGATACACAAATGCCCCCACAGTGCCAGATACACAAATGTCCCCACAGTGCCAGATACACAATTGCCCCACAGTGATAGATACACATTGCCCCACAGTGTCAGATACACAAATGCCCCAGTGTCAGATACACATTGCCCCACAATGCCAGATATACAAATGCCCCCACAATGCCAGATATACAAATGCCCCCACAGTGCCAGATATACATTGCCCCACAGTGCCAGATACACAAATGCCCCCACAGTGCCAGATACACAAATGCACCCACAGTGTCAGATACACAAATGCACCCACAGTGCCATATATACAGTGCCCCCCCCCCCACCCGGTAACCGCTGCATCTTGTTTCTGCTGTGTGAGGGGAGGAGAGTGCAGCACAGCACTTCTCCTGCCCCTCAAAGCTTGCGAAGTCCGGTTTTTGCAGCTCCGGCAGCAGGTATCTCAAATGAGGCGCCGGTTCGTTAGCCAATCAGGACCTGCGTCTGCCGGTCCACGAGCTCTGATTGGCTAGCAAACCGGTGCCTGATGAGATTCACCCCACAGCAGCCGCCGGAGGCCGGACAATCCATCCCAGAGAATTGAGGGGCAGGAGAAGCGCTGCTCTGTGCTGCGCTCTCCTCCCCTAACATAGCAGCTAGCAGGAGGCAGGTATGGTGGACGGCCCGGCGGTACGGCATAGCGGCTGGGAATGTCTTACCGATATGCCGTACCGCCCCATACTGCCATACTTGCAGCACTGATAGTGACTGAGGACACTGGTGAGAGTTGATACCCTGCTGGTAATGAATGGTGTTTACACACAGGTATAGGTTGTGCACTCTGTAGAGCATGAATGCACAGAGGTGATGAACATACACTCTAGTGAATGAAATGCATGCAAATACTGGATATGTGAATGATAGCAGACTGGAAATAAATGGGACAGCAGTGGTAGCTGCACAGGCTTTGCAAGCTGGAGAAGATGAGGAAAACACAGACTTAAAGCGCTCCAATAAAAAGCCCAAGTTTACACAAAAACACCAAATGGGTGAATAATAGAAGGATAATACAGTAATTTGGGTATATCACATATGTTGACAATTTCTCAAAGTATTCGATCAGAATCCAGCGTTGGCTTTTCTGAGATCTACAGTATATCAAATTGTAACCCCTTCATATGCATATGAACCTCGTTAGGGGGTACAAAACAAAGAAAAGTGCAATAGCGCAGTTATCCTTTTTAAAACACGCAGGTTTATTTTTACATCGCACTTACACCAGACAGACAAAATAATATTGCATAAACATGTCCTTATAGACATATACAGCAACTGGTAGCAGAGTCCTGGAAGCACCCAGATGGACAGCAGTACCCTGGAATAATGGCTCCGGAAACCAGAATCCAGCACAGACACTCAGCTCCTGGTGTAGATGGTAGCCTCAGCGAGGTGATAAAAACAGGGAGATTTTATGCTTTTAAGCTGTATATGCTTATTAGGACATGTTTATGCGATATTATTTTGTCTGTCTGGTGTAAGTGCGATGTAAAAATAAACCTGTGTGTTTTAAAAAGGATAACTGCACTATTGCACTTTTCTTTGTTTTGTACCCCCTCATGAGGTTCATATGCATATGCAGGAGTTACAATTTGATATAAATCTCAGAAAAGCCAACGCTGGATTCTGATCGAATACTTTGAGAAATTGTCATCATATGTGATATACCCAAATTACGGTATTATCCTTCTATTATTATTCACCCATTTGGTGTTTGTGTGTAAACTTGGGCTTTTTATTGGAGCACTTTAAGTCTGTGTTTTCCTTTTCTTTTGACAAATTGTATATCTTGAGTGCAGAGGGGTATGCACTTATAAACACTCATTTTAGCTGCACCTTTGAATTAATTTGTGCAGAATCTCAATTACTTTTTAAATTAAGCTGGAGAAGATGAGCAGTGTTGAAACTGTACTGGTTTCTAGTGGTTAATAGGCCCTACACACTGGGCGACATGAGTGAAAGATATGAATGATCTCGTTCATTAGTGAATGAGATACTGTTCATATCTTTCAGTGTGAAGACACCAGCGATGAACAATGCGTGGCCTCACGCTCGTTCATCGCTGGTGCCCCGTCGCTTGTGCATGCAGGCCAATATGGACGATCTCATCCATATTTGCCTGCACTGCTAAGAAGCCGGGTGACGGGGGGAGTGAAGAAACTTCACTCCCCCCGTCACTGTCTCCTCACCGCCTGGTCACCTGTCTCTGCCGTCGGGCAGCTTGGCGGCGCATCGCGCAGTGTGTAGGGCCCTTTACTGTGCAAACTTTACTAGCTGGAGTTGATGAGCATTGTGGATACTGCACAGAATTGCCGTGGTTAACTGCTCAGGCTTTACTATCTGAGTTGATGAACAGTGCACCCTTGACTGTCTGTCCCTGCTCTTTAGAATGTAATCTCTCATTAGAAGGGCCCTCTTGCATCATGTGCTTTTCCTTCTCTTACTTACACTATTTTCTACACTATACTCCCTACAACGGCACGTAGCCCTCTGTTTCGGCCAGTCTGTTGCTTCTTTCAGTGTCACTACAAAATCGGTGTGAGATAAGGGTATGAAAGATAACTTTAGAGCATAGGAAAATGCCTCTATTAGGCATGTAATGGATTGCGTCCTCTATAAGGACCAACTGCTTCACAGTATCAGTACTAGACCTGGGGGTATATTTACTAAAGGTCAGTTTTGGTCGATGTTGGTTGATGTAAGTTTGATTTTAGATTGTTCTTAATGGATGTTAGGCTTCCAGGATTAAAACACACATTTACTAACATTTAAAAATGAGTATAAGAAAATGATCTGCTAGTAAATGTGTCTTTTAACCCTGGAAGCCCAGCATCGATTATGATTGATCTTTAATTGATCTATCATCAACCAGCATCATCCAAAATTGACCTTTAGTAAATATGCACCCAGGTCATTATCCTATTTAAATGGATTGAAAAGTAGTATTGTTGAAAGTCCAGCATTTGTAGCCCCCCTGAAATTTACATCTTCAAAGGATGTCCATAATAAATCTGGGTTGCAACCTTCCCCATACAAAGTGACTAATTACCTTATGAAGCTCTTGAAAATAACTGAGGCACCTAGATTGGGAGGGTTTGCATTGAGTACAGGAATTTGGTGAAAAATGCCATTTTAATGATTTTTACCCTGCCAAGCCATGAATCCTTAAGATTCACCAGTATTGCCTTAAAAAATACTTTTAGCCTCTTAGTAAGCACCACATCCAAATATCATAGGGGGTAATTCAGACCTGATCACTAGGGTGTATTTTTGCAGCCATGCGATCAGGTAGTCACCGCCTACAGGGGGAGGGGAAATGTTCTGTGCAGGTGTGCGATCGCATTTGTAGCAGAGCTGCACAAACATCAGTCTGCTGTGTGTGTGTGCCTATGGATCTGAGTGCTCAATCATTGCACCAAAGAGAGAATCTCTAAAGTGGCTTACCATGGTCATTGGGCCTGCATTTATCTGAAATACTGTATAACATAAACTGCACTTTGGGCAGACTTTAGCATGTTACATGCTAATTATGCATCCTTCATCGGCTGGAGACAATCGCTCTAAAATCAAAAATTTGGAAACAACCTTCCTGAAATCTTGTGTTTGCCCCTGGGCTAGTTAAGATAATTTGGTTTTATTTTTAAGATTAGTGGCTAATGCTTTTAATGAGTTAAATATTGTGTAGTGGTCATTAGGATACTCTTGTTTATTACATGCTGATCACAAAAAGCTCTCTATTGTATGATGGTCTCTGGAATGCTCTCTGTATTGTATTGTGTATCAGATATTGGTATTTGGGATGCTTCCCATATTGTACAGTATACTGGTTAAATTGCCTGCCACTTTGTAACTTCAGATGTAAACATTGGAGTGTGTGTGTGGGGTGGAATTACAGAAAATAACACTCTAAAGTTTCAGTCTTACTTTTGTCAATGGACACAGAGAACAGCAATCAATAGAATTAACTGGTGGTTTACTATATATCTGGGCTACTAGAGAATCAGCGTTCTAGATCCTTTCTCTTTATACAACGGCACCCTGGGGTCAACAGGCAAGTGGTCGACACAGAAAAGGTTACACTTTTTTGTTAATTTAACTCTACTGCCAAACAATAACCCTCCCCAGATGCCTTATCCTAACCACCTCCTTCTGCAGCCTAACCCTAACCATCCCCCAAGTGCCTAACCCTAACTCCAGCATTCACCATAACCCTAACCCCTATCCCTAACCCTCAAAGAACAAGAACAAAAAAAGGTACAGACATTATTGGCAATTCGATTCTTGTAAACAATCGTGATACATTGCTAGGAATAACCAACACAATATGACAGTACACCAATAAAGTAAAATAGTATCACTTGAAGAAGCCAATAAATGCATACCATATCAAATAGAGAACATTTTTTTAAACAAATAGTAAATAACACGGAAGAAAGTGGACAAGGAAGGGATAGGAGAATGGTCTCATTGAAACAGGCAATAGCAAATGCTGACCATATTACATGGGTTAAATCCATTCATGTCAGATAAAGTAGAAATAAAATAGATACAGTATTACTTTGTGGCATCAGTAATTATATTGAAGTAAAAAGGTAAGTTATAGGAGGTGATCCTGAGAAGACAACTACAATGATATTATTAGGGAGTGGAAGACATATGTCTGAGTATATTTCCATTGGAGTTTTCAAAGACCTTGGCAAACTGATTTTGAGTGTGAGGATCTAGAGCAGTAATTGTCACTAAGTGGAAATCCAGCTGTTTTCCTGGAATACATACTATTTACAGACAGGTGGGATGCCGGCTGTCAAGATCCCGACAGTGGCAAAACCCGCTCACCAGAATGCCGGCAGCTGGGCTAGCACTAAGAGTCCTCTTGCAGGCTCATTGCACTTGCCATGTTGTGGGCTCGGTGGCTCGTTGCACTCACCACAGGTTCTATTCTTGTTCTATAGGTGTCGTAGACACCCACAATTGGGTATGACCCCTGTGCGCTGGGATTCTTGCTGTCGGAATTGTAAGTTCTCAGAATTCCAGCATTGGTTACCTGACTGCCGGGATCCCAACAGCCTATAAATTGATTCCATCCTGTTCCACTGATTTAGAGTGTCTATAAATGATGACCGAGGGGGTCATTCCGGGTTGATCACTCGCTAGCTAGTTTTAGCAGCCGTGCAAATGCTATGCCGCCGCCTACTAGGGAGTGTATTTTAGCTTAGCAGAAGTGTGAACGCATGTGCAGTCGAGCTCTACAAAAACAGTTTGTGCCGTTTCTAAGTAGCTCTGAACCTACTCAGCGCTTGCGATCACTTCAGCCTATTTGTGTCCTGATTTGACGTCATACACCCGCCCAGCGAACACCCAGCCATGCCTGCGTTTTTTCAGACACGCCTGCGTTTTTACAAACACTCCCTGAAAACAGTCAGTTGACACCCAGTAACGCCCCTTTCCTGTCAATCTTCTTGCAGCCACCAGTGCGAAGGAAAACTTTGCTAGAACCTGAGCACAACCACAAAGAGCTTTTGTACCCATACGTCACGCATGCACATTGCGGGGCATACGCATGCACAGAAATGCCATTTTTTCACCTGATCGCTGCACTGCGAAAATTGGCAGTGAGCGATCAACTCTAAATGACCCCCCCATATACAGTAAAACTTGGTAATACCTTTATCAATACTAGGGAACATAGTGTGCCTGTCAAAGTGTAACAATTGTAGGCGTTTTTGTTGACCTCACCAAGTGTAAGGTTACTCCTAGAGGTCCAATGAATCAGGATCATCTTCTTTGCTACCGTTACAATGGTAATTTAAAGAGGTAGTATTATTTTCTTTTGATGTCCTACAGCAACACCCAGTTTTTAAAGTTAGCAAAGAAACAAACAAGTCTGTCAGGTTGAAGGTGTAAGTTAAACATTTTGTTTACAAAAGACAGTAACTTGTAACAAATTTTCTTTTATTTTGCCTCATTCCCAATCATAATGACTGAAACTGGCACTAGAGGCATGACATTTCAAACAAGATCTACATTCAGTAGGAATCAAATGGCTACATTGGGCTGGGGAGATGTATGAACTGAAAATAGTATGAACATGAACGTCCTGAAGATAAGCTGATAGTAAAACAAGAAGGGCTGTGTCAAAATGTTTAAACAGATCTACTGAGGAAGACAAGTCAAGTACAGTATATCAGTTTGCCAAGAATGCATGGTGCCTAGCCATGGTCAGGGTTGCCAAGAGAAATTCTGGGCCCCCGGTGCAACTTTCCAGGACCCCCTAGAGGGGGTGTGCCCATAGCATGTAGGAGGCATGGCTGCACCTCTTTCCGGGTGGGGGGTAATTATATATATATATATATCTATATATATATATATATATATATATATATATGCAAAAAGACTAGTACAACGCCACTTGTGAGGTAAGTTCTCAGTAAGACTATGTAAACAAATAATGCTCTACAAGTGTAATAAAAACACCATAAAAGCCCACATAACCTTATCAAACGGTGTCAGCCAAACCCTAAAAATACAACACTGGTATAGTATTGTTAAAAGGTATAAAAAAAGGTGGGAAATAGGGGTACTGGCGACGAGTGTGGCTAAAAACAGTGGTTTGATGTGCTTAAATTTAAAAGCCAAAAAAGATATAAAATTATAAAAACAAGTTTTAATGTATATGAGAGTAAAAAAAGTTCAAAACAGGAGTTTAAAATACAAGAAAAAATATTTCATAAAAAAAGACCATATGAAAATAATGATAGGATATCAGACTTAAGCTGAAATCAGTGGGGGGTCAATGCAGGAAACCCAACGCGTTTCGTCTCATCAGACTTCTTCAAGGGGTAGGGACAGAATGAAGCTGCATGTCTATTTATACCCATAGTACTTAATTAGGGGATTGTGACATCATAGTAGATCATGTGATATGATTATACAATCAACATTGTAAAAGCTCATTTACAGCATAGCTGGGGTGAGAGAACAAGATCCAATACACTTATTACTAATAAAAACGAATTGATTTCAATGTCCAAAAAGGTTTAAAACAGTTTAAAACAGTCCAGAGTGTAAATGGAAGGCATTTCTGCCACTCTTCCGGTGACGGAGGACGCGGCTCGGCACTTCTGCCCCACTTCCGGTGACGTCTGCGCATGCGCCCGCGGCGGTTCCCGGCTGCACAAGTTCTTTTGCGCATGCGCCCACGGCTGTTCTGAGCGGCTCACAAACAGAGAAAGGTGTTCTGTCTCTTGCATTCCATCGTAGAGTCCCTTTTGTGTAGAATTCTTTTGCATGCTTTTCAGTGAGGCTGCGGCGGCCATCTTTGAGTGGATATGCAGACACTTCTAGGATCCAGGCATTTCGGTGTCCATAGCAACGGGATTACATACATAAAATGATAGAAACAAGTGGTAATATCAAAGAATAATGGTATTTATACATGTTAAAAATACGGTTTCCATAGCAATAGCTCATAAAAGCACCAAGTAAAAGGGTATACTATCTATAGGTTGTAGAATGTTAACCACTGCCAGTGTACTAATTATAACGTGCTAGTGCAATGTATTGGGTGAGTCTGTAAGTGACATAGATTACGAGAAGAATAATACAGATG
Organism: Pseudophryne corroboree; assembly: GCF_028390025.1. Taxonomy (NCBI): domain Eukaryota; kingdom Metazoa; phylum Chordata; class Amphibia; order Anura; family Myobatrachidae; genus Pseudophryne; species Pseudophryne corroboree. The sequence continues at coordinate 398,802,113 of NC_086449.1, forward strand.
TGACAATAAATTAAGACTTATCTCAATATTAAGACCCGTGAATATTATCAGAATATTTATTGTATTAAAAGTATATATAAAACAGGTAAGAATAAGTGAGTGTAAAATACATAGGAAAAAATTACTAAAGCTAGTGTGTACGAATAATGTTATTCAGTGATATTAAAAAATTATTAAAATACGTGATTCTATAATGATGCTGCTATTTGGTCAGTATTCATTAAACATCGTCTGTCATCTTTACAGTTCCTGATCTTCCCAGGTAGTCTCCCTCCCTGGTACTGGTCAGGCCCAGACACTGTTTAGCTTCCAAGATCAGACGAGATTGGGCGTACCAGTGTGGTTTGACTGTACGCGAATTATATATTGTATATATATTATCCAGCTGTCCTATATTTAGCAGGACAGTCCTGCTAATTGGACACTGTCTCGCTGTCTCACACACGGGCTGCAGTGCCCTGCAGGTGAGAGGAACAGTTGGGAGAGCCACTGATCACTGCTGCTGCTCTGCAAAGCAGCTGTTGATTACTGAATAGATGCAGTGTGCATGCGCACGGCATCTATCGGTGCAAGGAGGGGAGCCAGGGGCTGTCCAGCTGCTCAGGGAATGCTCCCAAAATGACAAAAATGGGTGTTGTGGCACTAGGTCACACCCCCTCGAGCTAAGGCCCCACCCCCTTTCCAGTCACTGATGCACCTCCAGCGCGGCATATCCCTATTCCCAAGATACATAAGTTGGGAGGTATGTATATATAATCACTAGAGATGTGCACCGGAAATTTTTCGGGTTTTGTGTTTTGGTTTTGGGTTCGGTTCCGTTGCCGTGTTTTGGGTTCAAACGCGTTTTGGCAAAACCTCACCGAATTTTTTTTGTCGGATTCGGGTGTGTTTTGGATTCGGGTGTTTTTTTCAAAAAACCCTAAAAAACAGCTTAAATCATAGAATTTGGGGGTCATTTTGATCCCAAAGTATTATTAACCTCAATAACCATAATTTCCACTCATTTTCAGTCTATTCTGAACACCTCACACCTCACAATATTATTTTTAGTCCTAAAATTTGCACCGAGGTCGCTGGATGACTAAGCTCAGCGACCCAAGTGGCCGACACAAACACCTGGCCCATCTAGGAGTGACACTGCAGTGTCAGGCCGGATGGCCCTTCCAAAAAATACTCCCCAAACAGCACATGACGCAAAGAAGAAAAAAAAGAGGCGCAATGAGGTAACTGTGTGACTAAGATAAGCGACCCTAGTGGCCGACACAAACACCTGGCCCATCTAGGAGTGGCACTGCAGTGTCACGCAGGATGGCCCTTCCAAAAAACACTCCCCAAACAGCACATGACGCAAAGAAAAAAAGAGGCGCAATGAGGTAGCTGTGTGAGTAAGCTAAGCGACCCTAGGGCCCAAACAAACACCAGGCCCATCTAGGAGTGGCACTGCAGTGTCAGGCCGGATGGCCCTTCCAAAAAATACTCCCCAAACAGCACATGACGCAAAGAAGAAAAAAATGAGGCGCAATGAGGTAGCTGTGTGACTAAGATAAGTGACCCTAGTGGCCGACACAAACACCTGGCCCATCTAGGAGTGGCAATGCAGTGTCACGCAGGATGGCCCTTCCAAAAAACACAGCACATGACGCAAAGAAACAGCAAACAGCACATGACGCAAAGAAAAATGAAAGAAAAAAGAGGTGCAAGATGGAATTGTCCTTGGGCCCTCCCACCCACCCTTATGTTGTATAAACAGGACATGCACACTTTAACCAACCCATCATTTCAGTGACAGGGTCTGCCACACGACTGTGACTGAAATGACGGGTTGGTTTGGACTCCCACCAAAAAAGAAGCAATTAATCTCTCCTTGCACAAACTGGCTCTACAGAGGCAAGATGTCCACCTCATCATCATCCTCCGATTCATCACCGTGTACATCCCCCTCCTCACAGATTATCAATTCGTCCCCACTGGAATCCACCATCACAGCTCCCTGTGTACTTTGTGGAGGCAATTGCTGCTGGTGAATGTCTCCATGGAGGAATTGATTATAATTCATTTTAATGAACATCATCTTCTCCACATTTTCTGGAAGTAACCTCGTAAGCCGATTGCTGACAAGGTGAGCGGCGGCACTAAACACTCTTTCGGAGTACACACTTGTGGGAGGGCAACTTAGGTAGAATAAAGCCAGTTTGTGCAAGGGCCTCCAAATTGCCTCTTTTTCCTGCCAGTATACGTACGGACTGTCTGACGTGCCTACTTGGATGCGGTCACTCATATAATCCTCCACCATTCTTTCAATGGTGAGAGAATCATATGCAGTGACAGTAGACGACATGTCCGTAATCGTTGTCAGGTCCTTCAGTCCGGACCAGATGTCAGCATCAGCAGTCGCTCCAGACTGCCCTGCATCACCGCCAGCGGGTGGGCTCGGAATTCTGAGCTTTTTCCTCGCACCCCCAGTTGCGGGAGAATGTGAAGGAGGAGATGTTGACAGGTCGCGTTCCGCTTGACTTGACAATTTTCTCACCAGCAGTTCTTTGAACACCTGCAGACTTGTGTCTGCCGGAAAGAGAGATCCAAGGTAGGTTTTAAATCTAGGATCGAGCACGGTGGCCAAAATGTAGTGCTCTGATTTCAACAGATTGACCACCCGTGAATCCTTGTTAAGCGAATTAAGGGCTCCATCCACAAGTCCCACATGCCTAGCGGAATCGCTCAGTGTTAGCTCCTCCTTCAATGTCTCCAGCTTCTTCTGCAAAAGCCTGATGAGGGGAATGACCTGACTCAGGCTGGCAGTGTCTGAACTGACTTCACGTGTGGCAAGTTCAAAAGGTTGCAGAACCTTGCACAACGTTGAAATCATTCTCCACAGCGCTTGAGACAGGTGCATTCCACCTCCTATATCGTGGTCAGTTGTATAGGCTTGAATGGCCTTTTGCTGCTCCTCCAACCTCTGAAGCATATAGAGGGTTGAATTCCACCTCGTTACCACTTCTTGCTTCAGATGATGGCAGGGCAGGTTCAGGAGTTTTTGGTGTTGCTCCAGTCTTCTGTACGTGGTGCCTGTACGCCGAAAGTGTCCCGCAATTCTTCTGGCCACCGACAGCATCTCTTGCATGCCCCTCTCGTTTTTTAAATAATTCTGCACCACCAAATTCAAGGTATGTGCAAAACATGGGACGTGCTGGAATTTGCCCATATTTAATGCACACACAATATTCCTGTCGTTGTCCGATGCCACAAATCCACAGGAGAGTCCAATTGGGGTAAGCCATTCTGCGATGATCTTCCTCAGTTGCCGTAAGAGGTTTTTAGCTGTGTGCATATTCTGGAAAGCGGTGATACAAAGCGTAGCCTGCCTAGGAAAGAGTTGGCATTTGCGAGATGCTGCTACTGGTGCCGCCGCTTCTGTTCTTGCGGCGGGAGTCAATACATCTACCCAGTGGGCTGTCACAGTCATATAGTCCTCAGTCTGCCCTGCTCCACTTGTCCACATGTCCGTGGTTAAGTGGACATTGGGTACAACTGCATTTTTTAGGACACTGGTGAGTCTTTTTCTGAGGTCTGTGTACATTTTCGGTATCGCCTGCCTAGAGAAATGGAACCTAGATGGTATTTGGTACCGGGGACACAGTACCTCAATCAAGTCTATAGTTGGCTCTGCAGTAATGATGGATACCGGAACCACATTTCTCACCGCCCAGGATGCCAAGGCCTCAGTTATCCGCTTTGCAGCAGGATGACTGCTGTGATATTTCATCTTCCTCGCAAAGGACTGTTGGACAGTCAATTGCTTGGTGGAAGTAGTAAAAGTGGTCTTACGACTTCCCCTCTGGGATGACCATCGACTCCCAGCAGCAACAACAGCAGCGCCAGCAGCAGTAGGCATTACACTCAAGGATGCATCGGAGGAATCCCAGGCAGGAGAGGACTCGTCAGATTTGCCAGTGACATGGCCTGCAGGACTATTGGCATTCCTGGGGAAGGAGGAAATTGACACTGAGGGAGTTGCTGGGGTGGTTTGCGTGAGCTTGGTTACAAGAGGAAGGGATTTACTGGTCAGTGGACTGCTTCCGTTGTCGCCCAAAGTTTTTGAACTTGTCACTGACTTATGATGAATGCGCTGCAGGTGACGTATAAGGGAGGATGTTCCGAGGTGGTTAACGTCCTTACCCCTACTTATTACAGCTTGACAAAGGCAACACACGGCTTGACACCTGTTGTCCGCATTTCTGTTGAAATACTTCCACACCGAATAGCTGATTTTTTTTGTATTTTCACCAGGCATGTCAATGGCCATATTCCTCCCACGGACAACAGGTGTCTCCCCGGGTGCCTGACTTAAACAAACAACCTCACCATCAGAATCCTCCTTGTCAATTTCCTCCCCAGCGCCAGCAACACCCATATCCTCCTCATCCTGGTGTACTTCAACGCTGACATCTTCAATCTGACTATCAGGAACTGGACTGCAGGTGCTCCTTCCAGCACTTGCAGGGGGCGTGCAAATGTTGGAAGGCGCATGCTCTTCACGTCCAGTGTTGGGAAGGTCAGGCATCGCAACCGACACAATTGGACTCTCCTTGTGGATTTGTGATTTCGAAGAACGCACAGTTCTTTGCTGTGCTTTTGCCAGCTTAAGTCTTTTCATTTTTCTAGCGAGAGGCTGAGTGCTTCCATCATCATGTGAAGCTGAACCACTAGCCATGAACATAGGCCAGGGCCTCAGCCATTCCTTGCCACTCCGTGTGGTAAATGGCATATTGGCAAGTTTACGCTTCTCCTCCGACGATTTTATTTTAGATTTTTGAGTCCTTTTTTTACTGATATTTTGTGTTTTGGATTTTACATGCTCTGTACTATGACATTGGGCATCGGCCTTGGCAGACGACGTTGATGGAATTTCATCGTCTCGGCCATGACTAGTGGCAGCAGCTTCAGCACGAGGTGGAAGTGGATCTTGATCTTTCCCTATTTTTGGAACCTCAACATTTTTGTTCTCCATATTTTAATAGGCACAACTAAAAGGCACCTCAGGTAAACAATGGAGATGGATGGATACTAGTATACTTATGGATGACGAGTGACTGACGACACAGAGGTAGCTACAGCCGTGGACTACCGTACTGCGTCTGCTAGTATAGAGATGATAATGATATAAAAAATATATATATATCACTACTGCAGGTATATATAATATAATGACGGACCTGCTGGACACTGTCAGCAGACTCCTAAACTACTAGTATGAAGAAGATAGAAAAACAAACCCCACCACAGGTAGATATACAATTATAAACGAGCACTGACGACACAGAGGTAGCCACAGCCGTGGACTACCGTACTGCGTCTGCTAATATAGAGATGATAAAGATGATAGAGATGAACAAAAAAAATATAACACTACTGCAGGTAAATATTTATATAATATAATGAATGACGGACCTGCTGGACACTGTCAGCAGAATGCGTTTATAGAATAAAAAAAAAACACCACAGGAGTGTTTAACTTTTTCAGGCAGACAATATACTGGTGGTCACTGGTCAGTCACACTGGCAGCAAAAGTGTGCACTGTACTCCTGCTATAACTGCACCCCAGTCTCCCCCACAATTCAGCTGTGTGAGCAGTGAGCACTCAGCACAGTCAGATATACATAGATGATATTATCATGCAGCACACTGAGGCTGAGCACAGATATGGTATGTGACTGTGTATCGTTTTTTTTCAGACAGAGAACGGATTATATTAAATAATAAAGTGGTCAGTCACTAGTAACTAACTATCAGCAAAACTCTGCACTCTGAGTACTCCTAATGCTCCCCAAAATTACTAAGTAATCAACTCAAGTGTCTCTCTCTATTCTAACGGAGAGGACGCCAGCCACGTCCTCTCCCTATCAATCTCAATGCACGTGTGAAAATGGCGGCGACGCGCGGCTCCTTATATAGAATCCGAGTCTCGCGATAGAATACGAGCCTCGCGAGAATCCGACAGCGGGATGATGACGTTCGGGCGCGCTCGGGTTAGCCGAGCAAGGCGGGAAGATCCGAGTCTGCCTCGGACCCGTGTAAAAAGGCTGAAGTTCGGGGGGGTTCGGATTCCGAGGAACCGAACCCGCTCATCTCTAATAATTACCATAAAGAAGGCACTCGAAGACAGCAATAATAGCAATCTAAATGTGTATTGGGTTAAGTACTTTCGGAGTTGCAACCCCGTCCTCAGGTCCTCACAGTCAGCAGTGTAATGGTTACACTGCTGACTGATTTTGTGGTCCTGAGTGGTGGTATTCAGTATGCCGGCTGCTGGGATCCCGGCGCTCAGTATACCGGTGTCGGAATCCCGACACCCAGCATACCGACACCTATTCTCCCTCTATGCATTTGGATTGCTATTATTGCTGTCTCCGAGTGCATTCTTTATGGTGATTATAATGAATCTGAATTGATGCACCAGATCAAGTTGTCAGGATATGTGAGTGCTGGCAGAGTTAGGATATATATTTATTTATTATACAAACACTAATAGTAATGTAGAATTTATAATTTTTTTCAGAAGCTGCCTGCAGTACCACAGTGCTGTGTCTGTCACTCTCAGATCTCAACTCACAGTGTTACATCCTCACAGACTAGCTCCCAACGAGGTGACCAGCCCTGCTGCTGATTCTTCTAAATGAGTTACACCACTTGAGGATCTATTCAGTGGTGTGACAACTAAAAGTGGCTGTGAGGGACATCCCCGATATGGGACACACAGCCCAGTGACGCACATATACCCCTATCCCACACCCTCCCCATTGTGGCCTGACCCACCACTCGCATACTGATTTATAAGAAAAAAAAATGAACAAAAAAAATTACTACTGGTGTGCTCTGGCATGGGCCCCTTGGCATGTCCGTGCTCGGGTAATATGTACCCACCCCCTCGAGGCCACTGCCCATGGTTTGGAAGTGTGATCCAGTAAAAGCTGGAAATAAAGGATTTTAGTGCGGTAGGGAATAGCGTGAATTGATTTGAGTAGAGTACACAATACAGTAGGTCTCCTGACAATGTAGTCAAAGTGGTAGCATTGAGGGTAGATACATAATGACATACTTGGAGGTACATATAGAATTGCTGTTTAGGTAGTATTTATAAATCTTTTTAATTCATCAAAGGAATACAAGTGGCCTCCAGGATCAAAGACTTTGTAGGTGACAGATATCACCTTATCCCTCCATCAGCATAAAAGATTGTTTGAAAGGGTGGTGGGAATGTCAGATTGCACCATAAGGGTATGTATGGAGAGGTTAGAGGGTCCCTGTGAATTTTTTTGTTGATGGAAAGCCAGGTTAGATGTAAGGATTATATCTCTGAACCATCTCGATTTGATGACCCCTTAGGTACCCGTGAGAGTAACTCTTAACACAAAGAGTAAGCACGCAGCTGTAGTTAAGAATCACTCTGTTTATTGTAAAAATTACAGCGTACTATATAGATAAGAAACATGGGTGTATACAATATGTGCAAGCATATGATTGGATAAATAGAAGTAGCATACGACATTACATGCAGGATATCATACAGCATGAGGACATCATGAGCTCTATGTCCATATAGGGGCTTCCGTACACGGACAGGAGTACGTGTCGAAGCTAAGGCATAGTATCAGTGTGGGATAACTTTGCAAGGTCATAACCACAATAGAAAACATCGAGACATTCTTGTCTTTGTAGCAATACAGCAAGAGAAGAACATAGACCCTTTAACCCTTCAATCCCCTCTTAGAATCACAAATTTATATTATGTGATTCTTACAATGGGATTTCTTTAATCGATAAGTGGCTAAGTATTGGGCGTAGGCCTTAGGGGAATCATCACGTAAAGTGGTGATGTCTTCGTACATAAGTGCGTTGTCGATACCTTTGGAAGTGAGCTTTCTGCAACAGGGTATTACGCAGTATACAACAACACAGATGAGAATAAAGGCAATTAGTATGAAGATTCCTAACTGAACGAGGGCTTGTTTCCAATTTTCAAACCAGCCAAAGTATTGGCTCCAGGGGTTGTCAATACCAGAATTTCTTTTAAGTTCAATGGATAAGTTTTCCAGTTTGTTTATGGCCAAGGTGACTTTGCCATTAGGGCCAGTATTGTCAGGTATGTAGGTACAACATCCTTCTACCTTCCCAATATAGACACAGGTGCCCCCTTTCTCTGCTAGTAGCATATCAAGGGCCATGCGGTTTTGGAATGTCATTTGGGAAGTGGCTTCCAGTTGCTCAGCTATGCCTTTAAGAGCATCCTTTGTGTCATTTATAAATCTCTGCTGATTATAATAAATGTAATTAATCCAAGCAACATTTTTATTCACAGTAATTATGGGTATTAACGATTCAAACCCAGCTGCCACTTGGTCCCTGGCTTTAAACTCATTTGGTACACCCCTAGGTACCCCAATAGTATCTATATATACATGTGGATCAAAACTGCCCCCTGGGCTTTCCCTCTTTCTTCTCCTGGGGGTTACAACGGGAGAGGGAGGCTGCTCCTCTCCTGGGATGATATGGAGGGGCATGATCACCTTAGCCAGGGCACATTCTCCTTGCCAAGTAGTATCTAATTTTGTTCTTAATTTCATATCCCCACAGATATAGTAGATGTCACCTAAGGATTTGGTTTGATTCACCAGGACAGTAGTCCTTTTAGATGTACAGTAACCTGGGGGGAAGGTTTTCAAGTCCCTGGCGCTGGAAGTGTTAGAGACATAACAGGTGTAATTCCCTGGATATATGGTTATGGTATTACCTGGATTGGGGTTTTTTGATAGGATAGGATATTCCTTTTTCCACATTTCACATTGACTGTCATTGGTTTTGGTGCCGTTGTAAAGGCTGAAAAAACAACTTTCCTGCTCTAGGGGTATATTAAGGGGCACTGTGCCTAGGTGAGGCCTAGATCTGCCACAAACATAGCAGTTACTTTTATTATGTTTATTGGCGCTATATTTCATCCATTCTAACCAGAAATTGATGTCAGAGAAACCAGTTTCAATAGCTAGGATGTCTTCAAAGGTGGGATTGTTAATGGCTATCATATCCTTGAAGGTAGCTATATGAGGCCTTAGGGGTTTACCTTGAGGGATAGCCTTAGACTGATACGCTGGATTGTTAAACATGTCCCATAAATGAAAGCTTTGCCTTTCGCTATAGTACCCTGTTCCCCACCATATTCCAACTACATAGGTACCTTTATCTGCTCTGCTGGGGCGTTCTATGTTTAATCTGAACCTATATGCACTTGGGCCCTCGTCCATCTTAAAGATAGACATTCTAGAGAGTAGAGGTATTCCACCAGGTTGGCTCCATCTATTTAAGGCATCTGATGGTCTGTACCCCCAGTCAATTCCTGTGTTCCACCCCACAGATCCCCAGGAATCACAGTTGTATCCCCACCATGAATCAGTAACACAAATATAAACTGTCTCAGATATTCCTGATTTTCTTTTTTTGTGTATAGAGTGTTTTGCTTCAGCAAGCTTGGAGAACATAAAGTAATCTAAGACATAGGTGGCTACGTGTGTGTTGGAGGAGTTATACCATAAGGTGGTCACCCCTTCCTTTTGTGAGATGTTAACCTCAGTTCTACAGGGAAGTGTTAGGACTGTGATGAGGGTTAGGATAAGACATGCCCAGCGGGGTCCGTGGTTCACAATCATCTTCTCCATGTGTGAGGTCATCTTGGTTGGAGGTCAGGGCTGTCTGCCCCCGTTAGTACCTCTCCTCGTTGGAGGTCAGGGCTGTCTGCCCCCGTTAGTACCTCTCCTGGACTTGCTTCGCGGTTTGGGCTGGGTATCTTCTTTACTCGGGATGCATGGATCCAGGTGGGCCCCTCCTCAGTAAGGACAGCTGTTCTGGTTACTGCAACAACTTCTGTTTCTGGACCATAGGTGAAGTCTCCTGGACTCTTATTCCTGGGAAGCACCTTCACCACGACTCTGTCTCCGACCTGGAAAGGGTGTGTTGGTTCCTGTGGGTTAAAAGGATTTTTACAAACAACCTTGTGTTCAATTTCATCTAGTTTTGTTATCAGGGACCTAACGTACTCTTCCCTTATGAGTTCTAAGTCGCCTTCCTGTATTATTAGTGGTTTCTTAGCCCAGGGTGTGGGGAAGGGTCTTCCCATGAGTATTTCAAAAGGTGAATAACCTAGGGTTTTCTGGGGAGTCATTCTGATTTCTGCTAGTATGATAGGGAGGGCTTGCTTGAGGTATACATGGTTTCCCCTCTTTGCAGATTAATCCTGTTTTAGGATTCTTCTGCATTATTGGAAACAACCAATCAGCTAAATCTTTGGGGGAGGCAGAAACTTGGAGTTCAGTAAATAGATACTGATCATCTATCATGGGTGGGGTTATGACGGCCATGGCTTGGTATGTGGAGTCATTTGGTCTAGCACAAGAGCCGTCAACAGAAACATGGTCAGAGCCAGGAACAGGTATGGGGGACATGTCCAGTCTGGGAGATGTCTCAGTCTCTATGGTCAGACAGCAGTCATGGTCGTCGGGCAAGTCATCTTGGGGACCTTTGAGACCAAGGAGAGCATTTAAGATAGGGGCAGGGCCTGAAGTTGTATTAGCATACTTGATGGTGAGGGAGGGATTTCCCAGCAATTGTACTTCATAGCCACTAAGGCGTTGGGCAGACATGTGTTGTGTATGTAATCCTTTAAGAATGGCCAAAACATCATGGGTTGTGTGAAGTACAGTGGTGTGTCCTAGGGTGAGTGTAGTTGCCATTTCAGCTACCATTGCACAGGCCGCTAGTGCCCGAAGACAGGCAGGCATACCTTGGACCGACACAGGCATTACTTTGGAAAAGAATGCCACGGGGCGCAGCTTGCCTCCATGAAATTGAGTCAGTACCCCCGCCATGGTTTTACAGTTGTCCCTTGCATATAAATGAAACGGCAGTACATAGTTTGGGAGGCCCAGTGCCGGACTTTTTACCAACATACATTTTAGACTTTCATATACAGTTAACATTTCTTGTGACCATTGAATCTGTTTAGGTTTGTCATTGAGAGTGGCTTGTCTCAAGATATTGTCATAGTAGGAACAATCAGATATCCACTGTCTGCAATAATTAATCATGCCCAGAAAGGATAGCATTTCCTTCTGAGTAGTTGGGGTGACCAGGCCCAATACAGACTGAATGTGTTGTGGACTGATTTTCCTTTCTCCCTCTGTGAGTACAAAACCCAAATAATCGACATGCTTTTTACACCATTGCATTTTTGTTTTAGACACATTCACAGAGCCAGTTTAACAGTGATATACCATCCTCTCGGCAGGCCTCCTCCGTTTGACTACAGAGAAGCAGATCATCTGCATACTGTAGCAGGACAGAACCATAGGGGGGGTGCCAGGGAGCCAATGTGGTTTGGAGTACAATGCTATACACAACAGGTGAATCAATATACCCTGTGGTAATCTGCACCATGTTAACTGCTTGCCCTCAAAAGAAAAGGCAAAAAGTAATTGTGTCTGAGGGTCCACTGGTATGCTGAAAAAGGCATTTTTTAAATCAATTACTGAGAAAAATGCAGCGTGTACAGGGATGGCTGAGATGAGTGAGTTTACATCAGGTACAATGGGTGCAATAGGAACAATTAGCTGATTAATTGCCCTAAGATCTTGTACAAACCTTATAGTCCCATCTGATTTAGCTACAGGGTTAACTGGTGTGCAGTATGGGGATACTACATGTTTGAGAATGCCTTGCTTTAAGAATTGCTCTACCATGGGCTTTAGACCATCCATTTTTTCTTTAGACAATGGATATTGTTTCTGGTAAACGGGGTGTACATCAGGTTTCAGTGTGGCCTTGTAGGGGGTACAAGATATCAGGCCTGTGTCGAAGGGACCTTCTGCCCACACAAGGGGGTCTATTGTATCTAGTTCAGTGGTCTCAGTGAGCACGGGGAAGTGTGGTGAGGTTATGTCCATACCCCCACCAGTAGGGGGGATGGTTATCTGTAGTTCAGTAAGGAGGTCTCCTCCCAGCAAGTTAACTGGACAGTCAGGTATGACAGTGAATGAGTGAGTCCCTATGTAATGTCCCCGTGGTGTGTCAATAGGGATAGGTACAGTGGAGTAAGCTTTTGTGGGTATCCCATTGATTCTCATTGAAGGAGCGGACTTTCTCAGGGGCCCATGGTACTGGTCCCTGCACAGAACACTGGTGGTGGCCCCGCTGTCAATCAGGAATGGGACACTTGTTCCATTGACACCTAGATTGATCATTGGGGGTTCCTTCCAGTGTTCTGTGAGCTGCATGAAAGTCGGGACACCCTCCTCCGGGCCCCGTCAGCGGGGCTGTCCCTACCAGTCAATCTGGAACCTTGGGGGGTCCCTGGGAACGTTGCTAAGGGGGGCAGATTCAGTTGATGGCTGCCTAGGTTTGTTAAGGGGGTAGGGGCAGTCCCTAGCCCAGTGTCCATCCTTGCCACAGTTAAAGCAGGATGTATGTCGTCTGTTTGGAGGTGCAGGGGACCCCTATTATGTGGGGTGTCCCGCTGGGGGCGAGGGTTCCTGTGTTGCCTCCGGAGGTTCTGAAAACTGTGGGTCAGTACGTTTTGAGTAGTCTTTTTAATGTCAAAACAGCCTGCTGCTTCCTTCTCATATAAATGTTTACTGAATTCCTCAATGTTGTTTGAGGTCCAACTAGAAACACTTTGTTTTACTGTCAAGGTCACAGAAGGCAGCAGGTTGTTTATAAATGTGGAAATAAGTAAGCTGTCAGTATTTACTAGGGTGAGACCTGCTTCCTCTGACCAGCATTTTTTTTAAATCTCTTCCAGAATTCAGTCACATTCTCACTAGGTTTCTGTTTGCAAGCTACTGCTAGGGACGAGCGGGTTTTAAACACTGCGTCCAGATGTTCACTCAGTTCATCCCACTAAATTGTCTAGCCAGGGGTTAACAAGGTAGTAATTTGTAGGGGAGACACGAGCAACATATTCCTTGCAGGTCTCTCCCGGGAGGGGAGGGGGGTATTCAGTCTCTTTACTCTGATCTGATCCCATATTACCAATAAGTAACTAACGTGTCTAAACTGAATTAATAACAATCTTTATCATAAAAAAAACATAGATTGTTCCAAACACAGTGTCATATAGTGCGTGTACACTTACCACCCACGCAATATATTTCTAAAAGAATTCACAAATAACAGGGAAGGGGAACAATAGTCTATGTATGCATTCAGCTGATCTGATCATAGATCATTGGTAACATGTGGGAGTGCATATTCCCTACACAAACTACCGGGAACAGAAAACAACAACAGTACAACTTGTGATACCAAATGTACGTACACTTACCACCCGTACAATTAATATCTCTGCAATCGTGGACAATGTTATTTGTTACAAATCAACTTTCAAATGTACTTAAAATCACTGTAAACAACAATGTCCTCTGACACTCAGCGTCCGTGCACTTACCACCCGTTCACTGAGTGTCCTTAATAGAAAAATTACAATATGAGTACTTATAAGACAGACATACAAATATTTAGGTGATCAAATCGAGGAGGCGTTGTTATTTGGACCCCTGGTCCATCTATGGTATCCCGGATACCTGTTTATGGCGCCTTAAGAACGGACCCCTGGTCCTTCTATGGTATCCCTGATACCTGTTTATGGCGCCTTAGAAAATCCTTTACATAAAACTACGTAACATAAAGTCCCGGACTTAAATATTACCTTGTCACGTGTTCCCGGAACACGGAGTGAGTTCAGATCCAGTAGATGGTCGCAATCCCTTAGCGGACAAGACAGACAACAAAATTCTCTATCTTACCGATCAGGGGACGATCAGCTGGATCCCGGCATCGAGCTCCCAAATTGTAAGGATTATATCTCTGAACCACCTCGATTTGATGACCCCTTAGGTACCCGTGAGAGTAACTCTTAACACAAAGAGTAAGCACGCAGCTGTAGTTAAGAATCACTCTGTTTATTGTAAAAATTACAGCGTACTATATAGATAAGAAACATGGGTGTATACAATATGTGCAAGCATATGATTGGATAAATAGAAGTAGCATACGACATTACATGCAGGATGTCATACAGCATGAGGACATCATGAGCTCTATGTCCATATAGGGGCTTCCGTACACGGACAGGAGTACGTGTCGAAGCTAAGGCATAGTATCAGTGTGGGATAACTTTGCAAGGTCATAACCACAATAGAAAACATCGAGACATTCTTGTCTTTGTAGCAATACAGCAAGAGAAGAACATAGACCCTTTAACCCTTCATTAGATAAGTGTCTTTGAACATAATATTGTTAAATATGGGAAAAGGGATATTAGAGCATTTGGAGTGTAGGATGAAATAAATCCCTAAAGGTAAGACCTGTGTACTTGGAAGAGATAAGTAGCTAATTACTGATATAGGTAAAAAGCACAGTGAGGGAATAAAAATGCAGATTAGGAGCATCTATACCTCCTTTGGTCCGAGTGGATTTTAATTTAGTCAGGGAGATTGTGGTGCGCTTCTGTCGCCACATAAAATGTTAGGTCATATGGTCAAATCTAATTAAATCATAGGCAAGGAAGGTTTACCTATCTATCATAGAGGGATGACATTTTGGACAAAGTAGGAGTGTCATTTAATTTGTGAATTTGAGCGATCTGAAAAAATACGGTATGTGCTCCTAAATATTTAAATGAGATGGAAGTGATTCTGAAAGGTGCAATGGTAAGAATAGACTGCAAGAGGGCCAGTAGGGAACATAGAGAGAGGAGTTCAGATTTGACAATGTTGACTTTATAACCTGAAAAATTTCCAAATGTGGAAATAATATTCATGACTATGGGGATTGAGGAAAAAGAATTGCCAGCATATCATCTGCGAATAGTGATACTCTGAGGTCAACATTACCAATCAGAACCCCCGTCAAAGAGACTGATTAATGCATCCCTGTCTCATACCCTTCATAATGGGGAAGGGAGTTGAGAGATAATATTTGCAGGAGATCATTGAATGCAAGGCATAGTAAAGGGTACAAACAAGAGTTATAAAAGCTGGGGGGAAACCAAATTTTGGTAAAGTCTGGAATAAATGAGGCCACTTTATTAAATCGCCAACCTTTGTGGTGTCCAAAAATTGAAGACCATGTGGGCCAGTCTTGTCTGAAGAAGACAAATATTGGATCACCGAGAAGACCTTACGAATGTTAACCACTGAGAGTCATCCCTGCACAAAACCAGTCAGGTCTGTATGAATAATATGTGGCAGGATACGCTTAAGCCGATCAGCCATAATTTATATTAATAACTTGTAATCTAAATTTAGCAGGGAGATCGGTTGGTAGGATCCTGGTTGGGGAAGAATCCTACCTGGCATAGGAAGTAATTTTATGACAGTAGAATTCAAATACAGAGTTAGCAAGTTTTTAGTAAGAATACAGTTATAAACTGCAACCAGAGTAGGCACAATTTGTGGAGCTAATAATTTTTAAAATGCCGAGAGCAATCCAGTCCAGGAGCTTTTGAGGATTTAAGAAATGTAATCACTATATTAATTTCATCTACAGTAATTTCATCTACAGTAATCTCTCCAGTTAGATTAGTGAGTAAAACTGTGATTACTTGTGGCAGGGATTAACATTCCCAAAGAAGAGAAGAGCTAGAAGAACCAGAGAGTGCATTTCAGGTGATGGAGTTGTCAAAAACATTAGAGGGTTTGGAGGGAAATGTATATGCAGAAGAATATAATTGGGCATAGAAAGTCTGCATAATTTCTGTCACCTCTTGATTATTAATGATGATGGGACTGCCTAAGAAGGTGCACTACCATAGGTGGCCGGATACCATTTATTAGGTTCCTCAAGAGCTTACTTGTCTTGTTACCAAATCTGTGAAAATGCTAATTAACCATGAATACATATTGATCACCCATGATATGAAGAAATACATCAAAATGTATTTGAGCGGTTTCATAAGCATGTTTAATTGTGCGGGAAGGGTGTAACTTAAATTCCTGGCAAGTGTCAGAAAGTGTTTGATGAAGGGTGAGATAAAATTAGACCTCTCAGTGC
Source organism: Pseudophryne corroboree (assembly GCF_028390025.1). Taxonomy (NCBI): domain Eukaryota; kingdom Metazoa; phylum Chordata; class Amphibia; order Anura; family Myobatrachidae; genus Pseudophryne; species Pseudophryne corroboree. The sequence goes on from NC_086449.1 coordinate 398,818,206, forward strand.
TGCCTTAGTGACTTGCCAGAAGAGAAGGGGGTCAGAGGTAGCAGACAATTCATTATGAAGCTTCTAATCATTCCAAGCCATGCTTACGTGATCCTGGAATTTTTGGGGTTGGGGTTGGTAGGGAATCATCATAAGCTACAGAGACCCCTATCATCAGTGTTTTGAAACTAAACCAAGTCAGAGCATGATCAGAAAGTGAAATTGGTTGAATCGCAGCTTTCGCCACTTTAGGAAGAAGGGAATAAGAAATGAGATAGTAATCAATCCATGATAAGGTATTATGGGCAGCTGAGAGGCAACTACTTCCTTGTTCCTTTTTGGTAGGATGAAGAACTCTCCAGATGTCAATGAGTTGAAAAGACTTGGAAAAATGGGGAATACCTAGGCTGGGAAGGAAGTGTGTGCTGCTGGAAGGATTAGATCAATCTAAATAAAGGAAGTTGACCAAGTTAGAATTCCCACAATGAGAGGAATGTTGGTATGAATAGATAACACAGCAATCAGTTAATAAAATAAAGATTTTTTTTCTCTATATTCATGGCATAAATGTTACATAGATGATATGGGGCATCATCTCTGGTAACATGAGCCAGGACAAAGCACCCCTCAGTATCTGGAGTTGTATTGACCATTTGTAAACTGAGTTGACATTAAGCCATTATCACTACACTTCGAGACTTAGAATTAAACAGTGCAGCTGAAAGCACGGACCATTACAGTTTGGTAGGTTCATGGGGTTTGAGATGTGTTTCCTGCAGAAATGCAATGTCTACTTTCTGCTTAGTGAGATATAGAAGGATCTTGCGTTGCTTTGCAGGAGCGTTAAATCCACCTACATTGAGAGTATCTAGCCGGAGTTCTTGAGTAGGCACACAAAATAAAATGTGAGTATATACAGCAAGAGCATGATTGCCATTGCAGGATAGAGTAACACCGAGGGGGAGAGGGAGGGAGTGTGTGTGTGTGTGTGTGTGTGTGTGGGGGGGGGGGGGGGGGGACATAGGTAATAATAATAAACATTTAAAAAAAACATATTGCTAGGAGCAGTTAAAAGTAGTATAAGTAAAATTAATACTCCCTGGAGGACATCAGAGAAAACTACACAAAACATGTGGGAATATAATCCGGGCTCACACCTCTCAGAGAGTTGCCCAATGTGTGAAACATGGGGAGTGATCACCTTATAAAAAGCAGCGCATTTGCTCATAGAGGCCTAAAATAAGGAGTAGTCATAAATGCAACATAATAATACTATTAGAATATAAAAATATATGGGTTGGGTATACATACTGGCAGAGGGGAGGGGCAGCAGAATGAATCCCCTTGTGGGCTCGGTGGCCATCTGCACTCACCACAGGTTCTATTCCCACTCTATGGGTGTTGTGGACACCCACGAGTGGGAATAGTCCCTGTTGGTTGGCATGCCGACCGTCAGGATAGTGAGAGGGCGATAGGCACTGGTATTGTGATTGCCAGTCTCCTGTCCTCCGGTCACATAACTGCATTCCAAATATATATATTTATATATATATATATATATATATATATATTCCGAGTTGTTCGCTCGCTAGCTACTTTTAGCAGCAATGCAAACGCAAAGCCACCACTCTCTGGGAGTGTATCTTAGCATAGCAGAATTGCTAACAAAAGATTAGCTATTCTGCTATTAAATATTTCCTTGCAGTTTCTGAGTAGCTCCAGACCTACTCCTAGATTGCGATCACCTTAATCCGTTTAGTTCCTAGTTTGATGTCACAAACACGCCTTGCGTTCGGCCAGCCACTCCCCCGTTTCTCCAGCCACTCCTGCGTTTTCTGCTGGCACGCCTGCATTTTTTAGCACACTCCCGGAAAACGCTCAGTTACCACCCAGAAACACCCACTTCCTGTCAATCATTCTCCGATCAACAGAACGACTGAAAAACTTAGTTCGCCCGTGAGTAAAATAGCATAGTTTTGTGTAAAATTGCTTAGCGCGTGCGCCCTGTGGTGCATACGCATGTGCAGAACTGACGGATTTTAGCCTATTAGCAATTCTGCTAAAAATAGCAGCTAGCAAACAACTCGGAATGACCACCATAGTGTACACTAAGGAATGCACATTTGTGTGACATCAGACATTGTATAGAACATAATAATGAAACCTGAGGCAATCAATCACCATGAATACAACAGAGTCACTGAAAGTCAGGTGCTGGAGGATAGAGGATCAGGAATATCACAGGGATTGTCTTCATCTAAATAAGCCATTGCATCATCCAGAGACAAAAAGTCCTTAAAGGAGTCACCCTCATAAAGACATAGTCTGGCTGGGTAGAGCAAGGCAAACTTTCTTTTATATTTTTACCAATTGCAAGCAGATTGGAGAGAACGCCTTGCATGCAAGTGAGAGTTCCACTGAGAAATCCTGAAATAAGTAAAGTTTTTGGTTTTCCCACAAAATGGATTGTTGTTTTCTGGAGGCCTTCCAGAAAGCAAGCTTATGCAGGTAATTGAGACACCTTAAAAAAAAGTAACACATTGACAGGCCTCAGATGACCGGAGAAGGGGGCTAACTCTGTGGACCCTCTGGACCACTAATGGGGCTAACTCTGTGGACCCTCTGGACCACCTCTGTGGATCCTCTGGACCATCAGTAATCACCAGGAGGTAAGGCAATGTGGAACAAATAAAATGTGATAAAGCCAGGCCTTTCACTGACTCTGGTAAACCCACCAGCCAGATATTGTTTATGTGTGATCTGTTCTCAGTATCATCTAGCTTTGTACAAAGCTGGCACTGTAGTTCTCTTTTTCAAGCTTCTTAATAGTATGCTTTGCACAGCCATATCATGGCAAACAGCCATAATTATTTTCTCTGTGTCTATTACTTTGAGTGAGCTGCTGGAGTTGTGATATTATGTTCACAACATCCCGGGACAATAAAGGACCCAAAGTGGATGAAATGGCTTCAACCATATCATTATACAGTATGTAATGGGAGCATTAGGGGGGCGACACACCTGAGGGATGTCAGAATCCTGTTGCTCTGCTGCCACCTTCTTGGGAGCCGGCAATGCTGGTAATGTGATTGTGCTGGGTGCCATATTGGGTTCCGCCCTCTTCTTCTCCTGTCTGGTTGGTAGCTGCTTTGTGGGGGTGCCCGGGGCCAGTAATTTGTCCAATCGATTGCCAGGAGATAAGGGAGAGGTGATCGCTCCTGGATGGAAGCTGTCTCACAGCCATTAGAAGGGTCACACAACGGGGCTACTCTGGAGCTATGCTGCGGCACTGCTCATCACATGACACTAGAACCAGAAGTCCAACCTTTGGTCTTAATTTAGAATCAGTTTCAGCGTCAACTGCTGACCTTGAGTTTATAATATACTGCAAAAATATAAAAAAGTTATCTACTTTTTCAAGTTCTGTTTCTACCAGAATTTACATCTTTAAATGGTTAAAAATATAGTAACTGATCCAGATCTTAGCCAATGTTAACATCATTTACAGTATAAGATACAGTGATATAATATTCAAAGAAAATGTAACAACAATTCAAGTTGTTTGACTTGTATGTAATAAGATATAGAAAATTTTGCTTGCAGCAAGATGATGGATCACCAACTTATTCTTAATTCTATTATAGTGCCATGTAGCACATGATGATAAATAAAACTGAACAGTGCTACACTAGTGGTCTGACATATGTGCATTGTGATATAACATACTCTTTAGATCTATAACCAAAGATGGAAATACCTTTAAAGTTTTATAAATGTGAAAATGCTAAACCATTAATTTACAGTATATTGAATTACATCAGTTTTGACTCTTAGCTTATCATGAAGTAGATGGTGTTGCCCTGTGCACAATGATGGCAGACATTATCCTTTGATAATGTAAATACTGTTCTAATTGTAAACTATTAAGTAAACAGCTGTATATTGTTAACAAATCCTCCTGTAGCATACAGCACATTTCTGCTAAGAAGATGCTTTGTTGATTCAATTATTAAGGTATTTGGTTATTGTGGTTAACTAGAAAGGCAAGGTTATACAAATCACTGTCTACAATGTTTCAAAGTTGATTAGCTTGAGCTCGGATTTTGAGATTAATTTATCTGTAAAGCTTTTTTTCCACTTGAAAAGTGTATTAAATAATTGCTCAATTTATTCTGCACATATGATCAGACAGACAAATTCTTAAATTGTATCTTTTTCTCACAAACTTTCTCAAACTAACTTTGATTATTATATACTGCATCAAATAGTTAAATGTATAAGTGCTCAGTTTTTAAATAAGTATTACTCTTTATCACAGTTCAAGTATAAGATAAGATCTAAGAAACTAGGGAAAACTACTACTATTCTTTATTCAACAAGTATAGTATAGTATAGCTTTGCACTTTACAATTAGGAACACAGTAATAACAAACAGTTCTATTTTAAAATGAGGTAATGAAGTACTGCAATAAGATTGTCTTGTCTTTGAATAACTTCAATCTTTGCCATATGTTTCTAAAAATAAAAAAATGGAAATACTATTTACTTAGTAAACCCATTTCTCCGGGCTTCCAGCTTCGAAGAGGTTAAAAATGTGTTGCTCCAGAATTAAAATAAAATTATATTACTGTTGGTTGACAACAGCAAATTATTGCAGATCATTTAATTCCTATCTATTAGTGACAGTAATTTTCAATGCTGTCACTTATGTTGCATTTTTTTCATAGGAAAATGAAATGAAGACAATATTATTGAAAAAGTGGGTAGCATGATAAATTCATTAAATCCAACATAAGTCAATAAGCAAAGTTTGGGAATATAGCAGTAGCACAATACTAATATAATAAAGTTTTCATTTACAAATGAAAATGCTGGTGTGAAATGCTACTGTGTGTCAAGATACTGTAGCTGGAGATTGTAAAAAAAATCACATCTGCTTAACACATTTCAAAGTCTCATATATCAAGAAAACTTTACATAATTCAAGTTGAAGTATTATTAATACAATAATGTATATAATAATCAAGTATTAAAATTATATATATATACACACACACACACACACACACACACACACACACACACACACTACTGTGCAAAAGTTTTAGGCAGGTGTAGAATAATGCTGCCAAGTAAGACTGCTTTCAATCATAGAAGAGTTAATAGTTTATTTTTTATCAATTAACACTATTCAAAGTGAATGAACAGAAGATAACTCTAAATCAAACTAATATTTGGTATGACCACCCTGTGAATTCTTCTTGGTACACTTGCACAAAGTAAGAGATTTTGTAGGATAATAGTTAGGTGTATGATTAACCTATCAAACAGGTGATAATGATCATCATTTGCATATGTAGGTTAAAACATAGTCATTAACTGAAACAGAAAAAGCTGTGTAGGAGGCTTAAAACTTGGTAAGAAACAGCCAAACTCTGCTACAAATGTGAGGTTGTGGAAGACAGTTTCATGCCACAGATCATACCCCATGGCAAGACTAAGCACAGCAACAAGACACAAGGTAGTTATACTGTATCAGCAAGGTTTGTCCCATGCAAAGATTTCAAAGCAAACTGGGGGTTCAAAAAGGTGCTGTTGAGAGAAGCACAAAGAAACAGGCAATGTTGAGGACCATAAATACAGTGGTCATCCATGGAAACTTCCTCAGATAAAAGACACATCATGCTTACTTCCCTTAGAAAACTGAAGATGTACAACAGTGCCATCAGCTCAGAATTGGCAGAAACCAGTGGGACCCAGGTACACCCATCTACTGTTCAGAGACAACTGGCCAGAAGTGGGCTTAATGAAAGAATTGCAAGCTCTGACATGGAAACAAGACCAAGTTACTCATCTATGCACAAAAATGTAAGAACTGCGGTGCAGAAAAATGCCAGCATGTGCACTGGACTTATGAGTCAAAATTTGATATATTTGGTTTTAACAGAAGGCAGTTTGTTTGCCGAAGAGAAACATGGTGGAGGCTCTTTGCAAGATTGGGGCTGCATTTCAGCAAATGGACTTGGGTATTTGGTGAGGATTATTTGTGTCTTCAATGCAGAGAAATACAGACAGGAACTTATTCATCATGCAATACCATCAGGGAGACATTTGTTTGGCTCAAAATGTGTTCTGTGGCATGACAACTGTCATGCCTGAGGTCTGACTCTGGACAGTAGAGCTCTCAGGCGTAGGGGCAGAATGGTATGTAAACCTGGGAACTTTGATTAAGTTCTTGTACATTAACCAATATGTGGTATACTAGAGCATAGCCCTGAAGGCGTGACCCAAACAACAGAGATAGCAAAATAAAATAAGTCTTTTATTAAGCGGCAGTTGGCAATAGACTCAGATAATCAGTATCACAGAAAATGCAGTAACTTAGGCATAGGGACTGAGGCAATGCTATAGCAGATGTAACATTGATGGCAAGATGTAATATTGGATGTAGTATGAACCACTAATGAAGTCTCAATATGGGTGAGCATACAACAATGGGGGTAATTCCAAGTTGATCGCAGCAGGATTTTTGATAGCAATTGGGCAAAACCATGTGCACTGCAGGGGAGGCAGATATAACATGTGCAGAAAGAGTTAGATTTGGGTGGGTTATTTTATTTCTGTGCAGGGTAAATACTGGCTGCTTTATTTTTACACTGCAAATTAGATTGCAGATTGAACACACCCCACCCAAATCTAACTCTCTCTGCACATGTTATATCTGCCTCCCCTGCAGTGCACATGGTTTTGCCCAATTGCTAACAAAAATCCTGCTGCGATCAACTTGGAATTACCCCCAATAGACTAGATGCTGTGTGAACCCCTAATGAAGTCCCAACATAAATCAGCACATCAGAAGACTTGGATGCAGTGTAAACCACTGATAAAGTCCCAATTAGAATGAGCACAAGGTTACTGACCACTGAAGATAAGATGGATACCGATGATAATGGACATTGGTGCGGAGCACCACTGTAGCTTGAGATCAATGGCGGTACACAGGAGGAGCTAGAGATCGATGGCGGAACACTGATGGAGCTAGATATCGATGGTGGAACACTGATGGAGCTGAGTATCGATGGCGGAACACCAATGAAGCTCGAGATCGATGGCGGAACACCGATGGAGCTGAGAATCGATGTCGGAACACAGATGAACCAGGCAGAGCTGCAAGCTGGATGGAACTCAGGTCTCAGGACAGTGGAATCTCCTGGAGCAAGGTAACCTGCAAGCAGCTGAGCAAACAACCATACAGGGAATGACAATCATAGCACTGGCGGCTAGGCAGTCCTTACCCAGCATTCTTATAGCAACCAGTGTGCAGGGATTGGCTGGGATGATCAGCTGGATAGCAGGATGCTCCGGATAGGCTCACTGGAATCAGATGACTGGATCAAACATGGTAGCACCCATGTTTGGTTTTGGAGGGAAACTATGTTTGTGTCAATGTGGCTGCAGATCTGCGACACTATGCAGTGGACGCAGACCATGCTGATAGCAACTGGTCCTGGAGCATAGTGACAGCTTGGATAGGCACTTGAGAGGTAATAATGTCTGTTTAATTACCTGGACCATGACAACAACAACCCCAAACACACAGCAAATGTCATTAAGAACTATCTTCAGCATAAAGAAGCAAAATAGTCTTGGAAGTGATGATTTATCCCCACAGAGCACTGATCTCAATATCATCAAATCTGTCTGGGATTACATGAAGAAACAGAAGGATTTGAGCAAACCTACATCCACAGAAGATGTGTGGTTAGTTCACCAAGATGCTTGGGATAACCTACCTACCAAGATCATTAAAAAACTGTGTGCAAATGTACCTAGAAAAATTGCACATCACACACACACACCTATTTTATATATATATATATATATATATATATATATATATATATATATATATATATACACTGCTCAAAAAAATAAAAGGAACACTTAAACAACACAATGTAACTCCAAGTCAATCACACTTCTGTGAAATCTAACTGTCCACTTAGGAAGCAACACTGATTGACAATCAATTTCACATGCTGTTGTGCAAATGGAATAGACAACAGGTGGAAATTATAGGCAATTAGCAAGACCCCCCTAATAAATGAGTTGTTCTGCAGGTGGTGACCACAGACCACTTCTCAGCTCCTATGCTTTCTGGCTGATGTTTTGGTCACTTTTGAAAGCTGGCGGTGCTTTCACTCTAGTGGTAGCATGAGACTACAACCCACACAAGTGGCTCAGGTAGTGCAGCTCATCCAGGATGGCACATCAATGCGAGCTGTGGCAAGAAGGTTTGCTGTGTCTGTCAGCGTAGTGTCCAGAGCATGGAGGCGCTACCAGGAGACAGGCCAGTACATCAGGAGACGTGGAGGAGGGTGTAGGAGGGCAACAACCCAGCAGCAGGACCGCTACCTCCACCTTTGTGCAAGGAGGAACAGGAGGAGCACTGCCAGTGCCCTGCAAAATGACCTCCAGCAAGCCACAAATGTGCATGTGTCTACTCAAACGATTAGAAACAGACTCCATGAGGGTGGTATAAGGGCCTGATTTCAATTGAGCACATCTGGGACATCATGTCTCGCTCCATCCACCAATGCCACGTTGCACCACAGACTGTCCAGGAGTTGGTGGATGCTTTAGTCCAGGTCTGGGAGGAGATCCCTCAGGAAACCATCTGCCACCTCATCAGGAGCATGCCCAGGCATTGCAGGGAGGTCATACAGGCACATGGAGGCCACACACACTACTGAGCCTCATTTTGACTTGTTTTAAGGACATTACATCAAAGTTGGATCAGCCTGTAGTGTGTATCCTTTCCTGTAGATTTGTGTACACAAATCTACAGGAAAGCAACCAATAAAAATACGTTATTATCAGCAGATAGCTTCCATCCGACCCCTTTGAAGCGGGGTCTTCCCCTTTCACAGTTATTACGAGTAGTACGTATTACATCCAATATGGCGGAACTACCACGGGCACTTGAAGAAATGGGCACACGCTTTGCACAAAGGGGATATGCACAAAGTGAAATCAATGAGGCTATTACAACATGTTTGAATATTAAACGGGAGGATGCTTTGGTATCTAGAAAGAAGGATGCTACAACTGAACAAATTATTTTCTCCTCTACTTATTCTATAGCCTCAAGACATATTCGTGATGTCATACTTAAACATTGGCATATCATCCAGGCTGATGCGACCATAGGAACATTATGCAAGAATAATCCACTTTTTTGCTACAAGAGGAGCAAGAACATTAAGGATATCATAGCACCATCAGATATTGGTCCCATCAGATCCAAGTGTTGGTTACAACCCAAGCTGGGTGTTTTTAAATGCCATGGGTGTGCAAACTGCAACTTTTTGACATTAGGAGATTCCTTTTTTGATCACCAGAATGGCAAGAGATTTAAAATAAAGCATCATCTGGACTGTAATAGTCGCTATGTTGTATATCTCATATCCTGTCCTTGCCATCTGTTTTATGTTGGGAAAACGATAAGGACACTAAAGGAGAGAATCTCAATGCACCGTTCTTCCATAAAAAAAAGCCTATGTTACACTGGATTTAAACACACCTCCTGTGGCCAAACATTTCGTGAACGAGTGGACACACTATTAAAGATTTCCATTGTATGCCAATAGATTGTCCCCCCCCCACTTAGACGAGGGGGTGACCATGGATGTATTTTACTTCAGCGTGAAGCCCATTGGATAGCCCGACTTAATTCAGTTGCACCTAACGGACTCAATGAAAGTCAGGGGTTTGGTTGCTTTCTGTAGCGTGAATGTTTTATTAGAAACTCTCCATAACCTGGATGAATTACTTTTGTCCTATTCAGGTTTTCCGGTTCTATTTAATTATCACTTTTTTGTTTATTATGTTTGGGTTTGTCTATTATATCTGCCAGTATATAGAGAAACTGTAATTTAGTTGTTGTAGTTTATTGGGGCATTAAATATTTACTAAAACATTGCCCGTTATTAGATAGGGAACATAGATTGTAAGCTCCACTGGGGCAGGGACTGATGTGAATGAGCAAAATATTCTCTGTAAAGCGCTGCGGAATATGTGTGCGCTATATAAATAACTGGTAATAAATAATAATAAATAATAATAATAATATACCGTGCTTTGGTTGTCATGGTAACACATTATTTTGTTTGGGCTGTGACATGGCCAAAAATGGGGGCGGAGTCATGGAGCCTGCATTGCCAGCTCAGTGGAGTGTTGGGGGAGTGGTAGTGTTAAGGTCACATGATCGGCTCTTTGGCCGCGTCACACTGCTGCTGGACCCGGCCGGATGTTGACAAGCGTCACTTCCAGTTACGGATGCGGCAGTGTTGCCGGACAGACACATGTGTGTTCTATCTTTAATCAGGTGAGCATGTTTTTTTCATTCCTGGCAGGTATAAGAGACACACTTTTACATCAGGTTGACTGTCCATGAGGAAGGTGCCTCTGTGAGCACCGAAACAGCTGTTGACCTACCACCTGTCTGTCACTGGAGGCTTGCACTATTTACAACTTTGGATATGGTGATATGATATAATGCAGTTTTTTGACACCCCATGTGCTTTATTCAATGTTTCTTGCCTCTGGTGTATTAAGATTTTTATATCTTGATAAAGATTTCGTTATGCAGTAATTTGGAGGTGCTGGTTTCTATTTCTTTGGGACTATTGCAACATATTATGTATCCAGCACTCCTAGTATGGACGATACTGTGTGCGGCAGGCTATACAACCATTATATATATATATATATATATATATATATATATATGTGTGTGTGTGTGTGTGTGTGTGTGTGTGTGTGTGTGCGTGCGTGTGTAATTAAAGTAAAACAAAACAACCATTATAAATTATAACATATATTATAAGACAGCACAGGGCCTTAAATGAATAGCAATGCAGATTTATCTATACCAGTGAGGCAGGTGAGGCATAGCCTTTCCTGTCATACTAATGTATACACCAGGGTTTTGACTATAAAGTATATTAAAAATACCTGCCTATTATTTGGCACATCTGTGATTAAAACTCATCAAATTTCCAGCAAACTCATCAAATTTCCAGCAGTGTATACTGCTGCATGTGTATAATGCCCACATGAACCCTTTGGCTTATATATTGTGTAAATCTGGCTCTGGTACTAGTCAGCGCCTCCTGAGCCATTTACCTCACTGCACATCCCTGATTTCTACATACAGTAAACTGACAATGAATTAACTAATTTTGATATAAACATAACTTAATATATTATATCAATCGCAAATATTTTCCCCAAATAATCTGCAAAATAGAAATTAAATCAATCAGCCATTTTGTAAATTGAATTTAAGTAATTAAATGTTTATCAGACTGAGGGCACTTCACCTGGAGGCCTCAATGAGTGGCCATAATTATGGGACCTTAAATTTCATTTTCAGGTGGAAAAAATACCATTTGCAGTTACTGTATACAGTATGCTGTCTCTGATCCTATAATAAAGAATGGGGAAAATAAATTCTCTCAAATAAAACAGTAGAGAATGTAACAGCAAATATCAAGTTTGAAAAGAAAACCATATAATTGTACATTCCTTGTTACCATTAATTAAAAGCAGGAGAAACCCATCATAGAGTATAGAAGCAATAAACCACAAGCCTGGTGCCTATAAAAGGTAAATAAATATATAACATAGTGTTTCAATATGTTACAGTGTTTCAAATTGAGATATATAAAAAATTAATAATGAGATCCTTCTAATTTGTGTTATGGAGGGGTTGGGTATGATAACCTGGTGCTCAGCATACAGAGGTTTAGAATCCCAGCAACAAAATCCCGATGTTAAAAATCCTAACAGATTTTGGTAAATATTGTAAACCTAACTCTATTCTTAACCTAACCCACCCCTCCAGCAGCCTAACCTTAACAGTTCCTTTGGCAACCTAACCCTAGCCTTACCCTCCCGCAACTTAACCCATATGCTCCCCTAGTGCATAACCTTTACCCCAAACCTAGCCCTAACTTCAATACTTATCATCGGAATCTGTTGTTTTTATATGCATTGAGATTCCTCTGTTGAGATTCTGACTGTGGGCATACCAAGCACCAGGATATTAACTACATCCTTAATAAAGACATGGCTGATGCCCTTTGTTTACTCCTGTTGCAGAGAACTGCTTGTGAGTGGACCCCCTCCAGAACTTAGAGGTGAGGAAAGAAGATTAGAGAAATCTGCTTTTAGATAAGACCCTGGGTAGATTCTTAGGACATAATCAATGCAGACACTCACTTTCAGGTCAAAATCCAAAGTCTGTCAGAAAATAGATATTGTAAGAAAAGGTGGCTTTGCATTAAATTTAAATCAGAAGATAGTGCAGTAGTATCAATAAAGTGCAATTTAAGTGGATGGTTGGAATAACAATGTTGCTTCCTAGTTTGTGTGTTTACAAAGCACAGTTATTATTAGATAACTAAGGAGGCGATGAGAGACAAGCCTGGGTGGGCTAAATGTGGACCTTGATGGTATGCCACAGTAGGGTTTCGCAAAGTGATCATTGTTCCTGGCAAGCTGGTCCCTGAAAGGTGAAAAGTACCTGCTACTTGCTGTAGCCATGGTGTGGTCATCTGGAGTTTCACATGTGCACTACAAGACCTCAGGGGGAGGAGTAAGATATGCATTTCACCTGGCGACTTTCTCAAGTGGATACCTGCCATGTCCCAGCATTGTGCTGGGTATATGCTGAAGTTGATAAATCATTCATGTCCACGGATGATTAATGTCTTAATAGAGCTATCATGTATGGCCCTTTTGGAATTATCCATGTTGTCATCTGCCAAAGGTAGTTTTGCTAGTGACGAGTCATGGGATCCTCCAATTGGGTGGCTACTAAGAAGAGCATGCATGTGATCATTTGGGGTTTTGCACAAATAAGAGAGACCTGATGCTGTAGAACAGTGGACATGCCTAATTGTTGTATCATATTTGGGACTCACAGAGAGTTCTCAAGCATGCATGCATATACTGCATCAAATTATTGTGTGGGTTTTCTCTGGGTACTCTGTTTTCCTTCCACAATCCAAAAATATACTGAAAGGTTAATTTGCTCCTTACAAAAATCAACCCTAAAGTGTGCTTGTAGATGTGTTTAGGGCAGACTATATGGGCCAAGTGGTTCTTGATTTTAGTGTTTGTTATTTCAGTGTTTTTGTTTCTATGATATATATGTGGGGACGCTGTTGCCTAAATATACATGAGACACATGCTGTGAATAAGTTGTTGATTTTCTTAAAGATACATAAATAAGGTGTTTAAATTAGAGATGAGCGGGTTCGGTTCCTCGGGATCCGAGTCCCCCTAAACTTCACCCATTTTACGCGGTTCCGAGGTAGCCTCGGATCTTCCCGCCTTCCTCGGTTAACCAGAACGCACCCGAACGTCATCATCCCGCTGTCGGATTCTTGCGAGATTCGTATTCTATATAAGGAGCCATGCGTCGCCACCATTTTCACTTGTGCTTTGTAGATTGAACGGAGAGGATGTGGCAGCGTTCTCTCCCTGAAAAGCTCCGTAATCTGTGCTCAGTGTGCTGAAAATATCTGTGTTCAGTGTGCTGAAAATATCTACGTTCTCTGCCTGAAAAGTGAAAACGCATGCTGCAAATATCTGATCTGTGTGCTACATTGTGGGGACTGGGGACCACCAGTATATAATATATATACTTTTCTATAGCTTCTATACTGCTTGTCAGGACACATGGTCACGGTTACACCACTCTGTACTGACATACAATTATATATATACTTTTCTATAGCTTCTATACTGCTTGTCAGGACACACATGTGTCACAGTTACACTGCTCTGTACTGATCTATACAATAATTTTAAATCATTTTCTATAGCTTCTATACTGCTTGTCAGGACATACATGTGTCACAGTTACACCGCTCTGTACTGAATTATATACAATAATTTTAAATCATTTTCTATAGCTTCTATACTGCTTGTCAGGACACATATGTGTCACAGTTACACCGCTCTGTACTGATATATACAATAATTTTAAATCATTTTCTATAGCTTCTATACTGCTTGTCAGGACACATGGTCACAGTTACACTGCTCTGTACTGATATACAGTAATATATATACTTTTCTATAGCTTCTATACTGCTTGTCAGGACACACATGTGTCACAGTTACACCGCTCTGTACTGATATATATATTAATTTTAAATCATTTTCTATAGCTTCTTTACTGCTTGTCAGGACACACATGTGTCACAGTTACACTGCTCTGTACTGATCTATACAATAATTTTAAATCATTTTCTATAGCTTCTATACTGCTTGTCAGGACATACATGTGTCACAGTTACACCACTCTGTACTGAATTATATACAATAATTTTAAATCATTTTCTATAGTTTCTATACTGCTTGTCAGGACACACATGTGTCACAGTTACACCGCTCTGTACTGAATTATATACAATAATTTTAAACTGCCCAGATCCTGCAGTTTTTTGGCCACCTGGAACTTATCTCTATATTGTTTACTGGTGTAGATATGCTTAGTTACCCTGTACTTGTCCTATATCGTCTTCAACTGTAAGTCACTGTTTTCCTGTTTTGACTATCTGCATATGTACTCTGTAATTGGGCACTGCGGAACCCTTGTGGCACCATATAAAGGATAATAATAATAAATATAGCTACTATACTGCTTGTCAGGACACAAATGTGTCACAGTTACACCGCTCTGTACTGATATATATATTAATTTTAAATAATTTTCTATAGCATCTATACTGATTATCAGGACACACATGTGTCAGTTACACCACTCTGTACTGAATTATATACAATAATTTTAAAACATTTTCTATAGCGTCTATACTGCTTGTCAGGACACACATGTGTCACAGTTACACCGCTCTGTACTGAATTATATACAATAATTTTAAATAATTTTCTATAGCTTCTATACTGCTTGTCAGGACACACATGTGTCACAGTTACACCGCTCTGTACTGAATTATATACAATAATTTTAAATAATTTTCTATAGCTTCTATACTGCTTGTCAGGACACATGGGTCACAGTTACACCGCTCTGTACTGATATATACAGTAATATATATACTTTTCTATAGCTTCTATACTGCTTGTCAGGAGTGGACACACATGTCACAGTTACACCGCTCTGTACTGATATATACAGTAATATATAGACTTTTCTATAGCTTCTATACTGCTTGTCAGGACACACATGTGTCACAGTTACACCGCTCTGTACTACTACTGATATACAGTAATATATATACTTTTCTATAGTTTCTATACTGCTTGTCAGGACACATGGGTCACAGTTACACCGCTGTCTGTACTGATATATACAATAATATATATACTTTTCTATAGCTTCTAGTATTACAGTGCAGCATTTTGGTGAATAACAGTATATAGTTGTACAGTAGGCCATTGCTGTATCTTGCAGCTCTGTGTCACTGCAAGTATCCATCCATTCCATTTTCTTCCAGTGATTTGGACCAATAATACCATTGATTAGAACAAATAATTCCTGTGATATTGAGGTGTTTGTGTCACTTAGCTTAGCCGCCCAGCGACCACAGTGCACCTTTTTTTTCTCTTTTCTTTGCATCATGTGCTGTTTGGGGCCAATTTTTTTAAGTGCCATCCTGTCTGACACTTCCGTATATGTCCAGTGGTACTGCCATTTGATATAATTCCCATCATTACTGCCATTTAATTCCAGTGATTTTGTCATTTTCTTCCAGTGATTTGGACCAATAATACCATTGATTAGAATGAATAATTCCTGTGATATTGAGGTGTTTGTGTCGCTTAGCTTAGCCTCCCAGCGACCACAGTGCACCTCTTTTTCTCTTTTTTTTTGCATCATGTGCTGTTTGGGGCCAATTTTTTTAAGTGCCATCCTGTCTGACACTTCCGTATATGTCCAGTGGTACTGCCATTTGATATAATTCCCAACATTACTGACATTTAATTCCAGTGATTTTGTCATTTTCTTCCAGTGATTTGGACCAATAATACCATTGATTAGAATGAATAATTCCAGTGATTTTGTCATTTTCTTCCAGTGATTTGGACCAATAATACCATTGATTAGAACGAATAATTCCTGTGATATTGAGGTGTTTGTGTCGCTTAGCTTAGCCGTCCAGCGACCACAGTGCACCTCTTTTTCTCTTTTCTTTGCATCATGTGCTGTTTGAGGCCAATTTTTTGAAGTGCCATCCTGTCTGACACTGCAGTGCCACTCCTAGATGGGCCAGGTGTTTGTGCCGCCCTCTTGGGTCACTTTGCTTAGTCATCCAGCGACCTTGGTGCAATTTTTAGGACTAAAAATAGTATTGTGAGGTGTTCAGAATAGACTGGAAATGAGTGGAAATTATGGTTATTCAGGTTAATAATACTATAGGATCAAAATTACCCCCAAATTCTATGATGTAAGCTGTTTTTGAAGAGTTTTTGAAAAAAAACACCCGAATCCAAAACACGCCCGAATCCGACAAAAAAATTTCAGGGAGGTTTTGACAAAATGCGTCTGAATCCAAAACACGGCCGCTGAACCGAATCCAAAACCAAAAAACAAAACCCGAAAAATGTCCGGTGCACATCTCTAGTTTAAACATGCTCACTAAATATAATGTAAAATATAAAACCACAAAATAAATAGAAAAATAATAATTTGAAGAAATTATATGTGCATGGGAAATAAATGTAAGGCATAAGATATAATACGCATACCTAAAAAGTGGAAAATTATTCTGATACTAAAATGTACTAAGTGCTGGAGTGAGAGTACAATAAGGATTATTGGTATGATAGTACAATAAGGATTAGGGGTAAAACAGTATTCATATGTTTATGAAATAGTGATAATAAATTTGAAAGTGACACCATATGGATAATAATATATAAGATGTGTTATAAAGTTATAAAAAAAAGTGAATTCGTTTTAGTGAAGTGAAACTGAAAGATTGAAATGATTGGCAACAACGTGAAGAAGCACAGTAACATAAATTAGAGGGATTCACTGAAATTTAACATTACATTAAACTATTAGGAGTGACCATATTTTATCTCAAAGTCCATTGGCTTTCTTTATGAAGTACAGTAACTACTTAATGAGATCACCTCCATGTTTATATTCTACACTAATGACAATTTATTTATGAAGCATCTCTATTTTGCTTTTAGTTATCATCCATGGGGTTATATGTCACTCTCCCTACCCCCCATATGATTAGTTACTTAGATATGGACAAATGTACTCTTCATTTGAGTAGACAATACTGGTCAAATGACACTGTCCAGGAGCTACACCCATGATTTGTTAATAGTGCTACCAATAATGCACACAGTACTGTGATTGGCCAAGAGGAGACATTTAACTTATGCACCATTGGACCAAAATATTCAGACATATTACAGTCTAGATGCACCACCTGGAGAGTCCAAGAGTCTTTATGGTATGGTGGAATCTCAACAAGTGGCATCTGAAGGTAGAAAGGGGGACCAGAGTACTGTTGTAGCCCTTGCATTGCTTAAACAGTCCCTCAGTGCAAACAGCAGAATCACTTGCCATAAGCTGGTATGGGAGAAAAGACACTCCATGCCAGATGAGGCCTCCCTTTTAAAAATTCCACAGACATATGGGGAGGGGATCTTGTGTTGGTCTTATACAACCTCCACAGAGATACCAGAGATCTCCCTCCATGGAATGATAATGCAGGATAATACAGGATTCAGCACTGGTCAAAGAGCTCTAAAAGGCATGAAGAGCAGAAGCTATATGATGGAAAGTGGGTCTGGGAGTTATGGCTTTATCGAGAGGGTGCTGAGGAGGCTGCAAGCTTCCATAAGCACCACACCACTGAAAACCTGGATGATGGATGCTCCTGGTCTGCAGGGGAGATGAGGACCTATGAATGGACCAATAGGGGCAAAATTATAAGTTCCCTTAATAGTAGAGATCATCCAGCTACTGTAGTTGTACTGTGTACAGGGTTATCGTTTTTACAAAAGACTAGGAACCAGAACATTTATAAAGTTTCTATTTCTTCTAATTACAACTTGAACTTTAGTTTTAAAAGGTCATTTTCAAATTCTATCTTGTTTTAATATTTTATAATTAAGGATTTTTCTATTTTTCTTTTTTTTATTGGTTAGTATAAACTTATTGTATTGTTTACCAGATGTGCCTTTGGAGATAAAAAGAGAATCACAATCTAGATGTAGAATTTTTATAGGCTTCAGGAAGAAGGTTTTTTTTAGGGTATTCTCTTTTCTCAAAATGTTTGTACTTCTTACTGGCTTTATATTTGCTAAATTGCCTAATGAAGAAAGATTGCAATTAATCCTATTAAATGGACTAAAGGCAATGTTAAGCAACTGTGGTCTGTGGTGAGCACTAAAAAATGTTAGAAAATTGCTTGTGCGGACGGGTTTCCCAAAATTATTACTAAAAAAAAATTGTATTTTTCACAGAGAGAGAGAGAGGTTAAAAAAATAAACCTTAGTGTGACTAAACATTTTAAGTTAATATATGATTTCAGTCATTTGTATTATTAAGAAAGGTGTTAATGTTGTGAGATGAGTGATCCTCATACCAAATAATAAATGCTGTAGATCATACAGTATGTGTAATGGCTGTTGCATATCAGATTTGCAGAATAAGGACTAAAGATGTATCCGCATATACCTTTTCTCTAATCGCACCAATTAGCCTTGCTTTGTGTACCATTGACCTTGCAAATTAATAGCACCAAGCCTCTTTTTTTTCTCAAAATTGGCATCTAGTTTGCACCATTAAAGTGACAAAACTACATTTCAAGCATATACAGACCACTAGGGCTTGCAGTGCTTGAACCTTTGTGTGCGACTCAATCTCAAATCTGTTCAAAAATGGTTCCTCACACCACATTTCTTTATGATTAGTCTGTGACTTTGTACATGTTATACAAATTCCTTTATGACAAAAGTGGAAACCTAGCATCTATGTTATACTGTTACACTTTTGTTGCCTGTGACAAGATTCTAAGTTGCATCAGTTCTTTAACACCACGTTACAAAAAGATTCCACATGTATGAGAGCACACCTGTGTTCAAGAAGAAATATTTTTTCAGTTTGTCCCATGTACTGGTTAGCTAAACTAGATGCAAATCCAGTGCTCATGGCCATTCTCATGACCTTAAATAAAACCAAGAATCAAATAAAAAAATAGTTGTGCTAAAGGAAAAAATTAAATAGCATCCATCAGAAATATACATAACCCTTCCGTGACCCTCTCATCTTCTAAAATAAATATTTATATCCTTTATCATGTGAGGTATGAATACTCAGTACAAGGCTTGTAGATAGAGGGAAATAAATCTGTAGGACTCCTTCCACTTAATGTCCTTGATAATGTTCAAGATGTGCATGGTATATTTGATCTAATGGGGAATACATCTTTTAGATGGTAATCAACAATATGTGATAGATTTTAGATAAGATACAGAATTCCCGAAAAACAAGGTTTCCCAGTAGTACAAGAAGGGGCTTATGAATTTTTGGAAAGTGAAAAAAATTGTTATTTTAGGAAAATTGATCAATAAGAAAGCCTCTTTAAATATTCCTCCCCCATGAAGAGCCCCTTCTAACATAATTTTAAGGTAATAGCAGAAGTCTGATCTTTATCTAATAACTGATTAAAAGTCTTGTCATCTAACTGTCTTAAAAGCTTCAGTGATTTATACCTCCAGGCCTATTATCTCAAGGCCTCAACCTTTAGTTTTAAATACAGTGCAAGATCCTATTTTCCCATTTGCTCAAGATAGATTTTTTTAGGCTTTCAAGTTGTACAGTGTTGTTTGATTTTTTTCAATGTTATTTAATACAAATACATAAGACATTATTTAATTGATCTAATTAGTCAAATTTGGATTTGTTTTGAAGATCATTTTAGCAAAGTTATCTGTCTCAGACTGGTAATTAATCTCATAAATGTTGACTTCCACTGTTACTGACATGCCTTAGGTTTTCTAATAATGACAAGCTACCAATAATGGAATCATACAAAAGTATGGGACAAGTATATACATTTTTAAGTTAATATTTATGTTAGCAAAATATCTTTTGCAACATAACTTTCTTACATATTGTTTAGCAAATCATTAGGAGAACACTATTTCTAATATTGCCCATACCCACAGCACCGTTATTGGGTTTCTGTCTAGCATTTATCTAAAGAGATAAACTAATGGTTTCTTCATTACCATCAGCTGCATGAAAGCATCCATAGTCTGCATATACTGTACTTATATCATGGCTGCCTTTTATTGATGGAAACACAAACTATATGGGAATAGCAATAATCTAAATAATTACTTAAATACAATGATCCTAATAATTGTGGGACTGGCAATAAAGCAACCAAAGATGTTTAATTTAGTGTAAAAGGACCGTATATGAAATAAAACAAAACAAAATTCAAATCAGTACTTATACTGTACTGCATAATATTCAAGAAAACATCACAAATTCTACTATTGAAAAATAGATACCAGGAATATATTAGTCATATATCCATCTGAACTGTAATAAAGAAATATTGGACATACTCTAGAGCAGTGGATCTCAAACTGTTTTGAATCACGGCACCCCAGAGTATCAGAATTTTTTTCACAGCACCCCTAGGCCAACAGTTTCTTGTTGAGAAATTTAGAAAACAAATTAAACTAAGTAAATTGTGTTTATGTCATCCTTAGGTTCAGTTATGTGGTGAGGGACATGATTTGCTTCTGTTTGTCCACATATTTTATGATTGGCAATCACCAGCTCTGGTTTTGCTTATTATAGTGACCATAAATAAATTAAATTGGTCCTGGACCACCAATCCAAGGAACCACTGCAAGTGCCCTGAGGCACACAGTTTGAGAACCCCTGCTCTAGATAAATAATTTCCAGTGTCTATCTTATGCTGTTATAAAATTGCTATCTGTGCTTTTCTGAAAGTGAGTCTAAAGTCATAATTGGGCACTAATCCAAAACTGGGCTTGTGAGGGGTACAGAGGGGGAGGAGCCAACTGCACACCTTTGACATTTAAAGTGCCAGGCTCCACTCACTCACCATCTATACCCAATGTATACACACCAGTGTCCCCCAATTGGATGAAGGAGAAATATAGATACATGACAATAGACACATTGTAGTGAATCAACTTTCCAGTGTATTTAATGTTTAAATGAATCATTGAAGTAGCCAAATGTCAATGTATCTATTTTGAACTGCAACTATTGTAAAGAACTGCAAGTGTCAATAGCATCTACCAGATTAAATAAAAATACAAGGTTTAAGAACAAAAACCTGACATCTTATAGTCAGTACTTCCTCCAGTGTAAAGATTAATTTTGAATTAATTCATGGGATGATTGCAAACTTCTGACACTTTATAGTGAGCACTTCCTCTGGTGTCAGAGGGTCAAGTGAACATACATTGACATACTGTATCTGCACAAACAGTACATTGAGTGGCAACTATTGTAACTAATTTTAAGGTTCACTTATGTGAGCTGTGATATCAAATACTGCTCAAAAAACTTTACTAATTGGATGACACTAACAGGCATATCATGGTGAGATTTATCTCTAGTACCCGCAGAGTGCAATAATATTGATTGGACAACAACAGACATGTAATGGTGAGATTTGCCTCCAGTGCCTGTAGAGAGCCACAATAAAAGACAGAGTATAAAACTCCTAGAGTACATCTGAATAAGATCAGTAACATAAAACTATTGAAGAACAGATAATTGCCAATTCATTTATTCATTGCAAGTGACATCGGTCACTTTACATGATTGTAGATGCATGACACAATTGAATTTAGCTCGCTATAAGTCAAAAAAGAAAATTTGTTGTCAACAACAGACACATATTAGTGAGTGACATCTCAAGTGTCTTTTCTTTAAGGAGAATAATATTTCACATTATTCAATTAACAAATCTAATAGGTGACCATTATGACATTCCTGGCATATGGGGCTGTATACTGCATGAAAGATATTATTTTGAGCTTCTTTCTCAATACCCATACAGCAGGTACAGGTATCCATTATTGTAATATATACGAAGTACTAACTACAGTACATATTGGTCCTTATTCCTTTAAAATCACAGAGAACATCTCATTAAATGATTGCCAACAATCCTGTTTCTGTTGGAGTAGTACATCTCCAATAGTTACATTTTGGGAGAAACAAAAAAACATTGAATTTGAATAATAATAACAAAGACATACAGGAACTGGGTACACGGTTCAGTTTTTAGTTCACAATATTTTCATTTTTTTTATTTACTGTATTATATTTTAACCAATATTTTGCTGTTTTGACTTATTTAAACAAATGATCTTAATATGGAATAATATAAGTTACATTTTAAATAGAATTTTCTTGTTTAGTGCACCAGATTCAGATGCTTTACCTGCTTTCCATTATTCTAATATAGTAACACTGCATCTAATTATTTTGTAAATTTATGAATGGTGTGTGATGTCATATCAATTAATGTTTTTTTAAGGCTATTTTAATTATATAATACCTGGTGTGGTTTTATGACTTCCCCACAGGTAGTAACCAAGGTATATATTTAACGGATATATTTTTATAGCGCTGATCCCAAGTTTTTATTTAATAATTTGTTTTACTTTTCTTAAGGTGAATAACAGGGATCTTCCATCCCTAGTTTTACTTAAAACACTATTTTGGCATTGTATAAACAGCAAAAACTTCTGAATATATTAAAATAATTGAGTGATACTGTAATTCTCTGTTGGCTTGTTATCATCATCATTACACATTAGAACATCCCCCATATCCTTGTACAGAATATATTTCCCAAAATAAGGTCTGCATACCCCTGGCCAACAGTACTTTGCCTACATCTAAATTTCCAGTTGCCACCGAGTAACACCATCTCAGCTGTGGTCTGTATGGAAATTATTGAGACTGATTTGTTCACACCAAGCAGAATAGGTGCATGGCAGCGCTGTAGGATGGGATAGTTGGAGGGCTGTCTCAGCTACACATTCCCAGCACAGGAGTTGCCTGTGAGCCTTTACAGTGTAAAGATAAAGCTGTAAATTACGTTTCCTTTTTTGCCTAGGTCAAGCTTCGAGATGGAGTGTACCATCGAGCAAGGATATGCGATCAAGTTTTGTATTAAACTCGGGAAATCAGGTACCGAGATGCTTGCCATGCTTCAAAAGGCCTTCGGGGAATCCTTGTCCAAGGCTTAAGTTTATCGCTGGTTTAAATTCTTCGAGGAGTGCATAGAAGATGTTAAGGATGAACCACGCTCTGGACGACCTTCAACAAATGGGAAATGAGCAAAACGTGCACAAAGTGGGCAAAGTGTAGAACACTGACCATCGTTTGAGTGTTAGAATGGTAACATAAAGGTTGGGACTTCCAAAAACTATTGTGCAAGAGATCGTGACAAACAGATTAGCGATGCGAAAAGTGTGTGCCCGATTGGTTCCCAAGGTTTTGACTCATGATCAAAAAGACATGTGTGTGGTGATTTCCCAAGAACTTTTACAGCATGCACAAAGGGAGCCTAATTTTTTTGACAGAGTGATAACAGGTGATGAAACTTGGATCTTTGAGTACGATCTGGAGACCAAAAGGCAAAGCGCAGAGTGGCACACACCATGGTCACCTCGCCCCAAAAGAGGCCGAATGAGCAAATCAAAGACCAAATCCATGATCATTGTCTTTTGGACTCAAAGGGGGAGATTCAAATGTTTGAAAAGTCAGTTGGAAGTCTGTTTTTTCCTATCTAATAGACAGGGAAAAACAGACACACAACCAACTTTTCAAACATTTGAATCTCCCCCAAAGGGTGTGGTCCACAAAAAATTTCTACCTACCTGCCAAACTGTCAATTGTGCATTTTACACGGGAGTGCTCAATCAGTTGAGAAACAGGGTCCTCCACATCAGCAAGGAGATTGCTACTACCTGGGTTTTCCATCTCGACAATGCGCCAAGTCACACATCACTGCAAGTGAGGGATTTTTTGGCCAAGCACAATATGACAACACTGCCTTAACCACCCTATGGTCCAGATCTGGCCACAGTTTACTTCTTTTTCTTCCCCAGAGTCAAATGCGGCCTGAAAGGACACCATTTTCAGACTGTAGACAAAGTGGAAGTGACCGCGACAAGGGCACTCAAGGACATTGTGGTTAATGCCTTCCAGGAGGTGTACCAAGCTTGGCAGACATGCTGGCAATGGTGTATTGATGCTCAAGGGTCATACTTTAAAGTGTATTAACCCTATGTATCTGAAAGTTCATTAAAATATTTTTCACAGATTTAGTCTCATTACTTTCCGGTCAGACCCTGTGTATAAAACTGAGAGATATAACACTACTAATCAAAAAAAATTTACGCTGCTTTTATTTGCTTATGCGGGCCAAACACATGCACGGTTTTCTAATAGAACAAAACAAATTTAAGAACAGCAAAAGAGCATTGTACACATATTTAGCTAAATATAAAGATTACAATGATTTATTGCATACTTTCTATCTTAGTAGCACAGCTTTAAATGTATAGTAATGTTAAATACTGGTTTTACAGTTTAATAAAGATTATCTAGTCCAATGTCTATAACTATTGCTTATAAACTCAAATGGCACAAGCAAATGATTGCTGCCAGTTACAATTATACCTACCGTTCCAAGAGTTTGCCTGCGCTTCGCTCGCATGGATGTTAGTTTTTACTCAGCAGAACTTATTTTTAAAAGACAGTAGTGTCATGCCATTTAATATTGTGATGTATATTTTATACTGTAGACATTGATAACAAGATTTCTTTGTAAAACATATTGGCAATCTTTCCTTCAGGGATTAACACAAAAAGATGCTTGGGGTTACTTACTCATGAGCAAGCCTTGTGAAGCTGCCCATGAAAGAAGCAGCTGGTTCTGAGATCTATGCCTGCAGCCCTAAGCATTTTTTGGGGTGTGCAATATATATATATATATATATATATATATATTGTGTGTGTGTATGTATATATATATATATATATTTGTATACATATAATCATTTTGGACTTGAGGATTCTGTGCACTGCATGAGTGTGAAGCATTTGATTTTTTCCTTTATTGCTCTTCTCTCTGATGTCATATCAAGATCATACATACCTGAGTTTCTTTCTAGGTGACTAAGATACTGTATACAATAGTGAAAACACAATCCAAATTCACCGAGTAGTGTTTGTGTGATGTCGGAATGCACAACAGTTCTGAATAAACAGTTCCTAGAAGTTTATTTCTACAGAAAAAAATTGCTACAGTATGTACAGACACATCCCTTACAGTTTTATTATATGTACAGTTATGTGCGAAGAGCAAAATGTCTGAGGAGGCACTCGCTAGTACCAGAGACAGATTTACATGCAATATATGAGCCATGGGGTTCATGTGGGCATTATACAAAGTTGCAGTAGTATATACTGCTGGAAATTTGGTAAATTTTGATCAGAGATGTGAGGAAAAGGTAGGCAGGTGAGGCACAGACTTGTCATAGACTTTTTACTCCAGAGTTTTGACTATTAAAATGATTAAAATAATACAAAGAAGATAGTTACAGTATATATTCTTTGTATTTTTCATATACTTTATATAGTCAAAACTTTGGCATATACTGGAGTATGACAGCAAAAGGGTCTTCCTCACCTCAACGAACATCCAGAGCCGGATTGCAACAGGGGTAGCCATCCCGGGGTCCCCACACTTCCTGTAGGAGTCTTCCTTCAGCAGCTCAGCTGTTCAGTAACAGCAGCCGCTGAAGAGTTCCTGTACAGTCAGTCTCGCAGGACAGGGAAATTCTGCGATACAGTTACTACAAGCTGCAGTTGTCTGCTGCTTGGCCTGCACTCCCTGCTGCTCTATAAGTGACAGTGTGTGTATATTTGTGTGTGTGTGTTCATCTGGCTGGGGGTGACTTTGCCAGCAATCATGGGTGCCCTGGGCCCTCACCACCCTTAATCCAGCCCTGCACACATCACTGATATATAGATTTGTAACAAATAGAAGTATGTTTTGTTTTTTATGGAAATTAATTACAAAACACTTTCTTGGTCTTTTTATAGATTATAATGCATTGACATTTTAAAAGTAAATTTGTCAAATGACTCTTAACATTTATAACTTTATGTATCTACTATTTGCATATACTTTATAGATATTTCTATTCTTTATTGTTTTCTGTATATAGTATACAAGTAATATTTTAGTTAACTTGTATTGAACGTTTAAAACCCTTAGTATTTGCATAGTAATTTTGCAGTGAGTGTGACAACTGGGAGTATGTTTGTTTGTTTGCTTGTTGACTTATGCTATTGCATTTGGTGAATATGTTTTGTTATGTGTTCTGACGCAAAACTGATGTACTGTAAGGTATAGCAATTTGGATTGCAAAGCAACATTTTGCAATACAGATGTGGTAGATTATGAAATAAATATGTGCATTAAAAAGTTTTTTAAGGTTTTTTTTTTCAAATAACCTGCTATTTTTTCTTATTTGGCTTTGTCTTAATTTTTATGTGCATAAACTGTATAATAACTTGTGCAGAGGCACCCAAACACGGTCCTCAAGGCACCCCAATGGTCCAGGTTTTAAGGATATCCAAGCTTGGACACAGGCAGTGGCGGCTGCAGCCCCTAGCCTGCAGTGCTGACCAAAGAGTGCAGAGGGGAATTAGAGAGCATACTCGTATATGAACATACATGTGAAGTTGTATGCAATATATGTGCTGGGTTCCTTGTCCGGGGATCACAATCTGATGCACACATGGAAGACAGGCACACCGTGCTCAGCCTGTCTATCATCACTAAGCCTCCCCCAGACTCCCATTGGCTGGTTTCACAGGAGTCTGGGGGCGGGCTTGTTGGCAATAGACAGGCTGGTCCACTTAAAATGGACCAGAAATAAAGGGATATATTTTAGTTTAAAAATATTTTCTGTTAAAGCTACTGTGGACCTGATTTATAGTTAGGAGCAGACAAGCAGTAATTTTCCCCTGAAACAAACTATGGGCCTGATTGAGACCTGATCGCTGTTGTGCGTTTTCGCACAGTGGGTGATCAGGTCATAACTACACATGCGTATGCACCACAATGCACACGCACATTGGCCAACAACAACGGGCATCGTCAGTCAGCGACAGGATGGTACAAAAATTTCATCCGCACAGGAGTTCGCAAGGTGATTGGCAGGAAGAGGTAATTTGTGTGTGGTAACTGACTGTTTACTGGGATTGTCCAGAAAAACTCAGGCTTTCCCAAGCATTTTGAGGGAGGGTGTCTGACGTCAGCTCCGGCCCCGATAAGCCTGTTGTGATTGCACTGTACAGTAGGAGCAAGCCCTTGGCTGCGCAGCAACTGAACACACTAAGTGAGATGCAAATGGATTTGCAGCTGCCCGCATACGATCGCACACTTGCACAGGCAAATTTCCACACCCCTTTGGGCGGTGACTATCCAATCGCAGGTCAGGCACACGGATCAGGTCTGTATTAACCCCAATGTTTTGAATAAGGGAAAATGGGGAGAGGGAAACACTGTCCAGAGGTACAAAGGTTAGTGAGAAAAATTAGCAACTTTTAATAAGTATAGCTAAAATTCAATTAGAAAATTCTTTACATTTATTTTAATATAAGATAAAAAACCCACAAAAAGGAATACGTGTGGGTATTGTATTGGTGCTCCCAGTGAAAATATTAGGTATTAGATCACAATATAATATTTAACCACCTAGGTTTTTAAACCAATATTAAAATAAATTTAAGAATTTTCTAATTGAATGTTAGCTATACTTATTAAAAGTTACATTACTGTGTGCCCCAAAAAGAGAGCCTCTTTTTTATTTTTTTATTCCCCCCCAGTGTTACAATGCAAGGTGCAAGTGGAATTATTTCTGTGCATGCAGGAAAAATACTGGAGGATTTTGCATGTAACAAACAAACAAACAAACAAACAAACAAACACTAAAGAGCTTTCTTGTATGTTATTACTATCTGTTCACAAAGATTTGGTGCCATTATTGCCAGTAGGGAGGAGATAATAGTATGGGAAAAGTGAGGGAAGGAAAAGCACATGAGGGAAAAGGTTCCTGCTTGGGAGAGCAAACAATCTAAAGGGAAGGGGCAAACAGGCAAGGGTAATACAGAGGGGGGAAACCATTAACAAGGAGCATAAAGCAGTAGATTATGATGACAGCTGGAAGGCTTTCATAAAGAAGTGGGTCTTGAAAGCTGTTTGAAGCTTTGTAGAGAGGTGGAGAATCTGATAGGAATACGGAGATAGTTCCAGTCTTGGGGAACAGCACAGGCAAAATCTCGAAGCCAGGAGTTGGCTGAAGTAATCAGTTGGCAGGAGAGGCAGTTTTTTACACTGAAATTTACAATTAAGCTAAGACAAACCTCTTAACTGTAAATGTAGTTGGACATTTTAATTTCATCCCACATGCAGTGTGATGTTGCCATGCCAAGATGCAAATTACAGTATGTATGTAGCTGTAAGCAAATGAAATAATCTTTTTGAACAGGAGGAAGTGGGTATAAAGATGGAAAAGGTTCACAAAAATTGGGAAGATGATATCTTTTTTGAGCAGTAGATTTTGTTTTTCATGGCACTATACATTCTGTTAGTGGTATCAATAACTTCTTGTGTTATTGGAAAAGGTCCTCCTAGAGAAATAAGGAACATTTAATTTATACATTTATTTTAAAAAATAATTTTGCAAGTTTTTTTGTATGTTTTGGGGTCTATTAGTTGACATGAAATTTAGATTTCCTTTAGCCTATGGTGGTCATGTCAGGGCAGTGGAGAGTCAATACAATTATCCCATACATCACTGCAGACTGTTCCGGTACAGTATCTTTGCAACCTCAAGCTTTAGCTTATACAGTATGTACATAATATGTTCAGTAATACTGCATGTTATCCATTTTATGATTCATGGTAGACATTTGCACACATACCATTTTCTGATTTGTAACCATTGGCTACTGCTAAACTGTCTGGCTGTGGTAGCTGGCTGTCCTCCTGGCTGCAGTCAATGACCTCCCAGAGACTGATGGCTGATGTTACCGGGAGGTGGGGCTTAGGTCCGGTGGCAGCAGGGGCGAGGCTTAGGGCCAGGGGTTGGACTTAACTCAGGCACTGCTGGAACTGGTTGTCTTCTATGCATTGAATCAGCTCCAGCCTATAGAAGCCATATAGGGCTAATGGTATAACAGAGAAGTGGGAAGCGCTCCCTCTGGTATTGCAGTCTGGACTGGTAGTCCTAAGTCTACCTAGGACTGGCTACCTGGTTGTAATTAGTAGGAAGTGCCTCCAATGGGAAATCACTGCCACTGCTAGGCAGTCCCTAAGGCAGGGCCATAACTAGGTGTGTGCCTGAGGTGCCTTGCATGCAGTGCATATGCTCTGTGGGTGCACTGTCTGTCTCACCACTGTCACCCCTAGCTTCGCCACTGCCCACTGTCATGTATGTATTGGTGTGCTCGTCTTATTCTCTGTGGAGCATGCCACTACATACAAGACAATGGGCAGTGCTGAAGCTTCTCCCTGCATGCTCTGCCACCTACCAGCTAACACTGTCTCTGGTGCATTGACATCATCTCTCCTATCCCACAGTGCCTTGTGCCATGAGCAGCCATGATATTTAAGCTGGTGGTTGGGTGGAAGAGCCGCTAGTGGTGCAAGTATGCAGCTGGGTACAATGGCACCATTCTCAACTATGTACCTGTGACCTGCTTTGACATTACTGCTGCCTCCCAGGGAGGGTTGCTGAGAGATACAGAGAGGGGGAGGGTAGGCTGAGTGACAGTGAAGGGTTTGAGGATGAGAGTCAGAATGAAGGGGCAGGCTAAGAAAAATAGAATGAAGAAGGGGCAGGCTGAGAAATACAGAATGTAGCAGCAGGATGAGTCACAAACTAAGGGGATAGGCTGAGAGACAGTGAAGGAGAGACACAGAATGAAGGGAGGCAGACTATGAGACACAGAGTGAGGGGACAGGCTAAGAGACAGCAAAGGATATGTGGCTGAAAAACAGAATTAAGAGTTGCAGACTGATGGACACAGAGTGAAGGGGCAGGCAAAATACACAGTGAGTATATGGTGAGAGATGCAGGTGGAAGATGATGGTGTGGCTGAGAGATGACTGGCGTAATGTGTCTAAGAGGCTCTACCTGATGTAAGGTGTGTAAGGGGCTCTACTTGTCATAATGTGTGTAAGGGTCTCTACCTGGCATAATGTGTGTAAGGTGTACTACCTGATTTAATGTGTTTAAGGGGCACTACCTGGCATAATGTGTATAAGTGCTCTACCTGTTGTAATGTGTATAATGGGCTCTAATAGGTATAATGTGTAAAAGGGCCCTACCTGGCATAATGTTTATGAGGGCTCTACCTGGCATAGTGTGTGTAAGGGCTCTACTGTGGCATAATGTGTATAAGGGGTCTAACTATGTAGTGTAATTTGAAAAACAGACACTACTGTGCGTGTAATGGGAAATTGTACCAATTTGTGTCCACATCTCTTCCCCATGAAGTAACACCCCTAATTTTTTGTGCACCTTTGCCCTTCCCTAGTTTAGATATGGGGAGGGTGGGGGCACCAATTCTTTGTGGCACATGGCACCAAAAAGTCTAGTTAAAATTGCTCGATTCTTATTGTACATGCTAGACAATATTTTGCAGCGTTTATTTCATGAACAGCAGGTAGTCATATCCTGATTACACATACTTGATGATGACAATTGATAATTGAATTGAAGGTATGCAAAATTAATCACAGATTCATATAATGTATGGCATATCACTGATTTACAACTTAAACTAGAAATATATTTCAATATCAGTCTGTACTTCAGTTGAGTAACAAATGTAGCACATATAATCTTTATTCTACTAAACATATTGATTATGCGTAATTTGTATAAAGCACTATAACATTTTTAATGACCGTCATTTAATTGCGAATAAGTTGTTTCTCCTATTACTACTTTTTTTTTTTGTTTAAGCATTAAGGTTTAGCTAAACAAAATAGACATAAGTGAACCAATAGGTGACTCAGCAGGGAATGGTGCTCTTCTGCAGGAAATCAAATATTGCTTAGAAAAATAACAATATTAACAATAGCAGCCTGTGTGATACCACTCAGAACTTTGCAACTGGGTCAATCAGGTTGCTTTTATGCTTTTATGCTTTTTGTCATGCTCAGCTAGCAAAGTCATTTTGTGAATAATAAGTGATTTCCTTAATTGTCTGTCAAAAGGAGAAGCATTCTGTGTGTAGTGGGCATGCAAACCTGATAAATAGCTACATAACAATATACAACCAATTATATAAATGATTTTTAAACCCTATTGAACAATATTCTACCTAAATGGTAAGAGGATTAAAATGCACAGAAGGGTGACCTGAAGTGAATGGTTTGTGGATTATATAGAATTCCAGAAAGCTTTTAAAAAAATGATTTTAGTTTAAATTTGTCAAATATAAGCTTGTTTAGTTTTCAGCTTCTTAAAGGGCTAAATTGCCATGTTTACTCTTTCTTTCTGTAGTTCTATAATGACAGTGGCTAAAGTTTTTCCACTGTAAATCAAGATAATATTGTTTGTGTCAAATTCATTTTACATTTGAAATTTATAAATTTGGGCATTTTTAAAGTAGAAGTGATTTACTTTTATAAAAAAAAACAAATCTCTTATTCTAGTGTATTTCTGCATCTTCAGCAAATACTGTACTCCTGTTCTCACTGCTTACAGTTCCTTACTGCTGGAAAAAGAGACTTTGGGGTAAATTTCTAAAGAGATGAATTTGATTTTCTGAAGATTTCAGTCTATTTTGAAAATCAAGTATTTATCATAAGCCAAATCTACTCAAAACTGACTTAAAATTGGTTGAAAGCAGACATAAGACTACAGTACAATAGGCCATCAAATAGACCATCTGTACTTTTCCATAGACTTCTATACAAATCTCTCATTTACTAACGGTTTGTTTGAAAAACTATTCAAAACTGACTCAAAATCTACCCAAAATCACTAATATGAATAGACACATTTTAAACAGGTATGTTTGACCTTTAAAATATTTGCAACTGGCTGAAACATCATTATGATGCCTATAAAAGTAAAGATGATGGAAAAATAATTAGAGATGAGCGCCTGAAATTTTTCGGGTTTTGTGTTTTGGTTTTGGGTTCGGTTCCGCGGCCGTGTTTTGGGTTCGAACGCGTTTTGGCAAAACCTCACCGAATTTTTTTTGTCGGATTCGGGTGTGTTTTGGATTCGGGTGTTTTTTTCAAAAAACACTAAAAAACAGCTTAAATCATAGAATTTGGGGGTCATTTTGATCCCAAAGTATTATTAACCTCAAAAACCATAATTTACACTCATTTTCAGTCTATTCTGAATACCTCACACCTCACAATATTATTTTTAGTCCTAAAATTTGCACCGAGGTCGCTGTGTGAGTAAGATAAGCGACCCTAGTGGCCGACACAAACACCGGGCCCATCTAGGAGTGGCACTGCAGTGTCACGCAGGATGTCCCTTCCAAAAAACCCTCCCCAAACAGCACATGACGCAAAGAAAAAAAGAGGCGCAATGAGGTAGCTGTGTGAGTAAGATTAGCGACCCTAGTGGCCGACACAAACACCGGGCCCATCTAGGAGTGGCACTGCAGTGTCACGCAGGATGGCCCTTCCAAAAAACCCTCCCCAAACAGCACATGACGCAAAGAAAAAAAGAGGCGCAATGAGGTAGCTGTGTGAGTAAGATTAGCGACCCTAGTGGCCGACACAAACACCGGGCCCATCTAGGAGTGGCACTGCAGTGTCACGCAGGATGTCCCTTCCAAAAAACCCTCCCCAAACAGCACATGACGCAAAGAAAAAAAGAGGCGCAATGAGGTAGCTGACTGTGTGAGTAAGATTAGCGACCATAGTGGCCGACACAAACACCGGGCCCATCTAGGAGTGGCACTGCAGTGTCACGCAGGATGTCCCTTCCAAAAAACCCTCCCCAAACAGCACATGACGCAAAGAAAAAAAGAGGTTTTTTACTGATATTTGGTGTTTTGGATTTGACATGCTCTGTACTATGACATTGGGCATCGGCCTTGGCAGACGACGTTGCTGGCATTTCATCGTCTCGGCCATGACTAGTGGCAGCAGCTTCAGCACGAGGTGGAAGTGGATCTTGATCTTTCCCTAATTTTGGAACCTCAACATTTTTGTTCTCCATATTTTAATAGGCACAACTAAAAGGCACCTCAGGTAAACAATGGAGATGGATGGATTGGATACTAGTATACAATTATGGACGGGCTGCCGAGTGCCGACACAGAGGTAGCCACAGCCGTGAACTACCGCACTGTACTGTGTCTGCTGCTAATATATAGACTGGTTGATAAAGAGATAGTATACTCGTAACTAGTATGTATGTATAAAGAAAGAAAAAAAAACCACGGTTAGGTGGTATATACAATTATGGACGGGCTGCCGAGTGCCGACACAGAGGTAGCCACAGCCGTGAACTACCGCACTGTACTGTGTCTGCTGCTAATATATAGACTGGTTGATAAAGAGATAGTATACTCGTAACTAGTATGTATGTATAAAGAAAGAAAAAAAAACCACGGTTAGGTGGTATATACAATTATGGATGGGCTGCCGAGTGCCGACACAGAGGTAGCCACAGCCGTGAACTACCGCACTGTACTGTGTCTGCTGCTAATATATAGACTGGTTGATAAAGAGATAGTATACTCGTAACTAGTATGTATGTATAAAGAAAGAAAAAAAAAACACGGTTAGGTGGTATATACAATTATGGACGGGCTGCCGAGTGCCGACACAGAGGTAGCCACAGCCGTGAACTACCGCACTGTACTGTGTCTGCTGCTAATATATAGACTGGTTGATAAAGAGATAGTATACTCGTAACTAGTATGTATGTATAAAGAAAGAAAAAAAAACCACGGTTAGGTGGTATATACAATTATGGACGGGCTGCCGAGTGCCGACACAGAGGTAGCCACAGCCGTGAACTACCGCACTGTACTGTGTCTGCTGCTAATATAGACTGGTTGATAAAGAGATAGTATACTACTAATATTATATACTGGTGGTCAGGTCACTGGTCACTAGTCATACTGGCAGTGGCACTCCTGCAGCAAAAGTGTGCACTGTTTAATTTTAATATAATATTATGTACTCCTGGCTCCTGCTATAACCTATAACTGGCACTGCAGTAGTGCTCCCCAGTCTCCCCCACAATTATAAGCTGTGTGAGCTGAGCAGTCAGACAGATATATAATATATATAGATGATGCAGCACACTGGCCTGAGCCTGAGCAGTGCACACAGATATGGTATGTGACTGACTGAGTCACTGTGTGTATCGCTTTTTTCAGGCAGAGAACGGATATATTAAATAAACTGCACTGTGTGTCTGGTGGTCACTCACTATATAATATATTATGTACTCCTGGCTCCTGCTATAACCTATAACTGGCACTGCAGTAGTGCTCCCCAGTCTCCCCCACAATTATAAGCTGTGTGAGCTGAGCAGTCAGACAGATATATATAATATTATATATAGATAATAGATGATGCAGCACACTGGCCTGAGCCTGAGCAGTGCACACAGATATGGTATGTGACTGAGTCACTGTGTGCTGTGTATCGCTTTTTTCAGGCAGAGAACGGATTATAAATAAAAGTGGTGGTCACTGGTCACTATCAGCAAAACTCTGCACTGTACACTACTGAGTACTCCTAATGCTCCCCAAAATTAGTAAATCAAGTGTCTCTCTAATCTATTCTAATTCTAAACGGAGAGGACGCCAGCCACGTCCTCTCCCTATCAATCTCAATGCACGTGTGAAAATGGCGGCGACGCGCGGCTCCTTATATAGAATCCGAGTCTCGCGATAGAATCCGAGCCTCGCGAGAATCCGACAGCGTCATGATGACGTTCGGGCGCGCTCGGGTTAACCGAGCAAGGCGGGAAGATCCGAGTCGCTCGGACCCGTGAAAAAAAACATGAAGTTCTGGCGGGTTCGGATTCAGAGAAACCGAACCCGCTCATCTCTAAAAAATATGCCAATGTTTTTGGAATTGAGCATATATCATTAAATTGCACTTGTTTATGCTTCTCACTGTACCAGCACCAATGCCTAATAATGATGTCGCTCACAACCCTTAGCTTCATGCAACATGATTGACAGTCAGGCATCATTTGAAGTGTTCATGCGGAGTGGTGTCAAAAACACAGACCTGTTGTGCCTGGGTCATGTCACTCACTGCACCTGTGATTCTGTACTCAAACATGGCTCTGGTGTCTCTGCTCAGGCTGTCATGCTGCATGGCTATTGATTTACTCGAGCTGACAATTATAAGGATCTGCATGTACACTGTGAATGTGTACACAGTTGCTGTGTCTCTGTGAATGCTCAGGTAGGCATATTTCCAGGGGTGCAGAGTTTTTTGCATAATTTCACACATCCTCAGCATACACTATAACAGCTGTGATCACCATAGCTAAACAGCTATGGTGGCATTCCATCTGATGATGCAGGAACTATTCTGCACAAACACAGAATGGGTCCTGCATTTCTTCTCACACCATCGAAGATGTATACTAACCATTGGAGATGTATGCAAAGCAGAAATACAGGAGCCACAGCCGCTGCTTCTTAATTTGGTATGATTTGCCCAATAGAAAAGCAGTCTGATGTGGTAGTGACATTTAGTACATTTTTATGTCTATTTGCAGTGGATTTTGAATGGAACTGACAAAAATTTACTGACTTTAGACTGAAATAAAATCGTCCATCATTGACATCAGATTGAAAATCAACCAAAAATCAACTTTTTAGTAAATATGGAAGTTTGTCCCCTATAAGTACATGGGTGCTAAAAATTATTTTGGTATGGGATAAAAAAAAACCTTCCCCTTTGGACTAGAGCAGGCATGTCAAACTCAAAATCTCAACTGAGCTGAATAATCAAGGTCTCAGTCTTGTTTGGGTTGCAGGAAAAATAAAAAATCTTACAGTAAAAGCAATTTTGAAAGGTTAATTAGAAAAAAACAACAATAAAATATAATTAAAGAGATGTCAAGTATCGGGAAGAAAATAACAGGAGGCACAAACCCACTGTGCCTGCTATACCTATTCAGCCTCCAACACCTGTACCAGCCATTTCCAATGTACCTTCTTCAGTGAGAGATGTTTTTTCTATCCAGTTGCAATCCTCCTGCAATTAGGGCAGTTGGGTACACAGAGTAGTTGGGCACACACGCATACAGGCCAAGACTGCTTCAGGGATGCAGCAGAGGGCAAAGCTTTGCAAAGGCTGCTGGGCATGCACAGCGGCTCCCCCGTGGACATTTCCCCATCTCAATTATTATCTTCTTGCTCATGTGCAGGATGCTGAATACTGACCCTTTGGTTCTAAGTTCCAATCATGGCAGACTGGTCAACAGTAAATCTTCTGGCGTTGGCAGGCCGCATTCCATTGTTTTTAAAAAAAACTAAACTTGGGTGCAAAAGGATGAGTTGTGGGCCACATGTGGCCCATCGGCTGGGAGTTTAACATGTCTACACTAGCTGAAGTACCCGGCATTTCTTGGGTTTAAATTTTCCAGTTATTCATTTTTCAATGAGTTTGATGTAACTATCAACATATTAAAAATAATTAGTAGATTAGTAGGGATGCAGTTAAAATACTGTCTGTTGGTATCATTCAGAAGACCAATGCCTGAATCCCAAAAGCAGGTTCAATACCGACTTCCAGAATCCCGACCACTTCCTGGTATTCCCACTCGGTTGGTGGGTCGACACCACCAACCAAGTGGGACTATAACCTGTATCTTCATCTTGTGGACCGGGCGTATGGCAGGTTTTGAAGCTCTGATAGAGGAGATAAACCAGATGAATTCCTCCATTAATTATACTTATTCATGTAGCCATGAAGTGATGCAATTCCTTGATGTTAAAGTCATGATCAACAATGGTACTACAGGTTGAGTATCCCATATCCAAATATTCCGAAATACGGAATATTCCGAAATACGGACTTTTTTGAGTGAGACTGAGATAGTGAAACCTTTGTTTTCTGATGGCTCAATGTACACAAACTTTGTTTAATACACAAAGTTATTAATAATATTGTATTAAATTACCTTCAGGCTGTGTGTATAAGGTGTATATGAAACATAAATGAATTGTGTGAATGTAGACACACTTTGTTTATTGCACACAGTTATAAAAAATATTGGCTAAAATTACTTTCAGGCTGTGTGTATAAGGTGTATATGTAACATAAATGCATTCTGTGCTTAGATTTAGGTACCATCACCATGATATCTCATTATGGTATGCAATTATTCCAAAATACGGAAAAATCCGATATCCAAAATACCTCTGGTCCCAAGCATTTTGGATAAGGGATACTCAACCTGTATTAGTACAGATGTTTATTCAAAAGATGTTGATCGTTATACGTTCCTTAGAGCCAATAGTCACCATCCGATGGCTTTTAAACGGGGTCTGCCCTTATCTCAAATGATGAGGGTAGCTAGGATTATCAATGATAATACATTATTATCCGAAAGATTGGATGTGTTGATTGCTAAGTTTGTATTTTGTGGTTATGATTGAAATTTAAAACAAAGTAAAAAAGAAACAGTCTTATGCATGCCTAGATCTCAGTTATTGCAACCCAGTGCCCAGACTAATGCTAATATTATGCCCTGGGTTAGTTCTTACACAGTTGCGAGTCCTATCATTATGCATGCAACTCATGCTCTTTGGCCCATAATTAAATCTAAAAAGATCTTCAATGTTTTAATAACATTAGACCATTGCTGCTTTCAGAAGAGGCCACAATTTGATAGATAGGCTGCTAAAATCTTATATTTCAGGGATGGGCAAAACGCCTGAGCCCAATGTTTTTTTTAAACCCCCTGGGTGTTACAGTTGTTTTAACTGAACAACATGGAAATACACTGCCCAAAAAAATAAAGGGAACACTTAAACAACACAATGTAACTCCAAGTCAATCACACTTCTGTGAAATCAAACTGTCCACTTTGGAAGCAACACTGATTGACAATCAATTTCACATGCTGTTGTGCAAATGGAATAGACAACAGGTGGAAATTATAGGCAATTAGCAAGACACCCCCAATAAAGGAGTTGTTCTGCAGGTGGTGACCACAGACCACTTCTCAGCTCCTATGCTTTCTGGCTGATGTTTTGGTCACTTTTGAAAGCTGGCGGTGCTTTTACTCTAGTGGTAGCATGAGACGGAGTCTACAACCCACACAAGTGGCTCAGGTAGTGCATCTCATCCAGGATGTCACATCAATGCAAGCTGTGGCAAGAAGCTAATTAGTGCTAATTAGTACACTAGTAGAACATACTGTACATAGATACTAAGTACAGTGATTTGGCATCCAGGAACTTAGGGAGGAGCTTTTATCTCTCTCCATTTTAATCTTTCTAAGTATAATGGAGAGAGATAAAAGCTCCTCCCTAAGTTCGTGGATGCCAAATCACTGTCCGTAGTATCTCTGTACAGCATGTTCTTCTATTGTACTAATTAGCACGAGCAGCTTGTAACATACAGTGGCAGGTTTGATCTTTCTCCTCCGTAAATTCCTGGTGGCCAAATCACCGTCTTTAGTATCTCTGTATAATATTTTCTGTTAGGGTACTAGTTAGCACGAACAGCTAGTTAGTACCCTAATAGAACATACTGTACAGAGATACAAAGTACGGTGATTTGGCATCCAGGAACTTACTGAGGAGCTTTTATCTCTCTCCATTATACATATAAAGATTAAACCTGCCATGTACGTTACAAGCTGTTCATGCTAATTAGTACCCTAATAGGACATACTGTACAGAGATACTAAGTGCGGTGATTTGGCATTCCGTTAATAGCCATTTGTGCTAATTAGTACACTAGTAGAACATACTGTACAGAGATACTAAGGACGGTTATTTGGCATCTAGGAACTTTCAGAGGAGCTTTTATCTCTCTCCATTATACATAGAAATATTAAACTTGCCACTGTACGTTACAATCTGTTCATGCTAATTAGTACACTAGTAGAACATAGAATACAGAGATACTAAAGACTGTAATTTGGCACCCAGGAACTTAGGGGGGAGCTTTTATCTCTCTCCATTATACTTAGAAAGATTACAATGGAGAGAGATTAAAGCTCCTCCCTAAATTAGTGGATGCCAAATCACTGTCCTTAGTATCTCTGTACAGTATGTTCTACTAGTGTACTAATTAGCACGAACAGCTTGTAACGTACAGTGGCAAGTGTAATTTTTCTAAGTATAATGGAGAGAGATAAAAACTCCTCCCTATGTTCCTGGATTCAAATTAACATGCTTAGCATTTCTGTACAGTATTTCCTATCTAGCCAGAAACCCTGCATCCTGTGCAAGCTAGGCGGACAACTGGAGGGGACCCGAAACACGGTTGCTTCCCGTTTCCTTTTACAGTGTCACATAAACTAGTGGTTGGTCTTCCCCGAAAGCCAAGAGTCTCCTCTTTTGTATGGTACCAGTCCTGAGTCTCTGGGACACCCAGAACCAGAGATATCAGTATGCAAAGTGGACCCATTTTCCCATAGACTATAATGGGCCCGTTAATTCAGACCCACCATGGGTTCCGATGCTTGCCATGAGCCTTGTGGGGGTCACAGAAACTTGGGGTTAATACCCTCTGGTAGCTAATTGTCTCCCCTTCCATACCAACCTAGCGATGAAGGCTCCCACCTCCCACGCTGAGAGTCCCAAAGTGCCAACCTTTTTTTCCTATGTTCCCGTGACATTCACTTTATTATTATTTTTTTCTTTGTTATACATTCAATGAAAGGGTGCACACAGGTTTCACATAAATCAGAGTAGGTGGAGGATTTTCCTACATACAGTAGTATACTGTTGCACATGTCTTGTAACCTGATCGGAACTCCCTCCCTGTCTACTGCATGTACTTTGCAGGCTCCCAGGGGGGAAGGGGAAAGTGGGATGGGGGTAGGGCGAGGCAGTGAAAAATACCATGTTCAAAGAAAAGGCATAATCAAATCCATGGGGTACTTTGCAGTGAATCGTTATGTGCATTGACCTCGCTTATCCCTATCACCCCTGTGTATTTTAGCTAGGGGATTCTGACGCTCCTTCAGCATTGCTTCAAATCTGTGCTGTTACTTGCTCCATAGCTGAGTGCCTCCATGGAGCTAGGAGTCACAGGCGGTAGCCATTTCAATTGAGTCTGCCCTGCTATAGAATTGTATGTGTACCGTACGGTGCATAGAACCTTTACAGTAGAAACTCTCCTGCAGCTTTGCCCTGCTTTATGTAAAACTTGTGTTTTGTCAGTTTGCTATGCGATCGAGCCCGGTGCAACGTAATGTGCATAGACCTCGCTTATCTCTATCGCACCTGTGTATTTTGGCTAGGGGATTGTGACGCTCCTTCAGCATTGCCCCATAGCCTGCAAAATCTGTGCTGTTATTTGCTCCATAGCTGAGTGCCTCCTAGGAGCTAGGAGTCACAGGCGGTAGCCATTTCAATTGAGTCTGCCCTGCTATAGAACTGTATATGTACCGTACGGTGCATAGAACCTTTACAGTAGAAACTCTCTTGCAGCTTTGCCCTGCTTTATGTAAAACTTGTTTTTTGTCAGTTTGCTATGCGATCGAGCCCGGTGCAACGTAATGTGCATAGAACTCGCTTATCTCTATCGCCCCTGTGTATTTTGGCTATGGGATTGTGACGCTCCTTCAGCATTGCCCCGTAGCCAGCGCTGCCTGCCACGAGGTGGGGGTTCAGGGGTAATGGTCATTTTGCCAGTGTGCTATGCGATTGAGTCCGGTGTACCGTAATGTGCATAGACCTAGCTTATCCCTATCGCCCCTGTGTATTTTAGCTAGGGGATTGTGACGCTCCTTCAGCATTGCCCCATGCACAAGGGTTCAGGGGCGGCAGCCATTTTGCCAGTGTGCTATGCGATCGAGTCCGGTGTACCATAATGTGCATAGACCTCGCTTATTCCTATCGCCCCTGTGTATTTTAGCTAGGGGATTGTGACGCTCCTTCAGCATTGCCCCATAGCCTGTAAAATCTGGACTGTTACTTGCTCCGTAGCCTAGGGCCTCTGTGGGGCAAGGAGTCATAGGTGGTAGCCATTTCTATTGAGTCTGCCCAGCTACAGAATTGTATGTGTACTGTACGGTGCATAGAACCTTAACAGTAGAACCGCTCATGCAGCTTTGCCCTGGTTTATGTGAATAAAAAAAATAATAAAGTGTCTGGAAAAAACTAACATGCATTTGTACTTTAGGAATCGAACTCGGGACTCTGAGTATAGGAAGCGGAACACTTCACCATTTCGCCGCAGACAGATGAATAAATCCATTGGTTTTGATTATGCTGTAATGACTACGGGATTAGGACGCTAACATACTGTACAAAATTCCTAATCTCAAGAGGCAATAGTGAACTTCTAACACGTCCATTTGCGACAGTGTACACTACTGGTTTTCTGTTGTTTTGTCTGCGGGACTTGGACGCTCACATATTCATAAAGTACTGTGGATCGATCATATACTGTATGCTGTACTATCTGTGTCTGTATTGTATATACTGTATTAAATAATGCAATGTAATGAGTATTTACTGTATGCAGCGTAATGAGACGCCTTAGTAAAGTAGTCCTTATTATATATTTCAGTATTGAATTTTACGGGAGACCACACGCATGCTCAGTGGTGATTGTAAAAAGCGACATCTGGTGGCTGATCGCAGGTATTACACGTAAAGGTAACGCCAAACGCTCTGTCTGCCTCCGTGCGATTAGGTACGCCTCTCTGTGACTAGGCGCGCCTCCCTACGCTGCGTATGCTCGATCGGGACAAACGCCTCAGCCAGTAAAGATAAAGGTGGCTACATCTGTACATGTCCAAGTTTCTGAAAACCATGGTTAGTGTGCTCCAAAGCTATTAGTGCATTGAGACCTGGGTCTGTGAGGCAGTTTTGCAACCTCAGCTTAGACAAGATGAGCTGTGAGCTTTAGTATGGATAAAGCAGACAGCTGCCAGTCAAACAGGAATGGAAAGGCCAGATTTCTGTTTTTCTTCTCCAGATAGCTACACTTTGGTTCCATGCTCCCCTTATGTGTAGTAGCCATAGCAGCAGTTCCTGCTTCCTCTCAATTCTCACCTTATGTTCAGCAGCAGGGAATAATATACTTGTGTGTGTGTGTGTGTGTGTGTATGTGTGTGTGTGTGTGTGTGTGTGTATGTGTATATGTATATATATATATATATATATATATATATAGTGTGTATATATATATATATATATATCCATTAAATATTAATCAAAGGGCGCTATGATATTAATGATTTAATCACCATCTCACAATTAGGGACATTCTGATACCATTATTGGTCTGTTAAAATAATGATATATCATAATTTACATGGCCCATGAAATAGTAATATGTTTTAGTTCATTCAATACATTTATTAAAATCCCCAAAATACAAAATACATAAAACATATACATTAAAAACAAAAGGTAGCTTGTAATACAATACACAGTACACAGTGTTAGATTTGTTGGAGGTCAAATGTCACTTTTTTCTGTTAAGATGGAATGAAACCTTTCTTGGTACCATCTTGAATGGAAATTGTACTACTCAAGAGTTGTGAACATTGATCTTGAATACTCAATGCATTTTGTCTTTGCAGACTTCATCAGGGGATAAGATTTGGTATAATGAAAATAGAATTTTTTTATGTAAACAGGAATAAACATGTGGTAACTTGTTGCTGTTATTTTTTCTCATTACTTTATTTGTTTGGAGGCCATATGTGTCAAAACATACCAAAATTATGTTAGCAGATTTTCCCATATATATTGCTAGAGAAGAAAAAGCTTAGGCACTGTATTTCTGTGGTAATTACAAGGTGGTAAATTAATTGACTAAATGTATGTAGATTATCTATGGAGCTGCCGTGGCACTCATGCGCTGTTGTGAAATAAACCTTTGCAAGTTTATAACATATAACAAAAAGACAGAAAAAAATCTAACTGCGCTTGAGAATCCACATTTGTGTAATTGTATAATAACTATTAGAGAAATCTATAACTATATATATAGTATAGTTGTTAAACAATCACTACCACCATTTACGTGTAGATAAATTGATATAACTTGGTAACTACAGATGTACAATCTATATTCTTTCATACCACATATGAAAGAAAAAAGCAGTAGCAAACATTCTTACCAAAGACCCAGGGATATCAGTAACAAAAAAAATTATGTTTTGCGGAAGCATTACAGTTCATCTTGAAACACAACTATTTTACTTTTGAAGAGCTCTACTACAGTATGTATAAAAACATGGCACCACCATGGGGAGGAAGGTAGCCATGGCATATGCCAACATCCTCATTGGCAAATGGGAGGAGCATTTTATTTAAGGGTTAAGGATTAAGAAAGAACACATAATTCTATAGAATATACATTGATGATCTCATTTTTTGTCTGGTAAGGGTGGGTCAAATATCATTGAAGTCTTGGATCACATTCATCAGAATAACAATCTAAAGTTTACATCAGACTAATGGGTGTCTATAGACTACTTGGATGTCATTTTAGAAGGCCTGAGAGATGGTGGAATTATGACCAAAACTTTTTATTTAAAGAAACAAATGCAAATATTTATATACCATGGAACAGCTGTGACCTTCCAGCTTAGAAGAGCAATGCTTCTTTTTCACAATTTTTAAGGTTAAAGTAAAATTGTACAAGTTTTGAAGACTTATAAGAAAAATTTAAGACCTTAAAAGAAAGATTTCTAAGAAGATGGTATGCAGAAAATAAAATGTAAACCAAAAGAATAATGGCAGCAGAAAAAGACACAGAAGAGCAACTGTATAACAGAAAAAAATTAATGGGAATCATCCCACCAATACCAGACCTTTTGTTACACAGTTCAACAGAGAAAACAAACAAAAAAAAGTTCTAGAATAATATTGGAATATACTGTACTTTTAAAGGACCAAATTCTAGGACCACATTTACCAGAGAACCCCAATTTGGCCTTTAGAAGGGCGCCCACTCTAAAATACTTACTGGCATCTAGTAGGCTTAAAAGTATTCCATCACAGGAAAAAGTCAAAGTTTTTTTAAAATAAAAGAAAAGGGTGTTTTCCATGCAACCACTGCATAGGTT
Organism: Pseudophryne corroboree; assembly: GCF_028390025.1. Classification (NCBI taxonomy): domain Eukaryota; kingdom Metazoa; phylum Chordata; class Amphibia; order Anura; family Myobatrachidae; genus Pseudophryne; species Pseudophryne corroboree. The sequence continues at coordinate 398,862,579 of NC_086449.1, forward strand.
GTTAACACATGGAAAAGAAACAACATGTGTGGAAAGATGAAGATAATAAAACACACAGTTAAGAAGACATAGTAACCTGTGAAACAAACTTTGTAATCTACAAAATTATGTGTAGCTATGGGCTATCGTATATAGGTAAAACTAAAAGAACAGTTAAGGGATTGAAGGACAGCAGCCCCACCAGTTATGACCTGCCACCCAGCTCAGTGTAGGTGAAGCCAGATGCAGTCTGTGAGACTGCACTGGCTTCGATGTGACTGCCAGTTACTTCCTTTTGGAAGTACTATCTGCCAGTTACAGACACTACAGGCAGTCCCATTGGGAGGTGTTTTTCCATCTGTGACTGCCAAACCGGGCTGCGATTAGCAGAGAGGTGGCTGTAGGAAGTCATTAGTACACTCACCTCCTACTGGCATGGAATCAGTGAAGAACCTGCACTTACTTTGCTTTAATTTACTAAATGTCACTTTTAGGCAATTTGCTTTTTTTTTTGCATAAAAGACACGATTTTTGTCAAATCACTCCACTTCACACCAAAATCACAACAAAGTTGCATGCCAATGCACTAAGGGATTGCAGAATCTGCAATACTTTCTGGGGGCCACCATAGCAGGGCAAGGCCGCCCAGCATTCAGAATTGCTTGCCCAGTGGCTGTGACCACAAAATAACTCCTGTCACAACTGTGGATGACTCCCTGCAGCTAGCAAGTCCGCTGCCATTTTGAGATTGGAGCAGCTGCATGTGATGTAAAGCAGCTGCCCTAAAAAACTACAGCCAACCCGCCCCCATTTATGACATGATGCCCCTGCAATGGTCCATTGCCGCCACCCACTTGCTCTGGGAATGCCTTTACCTGTCAAAAAGGCAGAGGTGTTTGCACCCACTGTGAGCCGAATGCATTCTGCCAATTTGCTGGACATTACCTGCGCATGCGCACTGTCACCGCCAATGGGGTTATTGCAGACGCATCGCTTTGCAATGCAACCTGTATAACCCTCTAAATCAATGCAGTTATTATTTTGAGCATGTTCACATGAAACAACCTTTTTTTTGCCTAAAACCCACTAAAAGCACCAACAAAATTGCACAGACTTTGCAACAAAATTGAGATTAGGCCACTGGTAAGAGCCAACTACTTCACATTAAGTATTTAACACATTGCTATCTCAAAAGCAACTAATAATGTGTTTCCTAAAAAATGAACAGTTAACTCAGCAAAGCATGTAAAACATGTAGTTCCACTTGAAATGTTTTCCCAGTACTGGAAGAGAGCTTAACATTACTCATGTCACTTCTAGATAAAGTATATGAATGTACAGTATATGTCCCATACACATTTATAAATATATATACAAAGTAGAAATGTGTGGCAGACACTTTTTAGGTTTTGTGTTTTGGTTTTGGATCTGGATCAATTTCTGCTCATGTTTTGGATCTGGATTGGTTTTGCCAAAACCACCCTTTCGGGTTTTGGTATTGGATCTGGATGTTTTTTGAAAAAAAAAAACATAAAAACAGCTAAAATCACAGAATTTGGAGTTAATTTTGAGCCTACGGTATTATTTACCTCAATAACATTCATTTCCAGTCTACTCTTAACACCTCACAATATTGTTTTTAGGGCAAAAGGTTGCACCGAGGTCGCTGGATGACTAAATTAAGCAACACAAGTGGACAGCACTAACACCTGGCCCATCTAGGAGTGGCACTGCAGTGTCAGACAGGATGGCAGTTTTAAAAACTAGGCCCCAAACAACACATGATGCAAAGACAAAAAGAGGTGCAAGATGGAATTGTCCTTGAGCCATTCCACCCACCCTTATGTTGTATAAACAGGAAATGCACACTTTAACAAACCAATCATTTCAGCAACAGGGTCTGCACCACGACTGTGGTTGAAATTATTGTTTTGTTTGGGCCCCCACCAAAAAGAAGCACTTAATCCCCCACCAAAAAAGAAGCAATTAATCTCTCCTTGCACAAACTGACTCTACAGAGGCAATATGTCATCCTTATCCTCCGATTCCTCACCCCTTTAAGTGTGTACATCCTCATCCTCACAAAGTATTAATTTGTCCCCACTAGAATCCACCATCACAGGTCCCTGTGTACTTTCTGGGGGCAATTGCTGGTAAAGGTCTTCCTGGAGGAATTTATAATTCATTTTGATGAACATCAACTTCTCCACATTTCACGGAAGTAACCTCCTACGCCAATTGCTGACAAAGTTACTGGCTGCACTAAATACTCTTTCGGAGTACACACTAGAGGGGGGCGGGGGACTTAGGAGTTAAAATAAAGCCAGTTTGTGCAAGGGCCTCCAAATTGACTCTTTTTCCTTCAAGTATACAAACGGACTGTCTGACATGCCTACTTGGATGCTGTCACCCATATAATCCTCCACCATTCTTTCAATGATGACAGGATCATGTGCAGTGACAATAGACATGTCAGTAATAATTTGGTCCAGAGGAGGAGCTGTTGACGTGTCACGTTCCACTTGAGTTGACAATTTTCTCACCAGCAGGTCTTTGAACCTCTGCAGACTTGTGTCTGCCAGAAAGAGAGATACAACGTAGGCTTTGAGAGAGGGAGAAAGAGAAAGGGAGTCAAAGAGGTGAGCGGTTTAGATTTGAAGAGATCAGAAACAATTGAATTTTGGTGTGCCAAGTCAAAATGCAGCATGGATCCATCCCTACCACCGGATTTGGTTCTCAAAATGAGGCAATTAGACATAGTTTTCTCAGAAATGTCAGATCTTTCATGTTTTTGATTGCATATACAGATGGAACAATGCTAGTTGTGGCTCCGTCTGTGCCTAGGCGCACCCAGGACTCAGGCGTCTCCATCCTCGGCTGGGCGCACACACCAGTTATGGAGACGCGCCCCATCCACTAGAATGGGAGAGCGCCTCTGTCCGTGCAGGCGTGCACGCCCAGATGAAGACGCTCTCCTATTCTATGATTAGGAGAATGTCTCTGTGCACTCCTGGCGTGACTAGGTGGACAGATCGCAGCAGATGGAAACCATACTGTGTATACAGTATAATTCAATAGCAAGTCCTGACAAACGGTCTAAGCTTTACAATGTATGATATGTACAGTATGTGCAGCCATTACACAAGCATTGATACCATGTTTTACAAATGAAAAGTGAGCTTTAGGGGTGCTGTAGAAAATATTCATTTTGTGTCAGGACCAAAAAAACACAAGCAGTAGTTTATCGTTACTGCTTATACTCTATGGGATATATTCAATTGAGGTCGGATCCATTCTGACATGTACTTGTCGGAATGGATCTGACAAGGGCTATTCAATGCCCATCTCAATTTGACTTTAAAAAAGTTGAATTGAGATGAGGGACTGGAGAGGGGGGAGACCAGCGGGGATATGGGGGACAGCTGCAGGCAGGCAGCGCTTCAGGAGGATGTGGCACAGCCTAGTATTGAAGAGAAGGGTTTTTTTTACAGAGAAGTAAAAAAAAGTAAAAGAGACTATATGCCTTTTCTGGGGCACACTTGTATATACATAGTTTAAAAATTAACCTTTATTATCGATTTTTTAAATTACAAGGCTTTATGCGACTTCTATTAGTTAAATGAAAAAGTATATATTAAAAATTAGCTAAAAAATAGCTTGTAAAGCAGTGCAAATATAAAGACACGGTTCCCCGGAAATAATTATTCCCATAGATGTATCTGCCAATAGAATGTGTTGGGAAATATCTCTATTCTATTGGCAGATAAATCTATGGGAATAATATTTTCCAGGGAAGACATATAGTCTCTTTTCCTTTTTTTACTTCTTTGTATAAAAAACCCTTCTCTTCAATACTAGTCTTTGATGACTAATTATCTGGGAGCACCGCCAGCTAAGTGTTAAAAAAAATCTATTTGGTGTCAAATACTGTGACAGAGGCAACATTCTAAAGGCCTAACAGCTATATATATGTACTATGGGATAGTACGTATATTATGCATACACATAATAATCACAATATCAAAGGTGACCTCATATTCACCATTATAGTCTATAAGCATAACAGACTCCATTTTGTTTCTAGCTTAAATAGGAAAGTATAGTCATATGAACTTTATACAGACTAAAGTACAAAAAATAACTTAGTTGGCTAGTACGAAGTCCAGGTACGCATATCCGAAGTCCCGTTAATTCCTAAGAAGGAATACCCCCACACACAACTGAAAACAATGGAAAATTAGGAAATTGTATACTTTAATATAATCAAGGACACATGGTTGAGAACAGGAGCCAGCTTCTTCACAAGGATGTGCTTGCTAAATATCTCTTGGTTGTTTTTGCCAATTATCCTAATATGAGCATATCACTGTACTCTAGATGCATGAAATCATATGGGAGGGTTCTAAGAATGAGGCGTAACTGGATGTTATAAAAATCATTGTATTGACATGTTTCTGGGTTGATTCATTTTGACCCAGGTGGAGAGAATTTGGTCTCTCAACCTGTATACGGGTGTGGTCCCTACAATAAATAATCAATTGCTTTTCTAAATCTGACTTCAATACAGTAATTTACTTAACATCAACTCAAACAGCAACAATATGGTTGAAGTAGTATTAGTCATTGGATATAGCAAGCTCCAGCAAGTGGGACCTCACTTGCTGGAGCTGGGTGGACGCTGCCGTGAGTGGTGGCTGTGCCACATCCTCCTGCGACACTGTGCTGTAGCGCTGCTGTCCCCGTCTGCCCTTGGCTCTCCCCCGTCTGCCCTTGGCTCTCCCCCCTCTACTCCTCTCAGGTCCCTCATCTCAGTTCGACTTTTCTTTAAGTTGAACTGAGATGGTCGGAAACGGGGCCAAAACCTGTTGAATTTGGCCCCGTTTCCCTCAGAAGCACGTGAATTGGCAGCTATACCGCCAATTCGCGTATTATTTGACAAGTCGAATTCCCCGACTTGTTGAATAAAAAAGCTGGGGACTAAATAGGTCGGAACCCCTTCCACCCTGAAAAAGTCAAAAACTGCCGTATTTTCAACTTTAATTGAATATACCCCTATGTGTTTACAGATGCAAACTTACGTGTAAAAGCAATGGTCCTTTGCAATTGGGTTTTACGAGTGTCCAAGTCCTGTAGACAATACAGTATAAGCAAAACCAATTGAAAGGGATCACTGTTTATATTTATACATGAGTTTTCCTCTGTATACACCAGCTAGGTTCTGTGGCCTAGTGGTAGCTGTACCGGGCACCATGCTTGTGGTTTTGGGTTCAATTCCCTGAATGAAAGAATGCCATTTTTTTTTCTCTTTACACATTTTTTACACACTCATACATTTAAGACCCTTACATTCAATAGAAATATGAACACATGAAAAGATAAATTTTCATTATGAACTGGTCGTGAATCTCCAACGCAAATCCATAATACTGTATGTGAGCACTTTCTTACTGCTTAATGTATCCTGTATACAGTACATGGGGCTGGGTCCCACAAGCAAAGTAGGAAAAAACACATTGCTAGGGACTTGTTCAACCAGGTCAAATAAAGCACTTGCTGGTGTGGTCGCATCTGATGCAACCATGCCAGGCAAGTTGTTAATATGACCCTTTATGTTATTCCATCCTACTTTCCAGTGAAACAGATCCACTGCTTGTTCTTGCACAACCATGGACACCAGCTTGTAAAGTTTCAACATTAGAAATGGACTTTCCTCTCAGCCTACACCCTAATAATGCACTCAAGTTGGCTTTCCCATCCTCAAATCACAATATTTCTCTAATTCTTTGACCTACAGTACATTAATAACTTAAGTTTGTCTTTGCGCAATATGTTGTATTTTCCTATCATTTCTCCACGTAATGCTTACCCAACCCACTCTAACTTATGTAACCTATGTAGCGCACACAAAACATTGGTACTTTCATGGATAAGATGAACAATCAGTGGATAGAATGATGTTACAATTTGTAAAGGTTGAGTATCCCATATCCAAAATGCTTGGGACCAGAAGTATTTTGGATATCGGATAATTCTGTATTTTGGAATAATTGCATACCATAATGAGATATCATGGCGATAGGACTAGTGATGTGCACCGGACATTTTTCGGGTTTTGTGTTTTGGTTTTGGATTCGGTTCCGCGGCCGTGTTTTGGATTCGGACGCATTTTGGCAAAACCTCACCGAAATTTTTTTGGCGGATTCGGGTGTGTTTTGGATTCGGGTGTTTTTTTCAAAAACCCCTAAAAAACAGCTTAAATCATAGAATTTGGGGGTCATTTTGATCCCATAGTATTATTAACCTCAATTACCATAATTTCCACACATTTCCAGTCTATTCTGAACACCTCACACCTCACAATATTATTTTTCGTCCTACAATTTGCACCAAGGTCGCTGGATGGCTAAGCTAAGCGACCTAAGTGGCCGACACAAACACATGGCCCATCTAGGAGTGTCACTGCAGTGTCAGGCAGGATGGCCGATTCACAAAATAGTCCCCAAACAGCACATGATGCAAAGAAAAAAAAGAGGCGCACCAAGGTGGCTGTTTGACTAAGCTAAGTGACACAAGTGACCGACACAAACACCTGGCCCATCTAGGAGTGGCACTGCAGTGTCAATCAAGACAGGATGGCACTTCCAAAAAATTGTCCCCAAACAGCACATGATGCAAAGAAAAAAAGAGGCACACCAAGGTGGCTGTGTGACTAAGCTAAGCGACACAAGTGGCCGACACAAACACCTGGCCCATTTAGGAGTGGCACTGCAGTGTCAATCAAGACAGGATGGCACTTCCAAAAAATTGTCCCCAAACAGCACATGATGCAAAGAAAAAAAGAGGCGCACCAAGGTGGCTGTGTGACTAAGCTAAGCGACACAAGTGGCCGACACAAACACCTGGCCCATCTAGGAGTGGCACTGCAGTGTCAATCAAGACAGGATGGCACTTCCAAAAAATTGTCCCCAAACAGCACATGATGCAAAGAAAAAAAGAGGCGCACCAAGGTGGCTGTGTGACTAAGCTAAGCGACACAAGTGGCCGACACAAACACCTGGCCCATCTAGGAGTGGCACTGCAGTGTCAATCAAGACAGGATGGCACTTCCAAAAAATTGTCCCCAAACAGCACATGATGCAAAGAAAAAAAGAGGCGCACCAAGGTGGCTGTGTGACTAATCTAAGCGACACAAGTTGCCGACACAAACACCTGGCCCATCTAGGAGTGGCACTGCAGTGTCAATCAAGACAGGATGGCACTTCCAAAAAATTGGCCCCAAACAGCACATGATGCAAAGAAAAAAAGAGGCGCACCAAGGTGGCTGTGTGACTAAGCTAAGCGACACAAGTGGCCGACACAAACACCTGGCCCATCTAGGAGTGGCACTGCAGTGTGAATTAAGACAGGATGGCACTTCCAAAAATTGTCCCCAAACAGCACATGATGCAAAGAAAAATAAAAGAAAAAAGAGTTGCAAGATGGAATTGTCCTTGGGCCCTCCCACCCACCCTTATGTTGTATAAACAGGACATGCACACTTTAACGAACCCATCATTTCAGCGACAGGGTCTGCCACACGACTGTGACTGAAATGACTGGTTGGTTTGTGCCCCCACCAAAAAAGAAGCAATCAATCTCTCCTTGCACAAACTGGCTCTACAGAGGCAAGATGTCCACCTCATCATCATCCTCCGATTCCTCACCCCTTTCACTGTGTACATCCCCCTCCTCACAGATTATTAATTCGTCCCCACTGGAATCCACCAACTCAGGTCCCCGTGTACTTTCTGGAGGCAATTGCTGCTGGTGAATGTCTCCACGGAGGAATTGATTATAATTCATTTTGATGAACATCATCTTCTCCACATTTTCTGGAAGTAACCTCGTACGCCGATTGCTGACAAGGTGAGCGGCTGCACTAAACACTCTTTCAGAGTACACACTGGAGGGAGGGCAACTTAGGTAGAATAAAGCCAGTTTGTGTAAGGGCCTCCAAATTGCCTCTTTTTCCTGCCAGTATACGTACGGACTGTCTGACGTGCCTACTTGGATGCGGTCACTCATATAATCCTCCACCATTCTTTCCATGGTGACAGAATCATATGCGGTGACAGTAGACGACATGTCAGTAATCATTGGCAGGTCCTTCAGTCCGGACCATATGTCAGCACTCGCTCCAGACTGCCCTGCATCACCGCCAGCGGGTGGGCAAGGAATTCTTAGCCTTTTCCTCGCACCCCCAGTTGCGGGAGAATGTGAAGGAGGAGATGTTGACGGGTCACGTTCCACTTGACTTGACAATTTTCTCACCAGCAGGTCTTTGAAACTCTGCAGACTTGTGTCTGCCGGAAAGAGAGATACAACGTAGGTTTTAAATCTAGGATCGAGCACGTGGCCAAAATGTAGTGCTCTGATTTCAACAGATTGACCACCCGTGAATCCTGGTTAAGCGAATTAAGGGCTCCATCCACAAGTCCCACATGCCTAGCGGAATCGCTCTGTTTTAGCTCCTCCTTCAATGTCTCCAGCTTCTTCTGCAAAAGCCTGATGAGGGGAATAACCTGACTCAGGCTGGCAGTGTCTGAACTGACTTCACGTGTGGCAAGTTCAAAGGGTTGCAGAACCTTGCACAACGTTGAAATCATTCTCCACTGCGCTTGAGTCAGGTGCATTCCCCCTCCTTTGCCTATATCGTGGGCAGATGTATAGGCTTTAATGGCCTTTTGCTGCTCCTCCATCCTCTGAAGCATATAGAGGGTTGAATTCCACCTCGTTACCACCTCTTGCTTCAGATGATGGCAGGGCAGGTTCAGGAATGTTTGGTGGTGCTCCAGTCTTCTGTACGCGGTGCCTGAATGCCGAAAGTGGCCCGCAATTCTTCGGGCCACCGACAGCATCTCTTGCACGCCCCTGTCGTTTTTTAAATAATTCTGCACCACAAAATTCAATGTATGTGCAAAACATGGGACGTGCTGGAATTTGACCAGAAGTAATGCACGCACAATATTGCTGGCATTGTCCGATGTCACAAATCCCCAGGAGAGTCCAATTGGGGTAAGCCATTCTGCGATGATCTTTCTCAGTTGCCGTAAGAGGTTGTCAGCTGTGTGCCTATTCTGGAAAGCGGTGATACAAAGCGTAGCCTGCCTAGGAACGAGTTGGCGTTTGCGAGATGCTGCTACTGGTGCCGCCGCTGCTGTTCTTGCTGCGGGAGGCAATACATCTACCCAGTGGGCTGTCACAGTCATATAGTCCTGAGTCTGCCCTGCTCCACTTGTCCACATGTCCGTGGTTAAGTGGACATTGGGTACAACTGCATTTTTTAGGACACTGGTGAGTCTTTTTCTGAGGTCTGTGTACATTTTCGGTATCGCCTGCCTAGAGAAATGGTACCTAGATGGTATTTGGTACCGGGGACACAGTACCTCAATCAAGTCTATAGTTGCCTCTGAATTAACGATGGAAACCGGAACCACGTTTCTCACCGCCCAGGCTGCCAAGGCCTGAGTTATCCGCTTTGCAGCAGGATGACTGCTGTGATATTTCATCTTCCTCGCAAAGGACTGTTGGACAGTCAATTGCTTACTGGAAGTAGTACAAGTGGTCTTCCGACTTCCCCTCTTGGATGACGATCGACTCCCAGCAGCAACAACAGCAGCGCCAGCAGCAGTAGGCGTTACACTCAAGGATGCATCGGAGGAATCCCAGGCAGGAGAGGACTCGTCAGACTTGACAGTGACATGGCCTGCAGGACTATTGGCTTTCCTGGGTGAGGAGGAAATTGACACTGAGGGAGTTGGTGGTGTGGTTTGCAGGAGCTTGGTTACAAGAGGAAGGGATTTATTGGTCAGTGGACTGCTTCCGCTGTCACACAAAGTTTTTGAACTTGTCACTGACTTATGATGAATGCGCTGCAGGTGACGTATAAGGGAGGATGTTCCGAGGTGGGTAACGTCCTTACCCCTACTTATTACAGCTTGACAAAGGCAACACACGGCTTGACACCTGTTGTCCGCATTTGTGTTGAAATAATTCCACACCGAAGAGCTGATTTTTTTTGTATTTTGACCAGGCATGTCAATGGCCATATTCCTCCCACGGACAACAGGTGTCTCCCCGGGTGCCTGACTTAAACAAACCACCTCACCATCAGAATCCTCCTTGTCAATTTCCTCCGCAGCGCCAGCAACACCCATATCCTCATCCTGGTGTACTTCAACAGTGACATCTTCAATTTGAATATCAGGAACTGGACTGCGGGTACTCCTTCCAGCACTTGCAGGGGCCGTGCAAATGGTGGAAGGCGCAAGCTCTTCCCGTCCAGTGTTGGGTAGGTCAGGCATCGCAACCGACACAATTGGACTCTCCTTGGGGATTTGTGATTTAGAAGAATGCACAGTTCTTTGCTGTGCTTTTGCCAGCTTAAGTCTTTTCTTTTTTCTAGCGAGAGGATGAGTGCTTCCATCCTCATGTGAAGCTGAACCACTAGCCATGAACATAGGCCAGGGCCTCAGCCGTTCCTTGCCACTCCGTGTCGTAAATGGCATATTGGCAAGTTTACGTTCTCCTCAGACGCTTTTAATTTTGATTTTTGGGTCATTTTACTGAACTTTTGTGTTTTGGATTTTACATGCTCTCTACTATGACATTGGGCATCGGCCTTGGCAGACGACGTTGATGGCATTTCATCGTCTCGGCCATGACTAGTGGCAGCAGCTTCAGCACGAGGTGGAAGTGGATCTTGATCTTTCCCTTTAACCTCCACATTTTTGTTCTCCATTTTTTAATGTGTGGAATTATATGCCAGTATCAATAGCAATGGCCTACTACTATATTTACTGCGTACCGTACTGCTATATATACTGGTGGTCACTGTGTCAGCAAACTGCAAAACTAAAATGCACCACAGGTATAGAATGTAGATGGATAGTATACTTAATGGATGACGAGTGACGACACAGAGGTAGGTACAGCAGTGGCCTACCGTACTGCTATATATAGTATACTGGTGGACACTGTGTCAGCAAACTGCAAAACTAAAATGCACCACAGGTATAGAATGTAGATGGATAGTATACTTAATGGATGACGAGTGACGACACAGAGGTAGGTACAGCAGTGGCCTACCGTACTGCTATATATAGTATACTGGTGGACACTGTGTCAGCAAACTGCAAAACTAAAATGCACCACAGGTATAGAATGTAGATGGATAGTATACTTAATGGATGACGAGTGACGACACAGAGGTAGGTACAGCAGTGGCCTACCGTACTGCTATATATAGTATACTGGTGGACACTGTGTCAGCAAACTGCAAAACTAAAATGCACCACAGGTATAGAATGTAGATGGATAGTATACTTAATGGATGATGAGTGACGACACAGAGGTAGGTACAGCAGTGGCCTACCGTACTGCTATAGATAGTATACTGGTGGACACTGTGTCAGCAAACTGCAAAACTAAAATGCACCACAGGTATAGAATGTAGATGGATAGTATACTTAATGGATGACGAGTGACGACACAGAGGTAGGTACAGCAGTGGCCTAATGTACTGCTATATATAGTATACTGGTGGACACTGTGTCAGCAAACTGCAAAACTAAAATGCACCACAGGTATAGAATGTAGATGGATAGTATACTTAATGGATGACGAGTGACGACACAGAGGTAGGTACAGCAGTGGCCTACCGTACTGCTATATATAGTATACTGGTGGACACTGTGTCAGCAAACTGCAAAACTAAAATGCACCACAGGTATAGAATGTAGATGGATAGTATAGTTAATGGATGACAAGTGACGACACAGAGGTAGGTACAGCAGTGGCCTACCGTACTGCTATATATAGTATACTGGTGGACACTGTGTCAGCAAACTGCAAAACTAAAATGCACCACAGGTATAGAATGTAGATGGATAGTATACTTAATGGATGACGACACAGAGGTAGGTACAGCAGTGCACTCTGCACTGTACTCCTCCTATATAATATTAATTATACTGGTGGTCCCCAGTCCCCACAATAAAGCAGCACACTGAGCACAGATATGGAGTATTTTTCAGGCAGACAACATATACTGGTGGTCACTGTCAGCAAAACTCTGCACTGTACTCCTGCTATAGCTGCTCCCCAGTCCCCACAATTAAGCAGTGTGAGCACTCAGCACAGATATATTATGCAGCACACTGAGCACAGATATGGTATGGAGCGTTTTTTTCAGGAAGAGAACGGATAAAAACTGGTGGTCACTTATCAGCAAAACTCTGCACTGTACTCCTCCTAACAGCTGCTCCCCAATCCTCCCCACAATTAAGCAATAAACCAATCAACTTCTACAATAAACGGAGAGGACGCCAGCCACGTCCTCTCCCTATCATCTTCAATGCACGAGTGAAAATGGCGGCGACGCGCGGCTGCTTATATAGAATCCGAATCTCGCGAGAATTCGACAGCGGGATGATGACGTTCGGGCGCGCTCGGGTTAGCCGAGCAAGGCGGGAAGGTTCTAACCTGCCTCGGACCCGTGTAAATAAGATGAAGTTCGGGGGGGTTCGGTTTCCGAGAAACCGAACCCGCTCATCACTAGATAGGACCCAAGTCTAAGCACAGAATGCATTTATGTTTTATATATATTTTATACACACAGCCTGAAGGTAATTTTATACAATATTTTTAACAACTTTGTGCATTAAACAAAGTCTGTGTACATTGAACCATCAGAATTCAAAGGTTTCACTATCTCAGTCCTACTCAAAAATTCTGTATTTCGGAATATTCCGTATTTCGAAATATTTAGATATGGGATACTCAACCTGTATGTGTTTTGTATTTTCTCCAATGTGAGTACATTTAGATTTGATGCATTGTATTTACACATATTGCCCTCACCTATTGTAACCTATGTAGGGTACACAAGGCAGTAGCCGCGCCTAGCACACGCATGGGTAGGATGACAATTTGCAGAACTAATAATTCTGTAGCTCTTTTTTCTTTGTATTTCATATTATGTATTAAGTTTTTTTGCACTGACACCAACAGTTTAATGTGATCAGTTAGTATTCTGTAAGAAACAGTTACATTCCAGTTGAAGAAACACAAAAGAGTATAAGACTACATACAAATATTTTAATTAATTATTGTGCTTTAAAATTGCAGATATGCCAGTATCAAGTAGATAATGATTCTGGCTTCTCTGTAATTGGGTTAGGGCAATGCTTTTACTAGCTAGACATGGCTAGTATTAGTGTTCTCCTTTTAAATTTCATGTATAAACGTAATCAGAAGTGCTGGGTTTTGCAATCCAATGCTTCATAAGTCGTGAGTCTGAGTGACAGGACCTGAAGGTAGCTTTTTATAGGCTATAAGCATTCCCTAATGTTAGGACAAACAGGCAGGAGCCAGGATTATTGGCCATTCTTAAGGCCCATACACACAGTGAGATTCGGGCTATGCCCGATTCTCACTATGCGACAGGGGCTAGATCGGGACATAGTCAGTATCGCAAGCACACTCAGTATATGCTTGCGATACTATGTGCGATTTTGGCTAAGTGTCAATTTTGACTATCTCTTCTACAGAGATAGTCAAAATTGAGTTGCCTGCACAATCTATCTATTCTTGCGATGCCGACCGTGCGGGGCGTATCGGCATCGAATCGGGATCACAAGGTGATTTTCACCTTGAGATCTGCACTAACTTTTCTTACGATTTTGACTATATAGTCAAAATCATAAGAAAATATCTCACCGTGTGTACACACCATTATACAGGTGCCTTCTGCTACTCAGCTGACATTTGCATTTTTTTTTCAGTTGATGGCTCATACTGTTTAGCTGCAGGCCCATGATGTAAAGGTCCACAGTGTGTAGCTTCTGGGTTTCAGTATCCATAAAACACACCAGTTGATGTCTAAAAATTTCCAGCATAAGGGCCTGCTCACCAGCAGAAGAGGCATGTTGGGCTATAGGGGCATCTGGTGGTGTGCAGTGCTACTAGATGTGTGCTTTCATCCTCAGGCTACACCGAATCAACTGGCTCCAGGATGATCTCCTGCTTTTCTTGGGTGAGCTCACTTGACACTTGGCTATGCAGATCATGACATGATGGGTCAGCAAATATGGTAAGTAACTAGGCTTTACACATTTTTGAAAGACTGAGCACAAACACTCCTTCTGTTCATAACCAGACTACAAAAGAAGGCTTTGGGAAATGGTCAAGACCAGCAGTTGCACATCTACGATCAGCTTTCCTGACATGCAGGGGACACCTAGCATAGGACTAGTCCACCCCGCATGTCAGGCGTACCCCACTGAACAAGTACAAAGCATTGCACAGCGGCGATGCTTTTGTACTTGAAGAGTAGCTCCCAGCCAACGCAGCTCCTTTGCGCTGGCAGGGAATTACTCATCGCTGCCCGGGTCACAGTGGCTACATGTGACATCACGTAGCCTCTGTGGCCTGCCCCCCCATCGGTCCGGGCACGCCTGCATTGCCCGGACCACGCCCCTTAAATGGTGGCCAAATGCTGCCGGGCCGCCCCCTCCAGCCCAGCAACCGCCTCTGCCTCAGGCAGAGGCGATCGCAGGGCTAAGACAGCCATCGGAACGCTGGAGCATGCGCAGTTCAGACCTGATCGCTGCTGTGCGAAACGCACAGCAGCGATCAGGTCTGAATTAGCCCCATAGATAGATAGATAGATACATACATACATATTTTTATTGCTATTGTTAAATAAAGCACAACAAAATTTAGCTCCAGGTCATCCACATATAGGCTACAAATAATCAAATTAAGACTAACAATAACAGATGGAAAAAACTTTTTAAAATGAGAAGTTCTATCTCTAATACACCTGAAGCGTCTTCTAGATGGAAGGAGAGAAAATATGTAATGGTTGGGATGATAACTATCATGTACAGTGCTATTTCCTTTGCGATGGCAGTTTTCAATATAGATATCAACAACTGACAGGAACTCACAGTCAATAATACTCATAGCTGTACATACAACACGCTCCAAGAGATTGCCTTGGATAAGTTTGCAGCACACAATTTCCTAATGAAAAATAGGCACTGTTGGGCTTTCTTCACAATAGATGCAATATTAGCAGACCAAGGGGCTAATTCAGACCTGATCGCTGCTGTGCATTTTTGCACAGTGGGCGATCAGGTCTGAACTGCACATGTGTATGCACCACAATGCACAGGCGCAATGTCCTGCAGCACCAGGGAGCGCCGGGCAGCGCCAGGATGGTGAAAGAAATCCGATTGCACCGGCGATCACAAGAAGATTGACAGGAAGAGGGCATTTCTGGGTGGCAACTGACCATTTCTAGCGAGTGTCTGGAAAAATGCAGGAGGAACCCAGCGTTTTGTGGGAGGATTCGTGACGTCAACTCTGGCCCTGATCATCGCAGCAGCTGAGTAAGTCCTGGGCTGTCCAGAGACTGAACAAACTGCTGTTTGTGCAGCTCTCCTGCACATGCGATCGTACACCTGCACAGTGAATTCCCCCTCACCCTGTAGGCAGTGACTACCTGATCGCAGGGATGCAAAAACTGCACCCTAGCGATCAGGTATGAATTACCCCCATAGTCAAGAAATCTGAGATAACAGTGCCTAAGAGTTTAAAATCTTTAACTCGTTCTACCACTTAGTTATCAATAGTTAATGGTACCAACTCAGACCTACTGTGATCAATGATAACCTCTTTAGGTTTTTTTCAGGTTCAAAACTAAGTTATTGCTATTTCTCCATGATTATTATTGCTCCATGATTATTACTGCTTGAATAAATCTCAATTTTATCACAGTACATCTTTTCATTACCATCCGAGATAAATCCACAACAGTAGTGTCATCACAAAATGTAATAATAGAATTAGCTTTACCCTGTGGAATACAGTCATGGGTAAGCAAAGAAAATAAAAGGGGACTTAGTACACACACCTATAGGGTACCTATGCTAATTCTAATTACAGAAGACTTTAGATAACCCATTTTAACTTGTTGGGGTTTGTTAATTAAAACATCTAAAATTCAGTTGCATACTGTAACATCACAGACAATCCCAAGTTTCGTAATTTACTGTAGCTAAAGTAATTGGAAGAATAGTATTGAATGCTGAGCTAAATTCAAGAAAAAACTTTGACATAAGTATTAGGACCTTCTAAGTGACTAAGGGAGGAAAGAATCACAGATAATAAAGCATCCTCCATCGACCTGTTTTGCCTGTAGGCAAATTGATGGTTATCAAATCCTGCAGGCAATTTACTTTTTAAATGCACCAATACAATCCCCTCAAAACTCTTCATTATAAGAGATGTCAGAGCAATAGGATGAAAGTCGTTCAAGCTAGTAACTTTTGAACTTTTGGGAACTGGATCGACTATAATAGACTTAAAACAATCTCGTACCATACACGTTGCTAAAGACAAATTAAAAATGCAAGTAAAAATCTGAACCAACTCACAGGCACACCACTTCAACACTTTCCACGGAATCCCATCAGGAATAGGCGCTTTCCTAGCACTGACGCCTAATAAGACTATTTCTAACCACACTCTCGGAGAGAACTAACAAAGGTTTGTCACCGAAATTAGATAATTTACTTGCAGTAGAAGTCCAACTCACAGGCACACCACTTCAACACTTTCCACGGAATCCCATCAGGAATAGGCGCTTTCCTAGCACTGACGCCTAATAGACTATTTCTAACCACACTCTCGGAGAGAACTAACAAAGGTTTGTCACCGAAATTAGATAATTTACTTGCAATAGAAGTGTTACCTTTCAAATCTAGCATAGAAATTACTCAACTCTGCCAACAAGAAGCCATCAAGAGGACCTAATGAGGGGGATTTACTTTTATAGTCAGTCAGGCCATGAATTCCCTTTACACATACTTATAGAGTCATGCTCATTATTGAACTGTGATTCCATCTAAGCTGTAAACTCTCTGTAAACATGTGTGTTCAAATGTCCTGTCCAGCTCCCCTCTGCACACCATGGACAGCACTGCAGCCCAGGGGCAGCAGCCGCTGGCCAAGACTCACATGTCTGGACCTAATATGGTGGTAGGAACTATTTAAGTGAAGTGCTTTTAAAGAAAGCCAGAGTTTTGACTAATTTAACCCAAAGAATAAGGTCACACTGGTTTTAAACATTGACTATCATTACATGGCCAACGTGTAGGCTTTAAAAAAAAAATAGATAGATATAGGCAGCACGGGGGGTAGGTTTAGGCACCCCATTGGAGGGTTAGGGTTAGGCTGCGGGGAAGGCAGGGTTAGTATTGGGCTGTGGGAAGGAGGAGTTAGGTTTATGCACCTCCGGGGAGGGTTAGGCTACAGGGGGGAAGGTTAGGTTTAGGCCACAGGAAGGGCGGGTTAGAGGGTTATTAAGGAAAGGTAAGTATACTTACCTTGCCCCTGTTGGGATTCTCACTATGGACATGCCGTGGTCTGTATTCTGACTGCATATCGATTCCAACACATCCTGCGGGCTTCATTCATTTCTTTGGCCCTCTTGACCTTAAACACCCTCTAGATTTTATTAAAGCACTTTTTTCACATAGGTGATATTACGCTTACAGGCACTCAAAGCATTGACAGCTTCAGTTATAGAAACCCACATAGCCTTTTCCTGGCCA
The DNA here is from genome assembly GCF_028390025.1 of Pseudophryne corroboree. Lineage (NCBI taxonomy): Eukaryota > Metazoa > Chordata > Amphibia > Anura > Myobatrachidae > Pseudophryne > Pseudophryne corroboree. The sequence goes on from NC_086449.1 coordinate 398,880,218, forward strand.
GGTGAGTGCAGTGAGCATACTCACCAAGTAGTCAGTGATAAACAGGCACCATGGCTTTCACCATAGAATAATTCTCTTCATAAAAAAACACACATTGTACCACTGCGCATTTTCCCCAGCAAAGGAGTTGGTGGCTTCTCTTCCTCCTCTCACTCCTGCTCCTCCACGTGTGCCTCTTACTCCTCCTCCTTCATGTCTGCCTCAGGAGTATCTACCTCTTCCTCCATCTTCTGCTGAACCACTGGTCTCCTCTTAGAAGCCTTACTACAAAACATACTCTTCATAGCACTCTCAAAAGTGAAAAAATGTAGGGTATAGGGTTTATATAAGGTGTGTGATGCATAATTTAGTGGATGTTTAGGTGTCAATGGGTGTCTTTCTTTCATGCTCAAGCACACACACCATTTAATTTGCATTCTGGTTGGTCTAGAAATCACATATTTCCTTGCCGATGATATCAAGAGAAGTCACACGCGATTTGCATTTTTACAAAAATATTGCACCCTATTACATTTGCAATTTCTAATGAAAGTCGCACCAAAAATAACACCCTACCACATCTGGCCCATAGATGTGCTTGAGGCACAATACATTGCCCTGTCTACAGTATTTAACAAACCTAGAAAGCAGGACAAAACTCCTGCATTTCAAGCAGCAGCGCTCACAGCACCCATCCCCATACTGTACTTTTCTGTAGGGACAGTGTTACTGGGCTAGTTACTCTCTGAAAAGCTTACTTACAGCTATGGAGAAGCCTAGCTAGATCTTCTGGTTTGAACCTGGAAGTAAGTGATAACATTTGCTATACAGCTGGCATCTATATGGCTCCAGACACTTGGCACGACTTAGATGCTCCATCATGGGTGGCAAGGCATTTTGCTAAATATTGCCTATAGCCACATACAAAGGGACACAGTGGGGGCATGTATGCCTATGGGAGTGGGAACCCAGGGGTGATCAATCACCAGTATGGGTGGGGGATGAATAATATACATTTAAATTACACTGCTGGGGGAGGGGGATTAAACAAAATACATCGGCCATGGGGAGGGGGGCACAAAAGAGTTTTAATTTTTAGCAAGCAGGAGGTTTAAAAAACATTTTGTAATTTTTTTTCCGAAGGGTGTGTCGGGTGTACTATTATTAGATTTTAAGACCACTAGAGGTTTTACAGTATTGCCAAAGGGGGGTGGAACATTATTTTATAATGGGGGCCTATGGTTATGGGTGTGGATAGGGGGGGTGCAAAACACCCCTATCATATATATATATATATATATATATATATATATATACACACTGCTCAAAAAAATAAAGGGAACACTAAAAAAACACATCCTAGATCTGAATGAATGAAATATTCTTATTAAATACTTTGTTCTTTACATAGTTGAATGTGCTGACAATAAAATCACACAAAAATTATCAATGGAAATCAAATTTATTAACCCATGGAGGTCTGGATTTGGAGTCACACTCAAAATTAAAGAGGAAAAACACACTACAGACTGATCCAACTTTGATGTAATGTCCTTAAGACAAGTCAAACTGAGGCTCAGTAGTGTGTGTGGCCTCCACGTGCCTGTAGGACCTCCCTACAATGCCTGGGCATGCTCCTGATGAGGTGGTAGATGGTCTCCTGAGGGATCTCCTCACAGACCTGGACTAAAGCATCCGCCACCTCCTGGACAGTCTGTGGTGGATGGAGCGAGACAAGATGTCCCAGATGTGCTCAATTGGATTCAGGTCTGGGGAATGGGCAAGCCAGTCCATAGCATCAATGCCTGTGTCTTGCAGGAACTGCTGACACACTCCAGCCACATGAGGTCTAGCATTGTCTTGCATTAGGAGGAACCCAGGGCCAACCGCACCAGCATATGGTCTCACAAGGAGTCTGATGATCTCATCTCGGTACCTAATGTCAAGTCAGGCTACCTCTGGTGAGCACATGGAGGGCTGTGCGGCCCCCCAAAGAAATGCCACCCCACACCATTACTGACCCACTGCCAAACCGGTCATGCTGGAGGATGTTGCAGGCAGCAGAACGTTCTCCTTGGCGTCTCCAGACTCTGTCACGTCTGTCACATGGGCTCAGTGAGAACCTGCTTTCATCTGTGAAGAGCACAGGGCGCCAGTGGTGAATTTGCCAATCTTGGTGTTCTCTGGCAAATGCCAAATGTCCTGCACGGTGTTTGACTGTAAGCACAGCCCTCACCTGTGGATGTAGGGCCCTCATACCACCCTCATGGAGTCTGTTTCTGATCGTTTGAGTAGACACATGCACATTTGTGGCTTGCTGGAGGTCATTTTACAGGGCTCTGGCAGTGCTCCTCCTGTTCCTCCTTGCACAAAGGCAGAGGAAGCGGTCCTGCTGCTGGGTTGTTGCCCTCCTACGACCTCCTCCACATCTCCTGATGTGCTGGCCTGTCTCCTGGTAGCTCCTCCATGCTCTGGACACTACGGTGACTGACAGAGCAAACCATTTTGCCACAGCTCGCATTGATGTGCCATCCTTCATGTGCCATCCTGAATGAGCTGCACTACCTGAGCCACTTGTGTGGGTTGTAGACTCCGTATCATGTTACCAGTAGAGTGAAAGCACTGCCAGCTTTCAAAAGTGACCAAAATATCAGCCAGAAAGCACAGGAGCTGAGAAGTGGTCTGTGGTCACCACCTGCAGAACAACTCCATTATTGGGGGTGCCTTGCTAATTGCCTATAATTTCCACCTGTTGTCTATTCCATTTGTATTACAGTGGACAGCTTGATTTCACAGAAGTGTGATTGACTTGGAGTTACATTGTGTTGTTTAAGTGTTCCCTTTATTATTTTGAGCAGTGTATATGTTTTAAATAAAATATTTTGATAAATGAATAAAAATACTTTTTAAACATTTTTATATATATATATATATATATATATATATATATATATATAAATGGATGTATGTGTTTATGTATGTTCCAGCATAACTCTGGAATGCCTGGAGCAATTTTCACCAAACTTGGTACACATATGACTTACAATCTGGAAAAAAATATTGTGGGGGAAAGACACCCCTAGCATCCCTAGGGGTGGAGGTGGGAAGGGGGTGACATGTAAAATCCATAGTTGTTGGGATCGCTGATGATGAATAGTGACACTACCGATGACGTTTCAGTCCAAGTTCAGCCCCCATCAGCATGGGGAGTGAGAAGGGGTAAAAATTGATATGTCCAAAATAACCGACATTACTGTCAAATCCATAGTTTTCGGGGTCGCTAAACTGATTGGTGACAGTCTCAATGACATTTAAGCCCAAGTATGAATCTTCACGCTAATTCTTTTAGGGGTTGTGTATTGCCAGACCTCTGAGAGAGCAATAGGAGGAAAGAAGAGATAGATATTTTTACTCGTAAATGCATTAAAGGAAAGCTTGACAGTCAGCAACTGCTTATCTGCTGTGTAAAGGGTACTTACAGCTCTCCCAGAGACCTTAAATGTTGTATGGAAATCTTAACCTTTTTACCTCAAAGGAGGAGCACTAAGGAGAGTTTAAAGCTAAGCAAGAAGACCTAGGGCCCTTTGGAATAGAGTGAGCATATCCCTGCAAACCTTTCATATTTAATAGACAGCGAGCGGAGCTTGGCTTGTCGTCCCAACATGTACAGCACTGAGCAGGGCAGCATCAAAGATGGGATGGGGCAGAGAAGGAGGCAGATTATTCTCAACAGCGCGAGCCTTTTGACAGCATCAATCCGGGGAAGGCTCACCTGATAAAGATTGGCATTATACTTGAAATTCCGTAGCGAAGCACAGGTATTCAGCTAGTAAGTAATAAAATACCCTGACAATTTCTAAGCAGTTTTTTTTTTGGGAAAGTTAATTAAGTTAGTTAGTTAAGTGGTTAAAAACAAAAAAATTAGAATAGATGGTAAGCATTTGTTAATGCGTCCCTTAACTTAAATACACCCTTGCCAAACATAATAACAATAACTGTAATACACCCCAACCTTCTGATAACATTAATAAACAACAAAACCACATAATAATACCCCCCTTCACCAAACAGATAACAACCCCACCCCTCAGATAACATTAATAATACTCCCTTACCAATCAGATAACATTAATAAATTCTCACCCCACATAATATTACATGCCCACCCCACTCCAGATACTTACCACATCTCCTGAAGAAGGACCTTCTCTAGTCTGGTGACTGGAGGATTCTGCACACTGTGCAGCTCCAATGTAAGAGTGAGACAAGTCACAGGTCAGAGAAAAAGAAGGGGCAGTGTCTCTTCTGTAGATAAAAGGGGCAGGGACTCTGGAAGGGTAGGGAGTAGTACATCTTCTCAGCAATTCACTGGTGGCTGGTCCTGGAGGAAGAAACAGTCAACATGAACACAGTACCAGAGTATCTGCTATATGATTGTTCCTGGACCGAAAAAGATCAAGGGTGGGACTTAGGCAGCATGCTTTTTCCTCTAACAATGACAAACAAAATGTTTCCTTAGATCGTTAGGGTTCCCCCAGGAGAGCAGCCTGTGGCAGATAGTCCCCTGTGCTCCCCCTTCCTTCCCTAAATCTGGTTATTCATACCAGGAATTACACATGCAGTGTTTACTTCTGCTGCACTTTTCATCTGAGTCTGTGTTAAATCAGCTCCTCGTCTCCACTGGAAGAGGAGAAAATAAGGGTAGGAGAAAGCTGGCCAGGGGGCAGGTGCCCATGCTTATAAGCAGTGCAAATTAACAAGAAAATAATCGAGTACAAGCGCTCAGTGTAGTTCCATACAAATGATACACTTAATGTCCATATAAGACTGTGGGAGGAGTTCAACTTCACAGATGGGTCCTGCTGCTGTAATATGGATCCAAATGGAAACTTCTGCTCCGCGAATTGACTCAGGATAATATACAATGAAAACAGATATAAAACATCATGGTGCAGTATGTCCTTATATAATAAAAGGTGATGTCATTTCTGGTAACAATGAATCCACTGTGAGATAAATGGCGTACCCCACTCACAAAAACTATGGCATATCTCCGCACATAAAGGTATCTTTGCCTCTATCACACAAAAGAGCCGTGACGATAAATGCGTACCATTACTCACTCAAGAATAGGCGCTGATCCTCATATAACGGTTTCTTTTCACGCTGCTCCACAAATGAATATACTGGTGGTGATGAATTAAAATAAAAACGCTTTATTTAAAATACATACAGGGGACCCCACATACAACTCAGGGGTGGAAAGTGTGACAACTGGTGGGCCGTCGGCCGAAAACGGCAACTGCCAGCTAGATGAAAAGACACAATTCCAGCCTCAAGAGGAGAGATGTGTATGAATCCTCCAGTCTGATCTATTCCAACGCGTTTCTCCCCTTTTAGTGGGGCTTTTTCAAGGAACAAGAGTGCTCAATATCTGAGCCTATTTAAGTAAAAACCACAGGAAACGTTACCAATACAGGTTTAATTGATTCAAATTGGAACAGACGGGTTGCCTAGGTAACGCATCTCCACGTGTACCCAGAACCCCGTGCGGTTCAATTAGACTGTGCTGGCATGTGTGTTCAAGGGAGAGCACTTCCACCCATCCTGAGCATCTCCATGGTAACGTCCTCCGACATATCTACGGACTTCCGCTCGCACCCAGCGTGCAAGGGCAGGAACCCGTACTGACGGACTTCCGCCCTCAGTACCCAGTACTCACGGACTTCCTCCCTCAGCTCGATCTCTGATGGCCTAGCTATTAACCGCGTTACTATAGTAACGGGCCCGCAATAAACGAGCATGATAACAAATAATTCCCTGGGTGATACTGCATAAATCTCTATATAACCCAGTGTTTCAATTTAGTGACCTGATTACCCACGTTACCATGGTAACGTGTCCGCAATAGACGAGCGCAATACTGTTATACAAGACAGTTTCTTAGGTAATACTACATACATCACTAAATAAAAAATATAAAATCCTGGTACACAAAACCTACTTGAGGCTGAAATTATATACTAGAATAAACAATAAAATACAAAATATAAACCTTATAAAAACCACCTTAATTCAAATTCATGGTTCAAACCATGTGGGACTAAAGTTTGTAAATTAAAAATCCACTTCATTTCGCTTTTGGCTAATCTTTTATCTCTGTCATTGCTGCGCCATAAATCTTTAGACAACTCTATTTCTGTTTTCATTGTATATTATCCTGAGTCAATTCGCGGAGCAGAAGTTTCCATTTGGATCCATATTACAGCAGCAGGACCCATCTGTGAAGTTGAACTCCTCCCACAGTCTTATATGGACATTAAGTATATCATTTGTATGGAACTACACTGAGCGCTTGTACTCGATTATTTTCTTGTTAATTTGTTCTTTTATGAGGGTGAAGTGGCCCTCACATTTTCATGTAGCTGCATAAGTGTTTTGCGCCTTGGGTCTCTGATCATTTTCTGTTTGACATTTTCTGTACACTCATATCAGTAACCTAGGCTGCAATATGTTTCATCATAGGACCAAACGTAATGGTTTGGTAGATACTGTATTTGAAGGAAGTTCTGTCTTAGATTTGGAAGATGAGACTTTAGAGAATATTATGAGTAAGTTGGAAAAAATACTTCTAAAGGAAAATCGCATTTGGTGGGAAACTGTCACACTCGAAAAATACCTCATGTTAAAATTAATTCCGAAGGGCCTACCGATTCAAAAACAAGCTTCCTTCACAGACATGAGTGATTATTTTTCCACCAAATGGGATAGTATCCTGAAAACATGCTCTTTTTCATTAATGGAAATGATCATCCAAGAACGGAGAAAGGAGGCAGACTCTTTGGATGCTCAAATTAAGTCTTTAGAACCCCTCCTTATACCGTTCAAAGATTTGTATGAGTATAAAAGCATGGAGGATACTATCACAAATAGAATCAGGAAAAATGAGAGGGATATTATACAGCGTAAAATGAAAAAACTAGCACGTGATAAGATGAATGCAGAATCCCTTTCAGTTCCAACTGGAGATGGGCAGCCTAATGGGCAAGCTATACCCCGCCCTGGACTACCGGTAGCAGATGCCACATTGGGGTACACCCAGAAATGGAAGAAAAATAGGACTAAAACTGACCAGAATAATGGTTATAATCAGGTTAATTACAAAAAAGGAGCCTGTTACAATAATAGGGACCAATATGATGCCCAGGCAGTTAGTACTCCCCTAAGGCCCATATATCCCAATCAAAGACAGGTTATGCCCGCCCAAAGGGAACAACAATCTAACTGCCCAAAATATCAATCAATAAAATCGGATTGGAAAATGATTGGTCGTCATCAGAATGGGTATAAACAAAGAGACAATTACTCTACCCCGGTTGTTACTAACAATAGATTTGATGCTGTAGCAGAACAAACACAATCACGGGATTTTTTAGATGTACGAAGGGGCAACTGGAGGAACCGTTGGTAGCCTCAGATCCCCCACCACTGGTAAAATCTCGAATTAAAACCAGATGAGGGAAAAGGGGTGGAGTAAGAAAGAGAATCAGAAAACCTACCACCAAAATGTTTTCCAATAAGAACCTTCAAATACCCGTTGAAGAAGCTATCACCAAGATTTTCAACTTGAGTGATCATGTATTAGATGAAGATGAAATCTCAGTATTAAAAAGAGGTTTAAAATTCTGTCCATCAAATGAGATTAATTTTTTTAATTTATACATTGATATCCAAAAGTTTGTACGCAAACTATCCTTAAAAAAAAATCTTTGCAGCCAATAATACACAAACAGAACAGGCCAATAAAGATACTCAGTTTAAAAAACAATCCCATTTCAACCCCAGTCATGTCAAAGGCTGTTTCGTGGATGCGTTCCACAAAATAGTTAACGAAGAGATCAATGCTCTACAGGGGAACATCCCGGCTTATAGACATAATCTCTCTAAAAATTAACGAGATGCTGTAGAGAGACTAAAGAAAAATAAGTCTATTATAATTAAACCCGCTGACAAGGGGGGAGGGGTCGTTGTAATGAGTAGGTCTATGTATGTAAAAGAGGCCATGCATCAACTAAAGGATGGTATCACCTATAGGAAATTAAGAGCAGATCCTTCAGTTAAAGTCTTGAATGGTCTAAGGGATTTAATCAAAGTGTACTCTGATAATGGGACACTTGATAAATCTACCTCAGAGTTCTTGATTAATGAGGGGTATACTGTACCGGTCTTGTACCTTTTGCCAAATGTTCACAAGGATGAACAACATCCCCCAGGCCGCCCTATAGTGGCTGGCACTAATTCCATCACCGCAAACATGTCACATTATATTGACTTCCAGTTGCAGCCTTTTGTATTGGAGGGCCGTTCACATCTCAAAGACACACGAGATGTTTTGAATAAACTGAAAGAAGTAAAATGGGAGAGTGACATGTGGTTAGTAACAGGTGATGTTACATCCCTGTATACGATCATTAAACATGAAGATGGTATAGAGGCAGTTAAGCAGACCTTAATAACGACAGATATACAAGATAATCTCTGGGACTTTATTCTAAAGGGAATTACTTTCATTTTACTGAATAATTATTTTAATTTTGATGGAGAGTATTATAATCAGGAGGTCAGTACCACCATGGGGACCAGGTTCGCCCCCAGCTATGCTAATCTTTTCATGTCCAGGTGGGAAGATGCCTCAGTATGGGGTGGTCATGGCTGGGGGTCGAGCCTGGTCCAGTGGTGGCGGTACATAGACGACGTCCTCATTATATGGAAGGGGGATATTAATACCCTTGGTGAGTTCTGTCTTTATCTAAACAGTAACGTTTTGGGCATTAATTTGACCTTCATTTGGAGTAACATCAAGGTCAATTTTTTGGATCTGAATATATACATTGTGGATAATAAAGTTGAATCTACGGTTTATATTAAACCGACATATTCAAATACTTACATTAGTGCACAAAGTAATCATTTACTTCAGTGGCTTAAGAACGTACCAGAAGGTCAGTTCACCAGTCTGAGACGCAATTGTTCAGAGAATCAGAAGTATATTGCAGAGGCACAAGTTATGAAAAAGAAATTTATTCAAAAAGGTTACAAGTCCCTTCCTTTACAGAAATCCATAGAAAATATTTCTTAGATTGACAGGGAAACCCTGCTTAGTACAAGAGTGAAAGAATCTAAGCAAGGGACACAACAAAAAGTAGCCTTTATTACTCAGTTTAATATTTACCACAAACAGATCGAGAGGGTGTTTCAGAAGAACTGGCATCTCCTCAAAAGGGATCCGGTTCTAGCTTCCATTTTACCGGAGAAACCAAAGTTCATTTATACAAGGGCACCCAATCTGAAGGATAAACTTACAGCGAGTGCATATATAGAGAAACCACTAGGAGGCACTGTGAGGAATCAAGGCTTACATACATGTGGGGATTGTAGTATGTGTAAGAGTTGCCCTCTAAGATAAGAAAAGTAGATTCCTTTACTTGGAATGGGAAAGAATTCAAAATTCAACAGTTTATTACCTGCAATAGCAAATATGCTATTTACGTGATACAATGCTCATGCAAAAAACTATATATAGGTAAAACGAGTAGAGTTTTGAGAATTCGTTGGGCAGAACACGTCCGAAATATACGTAAGGGACTTATTACCCACCCATTTTCTCTACACTTTAAGGAGGTACATAATTGTTCTACGGACCATATTGTATCTTTTTGGGGTATAGAGTTGTCTAAAGATTTATGGCGCAGCAATGACAGAGATAAAAGATTAGCCAAAAGCGAAATGAAGTGGATTTTTAATTTACAAACTTTAGTCCCACATGGTTTGAACCATGAATTTGAATTAAGGTGGTTTTTATAAGGTTTATATTTTGTATTTTATTATTTATTCTAGAACATAATTTCAGCCTCAAGTAGGTTTTGTGTACCAGGATTTTATATTTTTTATTTAGTGATGTATGTAGTATTACCCAAGAAACTGTCTTGTATAACAGTATTGCGCTCGTCTATTGCGGGCACGTTACCATGGTAACGTGGGTAATCAGTTAGGTCAGTAAATTGAAACACTTGGTTATATAGAGATTTATGCAGTATCACCCAGGGAATTATTTGTAATCATGCTCGTTCATTGCGGGCCCGTTACTATAGTAACGCGGTTAATAGCTAGGCCATCAGAGATCGAGCTGAGGGCGGAAGTCCGTGAGTACTGGGTACTGAGGGCGGAAGTCCGTCAGTACGGGTTCCTGCCCTCGCACGCTGGGTGCAGGCGGAAGTCCGTAGATATGTCGGAGGACGTTACCATGGAGATGCTCAGGATGGGCGGAAGTGCTCTCCCGTGAACACACATGCCAGCACAGTCCAATTGAACCGCACGGGGTTCTGGGTACACGTGGAGACGCGTTACCTAGGCAACCCGTCTGTTTCTAATTTGAATCAATTAAACCTGTATTGGTAACGTTTCCTGTGGTTTTTACTTAAATAGGCTCAGATATTGAGCACTCTTGTTCCTTGAAAAAGCCCCACTAAAAGGGGAGAAACGCGTAGGTATAGATCAGACAGGAGGATTCATACACATCTCTCCTCTTGAGGCTGGAATTGTGTCTTTTCATCTAGCTGGCAGTTGCCGTTTTCGGTCGACGGCCCACCAGTTGTCACACTTTCCACCCCTGAGTTGTATGTGGGGTCCCCTGTATGTATTTTAAATAAAGTGTTTTTATTTTAATTCATCACCACCCGTTCATTCATTTGTGGAGCAGCGTGAAAAGAAACCGTTATATGAGGATCAGCGCCTATTCTTGAGTGAGTAATGGTACGCATTTATCGTCACGGCTCTTTTGTGTGATAGAGGCAAAGATACCTTTATGTGCGGAGATATGCCATAGTTTTTGTGAGTGGGGTACGCCATTTATCACAGTGGATTCATTGTTACCAGAAATGACATCACCTTTTATTATATAAGGACATACTGCACCATGATGTTTTATTTCTGTTTTCATTGTATATTATCCTGAGTCAATTCGTGGAGCAGAAGTTTCCATTTGGATCCATATTACAGCAGCAGGACTCATCTGTGAAGTTGAACTCCTCCCACAGTCTTATATGGACATTAGGTATATCATTTGTATGGAACTACACTGAGCGCTTGTACTCGATTACTTTCTTGTTAATTTGTTCTTTTATGAGGGTGAAGTGGCCCTCACATTTTCGTGTAGCTGAATAAGTGTTTTGCGCCTTGGGTCTCTGATCATTTTCTGTTTTATAAGCAGTGCAAGTTAACACTGATGATGCAAAAGGAACATGGCACTGGCAGTGACCAGTGCATAAGGGGTGACAGACAGCTGTGGGCTGATTAGACCTGAAGCCATCAGCACAGTGTAAAGAAAGATTTTCTTTTCATTTGACAGACTCCAAAGTGCGCTCCAGTTGCTGGCACCCTAGACAGTTGCCTATACAGTAGCTGGATAATGATGGCTTCAGCCGTGAGTCTATTCCCTGGGCGCAGGTGTCACCACCAGGTGTTGCCTCTCCTTGGCCGACATCCCTGGTCAGTGCCATCCTGACCAATAAGTACATATGCCCCTGGTATAGAGAAGAAATGGGTGCAGGGTTTGTAATGTTTTCCCACCTGGACCCAGGGGCCTGTGTGCTTCGCACACACTGCTCCCATTATAGATATGCTACTCTCTCCACATGCAGATGGGTGTAGGTGGCAGAAGTCTGCATATCTGCAAAGGTACGCATGTGTGAATTCACTTTGTGAGCATATGCAGAGTAAACTCTTGCAAGATATGCTACTCAAACTGGTATAGTATTCACTTCGAATAATCCCCTGCATATTACTGACAGGAATTATTCATATAGTCTACTGTGCAAAGATTCACGTATCAGTACTAAATATACTATAATGTCAGGGTTAAACATACAATACATGTTGTACGGATGTGAGCAGATCAATACGAAAAACTAATGAATCATTTCAGACCCTGAGTTCCAGCAGTATTCCCACAGCATTGTGGCCTACAAGCTTGACATTTTGGCTGCTATTAACTTTTAGAAAATGTAAAATTAATCTCTTCATGGATATGCATCACTTGTAAACCTGTCTCCAAACAGCCTGATCTTAATGAGTTCTTGGCTTTCATTTGTCTCCACGAATACCTTTGTTTTATAGGGGACAAACCAATCACACTCATAACTTCAAAGTGAATGTGAATGGCATCTTTAATAAACTGATGCAACATCTTTTTCACTGAGAATAATTAAAAGAAAATATTGTTGAATATCTATAAGTACTAGCATATTTTCAATATAACATTTTTGCAATTGCCCCACATTCTGCAACAGTGTAAATAACAGTTTTTTTTAAATGTTCTCCTTTATTTTAATTTAAAAAACTATATATTTTTTTATATATGTAAAACCAAAATTTAAAGCAGAACTTTAACCTACAATTATATTTTACTAGTGTGGTCCTCATAGCCATATCACCAGAGGCCAATTTTTAACCAGATCTTCACCAACCAACAAGTTAATCCAATTTGCCAATTTAAAAGAGTGCTAAGAACTAGAGATGAGCGCCTGAAATTTTTCGGGTTTTGTGTTTTGGTTTTGGGTTCGGTTCCGCGGCCGTGTTTTGGGTTCGAACGCGTTTTGGCAAAACCTCACCGAATTATTTTTGTCGGATTCGGGTGTGTTTTGGATTCGGGTGTTTTTTTCCAAAAACACTAAAAAACAGCTTAAATCATAGAATTTGGGGGTCATTTTGATCCCAAAGTATTATTAACCTCAAAAACCATAATTTACACTCATTTTCAGTCTATTCTGAATACCTCACACCTCACAATATTATTTTTAGTCCTAAAATTTGCACCGAGGTCGCTGTGTGAGTAAGATAAGCGACCCTAGTGGCCGACACAAACACCGGGCCCATCTAGGAGTGGCACTGCAGTGTCACGCAGGATGTCCCTTCCAAAAAACCCTCCCCAAACAGCACATGACGCAAAGAAAAAAAGAGGCGCAATGAGGTAGCTGTGTGAGTAAGATTAGCGACCCTAGTGGCCGACACAAACACCGGGCCCATCTAGGAGTGGCACTGCAGTGTCACGCAGGATGGCCCTTCCAAAAAACCCTCCCCAAACAGCACATGACGCAAAGAAAAAAAGAGGCGCAATGAGGTAGCTGACTGTGTGAGTAAGATTAGCGACCCTAGTGGCCGACACAAACACCGGGCCCATCTAGGAGTGGCACTGCAGTGTCACGCAGGATGTCCCTTCCAAAAAACCTGAACCACTAGCCATGAACATAGGCCAGGGCCTCAGCCGTTCCTTGCCACTCCGTGTGGTAAATGGCATATTGGCAAGTTTACGCTTCTCCTCCGACAATTTTATTTTAGGTTTTGGAGTCCTTTTTTTTCTGATATTTGGTGTTTTGGATTTGACATGCTCTGTACTATGACATTGGGCATCGGCCTTGGCAGACGACGTTGCTGGCATTTCATCGTCTCGGCCATGACTAGTGGCAGCAGCTTCAGCACGAGGTGGAAGTGGATCTTGATCTTTCCCTAATTTTGGAACCTCAACTTTTTTGTTCTCCATATTTTATAGGCAGAACTAAAAGGCACCTCAGGTAAACAATGGAGATGGATGGATTGGATACTAGTATACAATTATGGACGGACTGCCACGGTTAGGTGGTATAAAAAAACCACGGTTAGGTGGTATATATTGTAATACAATTATGGATGGACGGACTGCCTGCCGAGTGCCGACACAGAGGTAGCCACAGCCGTGAACTACCGCACTGTACACTGGTTGATAAAGAGATAGTAGTATACTCGTAACAACTAGTATGACTGACTATGACGGTATAAAGAATGAAAAAAAAACCACGGTTAGGTGGTATATATTGTAATACAATTATGGATGGACGGACTGCCTGCCGAGTTCCGACACAGAGGTAGCCACAGCCGTGAACTACCGCACTGTACACTGGTTGATAAAGAGATAGTAGTATACTCGTAACAACTAGTATGACTGACTATGACGGTATAAAGAATGAAAAAAAAACCACGGTTAGGTGGTATATATTATAATACAATTATGGATGGACGGACTGCCTGCCGAGTGCCGACACAGAGGTAGCCACAGCCGTGAACTACCGCACAGTACACTGGTTGATAAAGAGATAGTAGTATACTCGTAACAACTAGTATGACTGACTATGACGGTATAAAGAATGAAAAAAAAACCACGGTTAGGTGGTATATATTATAATACAATTATGGATGGACGGACTGCCTGCCGACTGCCGACACAGAGGTAGCCACAGCCGTGAACTACCGCACTGTACACTGGTTGATAAAGAGATAGTAGTATACTCGTAACAACTAGTATGACACTATGACGGTATAAAGAATGAAAAAAAAAACCACGGTTAGGTGGTATATATTATAATACAATTATGGATGGACGGACTGCCTGCCGACTGCCGACACAGAGGTAGCCACAGCCGTGAACTACCGCACTGTACACTGGTTGATAAAGAGATAGTAGTATACTCGTAACAACTAGTATGACACTATGACGGTATAAAGAATGAAAAAAAAACCACGGTTAGGTGGTATATATTATAATAATACAATTATGGATGGACGGACTGCCTGCCGACTGCCGACACAGAGGTAGCCACAGCCGTGAACTACCGCACTGTACACTGGTTGATAAAGAGATAGTAGTATACTCGTAACAACTAGTATGACTATGACGACGGTATAAAGAAAGAAAAAAAAATACCACGGTTAGGTGGTATATAATTATACAATTATGGATGGACGGACTGCCTGCCGAGTGCCGACTGCCGACACAGAGGTAGCCACAGCCGTGAACTACCGCACTGTACTGTGTCTGCTGCTAATATAGACTGGTTGATAAAGAGATAGTATACAACAATATACTACTATACTGGTGGTCAGGCACTGGTCACCACTAGTCACACTGGCAGTGGCACTCCTGCAGCAAAAGTGTGCACTGTTTAATTTTAAATTAATATAATATTATGTACTCCTGGCTCCTGCTATAACAACCTGCAGTGCTCCCCAGTCTCCCCCACAATTATTATAAGCTTTTATACATTGATGTGCAGCACACTGGGCTGAGCTGAGTGCACACAGACTGAGTCACACTGTGTGACTGCTGTGTATCGTTTTTTTCAGGCAGAGAACGGATATAGCAGAGAACGGATATATTAAATAAAAGTTAACTTAACAACAACTGCACTGGTCACTGTGGTAAACTCTGTCTGCACAATCTCTCTCTCTCTCTCTCTCTTCTAATCTATTCTAATGGAGAGGACGCCAGCCACGTCCTCTCCCTATCAATCTCAATGCACGTGTGAAAATGGCGGCGACGCGCGGCTCCTTATATAGAATCCGAGTCTCGCGAGAATCCGACAGCGTCATGATGACGTTCGGGCGCGCTCGGGTTAACCGAGCAAGGCGGGAAGATCCGAGTCGCTCGGACCCGTGAAAAAAAACATGAAGTTCTGGCGGGTTCGGATTCAGAGAAACCGAACCCGCTCATCTCTACTAAGAACCATGGGCCTGATTCTGATCAGTAAGGAATTGCACAGCCATAGGGAAGCTGCAGTGAAATTCTGTACCAATAAAATGTAAATGCAGCAGGAGTTGTCTGTAAGAGATAGACGTCTCTGCCTGCTTCTGCTAGATATGAGTGCTGAGAATGCAGCATCGATTCACCATCATGAGCATCATGACCTTTGATCATGACTTGCGATGGTAGTAGGCCTCGGTCAGTCTGCCAAAGCTTACTCAGACTGGTCACCTGATCCAAACGGCCGGGTCCGTGAAGTCTGCGTTCGGCAATAGTCAAATGCAGGGTACTGTCTCTCCATTTTGTACAACAGTGCCAGTTTTCACCCCCCAAATGCTGCAGCATGTCAGTCAGGCTGCGACTAAGGGGGGCTGCGTGAGACCCTTGCTGCATATGAATACAAATCCAAATCAGGCCCAGGTTTGGGAACAGGAAGACTGATAAAAGCTGAATGATCGTCATATAGGGCAAGGAGAACTTTAGAAAAACTGCACAGTAGGTGGTATTGAAGCTTAAATGAGCAGAACAGCAATTGATCACTGATACAAATGTTACTACAGGATGCAGTCAGGACCCTGGCTGTTGAAATACCAAAGCCGGAATCCCGATACTGCTCAGAATGTTGGTGCCGGCATCCCAACTAGGAGCACAATCCCGGTGCCGTGATCCTGACCCCCGGGATCCCAAATGAGCATTTGCCAGGACACAGGAGAAGAAAGATGTGTGTGGCGGAGGGAAGATTAGGTTTAGGTGGCGGGTGGAGGGTTAGGGTTTGACTGCGGGTCGATGGGGTTAGGTTTAGGCTGCAAAGAGGGGGGGTTGGGGTTAGGCACCCCCGGGGAAGGTTAAGGATAGGCTGCATGAGGTGTGTGTGTGGGGGGGGGGGGGGGGGTTATGCTTAGGCTGAGGGAAGGGAGATTTTTGGTTAAGGGAGCAGTGGGGAATGCTAAGTATCCTTACCATGCTCCTCTTGAGATGGAAAACTTGGAGGTTTAGAGATTGGAGGAGAGGAGAGTCTTATTGTTCGTGGAAGGGCATTCCACAGAGTGGGTGCAGCCCACAGAAAGTACTGCAGTCATGAATGCGAGCAAATAATAAGTGTGGATGAGAGACTTAGATCTTGTAAACAGCAAAGAGGTCAGGTTGAGAGATGTTTAAAGATAAGCAAAGAGATATACAGGTCATTGGTGCAGTTTGGTTAATGGCCTTGTGCGTGAGTAAAAGTATTTTATATTGAATATGTTAGCATACAGATAACCAGTGGAGGAATTGACAGAGCGGATCCACAGACTATGAACATCTAGCAAGGAAGATCAGCCTCACAGCTGCAAATATATACTGACAAATATTGCCATATAATAAAATTAGTACATACTGCAATATGTTAAACATGTAGCAAATACAAATATCACTAAGAAGGAATGTATGTTTGATATTTGCGATGTAAATAATGTTATGAAAAAAGATTGTACAGAGGGCCTGATTCAGAATTGTATGCTAATGTTGCTGCAGCTGCAAATGTGGATACTGGGGGTAATTCCAAGTTGATCGCAGCAGGATTTTTGTTAGCAGTTGGGCAAAACCATGTGCACTGCAGGGGAGGTAGATTTAACATGTGCCGAGAGAGTTAGATTTGGGTGTGGTGTGTTCAATCTGCAATCTAATTTGCAGTGTAAAAATAAAGCCGCCAGTATTTACCCTGCACAGAAACAAAATAACCCACCCAAATCTAACTCTTTCTGCACATGTTACATCTGCCTCCCCTGTAGTGCACATGGTTTTGCCCAACTGCTAAAAAAAATCCTGCTGCGATCAACTTGGAATTGCCCCCACTGTGCGAAAATATGCAAATTCTGCAGCCCCTGATTTTTTATGGAGACAGACCAGTGGCTTTTCAATTCCCAGCAGTTGCATACAGAGATGCAGCATCGCTCACAGATCATTCAATTATCTGGATTCTGAGTAGCACTGAGATGCCATAGCCAATGGGCATGATTAAGAGTAGTACACAAACCTAATGGTTTGAGCACTACTCCGATTGTTGTGAGTCTGCGCAGGATCCATCCTCCGTTGTTGCTCACATTTCCCCCAAGCCACAGCTTAATTGACGAGTAAAGATGTGGTTGTTCTGCATTCTCGGAGAAGGAGGCATATCATCCCTGCTTTTTGGGAGTGCAGAGGCCAGGATCCACATTGGAGGATGTAGAATTCCTGACCTCGTGAGCAGTCAGGAGGTGACCAGTCTGAGTAAGTTCCAGCTTACTCAGATGGCTGATGCTGGAAACATTTGGACACAGCATTCAGATCTGCAAAGATTCCAGCAGCATTAGCATATTAGTTGAATGGTATTGCTTAGTCAATTTCTGAGGCTGTGCAATACCATACAATAATAAACCAGGCCTAATGTCACTGAATACATGATTGCAGATGCAGATTGAGAGAAGCCTCAAAAAATAGTCAATGCACACCAGCATTTTTTGCACCACTCTCCCAAATGGCCCCTGTCACTCTCTTTGCGTATAAATCTTCTCTGTGACCGCCGTGCAAGAATATCACTGCACATGCGCAGTGCAACAGATGTATGCACAGATAGACGCTAATTACTTAACTGCGAAACATTGGGGTTGCTTTCAGCTCTGAATCAGTCCCCATGAGTCATATTTTGTTATTTGTTATACAAATGTAGAATTAGGGGTCTATTCATGTAGGATTGCTTTCATTTATTTTTAACTATCACCACGTATCGCAGTCTTATCTCAGCTCTGTTTTAATTTCTCCTCCGCAATTCATTAATGCCTGCTGTGCTTGTGTTGTGAAGCGGTAACTCCTCCCCCCATGATCCCGCCTTCTTGCCATCTTTCTAATCTTTCTGCGGCTAGTCTGTTATCTGCGCATACACTCTTTTGACCCCACTGGTGTCTGAAGGGAGAACCTCTGCCATCTTGTGTTAGGCTCAGCCCAGGAATACCCAAGCTCAGGCAGGAGGTTTTTGATCAGCTCCGTCCCCCATGTCTGCCTTCGGCTGATCGGATTTGTGGCCATCCCACTCCGTACCTCCAGTGTATTCAGGAGAGAGGCCCCCGGTGCAGCACTTGCCGTTTGTGCTCCTCTCCCGGCTGCATATCCTGCCGCTCCTCACCTCCTGTACCCGACCACGCATTGTAGAGCACCATCGCAGCTCGATTAAAGTTTTCCTATATTGATGATGAGTATTTGCATTGTAAACATACCAAAACACATGATTTCTACATGCATTCATTTTCACCTATTCTAAGACAGTGAGGTAAATTTACAAAGGTGGGAGGTTTTTAGAACTGGCGATGTTGCCCATAGCAACCAATCAGATTCTACTTAACATTTATCTAGCTGCTTTTAGAAGATAATAGAATCTGATTGGTTGCTATGGGCAACATCGCCAGTTCTGAAAACCTCCCACCTTAGTAAATTTACCTCACTGTCTTAGAATAGGTAAAAAAGAATGCATGTAGAAATCATGTGTTTTGGTATGTTTACAATGCAAACGCACATACCTTTGCAGCAGGGACGTACAGTCAGGGGAGGCAGGGGAGGCAGAGCCTCACCTGTCATGCTCCCTATCATACTCAGATTTATCACTACAAAAATGATTGGAATAACACACAGAAGATATGTATAACTTATAAGCAACTAATTTGCATTAATGCAATCATTTTTATTGAGAAAACTGACCAGAGTTGCAGGGCTTCCTTCAATTGCAGAGAGAGACAGAGATATGGCAGCAGGAGATTAGCCTCATCTCCCATATTGTCAGGCACTGCTTGTACAGTGGGGCGGGGCTACAAAGCGGCCAATCATACTGCATAGAATAGAGAAATGTGAGGCATGCCTCACAGTGGGGGAGTGCTTGAGCTCTGATGGACAGCTTGGATTGGTCATGTGACCAATCCATGAAGTGCAAGAAGACAGCAGCTGGGCAGCAGGGGAGGAGGGAAATGGTTGATTCTATATCGGAGTGGGAGAAGGGACCTTCAGATGTACCTAGGGGAGGAGACACGTCACCAGGGGGAGGAGCTATGGCCTAACAGGGTACCGAAAAGTACCCTTGCGGGCTCGCTTTGCTCGGCACGATTCGGGCTCGGTGGCACGCTCCGCTCCGCTTCGCTCGTCACCTAATTACTAAAGATAATAGTTGGTGGTGGGGACAGTAGAGCAACTGTCCCGCTGGCCTAGCTCCTCCCCCTTGTGTTGTGGCTCCTCCCCCTGACGGAAAAGGTCCCTTAGTCCTCTTGGATCTAGCCTCAACCGGAGAGAAATGGGGACCCGAAGTGCCAGCAGCCGCCACCCGTGCACAGTGACTGGGGTGAGTAGCAACCTGTACCTAGTCTCTGTATGTGTGTGGCTTCAGTAGTGAGTGTGGGGACAGGAATGTGTGTGTGTGGCTTCTGTAGTGAGTGTGGGGACAGGACTCTGTGTGTTTCGTCTGTAGTGAGTGTGGGGACAGGTGTGTGTCATCTGTAGTGAGTGTGGGGACAGGTGTGTGTCATCTGTAGTGAGTGTGGGGACAGGTGTATGTGTATCATCTGTAGTGAGTGTGGGGACAGGACTCTGCATGTATCAACTGAACTGAGTGTGGGGACAGGACTGTGTGTGTGTGTGTTTCATCAGTAGTGTGTGTGGGGACAGGTGTGTGTCATCTGTAGTGAGTGTGGGGACAGGATTGTGTGTGTATTTCATCTGCAGTGAGTGTGGAGACAGGATTCTGTGTGTATCATCTGTAGTGAGTGTGGGGACAGGACTGTGTGTGTGTGTTTCATAGTGATGTGCACCGGACATTTTTCGGGTATTGTGTTTTGGTTTTGGATTCGGTTCCGCGGCCGTGTTTTGGATTCGGACGCGTTTTGGCAAAACCTCCCTGAAATTTTTTTGTTGGATTCGGGTGTGTTTTGGATTCGGGTGTTTAAAAAAAAAAAAAACTAAAAAACAGCTTAAATCATAGAATTTAGGGGTCATTTTGATCCCATAGTATTATTAACCTCAATAACCATAATTTCCACTCATTTCCAGTCTATTCTGAACACCTCACACCTCACAATATTATTTTTAGTCCTAAAATTTGCACAGAGGTCGCTGGATGGCTAAGCTATGCGACACAAGTGGCCGACACAAACACCTGGCCCATCTAGGAGTGGCACTGCAGTGTCAGACAGGATGGCACTTCAAAAAAATTGTCCCCAAACAGCACATGATGCAAAGAAAAAAAGAGGCGCACCAAGGTCGCTGTGTGACTAAGCTAAGCGACACAAGTGGCCGACACAAACACCTGGCCCATCTAGGAGTGGCACTGCAGTGTCAGACAGGATGGCACTTCAAAAAAATTGTCCCCAAACAGCACATGATGCAAAGAAAAAAAGAGGCGCACCAAGGTCGCTGTGTGACTAAGCTAAGCGACACAAGTGGCCGACACAAACACCTGGCCCATCTAGGAGTGGCACTGCAGTGTCAGACAGGATGGCACTTCAAAAAAATTGTCCCCAAACAGCACATGATGCAAAGAAAAAAAGAGGCGCACCAAGGTCGCTGTGTGACTAAGAAAAGTGACACAAGTGGCCGACACAAACACCTGGCCCATCTAGGAGTGGCACTGCAGTGTCAGACAGTATGGCACTTCAAAAAAATTGTCCCCAAACAGCACATGATGCAAAGAAAAAAAGAGGCGCACCACAGGTATAGAATGTAGATGGATAGTATACTCAATGACGACACAGAGGTAGGTACAGCAGTGGCCTTCCGTACCGTACTGCTATATATAGTATACTGGTGGTCACTGTGTCAGCAAACTGCAAAACTAAAATGCACCACAGGTATAGAATGTAGATGGATAGTATACTTAATGACGACACAGAGGTAGGTACAGCAGTGGCCTTCCGTACCGTACTGCTGTGTATAGTATACTGGTGGTCACTGTGTCAGCAAACTGCAAAACTAAAATTCACCACAGGTATAGAATGTAGATGGATAGTATACTTAATGACGACACAGAGGTAGGTACAGCAGTGGCCTTCCGTACCGTACTGCTATATATAGTATACTGGTGGTCACTGTGTCAGCAAACTGCACAACTGAAATGCACCACAGGTATAGAATGTAGATGGATAGTATACTTAATGACGACACAGAGGTAGGTACAGCAGTGGCCTACTGTACCGTAATGTTATATATTATATACTGGTGGTCACTGGTCAGCAAAACTCTGCACTGTACTCCTCCTATATAATATTATACTGGTGGTCCCCAGTCCCCACAATAAAGCAGCACACTGAGCACAGATATGGAGTGTTTTTCAGGCAGACAACGTATACTGGTGGTCACTGTCAGCAAAACTCTGCACTATACTCCTGCTATATAATACAGCTGCTCCCCAGTCCCCACAATTAAGCAGTGTGAGCACAGATATATGCAGCACACTGAGCACAGATATGGAGCGTTTTTTTCAGGCAGAGAACGGATAACTGGTGGTCACTGATCAGCAAAACTCTGCACTGTACTCCTATATTATGCAGCTGCTCCCCAGCCCTCCCCACAATTAAGCAATAATGCACAATCAAGTTCAACAATAACGGAGAGGACGCCAGCCACGTCCTCTCCCTAACATTTCCAATGCACGAGTGAAAATGGCGGCGACACGCGGCTGCTTATATAGAACCCGAATCTCGCGAGAATCCGAAAGCGGGATGATGACGTTCGGGAGCGCTCGGGTTAACCGAGCCATACGGGAGAATCCGAGTATGGCTCGGACCCGTGTAAAAAGGGTGAAGTTCGGGGGGGTTCGGTTCCCGAGAAACCGAACCCGCTCATCACTAGTGTTTCATCAGTAGTGTGTGTGGGGACAGGTGTGTGTTATCTGTAGTGAGTGTGGGGACAGGTGTGTGTGTGTGTGTCATCTGTAGTGAGTGCGGGAACAGGACTCTGTGTGGCTACAGTAGTGAGACGTAGTATGCATACAGTATATGTTCCTGCTCTCCCTCCCTAGCTGCTGCTGACTGTATCACTGATGACTGTATTGTCCTCTGTAACCTGCTGCACCAGGCCGGTGGTGTTCTGCAGATGAGGGGGCAATGGGAGGCACCTCACCCAGAAGTTAGTATCCACCAGTTTACGCACAACAACACTATGGTGATGGCTGTGACCTGGCTATTACTGTATGTATGTTCTCCCTGTGTTTGCATTTATGTAGTGCAGGGACATAAGAGTTAAATTGTGTAGGGGGTAAGACAGGCTCCCAGCACTGAGACCCACCACCATTTGTGCTTCCCCAGCCTCTGACCTCACCGCACGTCACTGCTATGCAGCTCAAATTTTTCAGCTTACAGACTTGTTAATCATCACAAGTGTAGCAGCTGTCTAGAAAAAAAAAGACAAATACCAGAGCTATCGCAAAGTCCTCAGCAAATGCATACACATAAGCAGCACTGATGCAGAAATGAGGAGCATGGACTCCCTAAGTGGAGTAGCTAAGCTGGTGCAATGAACAGTACATGATCACAGCTGAAAATAGAAACATGCACTGAAAACATCCATGACACGGAATTGCAAAGGTAACCGGGAGCAGTATATATATATATATATATATATATATATATACACACACACACACACACACACACACACACACACAGTGGTCGAAGTGGGGCGGTATACGGCCCACTGACCCGGAAATGAGTCCATGAAAGTGCAGCAGGAGGTGAGGGAAGTGGCCATCCTGCTGCACATTGTGCTCCCCGTCCCTGTGCGGCGGCCAGTGGCTGTGTAGAGCACTGTAGTAGCTCACAGCCGCTCACCGCCGCCAGCCGCCATCGCATGCCGCTCACCAGCCGCCCGCTGCCGCCGCTCACCAGCCGCCCACCACCAGCCGCCAGCCACTAGCCGCCCGACGCCGTCAGCAGCCCACCGCTCACTGCTGCCAGCAACAAATTAGGTAGTGTTCCCCTGTTGTCACCTCTCTCCCTGCTGTCACTGTCGTCACTCTCCCTGTCATCACTGTCGTCACTCTCCCTGTCGTCACTCTCCCTGTCGTCACTGTTGTCACTCTCCCTGTCGTCACTCCCTGTCGTCACTGTCGTCACTCTCCCTATCGTCACTGTCATCACTCTCCCTGTCATCACTGTCATCACTCCCCCTGTTGTCACTGCCGTCATTCTCCCTGTTGTCACTGTCGTTACTCTCCCTGTCATCACTGTCGTCACTCTCCCTGTCGTCACTATCCCTGTCGTCACTGTCTCTCCCTGTCCTCACTGTCTCTCCCTGTCGTCACTGTCTCCCTGTCGTCACTGTCGTCACTCTCCCTGTCGTCACTGTCGTCACTCTCCCTGTCGTCACTGTCGTCACTCTCCCTATTGTCACTATCATCACTCTCCCTGTCATCACTCTCCCTGTCGTCACTGTTGTCACTCTCCCTGTCGTCACTGTCTCCCTGTTGTCACTCTCCCTGTCGTCACTGTCTCTCCCTGACGTCACTGTCATCACTCTCCCTGTCGTCACTGTCGTCACTCTCTCTGTCGTCACTGTTGTCACTCTCTCTCTGTCGTCACTCGCTCTCTCCATGTCATCACTCTCTCTCTCCCTGTCGTCATTCTCTCTCTCCCTGTCATCACTGTCTCTCTCCCTGTCGTCCCTGTCTCTCTCCCTGTTGTCACTGTCTCTCTCCCTGTCATCACTCTCTCTCCCTGTCGTCACTCTCTCTTCCTGTCATCCCTGTCTCTCCCTGTCGTCACTCTCCCTGTCGTCACTCTCCCTGTCATCACTGTCTCTCTCTCCCTGTCATCACTCTCTCTCCCTGTCTCTCTCCCTGTCGTCACTGTCTCTCTCCCTGTCATCAATCTCTCTCCCTGTCGTCCCTGTCGTCACTCTCTCTCCCCGTCGTCACTTTCTCTCCCTGTCGTCACTCTCCCTGTCATCACTCTCCCTGTCATCACTGTCTCTCTCTCCCTGTCGTCACTGTCTCTCTTTCCCTGTCTCTCTCCCTGTCGTCACTGTCTCTCTCCCTGTCATCGCTGTCTCTCTCCCTGTCATCACTATCTCTCTCCCTGTTGTCACTGTCTCTCTCCCTGTCGTCACTCTGGCTGTCCCTGCTGTCACAATTTCAGCTCATTCAGTGTGCTACAATGTCAATTTCGGCTCATTCAGTGTGCTACAATGTGAATTTCGGCTCATTCACTGTGCTACAATGTGAATTTTGGCTCATTCAATGTCCTACACGGTGAATTTCGTCTCATTTAGTGTGCTACAAGGTGAATTTTGGCTCATTCAGTGTGCTACAAGGTGAATTTCGTCTCACTCAGTGTGCAACAATGTGAATTTCAGCCCATTCTGTGTGCTACAATGTGAATTTCTGCTCATTCAGTGTGCTACAATGTGAATTTCGGCTCATTCAGTGTGCTACAATGTGAATTTCGGCTCATTCAGTGTGCTATAATGTGAATTTCAGCTCATTCAGTGTGCTACAATGTGAATTTCGGCTCATTCAGTGTGCTTCAATGTGAATTTTGGCTCATTCAGTGTGCTATAATGTGAATTTCAGCTCATTCAGTTTGCTACAATGTGAATTTTGGCTCATTCAGTGTGCTACAATGTGAATTTTGGCTCATTCAGTGTGCTTCAATGTGAATTTCAGCTCGTACCGTGTGCTATAATGTGAATTTCAGCTCGTACCATGTGCTATAAAGTGAAAGGGGCACCAGTACTAGATAGTATAAGGGGTTCTACTACACGGGACATGCCCCCTTTTGGGTGACCATGCCCCCTTTTTGGGTGACCACGCCCCCTTTTCTGGACCACGTGTGAATAATTACATCCTTGACTTTTGCATACCCCCTCTTCAAAATTTCCACTTCGACCACTGTATATATATATATATATATATATGTACTATATACACACATGTATATATACACACACATACATATACTATAGAAACATAGAAACATAGAAACATAGAATTTGTTGGCAGATAAGAACCACTTGGCCCATCTAGTCTGCCCCTTTTTTTTTATATTATTTTTTATCACTAACCTTATTTGATCCTTATTTCTTTGTAAGGATATCCTTATGTCTATCCCATGCATGTTTAAATTGCTCTACTGTCTTAGCCTCTACCACCTCTGATGGGAGGCTATTCCACTTGTCCACTACCCTTTCTGTGAAATAATTTTTCCGCAAATTTCCCCTGAACCTCCCCCCCTCCAGTCTCAGTGCATGTCCTCGTGTCCTATTGCTTCTCTTCATTTGGAGAATGTTTCCCTCCTGGACTTTGTTAAAACCCTTCATATATTTGAAAGTTTCTATCATGTCCCCCCTTTCCCTTCTCTGCTCCAAACTATACATATTGAGATTTCTTAGTCTTTCTGGGTATGTTTTGTGATGTAGGCCATGCACCATTTTAGTTGCCCTCCTTTGTACAGTTTCTAATGTATTAATATCCTTTTGAAGATATGGCCTCCAGAACTGAATACAGTATTCTAGATGAGGCCGTACCAATGACCTATACAGTGGCATTATTACTTCTTTCTTTCTGCTGCTGATTCCTCTCCCAATGCAGCCAAGCATCTGACTAGCCTTCCTCATTGCCTTGTTACATTGCTTACCTGCTTTTAAGTCATCTGAAATAGTGACTCCTAGATCCCTTTCCTCCTCAGTAGTTTCCAGTATAGTGCCATTAATACTGTATTTAGCTTTAGGATTTTTGAGACCCAAGTGCATGATTTTGCATTTTTTGGCATTAAACTGTAATTGCCAGACTCTTGACCATTCCTCTAGTCTACCTAGATCCTCAATCATTTGTTTTACCCCACCTGGTGTGTCTACCCTGTTGCATACCTTTGTGTCATCTGCAAAAAGGCATACTTTCCCTTTAATGCCATTTGCAATGTCACCAATAAAGATATTAAAAAGCACTGGTCCAAGTACAGATCCCTGGGGTACTCCACTGGTAACATTTCCCTCCTGTGAATGCACTCCATTTACCACAACTCTCTGTTTTCTATCCTTCAACCAAGATCTTATCCATTCAATAATCTTAATATCCAATCCCAAACTTTCAAGTTTATTTAGCAGTCTGCGATGTGGAACTGTGTCAAAAGCCTTACTAAAGTCCAGATAAGCTATATCCATGGCTCCACCTTTATCCATCACTTTAGTCACACAATCAAAAAAGTCAATAAGATTTGTTTGACATGATCTCCCCCCAGTGAATCCATGCTGTTTGGGATCCAGTAAATTGCCGGATTTGAGATAATCTACAACTCTTTCTTTTAAGAGTGTTTCCATCAATTTCCCTACTACTGATGTAAGACTCACTGGTCTGTAGTTGTTTGCCTCTTCCTTGCTTCCACTTTTGTGCAGTGGGACTACGTTTGCTCTTTTCCAGTCCCCTGGAATTTCTCCTGTAGCTAATGACTGGTTGAATAATTCTGTCAATGGTGCTACCAGCACCTCTTTAAGTTCTTTTAGTATCCTTGGATGTATCCCATCTGGCCCCATAGATTTGTCCACTTTCAGCTTTGAGAGTTCTGTTAGGACCTTCTCCTCTGTAAATGTACTTGTTCCATTTTCCTGAATATCCCTGCAACTTAACTGTGGCCCCTTCCCCTCTCTTTCAGTAGTAAATACTGAGCAAAAATAATCATTAAGATGATCTGCTATTAAATTGTCTCCTTCAACAAGACTCCCAGTGTCCGTCTTTAGTTTTATAATTCCGCCTTTTGTTTTTCTCTTTTCGCTTATATACCTAAAAAAAGTTTTGCCTCCTTTACCCACTGACTGGGCCATTTTCTCCTCAGCTTGTGCCTTTGCACATCTGATTACCTTCTTTGTCTCCTTCTGTCTAACAAGATATATCTTTTTGTCTTCATTATTTTGTGTCTGCTTATATTTCCTAAAAGCCATCTTTTTTGCTCTCACAATATTTGCTACTTCTTTTTCAAACCACACTGGCTTCCTTTTCCTTGTGTTTTTCCTAACAGTTTTGATACAAAGGTCTGTTGCCTTCAATATTGCACATGTATATATATATACACACACACACACACACACACACACACACACACACACACACACAGAGACAGAGAGACAGATAGATAGATATGCAAATTCACTTATTTCTCCTCTAAGCACAATTTTTGGATTACATCACCTTTCTGCCTGTTGATGGGTTAACTTATGTGTAGACTATGATAACAACATGATAAAAGCATATCCAAAATAAGGAAATAGAATATTTGTTAACAATAATTAAATTATGAACATTTTTTAAATAAACAAAAAAGAATGATTGCAAATTTGCAATCCATTATACACACAACATAAAAAACGTATAATATGTTTCCTTTTGCTATCATATTGGCTACTAATTTTAAAAATAAAAAAATACACAGTAACAGACTTATGGCCGCAAAAAGTGTTATTGAGAACTAAAATAAGATACAGTTAAAACAAACACTGTAAGCAAGATGTACTGTATTTAACACCAACTATTTAATATACTGAACATTTTAATTTTGTCTGCATAGATATTTGTGGTCACATAAGTATGGGTTTTATGTGATTTTGTTCTATTTCCTTCCTATCACTTTATAGCAGGTTTAAGCACTGAATTCCTAGTCCATTGAATTCAATTAGGCGAAGTTAATGTTCATTACAAGAATTTACATTGCCTTAGCCCTGGTTACTTAACCTTTAATTACCCTGATTTACCAGCATTACAAAAGTACTTTTAGTGCTGCCTTTACAATTATGTTCTATGAGGCCATTTCTTTTTACATCAAAGATGTGTTAAATATGAAAATCATAAAAATAACATGATGGTGACAAATTTCTATATCCATTCTTTTGGCCATAACATTAAGTAATATTTCTAGTAATAATATCCAAAAATATTTAAGGAATCTCGAGGTTTAAATTAATGCACCAAGACAACTTAATTACATTGGCCTGACCTTTGTATGGTACATTATTTGACATTCAAGTTAAATAAACCAGAATTTACAGTAAATATCTGGAACATTTTAAATGATGTCATTTCTATACCCCAGGGATGGGGAACCTTAGGCCCTCCAGCTGTTGTTGAAATACACATCCCAGCATGCCCTGCAACAGTTTTAGCATGGCCAAATAGCAAAACTGTAGCAAGGCATGCTGGTATGTGTAGTACAACAACTGCTGGAGGGCCGAAGGTTCCCCATCCCTGCTATACCCAATATAGCAAAACACTAATGTACACCACTTTTAATCATGTTTAAGGTTGGTGTAGGAATGCATATGGTAGGCGTTTCTAAAGCAGATCTTCTCTGACAAAGACACCACAAGCTTTATCGACCTCAGGTTGTAGTAAAGAGGCTAGACCCAAACACACAGTAAAATTACATAAATGGACATCCTTGATAAATAGAATAATCAAGTAGATTAATTAAAGAATATAAGAGGACATGAGTTCAAGGAGGGTCACTGTATGACAAAAATAATGACCACCTTACATACTGTATGGCATGTAATAATATATATTTCTGACTCATTTGTGCCACACTGTAACCACCGTTGTGTGATATAGAAAATAATAGTATATATTACTGACACATTTGTACGACACTGCCAGGGAAGCTAAACCGCAGTGTTTAATAATATATATATTTCTGACTCATTTCTGCGACACTGTAACCACAGTGTGTGATATAAAAAATAAGACATACAGTATTTCTGACTAATCTGTGCAACACTGTAACTGCAATGTGTGATATAAAAATTATATATATATATACATTTGATTGAAATTAATATTTTGTGCTGTGTCATCCCAGTATACATCCAGGGACTTTAGCTTCTCCGTCTATCTACGGGTGTTCTGTCAGTCCACACAAAACAAAAGACATCTTTTTTATATATTTTGTTCTGTATCCTCCCAGAATACATCCAGGCATGCTCTGTCCATTTCAGGGTGCTGTGTCCGTAGCTCATATTCTTATGTTTTAACTTATTGCCCTATTTTCATAATTCTTCTTATCACAACATTGTGATTCATTCAAATGAATATTATTAATAATTATAAATTAACTAAATTTAATTTCAATTAATATAACAAAACTTTCCACACTTGAATAGCGAACCTTCTGCATTTCAAAGATTTCTTTCAGCAACAGAAGAACTTCATCCAAAATAAATTAAAAGCATGTTTACAGCATCTAAAATATTGTCTTTTTTATTCTTCTTTGCCTAATTCATCTTTTTGTGAACTGAAATCTTGAGCCTTGCCTGATGCGTAATTTTTTTTTAATACATTATTTTTTTTCATTATTTTGTGCTGTGTCCATCTTCTCAGTATATACATCCAATGGCTGCTGCTGCTCCATCCATATAGGGGTGTCCTGTCCACCCATCCAGGGGCTTTGGCCCAATATTAAAAAAAGAAATAAAATATTTTGTGCTGTACCCCAGTATACTATACATGCAGGGGCTGATGCTTCGCCTTCCAGTAACAAGGGCTGTTCTTTGTTCTGTCCATCCATCCATCTAGGCTCTGCCCCAGTGTTTAAAAAAAATGAAAGTATTTTTATTAATGATATAAAATATATATATATCGTATTTTGTGCTGTACCCCAGTATACTGTACATCCGGGTTGGGGTTGTGTTACTGGCGGTCGGGATTCCGGTGCTCAGCATCCCGACACTGGGATCCCAACTGCTGAATGCTGGCAGGGTGGGGAGAAGCAAGCGCAAGGACGACCCTTGCGTGCTTGGTGACAAGCTGTGCTCAACACAGGTTCTATTACCACTCTATGAGTGTTGTGGATACCCAAGAGTGGGAATAGTTCCTGCTAGTCAGCATGCCAACTGTGGGATTTTGCGTGGGCAGGATGTAGGGCTCGGTATTGTGTAATATAAAATTTACTATAATCAGTCCTTCCTTCCACAACATACATACTTCAACTCCTGTGGGCCTCTAATCTAGTTATCATTTATTGACTAATGAAAGATTTCTTGATTACTTTCTATGGGGTCATATAGTTTATTAAACTGCCACCCTTGCTGCCACTCAGAGACGTGCGGGGAGTTAAAATCCTCAAGAGGCACTGGCTAGCACCAGAGCCAGATTTACATGCAATATATAAGTCAAAGGGTATATCTGGGCATTATACACATGTGCAGCAGTATAAACTCCTGGAAATTTTCTGAGTTTTGATCAGAGATGTGCAAAAAAGATAGGCAGGTGAGGCGCTGCATCACCTGCCATAGACTTTTTACTCCACAGTTTTGGCTATAAAAATTATTAGAATAATGCAAAGAAGATATTTTAAACATATCCTTTGTATTATTCACAAATGTTATACAGTAAAAACATTGGTAAAAGATCTGGCTCGCCTGCCTCACCCCACCGCATATCACTGCTGCCACTGCAGTGCCACTCTGTTTCCTAGATGAGCCATTTTGGAATTTTAAGTGCCTCATGTTCAGGCCACCCACTGCTGTTGCTAATCTTAGTCATCAAGATATCATGGTGCAACCTTTTGGCCTAAACTGGTCAAAAAATAGGATTTTAATTACCTACCGGTAAATCATTTTCTCTTAGTCCTTAGAGGAAACTAGGGTTCCATTTAGTACCATGGGGTATTGACAGGTCCACTAGGAACCATGGGCACTTTAAGAGTTTGATAGTGTGGACTGGATCTTCCCTCTATGCCCCTACTACCAGACTCAGTCTAGGAAACTGTGCCCGAGGTGACAGACATACTTTGAGAGAAGGATAGAAAAAGATAGTGGTGAGATTACGAACCAGGACACACAAAACAGACGAAAGCTAAGCTAACCCAACTTTAAACAGGAACCGTAACAGCTGAACCAACAATACTTAACCAAGTGACAGTACAGGAAGAACAAAGCACCGGGCGGGCGCCCAGTATCCTCTATGGACTATGAAAAAGGATTTACCAGTAGGTAATTAAAATCCTATTTTCTATTATGTCCTAGAGGATACTGGGGTTCCATTTAGTATTATTGTGGATGTCCCAAACCTGGTGGGAGAGTGTTGAGGTTCCTGCAGAACTGATTGAAGGTCCTCAGAGGCCAAAGTATTAAACTTGTAGAACTTAGCAAACGTGTTTGAACCAGACCAAGTAGTCGCTCGGCAGAGCTGTAAAGCCAAGACACCCCGGGCAGCTGCCCAGGAAGAACCCACCAACCAAGTAGAGTGGGCCTTACAGATTTTGGAACCGGCAAACCTGCCATGGAATAAGCATGCTGGATAGTGGGCCTGATCTAGCGTGCAATTGTCTGCTTTTAAGCAGGACACCCAATTTTATTGGGATCATATAGAATGAACAGGAAGTCGTATTTCCTGTGACAAGCTGTCCTCTTCACATATACCTTCAAAACCCTCACAACAGCCAAAGACTTTGAAGTAGTGGAAGTGTCGGTGATAACTGGAACCACAATAGGTTGGTTGATGTGAAATGCAGACACTACTTTCGGAAGAAATTGCTGTACAAGTTCTGAGTTCAGATCTGTCCTCATAGAAAATTAAATAGTGGATCTTGTGAGACAAAGCCCCCAGCTCTGACACCCATCTTGCTGAAGCCAGTCCGATTGGAGGAACTGCAGCACCAAATTGAGATCTCAAGGTGCCGTGGGAGGCACAAAGGGAGGTTGGATGCGCAGAACCACTTTCAAAAATGTCTGGCCCTCAGGGAGAGAAGCCAATTGTTTCTGAAAGAAAATGGACAAGGCCGAAATCTGGACTTTTATGGAGCCCAGATGTAGGCCCACATCCATAACTGCCTGCAGAAAAAGCAGGAAACGTCCCAAGTAAAATTCCACCGCAGAATAAGTTCTGCTCTCACACTAAGAGATGTATTTCTTCCAAATACGGTGGTAATGTTTAGATGTTACCCCCTTCCTGGCTTGGATAATAGTTTGGATAACTTTGTTAGGGATTCCTCTTTTGGCTAGAATCAGCCTTTCAACTTCCATGCCGTCAAACGTAGCCACGGTAAGTCCTGATAGACGAACGGGCCCCGTTGCAGTAGATCCTCGCGAAGAGGTAGAGGCCACGGATCTTCAAGGAACATCTCCAGAAGGTCCGCATACCAGGCCCTCCTTGGCCAGTCCAGAAGAATGAGTATTGCTTGAACCTTTTTCCTTTTTATTCTTTTGAGAATTCTCGGGATCAGTGGAAGTGGAGGAAACACGTACATCATCTGATAGACCCATGGAGTTGTCAGAGCGTCTACTGCCACTGCCTGTGTGTCTCTCGACCTGGAACAATACCGCTTCAGCTTCTTGTTGAGACGAGAAGCCATCATGTCAATTTGTGGATAAACCCACTGATGTGTCAAGCCTCTAAACACTTCCGGGTGAAGGCCCCACTTGCCCGGTTGCAGGTCATGTCTGCTGAGGAAGTCTGCTTCCCAGTTGTCTACTCCCAGAATGAAGACCGCTTATAATGCCACAGTGTTTTTTTTCTGCCCAGAGAATTCTTGACACCTCTGACATTACTGCTCTGCTTTTCGTTCCGCTCTGTCGGTTTATGTACGTCATTGACGTTACATTGTCCGACTGGACCTGAATGGCCCGATCGTGAAGAAGATAAGAAGTCTGCAGAAGGGCGTTGTATATGTCCCTGAGTTCCAGAATGTTGATTGGAAGGATGACTTCCTGACATGACCATCTTCCTTGAAACTGCACCCCCTGGGTGACTGCTCCCCAACCTCTGAGGCTTGCGTCCATGGTTTACATGATCCAGTCCTGATTTCCAAACCTCCGATGAGGTGAGAAATCTGTAGCCACCACAGAAGGGAGATCATGGCTTTTGGTGACAGATGGATCCTCTGGCGCATGTGAAGAAGCTATCCAGACCATTTGTCCAACAGATTGAGCTGGAAGGGTCTTGCGTGAAACCTTCCGTATTGAAGCGCCTCATAAGATGCCAGAATTTTCCCCAGATGGCGAATACATAGATGCACCGATATCCGGGTTGGCATCAGGACATCCCGAACCATCGACTGTATTACCAATGCCTTTTCCAACAAAAGGAACACTTTCTGCAACTCCGTGTCCAGTATCATTCCCAGGAATGGGAGCCTCGGTATTGGCTCTAGGTGAGATTTCGGAAGGTTCAAAATCTACCCGTGATCCTGGAGAGGTTTGGTTGAGAGACCAGTGCAGTCCAGCAACCTCTCCCTGGATGGCACCTTTATCGGAAGATTGTCCAGGTAAGGAATTATGTTCACTCCCTGCTTGCGGAGTATAAACATCATCTCTGCAATCACTTTGGTGAACACCCTTGGTGCTGTGGAGAGACCAAATGGCAGGGCCTAGAACTGGTAGTGACAGTCCTGCAGTGCAAACCATAGATAAGCCTGATGATCTGAATGTGAAGGTGCGCATCCTTGATATCCAGAGACACTAGGAATTCCTTCTCCTCCAGACCTGAGATCACCGCTCTCAGAGACTCCATCTTGAATTTGAACACTCTTAAGAACGGGTTCAAGGACTTGAGGTTCAGAATTGGTCATACCGAACCGTCTGGTTTCAGTACTACAAACAAGTTGGAATAGTACCCCTTGTGAAGATGAGGTGGAACTGGAACAATGACTTGAGTCCGTACCAGTTTTTGGATGGCCTGCTGTATAGTTATACTTGCCTCTTGTGAAGCTGGTAAGCCTTATTTGAAGAATCTGTGAGTTGGGAGCTCTTGGAACTCCAGTCTGTAGCCCAGGGAAATAATATCTATGACCCAGGGATCCCAGCACGAACTTGACCAGATGTGACTGAAGAATTTTAGTCGGGCTCCCACGTGACAGTCTTCCAGGCATCGCAGTCCACCGTCATTCTGAAGGCTTTGAGGAAGCAGAGCCTGAGCTCTGTTCCTGAGCACCTGCAGTTGCTGGTTTGCGTGGTTTACCTCTTGTGCCTGTGGAAGCTGTAGAAGCACCTCTGGATTTTCCCTTAAACTTGGCTGTCTGAAAGGACTGTAAATTTGAAGCTGAATAAGCTATCCTTGCTGGGGGAGCTAAGGAAGGAAGATACGTAGGCTTACCCACAGTAGCTTTGGAGATCCATTTGTCTAGTTCATCTCCAAACAAGGCCTCTCCTGTGAATGGTAGGCCTTCCACACCTTTCCTGGAGTCCGCATCAGCAGTCCACTGGTGTAGCCACAAGCCCCTGCGTGCTGACACTGCCATAGCGATGGTGCGTGCATTAAGCAAACCAATCTCTTTTATGGCTTCCACCATAAAGTTCGCAGAGTCCTGTTTATGCTGCAGGAGTAAAACAACATCCCCCATAAACAATTAATCTAACCCCTCAGTTAGGTTACCTGACCATTTAACAATGGCTTTTGTGATCCATGCACATGCAATAGTGTAGTCTCAATTTTACGATCAGCCATATCTTTTAGGAAGGCTGCACCAGGGACAGGCAATAACATTTTTCGTTACAGCCTAGAGACTGATGCATCCACTATTGGTAGATTTTCCCATTTTTTCCTATCCTCCAGAGGAAAAGGAAAAGATGAGAGCAACCTTTTATGAATTTTACATTTCTTTTCAGGATTAACCCAGGGTTCTTCAAACAGGGTATTCAATTACTTTGACGCAGGAAAAGTGACTGAGGACTTTTTTTTACATTAAAATAAGATTCCTCACACTCCTCTGACACCTTATCAGAAATTTGCAGAACATCTCTGATAGCCTCTATAAGAGCCTCTATTCCCTGTGAGAGAGTAGCATCCCCCCCTCCAAATCCACCTCACCCTCCTCCATGTCTGACCCGTCAGCGTCAGCCAGCAGGATATGGACCAGAGATCATTTTTGCAGACAAATGGGAGGGGATTAAGATTCTTGTTTGGGGACGGAGTCTCTATTCATAAACTCATCCACAGTCTGTCTTAAGTATTGCATCTCTTTCTCATTGCAGGATAGCTTTGTAGAAATATTTGAGATCATTTCCTTAATGGAATTAACCCACTCCAGTTCAGACCTGCTATTCTGAGATGGTGCACTGCCCTGATTACCCAGTAGTGAGTCCCCTGGTGAAGAGGAACACTCTGCTGTACAAGAAACATAATATAAATGTGACAGCACACACACACAGGAAAAGGTTAAGCACAATTAACCCATAAAGAGCCTTTCAGGGAGGCACAGAGGCATTTGGAGCCAGCACACCACGCCCTTATTGTTAATGCCAAGCTTAGCCGGGTCACAGACTAAGTACCCAGTACATTAATAATCGCTCCCCTCCTGCTATGACTCTGTGGTACCGCTGAGGTAATCTGGAGTCACACTGGAGGAGCTGCGCATTCCTGTCAGTCAGCGTCTGTGTTCACTGCAGAGGGAAAATAGCACTGGTGAGCTGCTGGATCCACTCATAGTGAAGCCCCGCCCCTTCAATGGCGCACAGTCTTCCTGCTTTTTTTTATACTGGCTGAGGTAAATTGTGCTTAAAATGGAGACAGAACTGTTTTAAGGCTTTGTTTGCCAGTGTGGGTACTGTGTACAGTGTACTGAGATGCAGCTGTGTACTGTGGAGATGCATTCCGCCCCGGTTAGAAGCCTTGTGACTCCATACCCTCATGCCGCCATAATGGCAGGTGACCCACTAGCTGGGAAACTGGCTTAGTACTCACCACTCTTCATTCTTCTGGCTTTGTTAGGGGTGGTGGCATGCTGCGAGAATGTAAGCTCACCATGGTGGGGCTTGCGAATAGTTCCCTCAGGAGCTCAGTGTCCTTTCAGCGGGGAACGGGACCATTAACCCTTCAAGATGTAGGGCCATTCCTCTCCTAAGTCCCACGAAGCAGGCAGGCTAGTGCCAGCCAGCCCTGCCTGAAAATAAACATAAAATAAATGCAGAAAACTATTCAGGAGCTTCCATAAGTGTGACTGGCACCTCCGGGCACATTCTCTATACTGAGTCTGGTAGGAGGGGCATAGAGGGAGGAGCCAGCCCACACTATCAAATTCTTAAAGTGACCATGGCTCCTAGTGGACCCGTCTATACCCCATGGTACTAAATGGAACCCCAGTATCTTCTAGGACGTAAGAGAAACAATATTGTTAGCTGTAAGGTGGTCAAAACTTACTGGAAATTAATGTTATTTAGGTTAGTAATACTGTAGGAACAAAAACACCCCCAAATTCTGTTATTTTAGCTTTTTTATGATTTAAAAATATATATAGATCTGAAACCAAAACCAAAACATGCAAAGGCGGTTTTGTGTGAAACCAATCCAGATCCAAAACACTAATGAGATACAGAGCCAAAACCAAGATTTGGCCCGGCACACACCCCTAATATTTGTTATGGGATGCGGTTACAATGCAGGCAGCCAGGATCCTGGCATCGGTATGCTGACTGCCGGGATCTTGGCAGGTGGCATGCCATACCCAACGCATTTATAACAAAAATATTTTTGGAAAAAATATATTGCCAGTTAATTATTAAAGAAACATATTAAAGAAGAGAAACTGAAGCACCTCACACCTGAGGAGCAACAGAGAAGTCAAGGGAGGAGCACAGGTAATAGGTCATGTATACCCACTGCAGGAGCATTTTAATAGAGGATGGTGCCCATGTGAAGACTCTGGGGGGGGGGCATTGTGCCAGAGTCTACTGGGCATGCACAAGTTTCCAGGAACATGGCACCTGCCATGTTCTGGAGACTAATCACTACTGCGCATGTGATTCTTGTCACAGCTGCAGTGCCAATGCTGGACTCCGGAAAGGTAAGTCATTAAACATGGGTGCAGTGTCTGCAGTGTGGGCCCCCCTGGACCCAGGGGCTCATATGCTCTGCACACATTGCACCCATTATAGAAATGCCAATGACTCACTCTGCAAAGGAAGATGCAAAAGGCAGCATGTAGCCAATTGCAAAAAGTGATTGTTCAGAAGAGGTACATTCTTTGTTGCTACCTACACAAAGGTTGCAATCACAGCAGCCTATTGAATCAATTTACAAGACTGAATATTGGACTGGATCATTGATTGATAATTATAAACTTTTAATTCAGTAGAATACTATAAACTTTTACATCATGATATTATACCGGCACGCCAAACACTTTATCCAGGTATCCAATTGGAACCCCCTTGTTTACCCATCTTTAATCAAGCATTTACTACTCTAATTCGAAAACCTAACAAGGATCCGTTAATCCCATCCTCGTATTGTCCCATCAACCTGTTAAATATGGATTTTAAAATATTGGCTAAAGTGATGGCAGATAGGCTCCAAACCTTTTTTGCTTCATTGCTCACGAATCATCAACTTGGCTGCGTCAAGGGAAGACATTCTGTAAAAGGTATATGAACAGTACTAGCAGCAGTAATGGCAGCTGGCCTACAACCCCACACATTGAATATGCTTTTGAGTCTCGATGCCACAAAAGCCTTTGATATGGTGTCTTGGCCTTATCTTTGTGAAATATAGAACAGAAGCGGATTCGGGGAGAAGTTTCAAACTCTGATAAAATTATTTTATACACTCCCAAATACATCCTTAATGATTAATGGAACTGTGGGTGCGAAAATACGAATGACCAGAGGAACGAGGCAGAGTTTTCCCTATTCACTTTTTAACTTAGCTCTAGACACAATGCGTAGAGTATTATAGGATTGGCCCCAATTTAAGGGCATTGGGATTATTGCAGAGGTCATAAAAATGTCAGCTTTTGCATATGATGTTCTTTTATTTGTATCGGATGGAGCGAATTACAGAATTTTATCTGTGTCAGGCTTTGAGGTTAACGTCCCAAAAAATCCATAGCACCCTATTTAAAACCAGGTTATGCATGTCCAGCATGGTTTAGGAACATTCCTATTGGTTGGTCAACTAAAACTATTACTTACTTAGGTGTGCAGCTCCCGAAAAATGTAATGTATACTTTAAATGTAAAATCAATAATACGTAGTATGAAAGAAGATACAGAATGATGGTGACACTTAAAACTATCATACAGTATCTGGGTAGAGCAAACTTGGGAAAAAAGATTCTGTTCCCCAGAATATTATACCCACTTCAATCTCTCCCAATACTATTGTCCAAAAAAGATACAATGGAAATTGAGAAAATAATACGCACATTTATTTTGAATAGTAAGAGAGCAAGGATATAGTAGGTATTATAAAACTCCAGCAGGACAGATCTAACAGAGGCATCAACTTGCCGAACATTACTGAATATAGCCATGCCTCCCATTTACGTTACTTGCGGGATTGGCTTACTGCCAAAAGTACATATACTAACACTGACTTGGAGGCCTGATTTCTGAATGGCAATAGTATAATATCTTTCTTACATGTGAGTGATGAAGAACTACCCACTTTGGTCTGCAACAATCCATAACTAATGTAAACCTGTAAGGTGTGGCATATCTTACGCCATAAACATTCCTTGAATTAACACGTATCCTTTTTTGCCCTTAGTTCGTAACACACGTTTTCAAGAAGGGAACCCAAATTATCCTTTTACATTATGGGACAGAAATGGAATCTCCACCATAAGACAGTTTGTCAATTGTGATTCCGGAAAACCACTTACATTTGCACAGGCAGTAGATCAATTCCCAACACTGAAACCCTTTCCTTTAGCAGATTTACAAGCTCAGAATTATGTGGCTAGTATATCCAAGGTGCTATCACCAAGGGATTATGACAACGCATTAGCTGATCTATTAATGACAGAGAACCCTTCTTCTAAAGCAAACTCGATGCATTAAAAATTCCTTCACACACCTTTACAATATGATTCCTTGAAGACAGGGATGGCACAATGGAGGGACCAGCTCAGATCTTTGAGCACAAAACACCTACTAAAAATGTTTGAATTATCTGCTAAATTGATTCCGGTGGC
Source organism: Pseudophryne corroboree (assembly GCF_028390025.1). Taxonomy (NCBI): domain Eukaryota; kingdom Metazoa; phylum Chordata; class Amphibia; order Anura; family Myobatrachidae; genus Pseudophryne; species Pseudophryne corroboree. The sequence goes on from NC_086449.1 coordinate 398,919,679, forward strand.
AGCCTATAGTGAGCTATTGTTGAATATATTGCACAGAACAGAATCTGTCACCTCATCATAGATAACTAATGGGAATGATAGAGGATCATACATGTCCAAGATGTGGATTTCAGAGGGCGGAGCTGTTACACTGTCTATGGGGATGTCCAGTAGTGAGAGGATTCTGGGTCCAGGTGAGGAATTATGTTAACTGTCACTTGGTCAATTGCTTAACCCTAACACCTGAATGGGTGATATTTGGTATTACACCTGAGAAAACCTGTCTAGTGTGTGGAGTGAGAAAATTGCTGATAATAATATCGACGGCAGCAAAAAAGATTATTCTCCAGATGTGGATACAGCCTACATCCCCTCCTTTTTCCCTATTCTTGGAAAAAAATGCTTCATTTCTTTATAATGGAGTGGCTGGAATCTTTGTTGCAAAAAAATAATGTACTGCAATTTTTTTTTAAACATGGGAGTGTTATATAGACACTTTACCCCAATCATTGAAAGAACAGGTGTGGAAGTGCTTTAGGAACACAGTATGGTGTGAAACATGTGTTTATAAACAAGATCCTTCTATATCCCTAGACAATTATTAACTTGGAGCTCGGTGCTAACTTTACTTGAGGTGTAGGGTCCTCACTTTGTGGAGGGGAGATGTGTGTGGGCATGGATCCAGGATGAATCTTACTTGATTTTATATTACCTTTAATATGTGTAACTCATTCAGTTTAGTATTTATTAAAAAAAGCACAATTGTGAAATGTAGGCTGTAATGCCTTTTAATGTATATTGCATAATTATTCGCGATGTGTGTAAACTCATGTTCACAGAGAATTATACATTTGTTGTTGTAAGACAATGTCATCAAAATTATTAAAGAAAGAAATAAACTTTTAACACTTCTATTATTAAAAGCATTCTCACTTTGCAGCATTTTTTCCATGCCTGACAAAACTTTTGCACAGTACTGTATATCTATTATAGATAGATAGATAGATAGATAGATAGATAGATAGATAGATAGATAGATAGATAGATAGATAGATAGATAGATAGATAATTTTTGCACACTTTCCCCTAGTTTTCCAATAATAACTACTGAATACATTTTGGATCCTCATCAAAATTCCTGGAAAATGAATTTTTAAATAAATTGAAAGATTATTTGCATATTCTGGATGCACAGTATGTGCGAGCACATCATTATGACTTATGATTATGAGACATTTGTATGGAGAAGTAATACCTCATATTTTATTTAAGCATTATAGCAAATAATATTCTATTTTATTTTTCTCCAACATGTTCGTGAAGTCTAATTTTTGTATAATTTTCTGTGTGCCAGTATTCCTATCCTTGTTCACCTTAAATGCATTTACTTCAATTTGATTTATGTGTCTTATTACTAAACAGTGAGTTAGATCCTTTTCTGCATCTTGCTGGGGTACTTTTCTAAAAGCTGGTGGCTCTGAGGTGAGTTTAATATGGTAATTTGAAATGTTAAGAAATGTTATTTTTTATGGATTTGTGGATGTATGTCTAGCTGTGTAACCGTAAAATTGATGGGCAGTGAAAATTTTTTGCCCAGGCCTACTCTTGACCTCTTTAGGGATGCTTTGAGTTTGAGTTTATTATTATCATTAAATATTCAACATGTGAACAGTCAATTAAATTTCGATGTAAGCAAAAGACAAATACCACAAAAATATAAATACTAACAAAGAACAATACCACTTCCATTATTCTTTGTTTGGAATGCTGTGAGGCTTCCTGTCAGGTGTTGCCGTTCCGTGTCCTAGAATTAATGTACAAGGGATGTACAAAGTAAATACTCACCAGCTTGAGTGCAGGATATAATCTGAGCTTGTTTGGTGTGGAACCAAGTGTTATCTGAGAGGATGACACCAAAAGCTTTATGAACAGAAACTAAGGCTGAACCATAGGTCTGTCTACTTTTATGTGTTACCAAATTTATAAACTGATATTTTATTTTATCAGTTGAATAACTCTTAAATGCAAACTGAGAAGTCACTGGTTTGTCTGCAGCTTTGTACAGAATTGCTAAATTATGGGTTTATAAGCTTCACATATCTTCACATATCATATTGGGTATAATTACAGTACAAAAGGTAAACTTCAGGTGTATCTAAGACAAACACACTATTATTGAAGTGTATGAAATTCACAGTAACCAAATATTGTAAATGACACTCACCCAGTTGCATATTGCTTAACTGTTTGCACTCAAAATACATAAAAGTTTTTATTTTAGGGATAGAGCGAAGGGGTTTATGTAAAATTACTTCTGAGCATCAACCATTTACTTCAGATTAGAGTAAAAACAGTACAATAAAATTATAGATCACTGGCAGCAACTTATTATAATCCAGATCACTAACAGCAATTTATTATAATCCAGAAGGTATTTATTTAGTAAATGGACTCACTAGGCTATTTACAGTATGTCCTGGAGCTGGATGAATGCTGGAACAAGCTTGTAAAATTACTAAATAGTATATTATATTGGTTAATTAAATAGTATAATTAATACTAAGGGCTTTATTGACATAAGAAATAGAAAGCCATGTTTCAATGATAACAGGTTTACATGGGAAAATCTAAGATTTCTCCAGCAGTGCCCCTGATTACAGAAAAATGATTTCCCCATACTATAAAATAGAGATATAAAATCAGAGAATCACAGAAACATCATGTTGCCATTTTGCTTCTCCATTTTATTTCACCATCTGGAACTGAAGCATACCTTGGTAGGGGGAGAGTAACAGTGAAGTTTCCTGCTCCATTGTTCCATCCCTTGTGACAGTGTCCACCCTATGACATGAACAGACGCTGAAGATGACTATTTGGAATAACTGATATTTCAGTCTTCATATTGCTTGCTAGGTTAGCTGAGGGGGTGCTTATCGGAGGATGTTGACAATAGTTTTTGAGACTGGCTACAAAAATTACTCTATATACTGTAGCATATAATACAATAAATAGTGATTTTGAAAAATAAAAATACTAGTTTTTATGAAAATAAATCTAAAGGATTGATGAGAGTTTATGTAGAGTCTTTATTTAAAGATACACTAAAAATAGGAGGCAAAGTAGAGAGTATTAGAGGTAGTTGTATGTTGCTGTGACTGCTTTAGTGTCTTTTGCTGTAGTTGTATCAACAACTTTATGCCAGAGCCATTCCTTACCCCAGTGTACATGAATGTGCAAGAACTGGGACACAGACTTTGTGCATCATTAAACTGAACTATCCCGCTTGGTGCATTGTATGCTATCATCACATGCACCATTGAAAGTTGTACCCACGCTTGGTGTAGGCAATTAAGCATCTCAGCTTGCAACCAGTTATGTGACATGCCTATGACTCTCCCATAATATTGTCATAAGACAATGTATCTCTATGCATTTGACTAACTACTTCCAAGTCGCCACCCAGGAACATCCGATCCATGTCCAATACATTTATGATACAATGCATCTCAATCTCTATTGTGTACACACTGTGAGAGGCATGCAAACTGCAACTATTTAGCTATGTGGATGCATACACTGTTGATAAACATCTACATGAATATTGCTATTGCATCAGACTCAGAATTAGGCAATAGATATCTGTGGGCCTGATTCATAGATGTACGCTAATGCCATCTGACCTTGGAATATGTATGCAGTAATTGTTTGAAAATATTCAAATGTCGTAGCTGCTGGGATTTGTATTGAGACACCCACCAGCTTTTAAAATCCATTGGCTGCATACAAAGATGCAGTGTTGTTCACAAATTATCAGTGGTATGAGTAACCCTATATATGCACAGCATGACCACAGGAAGTAAGAGTCTGGAGCCATGTCAGCTGCATACAGGCTGAGACAGGCCCCAAAAATGGTCACAACATGCCTGCATTTTGCCTGTCATTTCCATGTTACCGATCCCAAAACTGGGACTTTCCTGTCAATCATCTTGCGAATAAATCCTGCAAAGGCCATCGCAGGACCATCGTGGCACATGTGCAGACCACCGGTAATCGTTCCACTGCATAAATATTGTGTCTACGTTCAACTAAGAATCAGGCGCTGTGAGTCAGTTTAAAATACTGTATGAAAACAATAGTGGAATCAGGACATGTCAAAGGAATGACTGGTTAATAATTGTTGTTTAAGTACTGAGAATAAAAACAGTTATGTAAAATTGACTGACATTAGAATACAATATCAGTTTAGTTTGTGTGGAAAGGTATACATAATGGAGTGCATTAATAGTAGTTGTGATAGAGTAAGCACAAGAAAATAGAGAATGTAGATAGCTAACAAAGTTTTTAAACAGACATGAGAAGTAACCAAAATCAAAATAAATCAACAAAATAATTCAAATATGAATTAACAAAAATATTTAAAATAATAAGAAATGTATAAAAAAAATTCTACAAACGAAAATTGTAAGAAGTAGGTACAGAGTGTTTAGCAGGTTAAACCTTGATTTTTATTGATTGACACTCCCAAGCTCACCACATGACCACAATCATAGAATGAATATACATTGATTTTTATTAAGCTACACAAAAGTAGAGTGCTTCCTGAAATAGCACTTTTAAACACTCAGGGCCTGAATCTAAGTTAGGAACAAATTTTAAAAGCAGCAATTTGCACCTTCGCAAAACCATGTTTAACTGTCAGTGGAAAACAATGCTGCCCAGTATTTGTGCAGTACATGTAAAAACTGTTTTGTTGCAAATTTTAATTTAACTGATATTGGGGAGGTACATTTTTATAAAAATAAAATATATGTGTTGTAGTAGCCAACTTAAAACAATGTAGTCAATATTGGAGCAAGTTAATAATAAATTATAACATTCCATTGATAATGTTGACTAATCCCATAAAGTAAAGTACTTCATAAGGCTATTTTGAAATATCTGAGTAAACCAAAATTCTTGCTACTAAATCTATCTCACTAAGTTTTAATGCAAAACCTGAAAATGCAATGAAATAGATTGGGAAACAGACTGGAAACTTTATTTGACAACAAAGTACACCAGCATATTTAATTAAATAAATCTAAGATCTAATTGCAGTGCTATAAACATAAAATGGTGCTATAAAAATAGACTATGTTCTGACAGCTTTTGTTCAACTTTCTCCACAGGGAATTATGTTCAAGTACAGCATTCTGCTTTACAATAGAAATAGATTTTTGTCTTGCTGCTTAAAAAATTATTTGTGTAGGCAGATCCCATGAAACTTTTCAACTATAAAATTTGACTCCCTGTAATGCTTCTTAAATGCATGTCTTTTACAATACCATGTAACCCCTGTGAGGTAGTTGTTTAGGTGAGACCAAGACATTTCCAATGACATATATAAATAATATGTATACAAGAGATTTATGACAATGTTTATTAATTGACAAAGTAAATCAAAAGTGTTTATAGTCATAAAACAGGGTATATTTACGTACTTACGTAATGGCAGCTTTTCAAAGCTTCCAATTGTCAAAGGCTCTGATTGCTGAATTTAAAATAACAATAACATTAAATGCAAAACCCAGGACTTCCAGTTTCAGCTCCGGAATGTGAGCTGCGTCCGCAGTGAACTCCGCTATCGCCGCCCACCAGACACCTATTTCTGCCCCCTCCCTGGATTCCATACTCAGCCGCCTACCTTACTGCTGCCTTTCTAACTGTGGGGAGCCACATGGACAAGTTCCTGCTGCCTGCTATGCCCCACCAAAATGGCGCTGGATGCCGGAAACCAGTGTGATTCAGCCACCTATTCATTGCACAGCGGAGCCCTTCCAGAGCTACACCCTCCAGTGACCAGGTACTCCCTGCAGCTGACACCCCAGTGACGCATGGGGACATGGTGGTGGCTATTAGGACTGCTATAAGGCCACTCCTGGCAGAACAAACAGCCAGCACTAACCCACAGCTCTCCAAACTGAGCATCTGTGTACCACAGAGAAACAAGTAGGGGAATTGTTTACTGAAGTTAAGAAACTCACTACAGCTCAGAAATCACGAGATAAAGCCCATTATCACATCATAAACAAGCTCGACAACCTAGAAAATAGGTCGAGGAGAATTGACCTGCAGCTTGTGGGTCTCCCTGAGACCGTGAAAGGAGCTGCCTTGTTTGATTTTATTTACACTACACTCCCTTCTTTGCTGCAAATTCAGGATTCATGTATTGATCTGCTCATAGAGTTGGCCCAGTTCGTACACAAGCTGATGCACGTCCATGTGTGGTTTTGTTTAAATGCCTCAACTTTCTGCACAAAGAAGCATTCTGGTGAGCTTCCCATAACACATGCTCTCTTGCCTGGCAAGAGAACAAATTACACCTTTTCCAAGACTACTCTGCTAAGCTTACGAAGTCAGTGCCGCAACCCCCTACCCACAGAAGTGCAAAGGCATCGCACAGCGGCGATGCCTTTGCACTTCAAGAGTAGCTTCCGACCAGCGCAGCTTTAGCATGCTGGCCGGGAGCTACTCGTTGCTCCCCGGCACGCAGCGTCTGTGTGTGATGTCACGCAGCCGCCGCGGCCCACCCCTCCAACGGTCCGGCCACACCTGCTTAACGCCGCCATCCAGCCCCCTCCCACCCAGCGATCACCTCTGCCTCAGAGGTGATCGCTAGGCAACGATGGCTGCCATGCGCCGGCGCACTGCGGCACCGGCACATGCGCAGTTCCATCCCGATCGCTGCGCTGCGAGAAACTGCAGCGAGCGATCAGGTCAGAATGACCCCCTATATTCGACCAGATTGCGCCTGTATAATGGCTCTTCCTAGGTAGACTTTACCACTGTGGCCAATGCTGAATCCTACCTGGCTGAGCTACGTGATGCAGATAAGGATTGATTGCTGATTTTTGTGCTAGTGCAGTTGCCTGTTCTTTTACTTACCTCAATTTTTTACTTTCTCCGTCTCTTCTGAAACCTGTAGTTCTATGGATGACACATATCCCCTCACAATGCTATACACTACCCCCTCATGTTATTTAGCTGTTCTGTTTACACATTTAATTTGCTATGTACTCATCTTGGACTGTTACTGGCACTTGTTCTTGTGGCCTCATTTTCTTATTTACACTGGCTATAAGATATATTGAATATAAGGTTTTTTTATGTTTCTTACTGCTGGGTTTGGTGTGTTTGGAGCATCTCTAATTATTGGAGATACCTCCTCTCTGCCTTGTTATGCGGACATTGATTCAAGTGGAAATATCAGGGATTTTATTCCTCTGGTTCTTTTCTTCCTTAATGTTGTTGTGTATTCCTATTTGTTCCCCCTCCATTGTTTCCCATCCCCTCCTTTCCCTTCTGTACACACCCCTAACATGCAGCCTGATTCTTAGGTTATCACTCCATATGTTTATGCATGTACCCTATTATTATGTGCCATGTCCTCTTCGATTGTCATGGCTAATGTGCGCATAGGTTCATGGAATGTAGAGGATATAAACTCCCCCACAAACATAAGTAAATTCTGATATACAGTACTTGAATAAGATGAAAATTGACTTTCTACAGGATATCACTTAGTACTTGAAAAGGTTTTAAAGTTGTATGTTATACACTGGAAAGTTTTAATGTCTGCTTCTTATAACTAAGAAAAGAGGGGTTATTATTTTGGTAAAAACCCATATTCCAATAGAATTAATTTGTACAGTGTCCGACCTGGAATGTACTATGCAAGGTTAACCTAGCATGCAAACGCTTTATCTTTTGTAATGTGTATGCCCCCAACCAGTACTCTAAATCGTTCTTCCAGGAATTATTAGCGGTTTTACAACCATACTCAAATGCACCACACATTTTGTGTGGATATTTCACTGTCATTACCTGGATAAACAGTTCTCCAAGCAGAGTGGTGACCACCTCCCAAAATTTGGTATTTCTATGTTTCTCAGCTGTCTGGTGCACTCACCACCCCATAGATAGGGAATTCTCATATCTCTATGCTGCGCATGGGGCGCTATCCAGAATTGACGACATGTTTTTACCTGCTACAATTTTTCCTAGGGTATCAGAGGCCAAAATGGAGCCTATTAGCATGTCGGATGATAAATTGCAATGGTTCACTCTCCATATCGCCATAGACACGGGACACTATAAAATATTGCAATACCCGTTCAATCTCTTTGCCTCTTTAAAATTCAGGGGTAAGGTTGAAGGCTTCTTGGAGGATAACCACTTGAAAAATTTACCATTGGCAGCTGACAATCCTCTGCTATTCTGGTAAGCATCCAAAGCTGTTGTTAGAGTATTATACTCACTGTCTTGAGAAAAATACAGGTGGCTGATTATCTGGAAGTACAGCGGGTACTGACTGATACTTTTCAAGCTTTTCAAAGGTTGCCTGATTCCCGACATAAATTATCCTATAACACTGAAAAAGCACATCATGATGCTCTGTTTACTAAAATGGAAACTTCTTATTCCTTGCAAAAGGATTACAGATTTTTAAAATTTGGTAACAAGTCAGGTAAACAACTCACCAATTTATTAAAGGGCCAAAATCCCTCTGCAGTGATGTATCTGCTAAAACTGTATGATGGCCTTATACCACTTCCAGTGAACAGATAGCGAATACCATGCAGAAATACTACAGTGCCATATATTCTGCACCTTCCACAGATTTGACTGTTGACCCCCAGTTTTGAGAAGGGCTACCTATGACCCAAATGCCTCAACATTACACCAAATTGTTGACCGCGGCAATCTCAGAACAGGAAGTTCAAGTCGCAATTTCAAAACTAAGACTAGGAAAGGCCCTGGGCCCAGATGCTCACTTGCTTATCCCTATCACCCCTGTGTATTTTAGCTAGGGGATTGGGACACTCCTTCAGCATTGCCCTGACATTTGCAAAATATATGCCGTCGCTCGCTCCATAGCTGAAGGCTTCCAGGAGATGCAGGGTCACGGGCAGCAGCCATTTTGTCAACTTGCTACTGTATGTGATTGAGTCTGGTGTATCGTAATGTTCATAGAGCTCGCTCGCTTAGCCCTATCACCCCTGTGTATTTTAGCTAGGGTATTGAGATGCTCCTTCAGCATTGCCCTGACTCTTGCAAAATATATGCCATCACTCGCTCCATAGCTGAGGGCTTCCAAGAGGTGCAGGGTCACAGGTGATAGCCATGTCAATCAAGTCTGGCCTGCTACAGTATTGTATGTGTACCATATGGTGTATAGAGCTCGCTTATCCTCATAGCCGATGTGTAATTTAGATACACTCCTGCAGCTTTGCCCTGTTTATGTAAAACTTGTGTGCACATTTCTATTGAATGTGAAGGTATAGTACAATAGATACAAAAATAAAAAATTAATACAGTGTCAGGAAAAAATTAACATGCATTCGCACTTTGGGAATCAAACCAGGGACTCTAAGCAAGGGAAGCGGCACACTTCACCACTCGGACAAGTCGCCGCATGACAGATGCATCAGCCCATTGGTTTTGATTATGCCACAATGGCTACGGGATTTGGACGCTCACATATCCCTAACATCAATAGACCATACTGTACCTGTAACACGTTCATTTACATCTGTATACACTACATTTTATTTGTTGATTTGTCTGCTGGACTTGGACGCTCACATATTCCTAATGTCAATGGACTATACTGTGTTTTTATCACATTCATTTGTGTCTGTATATACTGTACTATTTGCATCTGTACTGTATATACTGTAATATACTATATTACATACTGTAGCATATTGTAGCGTAATGAGACGCACCAGTAAAGTAGTTCTTACGCTGTAGTTCAGTATTGTATTTTAATGGAGACCACACGCATGCGCAATGGTGATTTTAAAAGTGACATCTGGTGGATGACCGCAGGTATTACACTCAACGGTAACACCAAACACTCTGTGCATCTCCCTCTGACTAGGCAAGCCTCCTTGTGCCCAGGCATGCTGCGTATGCCTGATCGCGACTAACACCTCAGCCAACAAAGATAACGGAGGCTCCATCTGTACTAGTTGTTTTCTTGGTTCCCTTCTAGGATGAAGATACACCCCCAGCAGCAGCAGACCTAATGGTAAATGATTATCTGAGGAATTCTGGAAAGGGAGGACGTCACCTAGACTTACCAAATTGGATGTAGAACTATCTCTGATCATTAGTGAGAATATTGATAATAAAAGGTATTGGTGGTGGAGATTGCATGGGCTGGCACCTAGTTTTGAGAAAGGAGGTAACTGTTATTGGACTGCTTGTTGTTATTTTTGTTAGCAGTAGTTTCTGATTTTCCCCAAAACTTTACACAAATGCGTTGCAAATAGCATAACAGGGAGGAGGATATTATATGGTTACCTTTACTTACTGTGGCTAGACAAATGCTACAGATGGCTAGACAATTTTTGTCAAGATTTGGGTCAAAATAATTCCACACATTAGATTTTTTGGTCTAATGCCCAGGCATGACAATGTCCTTCTTATTACGGGAAAGAACTGTTTCCATTGGTGACACAACCAACATCCTCATCCTCAATCTATCCATTAGCACTGGCTTCAGCTACACAAATATCCCCCTGATCCTCAAATTCTATGTCACCAGCTATACTTGTGCTGTTATCCTCACATCTGCAGATTGTGCAGAAATTGTGCAAGGAGGCTCTCTATCAGTACAGTATCAGAAAGGTTGGGCTAACACATAGCACTCTTGGATACACTTAGACTCTCCTCTGGGATTTGTGACATTTTTAAACACACAGATTGTACTACTGTCTTAATTCTTTTCTTTCAGCACTGATTTTCTGGATTTCATTTTTTCACAGACATTCTAGACCAGAGGTTCTCAAATGCAGTCCTCAAGGCACCCTAACAGTCCAGGTTTAAGTATATCCATGGCTCAGTGCAGATAGTTAAATTAAATTCACTGAGGTGCTAAATAAGTCACATGTGGACAAGCATGAATATACCTAAAACCTGGACTGTTTGGGGTGCCTTGAGGACCGCATTTGAGAACTTCTGTTTTAGACTCCGAGCGAGAAAGGCTTGCATCATCACGAGAGGTAGACAAAGATATCTGACTGTTGCAGAACCACCACTCATAAATACAGTATATGTCTTTTTTGCCACTGCATTTGGTGAATGGCATATTGGCAATTTTATTTTTTCTTCAGTAACATCCCTTTATTAGAGGTGTTTTTTTCTTTACCACTTTTACTATTAACTTTTTTCACAATTGACAACTCACACTTTGGGGTCACACCACTTATATTGATGTGAACACAGTGGGGTACAACACACACATGTTGTACAAAAATAATAATTTTTTAATATGTTTTACTTTTTTAACTTTTCAGTCATCGTGCATATATTATTTATGTGAACACATTGAGGTATGACATGTGGAATCACAATGCAGCACAAGTGTGACACACTTATAGGCCCTACACACTTGCCGATGTGTGTGGCCGATATGAACAATCCAGTTAAGTAATGAACAAAAAATTGTTCATATCACTTATTGTGTAGGCACCAATGATGAATGATGCACGGCCCCGTGGTCATTCATCCTTGGTGCCAGGTCATTTATGACTGCAAGCCAATATGGACAATATCGTCCATATTAGCATGCATGGCTATGGGGCTGGGTGACGTCAGGGAGTGAAGAAATTTTACTCCCCTGCCACCCCCCCTCCCGCCGCTGGGATGGCTGCTGGCCGTATCGGCCAATGGGCACCTCGGCAGGTGTGTAGGGCCCTTTAGACAATAGTTGTAACTGAGTTCCTCCTCTGTAAAAAATAATTAACAATGACATGCTAACTGCCTTTATGGTAATCTAGCTTGGTCAATATTAACAACACTAACGAGCCTTAGGGGACTGGAGTGGACAGAAAGTTCAGCTCAGCACTGGAGTGGATGGACACTGGACAGATAGGTCAGCTCAGCACTGGAGTGGATGGACACTGGACAAATAGGTAAGCTCAGCTCTGGAGGGGATGGACAAATAGGTCAGGTCAGCACAGCACTGGAATGGATTAAAAATAGGTCAGCTTAGCACTGGAGTGGATGGACACCGGACAGATAGGTCAGCTCAGCACTAGAGTGGATGGACACTGGACAAATAGGTAAGCTCAGCTCTGGAGTGGATGGACAGATAGGTCAGGTCAGCACAGCACTGGAATGGATGAAAAATAGGTCAGGTCAGCTTAGCACTGGAGTGGATGTATAAATACTGTAGGTCAGGTCAGCTCAACACTGAACTTGATGGACACTGTGGACAGTTAGGTCAGTTCAGCAGCACTGAGTGGATGGACACAGTGAGCAGGTAGGTCAGGTCAGCTCAGCCACTGGAGTAGATGGACACAGTGCACACAGATAGGTCAGGTCACCTCAGCCACTGGAGTGAATGGACATGGTGTAAACAGATAGGCCAGATAAGCTCAGCTTTGGAGTGGATGGACACAGCATAGAGTCAGCATAGACCAGCACAGCACACAACTCTACAGTGGTCCTGTGTAAAATGGCATCTGAATCACCATCGCAGGGACTTATATCAAATCCAGATCATTGCCTGCCACCAACTTTAGCTTTCCAGATGGTGAAATCCTAAAAAGGGAAGCACAGAGAGCCATTGCTTGGCAACAGATGGTTTCAATCAGCTGATCATCAGAAAATGGGAGATAGTTTAAAAACACTTAAGTAGCAGAGACTAAATAGATGCTGATGGACGCTGTGGTGACTGATTAACAGCGGTCAAAATAAAAAGGACTGGGCTCACAGTTGAGATAAATATGGAAAACCATCTGAAAGAAGATAGTGAATACAATGCTATTCTAAATAATTGGTTATGGGAGTGAGAGTACAAGCAAGCAAAATAAATAAAAAATACCACACAAAGGGCCTGAGTCTGAGTCTTCTTATGCTAATAGCACTACAAACCCCTTCCCTTGTGCACATTAATGCTTTTGAATGTGCAAGCATTCATAGACTCATCCATGGAAGCTGCATTACCATTTGGTGCATCTTTAGTCGCACCATCACTTGAATTATCAAAACATGCACCTCCCTATTGCCCTCATTCCGAGTTGTTCGCTCACTAGCTGCTTTTAGCAGCATTGCACACGCTAAGCTGCCGCCCTCTGGGAGTGTATCTTAGCAGAGCAGAATTGTGAACGAAAGATTCGCAAAATTGCGAATAGAAATTTCTTAGCAGTTTCCGAGTAGCTCGACACTTACTCTGCCACTGCGATCAGTTCAGTCAGTTTTGTTCCTGGTTTGATGTTACAAACACACCCAGTGTTCGCCCAGGCACTCCTCCGTTTCTCCAGCCACTCCCGTGTTTTTCCCAGAAACGGCAGCGTTTTTTCACACACACCCATAAAAAAGCCAGTTTTCGCCCAGAAACACCCACTTCCTGTCAATCACACTCCGATCACCAGAACGAAGAAAATTCCTCGTAATGCCGTGAGTAAAATACCTAACTTTTGAGTAAAATAACTAAGCGCATGCGCTCTGCGAACATTGCGCATGCGCAGTAAGCGACTAATCGCAATATAGCGAAATTCGGCAACGAGCGAACAACTCGGAATGAGGGCCTATGTCAAGTGCTCAATCCCCATCTGAGAATGACCTCCTATGTGAGCAATAGAATGTCTCTGCATGCAGCTGCAACATACAGTATCTGTGTATCTTTTTAGTCACCCCAGTTTCCTCCCAGTCATCATCCAGGAACAACCCTTAAATTTCTGCTACTCTGCATGCAAATCTGTACTGCAACTCTGTATGAACAAAATCATAATGCATGTGCAGTGTAACTCAGTTGCATGCACAGACAAATAAACATTCGTTATGAGCATGAATATCTTAATAACATCTGATGTCAGGCCTAAAGTGCTGAAGAGAGTAAGGAAAGCTACTCTGTAAAATTTTAGTGCGTAGATCAAAATGAGGAAAGCACAGACATAGTACTTCAGTAGAATATATAATGAGATTATGTTTATTATGTCATGATTCTGTGCAATATCACTCTGCTGCCCGTGGTGCTGCTCTCCCTTGTGGTGCTTCCAGCACATTCTGGACTCTGGGGTTTATTCAGATGTAGTTGGAGGAGAAACATCATGTGCAAAGTTCTGATTATCAGTCCTGAAATGAAGGTAGTAGGATGGCAACAGACTGACAGTGATTGACAGTCTGCTGCCATCTATGGAGTGGCGAGGGGGCAGTAATGGCCTCTGTGAAAAAAGAGGCATGATGCCTCTGTTTAGGAGGATGAAGCAAGGAGGCAGCAATGATAGCACCTCCAACAACATCTGAGTTTATTAGCCAATTAAACAGCTGTGGGCTGCACCTGTGACTCACTGACTTTTACCTGCTCCACAGTGTGTCACAACCTGCATGTCAGTTCCCAAGTGTCAGGGCTTCGAAGTCTGAGGCTTATTGTGTATTCAGCTATTCCTGTATTTCTGAAAGGACCCTGTATTATTCTAGTCTCTACTTTTCAGCTAAGTACTTTGAATTTGTTCAAGCATCTGCTTCTCAGCATGGATCCTGCATTACACTACGTGCCTCATGAAAGAATTGTGAAATGAGAATTTTTCGTTTTCAACTCTCACCATCTTATTTCACATTTTTTTCACTATTCATCACACCGCCCATATAAAAATTAGAGATGAGCGGGTTCGGTTTCTCTGAATCCGAACCCGCCCGAACTTCATGTTTTTTTACACGGGTCCGAGCGACTCGGATCTTCCCGCCTTGCTCGGTTAACCCGAGCGCACCCGAACGTCATCATCACGCTGTCGGATTCTCGCGAGGCTCGGATTCTATCGCGAGACTCGGATTCTATATAAGGAGCCGCGCGTCGCGGCCATTTTCACACGTGCATTGAGATTGATAGGGAGAGGACGTGGCTGGCGTCCTCTCCGTTTAGAAATTAAAATAGATAGGAGAGTGAGAGTGAGACACTTCATTTACTTACTGGAGCTTAGGAGGAGTTATACTAGTGACTGATGACCAGTGACCTGACCACCAGTGCAGTTTTATAATTTATTATTATTTAATAATCCGTTCTGTTCTTGTTCTCTGCCTGAAAAAAACGATACACAGTGACTCAGTCACACACACATACCATATCTGTGCTCAGCCCAGTGTGCTGCATCATCTATGTATAATATCTGACTGTGCTCACACAGCTTAATTGTGGGGGAGACTGGGGAGCACTTATAGGTTATAGCAGGAGCCAGGAGTACATATTAAACAGTGCACACTTTTGCTGCCAGAGTGCCCCTGCCAGTGTGACTGACCACTGTGACCAGTGACCTGACCACACTGACCACCAGTATAGTATATTGTGATTGAATGTCTGCCTGAAAAAGTACACTCGTCGTGTGACTTGTGTGGTGTTTTTTTATTCTATAAAAATTAAAAAACTCATTCTGCTGACAGACAGTGTCCACTCCAGCAGGTCCGTCATTATATAATATATACCTGTCCGGCTGCAGTAGTGATATATATATATATTTTTATATCATTATTATCATCCAGTCTACTAGCAGCAGACACAGTACGGTAGTTCACGGCTGTAGCTACCTCTGTGTCGGCACTCGGCAGTCCATCCATAATTGTATACCACCTACCCGTGGTTTTTTTTTTCTTTCTTCTTTATACATACTACATCTCATTATCATCCAGTCTATATTAGCAGCAGACACAGTACAGTACGGTAGTCCACGGCTGTAGCTACCTCTGTGTCGGCACTCGGCAGTCCATCCATAATTGTATACCACCTACCCGTGGTTTTTTTTTTCTTTCTTCTTTATACATACTACATCTCATTATCAACCAGTCTATATTAGCACCAGACACAGTACGGTAGTTCACGGCTGTAGCTACCTCTGTGTCGGCACTCGGCAGTCCATCCATAATTGTATACCACCTACCCGTGGTTTTTTTTTCTTTCTTCTTTATACATACTACATCTCATTATCATCCAGTCTATATTAGCAGCAGACACAGTACAGTACGGTAGTCCACGGCTGTAGCTACCTCTGTGTCGGCACTCGGCAGTCCATCCATAATTGTATACCACCTACCCGTGGTTTTTTTTTTCTTTCTTCTTTATACATACTACATCTCATTATCATCCAGTCTATATTAGCAGCAGACACAGTACAGTACGGTAGTCCACGGCTGTAGCTACCTCTGTGTCGGCACTCGGCAGTCCATCCATAATTGTATACCACCTACCCGTGGTTTTTTTTTCTTTCTTCTTTATACATACTACATCTCATTATCAACCAGTCTATATTAGCAGCAGACACAGTACAGTACGGTAGTCCACGGCTGTAGCTACCTCTGTGTCGGCACTCGGCAGTCCATCCATAATTGTATACCACCTACCCGTGGTTTTTTTTTTCTTTCTTCTTTATACATACTACATCTCATTATCATCCAGTCTATATTAGCAGCAGACACAGTACAGTACGGTAGTCCACGGCTGTAGCTACCTCTGTGTCGGCACTCGGCAGTCCATCCATAATTGTATACCACCTACCCGTGGTTTTTTTTTTCTTTCTTCTTTATACATACTACATCTCATTATCAACCAGTCTATATTAGCAGCAGACACAGTACAGTACGGTAGTCCACGGCTGTAGCTACCTCTGTGTCGGCACTCGGCAGTCCATCCATAAGTATACTAGTATCCATCCATCTCCATTGTTTACCTGAGGTGCCTTTTAGTTGTGCCTATTAAAATATGGAGAACAAAAATGTTGAGGTTCCAAAATTAGGGAAAGATCAAGATCCACTTCCGCCTCGTGCTGAAGCTGCTGCCACTAGTCATGGCCGAGACGATGAAATGCCAGCAACGTCGTCTGCAAAGGCCGATGCCCAATGTCATAGTACAGAGCATGTAAAATCCAAAACACCAAATATCAGTAAAAAAAGGACTCAAAAATCTAAAATAAAACACAGCTACCTCATTGCGCCTCTTTTTTTCTTTGCGTCATGTGCTGTTTGGGGAGGGTTTTTTGGAAGGGACATCCTGCGTGACACTGCAGTGACACTCCTAGATGGGCCCGGTGTTTGTGTCGGCCACTAGGGTCGCTTATCTTACTCACACAGCTACCTCATTGCGCCTCTTTTTTTCTTTGCGTCATGTGCTGTTTGGGGAGGGTTTTTTGGAAGGGACATCCTGCGTGACACTGCAGTGACACTCCTAGATGGGCCCGGTGTTTGTGTCGGCCACTAGGGTCGCTTATCTTACTCACACAGCTACCTCATTGCGCCTCTTTTTTTCTTTGCGTCATGTGCTGTTTGGGGAGGGTTTTTTGGAAGGGACATCCTGCGTGACACTGCAGTGACACTCCTAGATGGGCCCGGTGTTTGTGTCGGCCACTAGGGTCGCTTATCTTACTCACACAGCTACCTCATTGCGCCTCTTTTTTTCTTTGCGTCATGTGCTGTTTGGGGAGGGTTTTTTGGAAGGGACATCCTGCGTGACACTGCAGTGACACTCCTAGATGGGCCCGGTGTTTGTGTCGGCCACTAGGGTCGCTTAGCTTAGTCATCCAGCGACCTAGGTGCAAATTTTAGGACTAAAAATAATATTGTGAGGTGTGAGGTATTCAGAATAGACTGAAAATGAGTGTAAATTATGGTTTTTGAGGTTAATAATACTTTGGGATCAAAATGACCCCCAAATTCTATGATTTAAGCTGTTTTTTAGTGTTTTTTGAAAAAAACACCCGAATCCAAAACACACCCGAATCCGACAAAAAAAATTCGGTGAGGTTTTGCCAAAACGCGGTCGAACCCAAAACACGGCCGTGGAACCGAACCCAAAACCAAAACACAAAACCCGAAAAATTTCCGGCGCTCATCTCTAATAAAAATATCACTTTTGAAAAACTGCTTATTTTGAGAAGCATTTTTTTGTGAAAGTGGTATTTTCCCCCCTGTAGCTGAGGCATCCATAAGGACTTTCTCACACTGCACTTGCCACCACTGGTGCCCATACCCCACCTCCATCCCCGCAGCTGTAAGCACAATCACCTGGGGCTGGTCGGCTGCAGCGATTGCTATGCAGCTGCGTACCCCATTACCCACAGGGATACAATATATACAAGCTAGGTGGTCCGGGGCTGGCCGGCTGCTGTATAGACAGTGCTGCAGAGATTGTGCTGCAGCTGCAGACCCCCCCCCCCCCCCCTGCACAAGCTGTGAAGGGATTAGGATGCTGTTCACCAATTCAGGATTGCAAACAGTTTCCCAATCAAACTCCGGAAAAAAAAATGCATTTTTGGAGTTTGATGATGTCACAATTTCTACATCCCATAGGGAATGTAGAAATTATGACATTTTAAGTATGATGAATTGACCCCTTAGTGTTTTTCTATCAACAGTGACTATGCATCACAACCAGTGTTCTGCATTCATCAGAAGCTCTATTAGTGTATCTCTTGCTCTATTTGTGTTATCTACAGTACAGATAATCACACCCACGATCTGTCTACTGGGAATACTGTGGCTGTTCATGTGCACGTGCAAATAGTCGCACCCGCGATCCATAGAGAATTGCTAGCTCGCAAGTGTCACTTTTCGCAAACACTCACGTGTAGTTGCTGACGCAATGCATGTGCACATGCATATGTATCATTGCAATAATGACAGGGACCCATCTGTATCTTTAGCAGTTGCCCTGTTTATACTGCATCAAGTGCCTAGTTATCAATAATACTCTGCTAGTATACCATTAGCTGCAGGTATAATCTATCTGCTCTAGGTTCCAAGTAGAGAGGGCTAAAGCTGAGTTCAGGTTCCAGATCCAGTTTTGATGACAGTGTGCCTGTTCTAGGCCTGCATGTCTGCAAGTAAGTGCACAGACCTGAGTACCTCATTTGTCCTGAGTTTCTGCTTACAGCAGTAGCTTATCCAGGCCTGTGGGTGTCAGTTCCATGTTCCTGGAATTAAGTTCTGAAGTTGAGTTCAACATGATCGATTCCAGCTCACTCTAAACCAGATTCCAGTTCTGTACCCTAGTCCAGTTTCTGGTCTAGTGACCTGTCCTGTTACCTGTGTTCACCAAGTGCTCTGTCCCTGTTTCCTACACATTTGATCCACACTAATCATTATCCTGAATACTATTCATACTGTGGATTCTGTGAATCTCGACAGCTGCCTGTTACTGTTATTTCTGTAGTACACTCTGCAGATTTTAGGAATTAATGGAGTGATTGCCAGCTGCGATGAGCATGGCTACATCTGTAGTTGCATTTAATGTTTTTTCCTACAGTTTAATTCACTAGAAAGTACAGTTTATTGCAGGCACCATTACTCAATTGAGTAAAATATTTTAGAGCATTACACTAAAACTTTTTTTTTTATTCTAAGGGCTAAATTTACTAAGATGGGAGTTCTATTTAAGATGGGATGTTGCCCATAGCAACCAATCAGATTCTACTTCTCATTTACAGTATCTAGCACCTTCTAGAAGATAATGCCTGGAATCTGATTGGTTGCTATGGGCAATATGCCATCTTAAATAGAACTCCCATCTTAGTAAATTTACCCTTAAAAGTTTGTTAGACCTATATTTTTTAACCACTAAAACCATAAGTTGCCAGGTAAAGAAAGATAACAAATAATTAATTATGTAATGTCACCTTAACTTGCTTATCCTTAATTACAGGTAGATTTTGTGAATTTAGGTAATAACTAAAAGGACAGGAATTGATAATTTAAGTGACCTTTTCTCATTACAGAATATATTATTTTATTAACGTTCTTCAGTCATGTTTTTATATAAATGTTCACCTTTTTCTAGTACTTTGATCTTATAAAATTATTATTACAACATTAAACAGAATTAGACAATCTAATGAAAAGTTAACCATTATTAGATGTCACAAATGTGACCTACAGTAATTAAATTGTCATTATAATTTCTCTTTGATGGATCTTTTATTACTTATTCCTTTGGAAATTCCATTATATATTTTATATATAGTCTATGATACCTTTATAATTGTTCCAACTTCGTAGAACAATGAGAACACCAATTATTAAGTTAAATAGCCTCTAAAATATTAGTCACCTTTGCTTAGTACAAGGTCCAATGTTCTTTCCTACAATTTTATAAATGGTCAAATCACTGGTGAGCAGCTAATTCTGTCACTGGGAGACAATGAGGAAATACATTATGTTATGGAAATGTATTAAGTGATGGCAAAACAACTAAAGAGATTTATCTGTAGTTTCTATAACATTCACAAAATTGTATTATATATATTACAGGCTACTTCTGCAAGGCTTAAATATCTTGCATTTTCAATTGCTGTATGTTAAAGACATTTAAGTAAAATCTGCAATGAATTAATATTAAAGAAGAAGATGGACGAACATTTACTAGAAATTCTTATTTTCATTTTTACTAAAAAACAAACAAATAAGGTTGTAGTTTAAAAAGGGCAAAATACCAGTATTTGCACATATACATATCTTCATGGCATTAATGATGCATGTATCATTGGCATATTGATGTAATTTTTACATGGAATAAAGTGTGAAAATTGTCCATTACCTATCACTATTCCAGGATGCGGATGTGATGTGATAATATCGGCCAAATATGCAATGCAATAATTGATTACATCATATGGATGTATCAATTATCACATGCAGGGACAGAGCTTGTGAGAAAGCTGTGCAGAAGTACAGAATTGAAAGCTGTGCAGAAGTTCAAAATCTGCAGTAAGCCCTGTGATTAAACCAGCTCAGGCTGGCATAATTATCACAGGCCTCACTACGTTTTTTTTTTTTTTTTGTAAATTTGGCTAGATCACATTTCCCATTATATGTATGGGACATGCAATCTTGGTTACTAAAAGAAAGTGATTTAAAGTGTTTGGAGCTGTTTTTTTTACGAAAACTGCTCCAAAAGCCCTTTAATACTGTACATTCAGATTATACTAAAATAATGTAAAAAGGGTTCCAGTTTTTTGTGGGTTTTTTATGTAAAACCATCAGGTTTTACTGACAATTATTGGATAATTATAACTTTTTTGTAATACTAAAGCAATATGTGATAATGTTAAAAAAGAAGTCAGTCTTCTTTAAAACTGGAATTGAGGAAATCAGAACGATAAATGGATCATAAATTAAGTAAAAATGTAACCAATAATTTTGAAATGTAGACTGAATAAGCAACTGTAGGGTAGATACAGTTGATAGAACAAAAGATTGATGACATCTGCAGCTATGAGTAGGTAGTTGTAACCAGTCCCATAGGAATAAAATTTGATGAAGCAATATCCCAGAAACAGTCGATGGAGACATTTTCCCAAAATATGTGTTCCAGCAAAGCCTCCCAGATTGAAAAGCATGAATTGAGTACCAGTTAAGTTGGGCACACCAAACACTGAGATCCATACCCTCTCAGTATCAACCTCCGAAATATATTGGGGTTCAAATCCATTAGTTTAAGTTCAAGTAAAGGCTCCTCACCTCAGAAATGTGTCAATAATAACTTACTTTGAATAAAATCTTAACATTTTCCAGGCTATAGCACCCACTGACCTCAGCAAAACATGAAGGATTATTGTAGTCTAGTATTGCCTTCCCTACAATCTCCTTTTGACACATCATGCATTATGTACATTAAAACTAATAAAGAGAGTTTGCCCCTGCTTAATTATTTGGGTGTCCCTCTAGCTATTACAGATAAATCTCAGTCCATAGCCTACCATATACGCTGAAAGCTTTTTGTATGGAATGGACCAATGCTTAAATATGGCGGAAGAGAAGATTGGTCTTCACAAGTCAAGCAACCACTGTATAATGTTCTGATTCTTTTTATTGTTTGTCTGTTTTCTCTTTTTTTTTCCTTTTTTTTCTACACATACATCATGTTGTCTGGACCTGCTCAATCTCCTGAAAAGTGTCCCGTATTTTAGTAATTTAGTAATTCCTAATATCTGCAAACTGTTTGTTGCATGATCATCTGCACTTTAATATTTGGGGACTTTGGGCCTAATTAAATAAGGATTGCAAATTCTGCTAATTAGCAGAATTTGAAATCCTTCTGTTCGCATGCTGGGCAAGGCCACCCAGCATGCTGATTGCCACCTCCCCCCTCCTTCAACAAGCAGAAATTGCGATTGCATCGCGATCCAACCTGAATTAGCCCCTTTGTTATGTGATGCAGGTCAACATTGGTTTGTAGAGTTACTATCCTTGATTTTAGTTGCTTTGTTAAACTGTGGTAGATGTGAGGGTAGAATTGCTCTTGAAGGAAAGGATTTGGGAGATACAGTATATACAGCATATCTACTTTTTTATTCTTAAGTGATGTTTGTGATGAATGAATCAGTTATCTTTTTATCCTTTAAGTTGTCAATATTCACAAGGAGATCCCCTGTGTGTCTAATGCTAGATGCATACAAGCACCACCTAAATATATGAAATAAGGGGGTGATTCCGACCTGATCATAGCTGTGCTAAATTTAGCACAGCTACGATCATCCACACTGACATGCGGGGGATGCCGCATGCCCAGCACAGGGCTAGTTTACCCTGCATGTCAGGCCTGGCCCTACCGCACAAGGGTTCCGGTATGACAGATAGATAGTGTCTAGTTAGACAGTCAATAGATAGACACCATGGGCAATATTTACTAATATTCGTGTTTGAGTCGGTTTGTGTAGTGTTTAAACTCGTTTTGTATCGGGTGCATTTTCATGCAACTTTTTGAATCCATATACGCAAAGTTACGAAGCAGTCGACTTTATGGTTTTCGTGTTTTCCAATGTCGATGCCAATCGTTTTTTTTGCCACATTTACGGCCGTCATTTTCGTTTGCATACGTGTTTTTATTGGATTTGTTGTTTTTTTCACTAAGTTAAACGCGGCAGGGTTTTTTTTTCCTGCGGCCGCATTTTCACTTTCAGTTTCGATTTTCATTCCCGTTCGTGATTGGTTGTGTTTTAGATGGTAGGAGTGTCTGTGCGCAACCATATAAATATGCCCCAAACCGTCCGCACCTCGTGGGTTTAGTTAGTGGTGAGGAGGAGGGAGGTTGTGCTGTGGAGGTAGGTGATTTTGTGGTTTGAAGAGGAGTGTTGGTAGCGATTTCTGAGTGTGGTATTGTGTTTGAAAGTCGTCTTGTCATTCTTGTTGTCTTGTATTTTGTGGTTTTGTCTCATTTTTAGTCCAAGTTATTTTTCTTTATAGTCCCTTGTCAGTGTTTGTGTGTGTGTGTGTGTGTGTGTGTGTGTGTGTGTGTGTGTGTGTATGAGTTGTGTAGTGGTAGTGGAGGAGTGTGTTGTCTGTCTTTTTTTTCCTGTGTTAACTGTTTAGACACACAATTATGTGTGACTCAGAGGTGGAGGGTGTGAGTGAGGGGGAGGAGGTCGGTCAGGTGGAGGAGGTGAGTGTTAGTGAGGTTAGTGAGGTGGGTGAGGTTGCTGCAGCAGCCTCAAGTGACAGTGACAGTCAGAGTGCTCCGCAGCCACGCACCACTACTAAGACTGGGCGGAATGTTAAGTTTAGTTTTGCTGAAAATGTGGCATTGGTGCGTGAGCTGATGAAGTATCAGAGGCAGCTATTTGGCCCTGAGTCCGCCAAGGTGCCAACACGGAGGAAGACGGTGTTGTGGGCGAAAGTTGTTGCTGCTGTCAATAGTGAGGGGTTGGTCAAGCGGATGGAGGACACATGCCGCAAATGGTACTATGACATAAAGCGACGTGTCAAGTCCAAAATGGCCAAGGAGGCCAAGTCGGCTCGGCAAACCGGTGGTGGGCCGCCCTATATTGCAAGATATCTGGAGTATGAGGAGCCCATGCGGAGTGTCATACCTCCTGAAGTTGTCTCTGCAACCCATGTCCGGTATTCAGATAGGCCAAGGAAGAATGGTGAGCATGTGTTTTTTTTTTTTTTATAAGTTTTATTTTGTAATCTGTGTCATGTGACGTTGCATATTACTCCCATCTTCAAGTGTGTGTTTGCAAATACATTGTTTTGGGTCATGTGTTAGCTAAAAGCCAATGTAACATCTTACTTTACTGTATGTCATGTCTTTTTCAGACAGATATTTAGCATGTGTAGTTTGGACTTGTTGTGTCTCTGATTTGTCCTGCAATAATGTTTTCCTTTTGGGCGTTTTTAACGTTAAAAATTATGACTATGGCCCTCATTCCGAGTTGTTCGCTCTGTATTTTTCATCGCATCGCAGTGAAAATCCGCTTAGTACGCATGCGCAATGTTCGCACTGCGACTGCGCCAAGTAACTTTACTATGAAGATAGTATTTTTACTCACGGCTTTTTCTTCGCTCCGGCGATCGTAATGTGATTGACAGGAAATGGGTGTTACTGGGCGGAAACACGGCGTTTCAGGGGCGTGTGGCTGAAAACGCTACCGTTTCCGGAAAAAACGCAGGAGTGGCCGGAGAAACGGTGGGAGTGCCTGGGCGAACGCTGGGTGTGTTTGTGACGTCAACCAGGAACGACAAGCACTGAAATGATCGCACAGGCAGAGTAAGTCTGGAGCTACTCTGAAACTGCTAAGTAGTTAGTAATCGCAATATTGCGAATACATCGGTCGCAATTTTAAGAAGCTAAGATTCACTCCCAGTAGGCGGCGGCTTAGCGTGTGTAACTCTGCTAAATTCGCCTTGCGACCGATCAATTCGGAATGAGGGCCTATGTTTTATATATAAGTGATCCATGTTTTTTTTTATTAAAATAAGTCGTTGTCATGTTAGAGGCTGGAGTACTGGAAAGTGGTTTGTAAACCACTTACATGTGTAATGTCATCTTTA
The DNA here is from genome assembly GCF_028390025.1 of Pseudophryne corroboree. Lineage (NCBI taxonomy): Eukaryota > Metazoa > Chordata > Amphibia > Anura > Myobatrachidae > Pseudophryne > Pseudophryne corroboree. Next base: position 398,944,459 of record NC_086449.1, read on the forward strand.
CAGAATGTTATGTTTTTTTTTTAATTTTTAAAATAAAACATTTTTTGCTTGTATTTGTACCGTGACACCATACTGCATTTTATGAAATCTTAACATTTGCTGGTTTTTTTTTGTGGTCATATAGTGGTAATGTGTATTTGGAGTGCCACATCACAGAGCCAATTAGATATTGCATCTGTATTATTTTTAAAAACAATACAAAATTAATTTGTGTGTTTTTAAAAAATAAAAACCCATTCCTTTAACTTGTGGTCTATGTCAGTGTCCTGTACATGTTTGCCTGTCTTGATGTTGCCATAGTGCATATTTTTTTTTATTTTTTATTTTTTTTTCTGGTCCTTATGTTTGTTTGAATTAAAAACCAAGCATTTCTAAAGGTAAAAATGTTTATAAGCATAATGGGTGGATGTATACACAATAGCATGATTTATGAATATATCTAATTTTATACAGTGTCTAAAAAAAGCAGTACTACTCGTCGGCCAGTAAATCCTAACACATCTGATGATGATGACGCTGCGGAAGCAGGTAAAGTGTCCATTGTAGTATAGGGTATGCTTGTAAAGGAATGGGCATAACAAATTGCACTTTCATTAAAAGGTCCATCAAAAGAAGTATGGAGCAGCAGAAGTGGCTCTTCTGTTAGACATCACCACAAGTGGCCGAAAAGAAAGCAAGGTCGTCTGTCCCTCCACAAACACAGCAGGCTACCCCACCACAAAGATTATCGCCCGTATGTTCTGTCCCCCCACTCCAAATTTTGGACACACCTCCAAGACGTCATCCACACTCGCCTCATCTTGATTGTGAGTATCAAACTGAAAAAAAGTGTAAAATGTCAGAACATAATCATAATCAGTCATAACCGCATTAAGTCCAAACACATCCAAAACAAAAATACTTACCGCAGTAAGTAAAAGCTGAAATGGAATCCAAACTAAATGGCCTTGTCCACATCCAGTAAAGATATGTATGTCCACTTGAGTCATACAGTATGACATTGGGTCTAAGATGCTGCAACAAAAAAGCATGTTGGATTGTTTGTAAAAAGTAAATTTGTTTTTCCAAAAATCTCATGTGTGCTTAAGGTAACATTGCAAAATACCTACAAAAACATTACTATGTTTGTTTGAACAAAGCTATAAGGTAACACATTATGTATTACAATTTTCTTTTATGCTGAAGTATTTGTGAGCTACAATAAAACTAAAGCGTTTGCTTTCCCAATTAAGTAACCAGACAAATTTGCCACAAACAGGCATATGTATGTATTTAAGCTATGAGTGATGATGTTACTAGGCAGAATAGTTTAAAACAACAGTGAATGACATGTGTTCCATGTGTAGTGTTTTTTTATCATTTCACAACCATATGGATAGCTAACGGAGATATGTTTAACATTTCAGCTTCGAGTCCTGGGAACAGCATCCCTCCGCAACAACACCAACACAGTGACATGGAGGAGACAAACATCTTAGAAATGCAGCCATTATTGCAAGGAATGAGCCCCCCAGCACCTGTGAGTACACCACCACAGCAAAGCACACCACCCCCACCACAACACAGCCCAACAACACCAGGAACACAAGGCCCTGATCAGGTGTTTTGGACTATTTGGGCTAGACAGCAGGCCACTAATGAAGATTGCCTGCGTAAGCAGACACAAATGTTTGCAAGCCTACCATCTCACCTCAGAAGAATCTCAAGAAATCTGAGTCGACAAAATGAGCAAACAACCAGAATAGGCAATACCATGGAACTCATGCGTACAGACATTACACAGGTCATGGGCAACTTACAGCGCATAATGGAAGAACAGCACAGACTAATGGAAGAACAGCACAGACTAAGGGAAGAACAGCACAGACAACAGAAAAGTTATGAGCATTTTTAAAAACAGTCAAAAGATTAATGAAAGTTTATTCAGAATAGTAGACAATCAAAATGCTGCTACACGTGAACTCAATGCCACCCTCACTAACCTGAATGAAACACTCAGATGCATGCACCAACAGCAAACAACCAGCAGTTCTGGTATGACTACTCCAAATATCACGCCAGTCTCATCACCACCAAGACGGTCCACCAGAGCACGCCAACATGACAGTGCTAAAGGCAAAGGGCAGGACAAGCAGCCACCAAATAAAACTAACAAAAAAAAGTTAGACATTTGTGATAAGTAACTCAAAATAGTTAGCAAGTGTTTTTGATGCTTTACAAAATATCACACTTAGCTCCTTGCTCCTTTTTTTTAACATCATTAATTATAAGTGCACCAAAATAATTGTAAAAAATAGTACGCACATTTATTCCTTTTCATTTTTTTGGGGTATTGGAGGAGGAAAATGTTGATGGAGCCACACATACATGTTAGCAGGAAGTAAACTGACCGCTTGATTTTTTTCTAATCATTACTCTTTCTAGATTCCAATCATTATCTTTGCCTGCAGACAATCCAAATTACAATGTTAGTGATACATTTCTTAGCTATCTTATCTATACAACATTACAAGATGAACACAATTGAGTGGCGTAAAAAGCTTGTAATATGTTGCCTTTGTTTTGTTTTAAAAACATTGTCCAAATGAATGTCAGTATTGTTGGGACAGGTTTGTGTGTGCTAAAAATTATTAAGCATGTTTTTACACATGATGCTGAAACAAACAAATATGTACTTTAAAAAAAACCTGTTTATAATAATGTATATGTGTGGCAAACTGTGTATTTACTTACACATCATCAAGTTTACAGCATCAAACATTAGGAAATAAATTATTCCTGATTACAGTAAGTTTGCGAGTCTTAAATATGATGGTGCATCACACATAGGGACACATGTATTCCGCAAGGCAAACATATTATATGTCGAGGAGTGTTTTTTGGGAACACAGGTTCACAAACTCGGCCATCAGGAACCCACACAGTGCATGTTTTACAGGTCTACTCACAGAATCACAAGTGACATAATTAGCTCTACCTGTGAACCTTTTTACATATGTCTGTGAGTAATTCATACACCTGTGCTTCTACTGGGTTACGAGAAAAACATGCACTGTGTGTGGTCCTGGGGGCCGAGTTTGTGAACCTGTGCATTAGGACATTACACACAATGATACAGTGAAATACTAAATGGATGATGTGGGCTTGTAAGAAATTAGCACTGCAAGATTTCGAACACTTATCCAGACTTAATGCAGTCCACTCATAATCTGTTGTTTTGATATTAAAAAGACACACAATACACATGCAACATTTGTTGATCATATAGCGAGGGTATGTTTGTATGTGTCAAGGAGACAGACACATTCTGAGTAATGGATTTTGACCAAAAAAACAAAACATCTATTTATGAAGACACAACAAATGAAATAAGCAAACCAAGCTTACCTTAGAAATAGCGATTGATGATCTGTTGCCTAACCTGCCTCCTTACATCAGTACTCCAAGTATCACCAGATGTCTCTAATTCCTCTGCTTGCTGGCTGCTTTCTTCCTCCTCCTCCTCCTCCTCAACATGTGGCAGATGTTGTTGCAAACACATGTTATGAAGAAAGCAGCAGCAGAACACAATTTGAGTCACCTTGGAGGGACTATACAACAAAAGGCCACCAGACTTATCCAGACACCGAAACCTAGATTTCAGCACACCAAAACATCTTTCTATCACATTCCGCGTGGACTTATGTGCATTATTGTAATTGTGTTCAGCAGGGGTATCAGGTCGGGAGAATGGAGTTAGAAGCCAAGAGAAACAGCCATATCCTCCATCACCTAAAAGACAGATATAGTAGCGTGATTCATGTGAAGATACAGCAACGCATAAGTAACACACTGTGGGGCAGATAGAAGGCATAAGGAAGTAAATAACCAGTGATATGTGCAAGTTAATAAAGGCAGCAGACAATCTGATCCTAAATGTTAATTTACATATTGGAGCAGATTGGCTGGTGCCTTTAACACCTTGCACAGATCACTGGTTTCTCACTTCCTTATGCCTTCTACAGGTTAATACATCTGCACCTGTATTTGGGCAAAGTATGCGCAGGCCTACACATAGCAAATTACATACCCAGCAGCCATCCATCTGGCATTTGTCCATCCTCAAACTTATCAAAGAGGGATGACTGACTGAGGATGAAGGAGTCATGGCAGCCCCCAGGGTAACCAGCAACAACACTCATTATTTTGAGATTTGCATCACAAACCACCTGCACATTTGTGGAGTGTTCAAAATGGCGGTTTGTATATATGTGCTGCCTGCCCCTAGGTGGTCTCAGCTGAATGTGTGTGCAATCTATGGCTCCAAGCACATTGGGCATGCCAGCCAGCTCATAGAAATCTACCCTGACGGCATGCCACTGAGACTCCTGGGTGGGGAAGCAGATTGAGGCCTCGATGTGGGGCTGCAAAACAGCCAAAACCTATGTGAACATTTTAAAGAACAATAAACTTGAGATTTTAGGACAGAACTGGCCACCGAGAAATTAAAACAAACACAAAACAGAAGAGGTTGTTAGGTATACATCACCTGTGTTAAGATTCTTGAAAATGTGGGCTGTGAGATTCCTATGACATCCCCAGACACAGCCTGAAAGCTGCCAGTAGCCATAAAGTGCAACACAGCCAGGAGTTTGTGCAGGCCTGAGACAAGGCGAGTGCGTGCTGTCTCAGGGTCTAGGCCCAGTTTGACAAGGTCATACAGACGGAAAATGTTATTACGATTTAGACGGAACATCTGTATGACCTTATCATCGGACAATGCGTTCAAGTTTAAACGCCCCCTAAAAAAACGAGGCCTGTGCAGCCTCTGCGGAACCTGTACAACCTGCTGACCATGTTCAGTTTCTTGGCCCTGGGTACTTACAGGCTGATGTCTGAGTCTGAGGAATCCCACAGCACACAAAAGATCACTGGCCCACAGTCCTGCTGCCATTTCTGAGTGTAGGTGTATTGAAATGGGCCTAACATCCTTTTATAGGCATCCTAATTCAGGTGTGAGTGATTTTTTATTTGCAACACATGTAAACACGACTGAAAAAAGCAGGTCTATTTTTTTGCCGCTTTTTTTAACGAATCGCAAAAAAATAAGACCGCATTTGAGCCCTCAGAGACTAACACCCAAATACGAATGAATAGTGAATTCCCGTATTCTATGAAATAACAGCCGCGTTTGACCGATGGTCTATTTATTCGTATTTCAGGACGTTGTCATTCAAACCATTACGAATAGACCAGACACTGCCGAGATTGGTGCTTAGTGAATTCCCGGATTGGGACTTAGAATAAAAAACACAAATCGACCAAACTCTGATTTTTAGTAAATACTGGCCCATATGTTAGACAGACATTAGGTTGACAGGGTCAAAAGGTCAACTGTGTCAAAAGGTCGACATGGAAAAGGTCGACAGGTCAAAAGGTCGACATGAGAATGGTAGACATGAAAAAGGTAGACACCATGTTTTTTGCATTTTTGTGGTTTGTGTGGATAGTTTTGTCATCTGGGACCCGCAATTGTAGAAAGGCATACCCTCGCGGGGCTCGCTTTGCTCGCCACGCTTCGGGCACGGTGGCTCGCTGCGCTCGCCACAAGGTTTATAACCAACTCTATCCTGACATGGATAGAGAAAGTATGAAATAATCCAAAAACATGTTACATTTAAGAAAACATTTGTCTATCGTTTTTATGTCGACCATTTTCATGTCGACCTTTTGACCAAGTCGACCTTTTGACCTGTTGAACTTTTGACATGTCAACCCTTTCAATGTCGACCTTTTGATCCTGTCGACCTAATGTCTGTCTAATATATGGTGTCTATCTATTGACTGTCTAACTAGACACTGTCTATATATCAAACGGACAGGCCGCACAAGTACAAAAGCCTTGCACAGTGGCGATGCTTTTGTACTTCAAGAGTAACTCCCATCCAGCGCAGCTCCTGCATGCTGGCCGGGAGTTACTCATCGTTGTGATGGTCACAGTGGCTGCGTGTGACATCATGTAGCTACTGCGGACCACCACCCCACATGGTCCGGCCATGCTTGCCAAATGCCGCCATGCTGCGCCCTCCTACCCAGGGTCTGCCTCTGCCTGTCAATCAGGCAGAGGTGATCACTGGGCTACGACAGCAGTCGACTGTATGGCATTCACCGGTGCCCTGCACCGCAAGTGCATGTACACTTCTGACCTGATCGCTGCGCTGAATGGCAGCATGCAATCAGGTCAGAATGACCCCCTATGTCTTTATTGAACACACACAAGTAAGTACAAGGTGAAGCAGGTTTTAAGCAGTTAACACAGGCATCTGGAGTTTGTAGGATCCTTGCAGTTGATACAAGCACTAGGAGCATGGAGGTTAATGCACAGGTAGACACTATAGTATGGCAGATAGCTCACTGTAGCACAAAGGGCCGAGTTCAGAACTGTTCGCTCGCTAGGCATTTTTTGAGGTATTGCATTCGCATAGTCACCGCCCATAGGGGAGTGTATTTTTGCTTTACAAGTGTGCGAACACATGTGTAGCAGAGCTGTACAAACAGATTTTGTGCAGTCTCTGAATAGCCCAGGACTTACTCAGCCGCTGCGAACACTTCAGCCTGTCTGGGACCGGAATTGACAGGTGTGGCAGATATAGCATTTGCAGAGAGAGTTAGATTTGGGTGGGTTATTTTGTTTCTGTGCAAGGTAAATACTGGCTGCTTTATTTTAACACTGCAATTTAGATTTCAGTTTGAACACACCCCACCCAAATCTAACTCTCTCTGCACATGTTATATCTGCCCCCCTGCAGTGCACATGGTTTTGTCAAACTACTAACAAATTTGCTGCTGTGATCAACTCTGAATTAGGCCCTATATGACCAACTGCAACATAAAACTCCTCTTTTCTAAAATCATGACAAATAATAATACTTGACATAAGGATTTTATCATTCATAATGATGAATATATCTGTGTATTGCAAATAATTAACATGTATCAGTACATCTAATTCTTTATTGATACATTTTTGTTAAGCATTACATGTTAGTGTACTTGACATAGACTAAGAATATTTAGGAACAGAATCAATGTGTAATGAATAATTAATTAAAACAGGGCTTAAACTAGGATTTTCGGCACCTGGGGCAAGGCAGTAATTTGCCACCCCCCAAAAAAAAAAATAAGAATAAGAATAATTATTATACAAATGAATACAAAATAATATAAAAAAAATTACAGCTGCACCATGCAGTAGCACAATCTTATTCCAATTACACTGCACAGTAATACCCTTCATTATGCGACCCCACGGGGGGGAGAGAGATGGGAGAGAGGGGTGAGGGAGAGAGAGTAATCACACACATAAGTATATACAGTGTCTATTCAGGCAGGTTCAGGATAATGCTGGATAGTGAGGTTTCCACTCTCCTCCCCGCCTTTGGTGCCTTGTAGCCCCTCCCACTTTTGACTTCACCTGTGGCTGCATTGTGGCTGATGAAAGACTTGGGGAGCAGAGGTAACTTGCCCCCTGTGATACCTCTTAATCTAGCTCCCCTTGACACCTCCTCCCTCTGTGGCTGTGAATGAAAGGAGCAGGACGCACTGCAATGGGTAAACTGAAAGTAAACTACAGCCCTGGCAAGGGCTGCTGGGTACTAGTTTATTTTCAGTTTCTTCACTGCAAGGAGCTGGGCAGTAAAGAAACTGAACATAAACTACAGTTCCCAGCAGCCCTTGCAAGGGCTGTAGTTTACTTTCAGTTTATTAATTGCCGTGCATCTGGCTCCTTGCATCCGCAGCCGCAGGGGGAGGGCTGGTGTTAGCGGAGTTGAAGTGATTGTCTGGGTGTCCCCTCTGAATCAACACCAGGGTCACATGCCCCCCTAGCCCCCGTCCTAGTTGCAGCCATGATGAAAATACAGTGTCACATTGAAAAAAACATTTACAGTAGATGGACACCACAACTGCTTTGGTTAAAATGTAATATATTCATCATATTACAAAAATAATATTTAATACAATGATAGTACAGGTTAAGTATCCCTTATCCAAAATGCTTGGGACCAGAGGTATTTTGGATATGGGATTTTTCCGTATTTTGGAATAATTGCATACCATAATGAGATATCATGGTGATGGGACCTAAATCATAGTGATGTGCACCTGAAATTTTTCGGGTTTTGTGTTTTGGTTTTGGGTTCGGTTCCGCGGCCGTGTTTTGGGTTCGAACGCGTTTTGGCAAAACCTCACCGAATTTTTTTTGTCGGATTCTGGTGTGTTTTGGATTCGGGTGTTTTTTTCAAAAAACCCTAAAAAACAGCTTAAATCATTGAATTTGGGGGTCATTTTGATCCCATAGTATTATTCACCTCAATTACCATAATTTCCACTCATTTCCAGTCTATTCTGAACACCTCACACCTCACAATATTATTTTTAGTCCTAAAATTTGCACCGAGGTCGCTGGATGGCTAAGCTAAGCGACACAAGTGGCCGACACAAACACCTGGCCCATCTAGGAGTGGCACTGCAGTGTCAGGCAGGATGGCCCTTCCAAAAAATACTCCCCAAACAGCACATGACGCAAAGAAAAAAAGAGGCGCAATGAGGTAGCTGTGTGAGTAAGCTAAGCACCCTAGTGGCCGACACAAACACCTGGCCCATCTAGGAGTGGCACTGCAGTGTCAGGCAGGATGGCCCTTCCAAAAAATACTCCCCAAACAGCACATGACGCAAAGAAAAAAAGAGGCGCAATGAGGTAGCTGTGTGAGTAAGCTAAGCGACCCTAGTGGCCGACACAAACACCTGGCCCATCTAGGAGTGGCATTGCAGTGTCAGGCAGGGTGGCACTTCCAAAAAATACTCCCCAAACAGCACATGACACAAAGAAAAAAAGAGGCGCAATGAGGTAGCTGTGTGAGTAAGCTAAGCGACCCTAGTGGCCGACACAAACACCTGGCCCATCTAGGAGTGACACTGCAGTGTCAGGCAGGATGGCCCTTCTAAAAAATACTCCCCAAACAGCACATGACGCAAAGAAAAAAAGAGGCGCAATGAGGTAGCTGTGTGAGTGAGCTAAGCGACCCTAGTGGCCGACACAAACACCTGGCCCATCTAGGAGTGGCACTGCAGTGTAACGCAGGATGGCCCTTCCAAAAAATACTCCAAAAACAGCACATGACGCAAAGACAAATGAAAGAAAAAAGATGTGGAAGATGGAATTGTCCTTGGGCCCTCCCACCCACCCTTATGTTGTATAAACAGGACATGCACACTTTAACCAACCCATCATTTCAGCGACAGGGTCTGCCACATGACTGTGACTGAAATGACTGGCTGGTTTGGGCCCCCACCAAAAAAGAAGCAATCTCTCCTTGCACAAACTGGCTCTACAGAGGCAAGATGTCCACCTCATCATCATCGTCCGATTCATCACCCCTTTCACTGTGTACATCCCCCTCCTCACAGATTATTAATTCGTCCCCACTAGAATCCACCATCTCAGGTACTTTCTGGAGGCAATTGCTGCTGGTGAATGTCTCCATGGAGGAATTGATTATAATTCATTCTGATGAACATCATCTTCTCCACATTTTCTGGAAGTAACCTCGTACGCCGATTGCTGACAAGGTGAGCGGCGGCTCTAAACACTCTTTCGGAGTACACACTGGAGGGAGGGCAACTTAGGTAGAATAAAGCCAGTTTGTGCAAGGGCCTCCAAATTGCCTCTTTTTCCTGCCAGTATACGTACGGACTGTCTGACGTGCCTACTTGGATGCGGTCACTCATATAATCCTCCACCATTCTTTCAATGGTGAGAGAATCATATGCAGTGACAGTAGACGACATGTCAGTAATCGTTGGCAGGTCCTTCAGTCCGGACCAGATGTCAGCATCAGCAGTCGCTCCAGACTGCCCTGCATCACTGCCAGCGGGTGGGCTCAGAATTCGTAGCCTTTTCCTCGCACCCCAAGTTGCGGGAGAATGTGAAGGAGGAGATGTTGACGGGTCGCGTTCCGCTTTACTTGACAATTTTCTCATCAGCAGTTCTTTGAACCTCTGCAGACTTGTGTCTGCCAGAAAGAGAGATCCAACGTAGGTTTTAAATCTAGGATCGAGCACGGTGGCCAAAATGTAGTGCTCTGATTTCAACAGATTGACCACACGTGAATCCTGGTTAAGCGAATGAAGGGCTCCATCCACAAGTCCCACATGCCTAGCGGAATCGCTCTGTTTTAGCTCCTCCTTCAATGCCTCCAGCTTCTTCTGCAAAAGCCTGATGAGGGGAATGACCTGACTCAGGCTGGCAGTGTCTGAACTGACTTCACGTGTGGCAAGTACAAAGGGTTGCAGAACCTTGCACAACGTTGAAATCATTCTCCACTGCTCTTGAGACAGGTGCATTCCACCTCCTTTGCCTATATCGTGGCCAGATGTATAGGCTTGAATGGCCTTTTGCTGCTCCTCCATCCTCTGAAGCATATAGAGGGTTGAATTCCACCTCGTTACCACCTCTTGCTTCAGATGATGGCAGGGCAGGTTCAGGTGTTTTTGCTGGTGCTCCAGTCTTCTGTACGCGGTGCCTGTACGCCGAAAGTGGCCCGCAATTCTTCTGGCCACCGACAGCATCTCTTGCACGCCCCTGTCGTTTTTTAAATAATTCTGCACCACCAAATTCAAGGTATGTGCAAAACATGGGACGTGCTGGAATTTGCCCAGATGTAATGCACGCACAATATTGCTGGCGTTGTCCGATGCCACAAATCCCTAGGAGAGTCCAATTGAGGTAAGCCATTCTGCGATGATCTTCCTCAGTTGCCGTAAGAGGTTTTCAGCTATGTGCGTATTCTGGAAAGCGGTGATACAAAGCGTAGCCTGCCTAGGAATGAGTTGGCGTTTGCGAGATGCTGCTACTGGTGCCGCCGCTGTTCTTGCAGCGGGAGGCAATACATCTACCCAGTGGGCTGTCACAGTCATGTAGTCCTGAGTCTGCCCTGCTCCACTTGTCCACATGTCCGTGGTTAAGTGGACATTGGGTACAACTGCATTTTTTAGGACACTGGTGAGTCTTTTTCTGACGTCCGTGTACATTCTCGGTATCGCCTGCCTAGAGAAGTGGAACCTAGATGGTATTTGGTAACGGGGGCACACTACCTCAAGCAATTGTCTAGTTCCCTGTGAACTAACGGCGGATACTGGATGCACGTCTAATACCAACATAGTTGTCAAGGCTTCAGTTATCCGCTTTGCAACAGGATGACTGCTGTGATATTTCATTTTCCTCGCAAAGGACTGTTGGACAGTCAATTGCTTACTGGAAGTAGTACAAGTGGTCTTCCGACTTCCCCTCAGGGATGACGATCGACTCCCAGCATCAACAACAGCAGCGCCAGCAGCAGTAGGCGTTACACTCAAGGATGCATCGGAGGAATCCCAGGCAGGAAAGGACTCGTCAAACTTGCCAGTGACATGGCCTGCAGGACTATTGGCTTTCCTGGGTAAGGAGGAAATTGACACTGAGGGAGTTGGTGGTGTGGTTTGCGCGAGCTTGGTTACAAGAGGAAGGGATTTACTGGTCAGTGGACTGCTTCCGCTGTCGCCCAAAGTTTTTGAACTTGTCACTGACTTATTATGAATGCGGTGCAGGTGACGTATAAGGGAGGATGTACCGAGGTGGTTAACGTCCTTACCCCTACTTATTACAGCTTGACAAAGGCAACACACGGCTTGACACCTGTTGTCCGCATTTCTGTTGAAATACTTCCACACTGAAGAGCTGATTTTTTTGGTATTTTCACTAGGCATGTCAATGGCCATATTCCTCCCACGGACAACAGGTGTCTCCCGGGTGCTTGACTTAAACAAACCACCTCACCATCAGAATCCTCCTTGTCAATTTCCGCGCCAGCAACACCCATATCCTCATCCTAGTGTACTTCAACACTGACATCTTCAATTTCACTATCAGGAACTGGACTGCGGGTGCTCCTTTCAACACTTGAAGGGGGCGTGCAAATGGTGGAAGGCGCAAGCACTTCCCGTTCAGTGCTGGGAAGGTCCGGCATCGCAACCGCACAATTGGACTCTCCTTTGGGATTTGGGATTTCGAAGAACGCACAGTTCTTTGCTGTGCTTTTGCCGCAAGTCTTTTCTTTTTTCTAGTGAGAGGATGAGTGCTTCCCTCCTCATGTGAAGCTGAACCACTAGCCATGAACATAGGCCAGGGCCTCAGCCGTTCCTTGCCACTCCGTGTCGTAAATGGCATATTGGCAAGTTTACGCTTCTCCTCAGACGCTTTTAATTTTGATTTTTGGGTCATTTTTTTACTGATCTTTTGTGTTTTGGATTTTACATGCTCTGTACTATGACATTGGGCATCGACCTTGGCAGACGACGTTGATGGCATTTCATCGTCTCGGCCATGACTAGTGGCAGCAGCTTCAGCACGAGGTGGAAGTGGTTCTTGATCTTTCCCTATTTTTTTAACCTCCACATTTTTGTTCTCCATATTTTGCGCACAACTAAAAGCCACCACAGGTATACAAAGTAGATGGATGGATAGTATAGTATTACTTATGGACGACGAGTGCACTGACGACACAGAGGTAGGTACAGCCGTGGCCTACCGTACTGCTGCTTATATATATATAATACACTGTATAACGGACCTAGTGGACACTTTTTAGCAGACTGCTAAACTAGTATGAAGAAAGAAAAAACACCACAGGTATACAACGTAGATGGATGGATAGTATAGTATTACTTATACTTATGGACGACGAGTGCACTGACGACACAGAGGTAGGTACAGCCGTGGCCTACCGTACTGCTGCTTATATATATATAATATACTGTATAACGGACCTGGTGGAAACTGTCAGCAGACTGCTAAACAAACTAGTATGAAGAAAGAAAAAAAAAACACCACAGGTATACAATGTAGATGGATGGATAGTATAGTATTACTTATACTTATGGACGACGAGTGCACTGACGACACAGAGGTAGGTACAGCCGTGGCCTACCGTACTGCTGCTTATATATATATAATATACTGTATAACGGACCTGGTGGACACTGTCAGCAGACTGCTAAACTAGTATGAAGAAAGAAAAAAAAACACCACAGGTATACAATGTAGATTGGTGGATAGTATACTATTATTACTTATACTTATGGACGACGAGTGACGACACAGAGGTAGGTACAGCCGTGGCCTACCGTACTGCTGCTTATATATATATAATATACTGTATAACGGACCTGGTGGACACTGTCAGCAGACTGCTAAACTAGTATGAAGAAAGAAAAAACACCACAGGTATACAATGTAGATGGATGGATAGTATAGTATTACTTATACTTATGGACGACGAGTGCTCTGATGACACAGAGGTAGGTACAGCCGTGGCCTACCGTACTGCTGCTTATATATATATAATATACTGTATAACGGACCTGGTGGACACTGTCAGCAAACTGCTAAACTAGTATGAAGAAAAGAAAAAAAAACACCACAGGTATACAATGTAGATGGGTGGATAGTATACTATTATTACTTATACTTATGGACGACGAGTGACGACACAGAGGTAGGTACAGCCGTGGTCTACCGTACTGCTGCTTATATATATATATAATATACTGTATAACAGACCTGGTGGACACTGTCAGCAGACTGCTAAACTAGTATGAAGAAAGAAAAAACACCACAGGTATACAATGTAGATGGATGGATAGTATAGTATTACTTATACTTATGGACGACAAGTGCACTGATGACACAGAGGTAGGTACAGCCGTGGCCTACCGTACTGCTGCTTATATATATATATATAATATACTGTATAACGGACCTGGTGGACACTGTCAGCAGACTGCTAAACAAACTAGTATGAAGAATGAAAAAAAAAACACCACAGGTATACAATGTAGATGGATGGATAGTATAGTATTACTTATACTTATGGACGACGAGTGCACTGACGACACAGAGGTAGGTACAGCCGTGGCCTACCGTACTGCTGCTTATATATATATAATATACTGTATAACGGACCTGGTGGACACTGTCAGCAGACTGCTAAACAAACTAGTATGAAGAAAGAAAAAAAAACACACCACAGGTATACAATGTAGATGGATGGATAGTATAGTATTACTTATACTTATGGACGACGAGTGCACTGACAACACAGAGGCAGGTACAGCCGTGGCCTACCGTACTGCTGCTTATATATATATAATATACTGTATAACCGACCTGGTGGACACTGTCAGCAGACTGCTAAACTAGTATGAAGAAAGAAAAAAAACACCACAGGTATACAATGTAGATGGGTGGATAGTATACTATTATTACTTATACTTATGGACGACGAGTGACGACACAGAGGTAGGTACAGCCATGGCCTACCGTACTGCTGCTTTTATATATATATAATATACTGTATAACGGACCTGGTGGACACTGTCAGCAGACTGCTAAACTAGTATGAAGAAAGAAAAAACACCACAGGTATACAATGTAGATGGATGTATAGTATAGTATTACTTATACTTATGGGCGACGAGTGCACTGACGACACAGAGGTAGGTACAGCCGTGGCCTACCGTACTGCTGCTTATATATATATATATAATATACTGTATAACGGACCTGGTGGACACTGTCAGCTGACTGCTAAACAAACTAGTATGAAGAAAGAAAAAAAAAACACCACAGGTATACAATGTAGATGGATGGATAGTATAGTATTACTTATACTTATGGACGACGAGTGCACTGACGACACAGAGGTAGGTACAGCCGTGGCCTACCGTACTGCTGCTTATATATATATATAATATACTGTATAACGGACCTGGTGGACACTGTCAGCAGACTGCTAAACAAACTAGTATGAAGAAATAAAAAAAACACCACAGGTATACAATGTAGATGGATGGATAGTATAGTATTACTTATACTTATGGACGACGAGTGCACTGACGACACAGAGGTAGGTACAGCCGTGGCCTACCCTACTGCTGCTTATATATATATATATAATATACTGTATAACGGACCTGGTGGACACTGTCAGCAGACTGCTAAACAAACTAGTATGAAGAAAGAAAAAAAAAACACCACAGGTATACAATGCAGATGGATGGATAGTATAGTATTACTTATTCTTAAGGACGACGAGTGCACTGACGACACAGAGGTAGGTACAGCCGTGGCCTACCGTACTGCTGCTTAAATATATATAATATACTGTATAAAGGACCTGGTGGACACTGTCAGCAGACTGCTAAACAAACTAGCATGAAGAAAGAAAAAAAACACCACAGTGTTTTTCAGGCAGACAAACGTATACTGGACTGGTGGTCACTGTCCGCAAAACTGTGCACTGTACTCCTGCTATAACTGCTCCCCAGTCCCCACAATTAGGAAGTGTGAGCAGAGCAGTGCACTCAGCACAGATATATCATGCAGCAGTGCAGCACACTGAGTGAGCACAGCCACAGATATGGTGGATCGTTTTTTTCAGGCAGAGAAACAAAGGATTAAAATCACTGGTGGTATAATCAAAACCCTGCACTGCTCCTCGTCCCCAATCCTCCCCACAATTATAACAATGTCACTCTTAGACTTAGTCTTTTCTATTACGGAGAGGACGCCAGCCACGTCCTCTCCCTATCAATCTCAATCACGTGTGAAAATGGCAGCGACGCGCGGCTCCTTATATAGAATCCGAGTCTCGCGAGAATCCGACAGCGGGATGATGACGTTCGGGCGCACTCGGGTTAACCGAGCAAGGCGGGAGGATCCGAGTCGCTCGGACCCGTGTAAAAAAAAGGTGAAGTTCGGGCGGGTTTGGATTCCGAGGAACCGAACCCGCTCATCACTACTAAATCTAAGCACAGAATGCATTTATGTTACATATACACCTTATACACACAGCCTGAAGCTAATTTTAGCCAATATTTTTTATAACTTTGTGCATTGAACAAAGTGTATCTACATTCACACAATTCATTTATATTTCATATACACCTTATACACACAGCCTGAAGGTCATTTAATACAATATTTTTAATAACTTTGTGTATTAAACAAAGTTTGTGTACATTGAGCCATCAAAAACAAAGGTTTCAGTATCTCACTCTCACTCAAAAAAGTCCGTATTTCGGAATATTCCGTATTTTGGAATATTTGGATATGGGATACTCAACCTGTACCTACATTTGTGAAAGTTTAAGGCTATAGATGACAATTTTGCAAGACTTTCATTGGAACAAATTTGAATTTTAAATTACATTTGAACATCCTTAATAAAAATGAAATTTATTTATTAAGGTTTTTTGTGTATACTCTTGGCCAAATATTGCAAATTGGTGAATTTTCTCTCAGGTAAAGTAGCTTCACATTTCCAATTGATTTTTATCAGAATCTCTGAATGACCCAAATATGTAAAAGGATATAAATGTTCTGAGATTTTTAAATTTATAATTTACAAATCCTTTTAAAATGATTCTCCCATAGCTAAAACTTGCTGTGTGAATATAATACAACAATGCCTATTGTAACTATTAGAAAAACAAGAGACATACAGCAGGCATATAATTATAAAACATATAATTTAGTTTGAGTACATCTTGCTAAAGTGACAATGCTCACAGCAGTCTCTTAGCAGTTTAATGCAGTGATAATTGGTGTAGCTAATTTTGCCATGCACATAATCCAAGATTAAAAAAAAGCTTTTATTGCAGTTTGTAAAACAAAATAGCTAAAGGTGATAGTGATATATGTGTAAATTTCTGATTATCTTACTTTTTGTAGCAATAGATGTTGACATTAGTATTTTTTACTTTAATTTAATTATTGCACATAATAACTGATAATCAGCAATTAAGCATTTATTTTCCACAGGCATCTAATTGAAAATATATTTAACCTTTTATTTTTTATGTAAAAACATCATTGCAGGAGCAGTATTACAAGGCCCATAAATATAATTTGCTATGGGGCCTTTCAATGTACCTGTCCACCACTGGTAATGACTTTGTAATTTGATTAATATTTCTATTTTTCTACCAGTACTGTACGTTCACCTGCTGTCTAATTGTGCACCGGCCTACCTTGCTTGCATAGTTCTACTATCACCTGTGACTATGGGCCTAATTCAGACCTGATTGCAGCAGCAAAATTGTTCTCTAAAGGGCAAAACCATGTGCACTGCAGTCGGGGCAGATATAACATTTGCAGAGAGAGTTAGATTTGGGTGGGTTATTTTGTTTCTGTGCAGGGTAAATACTGGCTGCTTTATTTTTACACTGCAAATTAGATTTCAGTTTAAACACACCCCACTCAAATCTAACTCTCTCTGCACATGTTATATCTGCCCCCCCCCCCCTCTGCAGTGTACATGGTTTTGCCCATTAGAGAACAATTTTGCTGCTGCAATCAGGTCTGAATTAGGCCCTATGTCCTTGGATTGTAATTTTTTTTGTAAGCTTTTATAGTTTATTAAGACATAGTAAGATGATTTACTAAAAATCTTACAGTTTAAGTTAACTTCTGAGTAGAGTTTACATTTTTGAAAATCATATTTCGCTGTCGAACAAGACATTTACAAAAGTGTGAATCTCCTGTTATAAAACAGTTGAGTACTTCTTTTTACTCATCATTCTGTTGAATGGCAGTTTTGTACTGTAATTTTACATTTGTATATTGAAGAACTTTGAAGAATTTCTAGTATATACAGATGTGTCCTCATATATCTAGCCTCATTATACCATGTATGAGTGAGTCACCAGGTTCCATGCAACTTGCTTTGCAAGTAGGACACACCATGAGACTGTGCTGATTAATTTGATATGCAACACTTGCGTATCTGTGTACGACTGAGTCTATATGCCAGGGCTGGCCAAACCGGTCCTCGAGATCTACCAACAGTTCATGTTTTCCAGGCCTACTGGAGATCTTTAGAATTGTCAGTTAGGAATGAATGCAGCACATCTTAATTAGTAATGACTACACCTGTGCACCAGCTAGGTGGTCTGGAAAATGTGAACTGTTGGTAGATCTCAAAAACTGGCTTGGCCAGCCCTGCTATATGCGAAGCACAATGGTACTGGGAAAGAAGCCGTAGCATTTTGTATAAAGATTGAGAGACTCAGTCGCAGAAACATATACATGTGTTACATATCAACTTAATCAGCCTAGTTTCCTGGTGTTTTGAAGTCACATTCCATTGTGACTAAGACACATTTTCAGATAAAAAGACATGTAAAAAGATGGCCATCACTAGCACGGTCTCAAGGGACCTGGCACACTGATAGTGGTTGTTTGGCATGACTGTAACACACAGTATGAGGACACATCTGCAAGTAGAACAGGGACAGTCACTGATATATCAGTATGCAGTGTGATTTGGTTGTGGAAGGACTGTCAACATTTCAGGACAGTTTAACAACTAAATGTGGAATGAGAGATATTAATTTTAACATGTTTGAAAATTATTTTCTTATTTACTATTGATAAGCTAACCAATTTAACATTTAGAGCTTGTCTCTTAAAATGAGGCCTAATGGCCTGAAATTAAGGTGTTGATTAAAATATCAACAGTATATGGATAGGAAGGTAATAGTTTAACACCAGATGGTCGACAGTCATAGGTCAACATGGTCAAAAGGTTCACAGTTAAATGGTCAACATGGTCATAAATTGACAGGGTCAAAAAGGTTGATATGCAAATGGTCAACACTGAAAATGTTGACACCTTTTTTTTGTTATTTTAACCCAAATCCTAACTGTTCCTCTAGTGCAGGCATTCCCAACCGCAGTCCTCATGGCACACCAACAGTGCAGGTTTTAGTTATATCCAGGCTTTAGCACAGATAGTTAAATCAAAATAACTGAGCTACTAATTAAGTCACCTGTGCTAAAGCCTGGACATCACTAAAACCTGCACTGTTGGTGTACCTTGAGGACCGTGGTTGGGAAACACTGCTCTAGTGTCTAACCTTAAACCTACATTAAGTGGCTTATCGTAAAGTCCCTTCTTGCTGCCTAACCCTAACCTTCACCAACCCCAGTCCTAACCCCTATCCCTAAAAGTCAGAAAAATCACGTGTCAATCTTTGATGTGACAACCGTTTTCATGTTGACCTTTTGAAACTGTTGGCCTATTGGCCCTGGTAAACAATTGACTGTCGATCATATGGTGTTGACACATTGTCTATTTTTATCTTCCATCTGCATACCATGAAATTCTAATGAGTTTCAAATAATTGCACAAAAATGTTGAGATCTGCCAATATATTTGTGAAACTAATGGTTTTGCATTTAATATTTTTGCTGTTCTAAAACCAGCAGCCAGAACCTTTGACAGTCGGCAGCTTTATGCCTTGTATGACTAGAAACACTTTCTATTTACTTTATTAATTAATAAACATTGTCATAAAAATGTACTGTATACAGTATGTCATTGTAAATGACTTAGTCTGAATTAACCACAATGAAGTATTTATTTTAAACAATTTCCTTTCATGGGTTACATGGTATTGTAAGACATGGGTTACATGGTATTGTAAAATACATGCATTCATGAAGCACTGTGGGAAGTCAAACTTGTATAGCTAAAAAGTTTCTTGGGATCTGCGTACACAAATAATTTTTTAAGTAGCAAGAGAAAAATCTATTCCTATTGTAAAACAGAATGATGTACTGTACACATCATCTCTATAATTTTCCAGATAGATAGATAGATAGATAGATAGATAGATAGATAGATAGATAGAGTTTGAAAAAGACAGCAAGAGTAGCTAGCAATAGATGTTTTCCAGAAAATTCTGCATTTTTGGAATATTTGCTTGCAATGTAATGCTTACAGGGCAATGCAGTTGAATGCAAGTCCACTTACAGAGCATGTTTTGCATGTTTTTATACCTGCACATGCTCCAAAAAACAAGCATATGCATGTGCAGATAATACAGAGCTGTATGCAAAGTAGTAGCATCTCCACTTGAACCTTAATGGTTATAACTCAGGGAATTCTCACATAGTCAATATTTACTGAGGAAGTGTTGACAGAACTGTATACTATGCAGATTTGTTGAATCTGTTCCAGATGGATGTGCAGATGCTAAAACAAGTGCACACTTTTTTGGAGAAATAATGCACTGATGATGATGATGATGATGATGATGATGATGATGATGGATATCATACTAAGAATATGTGGATAATGGTGGTTCACTTGCACAAACTTGTAAAACTCTGCATATGGACATATACTGTACATGCATTTAGGTCATCCCATACAATGCAGAAGCAGTTGAGAACTTTTTGCATTCAGCTTTGCATTGGACCCTATGTCAGATTGTAAAATAGATATTTGTAATTGCAAAATAATGGCAAAGGTACTGTTATTAGTTTAAGATATGAGTTCTGATACTGTACTAAGCGGGATTAATGCTGCAATTAATAGTGATGGTACTGCCCTGTGTACAGTACCTACTGTATGTGTCTGTTTATTAGTCATAGTTAGGGACAAACTATAGACACAGTACACAATATGTGGCAACAGTTAACATACAAAACTAGATAATTGTATTTGAGTGTGTTGCAGTTTATACATAAAACACCTTGTTTATTTTTTTTGTTGGTTTTATTGTTGGTTTTATTGTCCTTTGAGTGTGTTTTTTATAACTTTAAAACCTAAGATAAAAAAGAAATTATTTAAACAGATTTAAAATGTGTAGTTGTACAATTTTGACCCCAAAATCTGATCACTTGTTTCAGATTTCTGGTAAACACATTCATACTAACTACACACCATATGACCACATTTTCCAACCATCTGATGTGTTGGAAGCCTTGCAATATAACAAAACAAAGATGTCAAAATGATTGAAACATGACAGTGAATCTGTCATTTTGCACTGACTCACTTGAATCTGTTTTTCATCCAATATGCTACGAATATTAAAGCCAAATCTTTATTTAGAATGGAAGACATGAAAAATAGGAACATGTTCTAAACTGTATCCTCTCTAATTTCCTGCTGAAATGATGCTCAGATCTAGCAACAAAACTATATTAGAAGAATAATGTTTTCTTCTGGTAGCATGCAAGCTTTGCTTTTATTACCTGAGGAATTTATTAAAAATAGCTAACAATAAAGTGAATTAAACTAAGATAATTTTTTGAGTGTGGAATATTTGAAACTACAATGTTTCAAAATTCAACAACATTCATATTCCAGTAGTAATACATGTTTATATGTTTTAATAAATATGTCCATTAACATGTTATTACATAAAAAAAGATATTAAAAATAATTATTATTTGATAAGTGAATGAGTTTCAGTAATAACTGATATATCTGTACATGCAACCTATAGAGAAATATTAAAAACACTTAAAGCATAGTCTGTAATACTTTGAATTGTAGAATAAAGCTGATTTATCAGCGCTGTAGTCCTATTCATCTTTAGTCATGAAAATACAGAAGTATTTAGAATATATAATAAATACATTGTATACATTTTCCAAAGTGTTTAAATTACATACTGTACATACAGCATATTTATAAAATATAAACTTTATTCAAAGTGAACAACTAATTAATAGAAATTGGATAATATGATACATATGTTATGTAGAGGCCAAAAAATATTTGGACTTTTTTTCATATGTATTCATTCTTTCTGATATGCTAGAGAGTTGAATACTATACAGACAATGAAAAAACAAAATACACTGCAATAAGATATATTATACAATAGAAATCTAGTGACTTTTATAATCTCATTAAGTGGGAAAATATATAGATTTTTTGCAAGGCTGTCTGGCCGTCCAAACCTAAGTATCCCCACCTCTATGCATACATTTTTGTATAATACTGTATGTTGTATAAAATGTATGATACAATATATTCTGTACATAGTTTATTGCAATAAACAGGCCACCACTGTACAACAGATTCTGGTCCAAGGTACTTCTTTTAATGCAATAAATCCCTTTCTAATACATCTCATCTAATCTTATTTTTGACTGCAAATTGTAATGTGTGGTGATTTGCAGAGCATTATGAATAATGCAGGAACTGCCAGAAAACACATGCATATTGTAATGTATGTAATTTAGAACAAACATGCTGATCACTTGGGAATGTAAAGACCAACAGCTGCTTCAAAGAATAACTTCAGTACACGTGCACATAACACAGTTATGACAGTTGGGCACATGATAAAAACATATTTCCAAAACACGTTCTGAGCATCCACTACAGAGGAACTACAAGTAGGCCACATAAACAACACACCTTCCCTCCTGACAAGAAACACAATTTGGCAACATGCAACGCATGACCAGACACAAATACCTTCTCTACATGAAAACTTCAGGCTTTAGATACTTTGAAAATTGCATACAGTATACACAAACTGCGCATGTGGGTCAAAGAGCCCATGGTTCTGTTTGAAATTTTTAATACTGGTAAACCAACATGAAATAACACATAGGATTAAAAACTTACAATCTATTATAGTAACAAAAAGAACAGCATCCAATAAGTGAATGGTTGAGTGTAATTTCTTTCTGTATAAGTAACTACGTTGCAAAGTCACAGACTCATTTAAAAAGGTGAGAGCATAGAACTGTATGTGTTAAATGTGATGAGTTTGAAGTGTCGGCTACCTGAAAGCATCTCACTGGTGCGATCGCCTCTGCCTGATTGACAGACAGAGGCAGTCACAGGGGTGTCGGCAACATTGGGGGGCGTGCCGGAGGTGTTAGTTGGGTACGGTCCAGACAACGCAGGCGTATCTAGACCATGTTGACTTTGTGACGTCACACACAGCTGCTGCAAACCAAAACATGGCGGGTAGCCGCCTGCCTCCACAGCTAGGCTGCATAGGCAGGGAGCTACTCGCCGGGTACGAAAGCATCACTGCTGTATGATGCTTTTGCATCTCTGTGGAGGGGTAGGGCTTGACATGTGGGGCAGACTAGCCCTGTGCTGGGCGTCCTCCCGCATGTCAAGTAGATGTGCTATTTTTAGCACATCTACGATCATTTTTGAATCACCCCATAGTTGCTTAAATATAGGAACATGAGAGCAGGTGCACTATACAACCATTAGAATTATATTCATTTTTAATTATACATAATATCTGAGGATCTTGGCATACATTGACCAATATACAAGCCTGCCTCCAATCATCAAGGTGACCTCATCGGACAGGTCCCTAACATTATAGGGGTTCACATCTGGGGTGCAGGGGACCCCCAAGCCATCCTAGGGCATCACACAAATAAAGGATAGCAGTGAAAAATAAGAGTGTTAAGGAAGTGAAAGTAGATGCTGAGTATTAGAAAGAGGACAGCAGTAAAGTGTCAGAGTGTTAGAAAGTGAGGTTAGCTGATTGTTACAAGTGTAACTTCCCCCCCAATATATTCACCATAGTTGCTTATACAGAAATAAATTACACTCAACCATCGGGATACATACTATATACCGGCGGTTGGTATGCCAGCAGTAACATGACCGACTGCGGCATCCCAACATTAAAGATCCCGACATCGGGTGGGTGTAAGTATTTCTACCATCCATGTCCCCTAGCCCTAACCCTTGTGGAGTAGCAACCCCCTCCAGGGGTGTCAGCTACAGTTAACCTTTAGGGGGGATAAGACTATCTCTATTTTTTTGTCGGATTCGGGTGTGTTTTGGATTCGTGTTTTTTACAAAAACCCCTCAAAAACAGCTTAAATCATAGAATTTGGGGGTCATTTTGATCCCATAGTATTATGAACCTCAATAACCATAATTTCCACTCATTTTCAGTCTATTCTGAACACCTCACACCTCACAATATTATTTTTAGTCCTAAAATTTGCACCGAGGTGGCTGGATGGCTAAGCTAAGCGACACAAATGGCCGACACAAACACCTGGCACATCTAGGAGTGGCACTGCAGTGTCAGGCAGGATGGCACTTCAAAAAAATAGTCCCCAAACAGCACATGATGCAAAGAAAAAAAGAGGCGCACCAAGGTCGCTGTGTGACTAAGCTAAGCGACACAAGTGGCCGACACAAACACCTGGCCCATCTAGGAGTGGCACTGCAGTGTCAGGCAGGATCGCACTTCAAAAAAATTGTCCCAAACAGCACATGATGCAAAGAAAAATGAAAGAAAAAAGAGGTGCACCCTCCCTTATGTTGTATAAACAGGACATGCACACTTTAACAAACCCATCATTTCAGCGACAGGGTCTGCCACACGACTGTGACTGAAACGACTGGTTGGTTTGGGCCCCCACCAAAAAAGAAGCAATCAATCTCTCCTTGCACAAACTGGCTCTACAGAGGCAAGATGTCCAAATCATCATCATCCTCCGATTCCTCACACCTTTCACTGTGTACATCCCCCTCCTCACAGATTATTAATTCGTCCCCACTGGAATCCACCATCTCAGGTCCCTGTGTACTTTCTGGAGGCAATTGCTGGTGAATGTCTCCACGGAGGAATTGATTATAATTCATTTTGATGAACATCATCTTCTCCACATTTTCTGGAAGTAACCTCGTACGCCGATTGCTGACAAGGTGAGCGGCTGCACTAAACACTCTTTCGGAGTACACACTGAAGGGAGGGCAGCTTAGGTAGAATAAAGCCAGTTTGTGCAAGGGCCACCAAATTGCCTCTTTTTCCTGCCAGTATACGTACGGACTGTCTGACGTGCCTACTTGGATGCGGTCACTCATATAATCCTCCACCATTCTTTCAATGGTAACAGAATCATATGCAGTACCAGTAGACGCAGACTGCCCTGCATCACTGCCAGCGGGTGGGCTTGGAATTCTTAGCCTTTTCCTCGCACCCCCAGTTGCGGGAGAATGTGAAGGAGGAGCTGTTGACGGGTCACGTTCCGCTTGACTTGACACTTTTCTCACCAGCAGGTCTTTGAACCTCTGCAGACTTGTGTCTGCCGGAAAGAGAGATACAACGTAGGTTTTAAATCTAGGATCGAGCACAGTGGCCAAAATGTAGTGCTCTGATTTCAAAAGATTGACCACCCGTGAATCCTGGTTAAGCGAATTAAGTGCTCCATCCACAAGTCCCACATGCCTAGCGGAATCACTCTGTTTTAGCTCCTCCTTCAATGTCTCCAGCTTCTTCTGCAAAAGCCTGATGAGGGGAATGACCTGACTCAGGCTGGCAGTGTCTGAACTGACTTCACGTGTGGCAAGTTGAAAGGGTTGCAGAACCTTGCACAACGTTGAAATCATTCTCCACTGCGCTTGAGTCAGGTGCATTACCCCTCCTTTGCCTATATCGTGGGCAGATGTATAGGCTTGAGTGGCCTTTTGCTGCTCCTCCATCCTCTGCAGCATATAGAGGGTTTAATTCCACCTCGTTACCACCTCTTGCTTCAGATGATGGCAGGGCAGGCTCAGGACTGTTTGCTGGTGCTCCAGTCTTCGGCACGCGGTGGCTGAATGCCGAAAGTGGCCCGCAATTCTTCGGGCCACCGACAGCATCTCTTGCACGCCCCTGTCATTTTTTAAATAATTCTGCACCACCAAATTCAATTTATGTGCAAAACATGGGACGTGCTGGAATTTGCCCAGATGTAATGCACGCACAATATTGGTGGCGTTGTCCGATGTCACAAATCCCCAGGAGAGTCCATTTGGGGTAAGCTATTCTGCGATTATGTTCCTCAGTTTCCGTAAGAGGTTGTCAGCTGTGTGCCTCTTATGGAAAGCGGTGATATAAAGCGTAGGCTGCCTAGGAACGAGTTGGCATTTGCGAGATGCTGCTACTGGTGCCGCCGCTGTTGTTCTTGCTGCGGGAGGCAATACATCTACCCAGTGGGCTGTCACAGTCATATAATCCTGAGTCTGCCCTGCTCCACTTGTCCACATGTCCGTGGTTAAGTGGACATTGGGTACAACTGCATTTTTTAGGACACTGGTGACTCTTTTTCTGACGTCTGTGTACATTTTCGGTATCGCCTGCCTAGAGAAATGGAACCTAGGTGGTATTTGGTACCGGGGACACAGTACCTCAAACAAGTCTCTAGTTGCCTGTGAATTAACGGTGGATACCGGAACCACGTTTCTCACCACCCAGGCTGACAAGACCTGAGTTATCCGCTTTGCAGCAGGATGACTGCTGTGATATTTCATCTTCCTCACAAAGGACTGTTGGACAGTCAATTGCTTACTGGAAGTAGTACAAGTGGTCTTCCGACTTCCCCTCTGGGATGCCGATCGACTCCCAGCAGCAACAACAGCAGCGCCAGCAGCAGTAGGCATTACACTCAAGGATGCATCGGAGGAATCCCAGGCAGGAGAGGACTCGTCAGACTCGCCAGTGACATGGCCTGCAGGACTATTGGCTTTCCTGTGTAAGGTGGAAATTGACACTGTGGGAGTTGGTGGTGTGGTTTGCAGGAGCTTGGTTACAAGAGGAAGGGATTTAGTGGTCAGTGGACTGCTTCCGCTGTCATCCAAAGTTTTTGAACTTGTCACTGACTTCTGATGAATGCGGACCAGGTGACGTATAAGGGTTGATGTTCCTAGGTGGTTAATGTCCTTACCCCTACTTATTACAGCTTGACAAAGGCAACACACGGCTTTACACCTGTTGTCCGCATTTCTGTTGAAATAATTCCACACCGAAGAGCTGATTTTTTTTGTATTTTGACCAGGCATGTCAATGGCCATATTCGTCCCACGGACAACAGGTGTCTCCCCGGGTGCCTGACTTAAACAAACAACTTCACCATCAGAATCCTCCTTGTCAATTTCCTCCCCAGCGCCAGCAACACCCATATCCTCATCCTGGTGTACTTCAACAGTGACATCTTCAATTTGACTATCAGGAACTGGACTGCGGGTGCTCCTTCCAGCACTTGCAGGGGGCGTGCAAATGGTGGAAGGCGCAAGCTCTTCCCGTCCAGTGTTGGGAAGGTCAGGCATCGCAACCGACACAATTGGACTCTCCTTGGGGATTTGTGATTTAGAAGAACGCACAGTTCTTTGCTGTGCTTTTGCCAGCTTAAGTCTTTTCATTTTTCTAGCGAGAGGATGAGTGCTTCCATCCTCATGTGAATCTGAACCACTAGCCATGAACATAGGCCAGGGCCTCAGCCGTTCCTTGCCACTCCGTGTCATAAATGGCATATTGGCAAGTTTACGCTTCTCATCAGACGCTTTCAATTTTGATTTTTGGGTCATTTTACTGAACTTTTGTTTTTTGGATTTTACATGCTCTCTACTATGACATTGGGCATTGGCCTTGGCAGACGGCATTGATGGCATTTCATCGTCTCGGCCATGACTAGTGGCAGCAGCTTCAGCACAAGGTGGAAGTGGATCTTGATCTTTCCCTATTTTAACCTCCACATTTTTGTTCTCCATTTTTTAATATGTGGAATTATATGCCAGTATCAATAGCAATGGCCTACTACTATATATACTGCGCACAACTGAAATGCACCACAGGTATGGATGGATAGTATACTTGACAACACAGAGGTAGGTAGAGCAGTGGCCTTCCGTACCATACTGCTATATATACTGGTGGTCACTGTCAGCAAACTGCAAAACTAAAATGCACCACAGGTATAGAATCTAGATGGATAGTACACTTGACAACACAGAGGTAAGTAGAGCAGTGGCCTTCCATACCGTACTGCTATATATACTGGTGGTCACTGTCAGCAAAACTCTGCACTGTACTCCTCCTATATAATACTGCTGGTCCCCAGTCCCCACAATACAGCAGTGTGAGCACAGATATATGCAGCACACTGAGCACAGATATGGAGTGTTTTTCAGGCAGACAACGTATACTGGTGGTCACTGTCAGCAAAACACTGCACTGTACTCCTCCTATATAATATACTGGTGGTCCCCAGTCCCCACAATAAAGAAGTGTGAGCACAGATATATGCAGCACACTGAGCACAGATATGGAGTGTTTTTCAGGCAGACAACGTATACTGGTGGTCACTGTCAGCTAAACTCTGCACTGTACTCCTATATAATACAGCTGCTCCCCAGTCCCTACAATAAAGCAGTGTGAGCACAGATATATGCAGCACACTGAGCACAGATATGGAGTGTTTTTCAGGCAGACAACGTATACTGGTGGTCACTGTCAGCAAAACTCTGCACTATACTCCTCCTATATAATATACTGGTGGTCCCCAGTCCCCACAATAAAGCAGTGTGAGCACAGATATATGCAGCACACTGAGCACAGATATGGAGTGTTTTTCAGGCAGACAACGTATACTGGTGGTCACTGTCAGCAAAACTCTGCACTATACTCCTCCTATATAATATATACTGGTGGTCCCCAGTCCCCACAATAAAGCAGTGTGAGCACAGATATATGCAGCACACTGAGCACAGATATGGAGTGTTTTTCAGGCAGACAACGTATACTGGTGGTCACTGTCAGCAAAACTCTGCACTGTACTCCTCCTATATAATACAGCTGCTCCCCAGTCCCCACAATTAAGCAGTGTGAGCACAGATATATGCAGCACACTGAGCACAGATATGGAGTGTTTTTCAGGCAGACAACGTATACTGGTGGTCACTGGTCAGCAAAACTCTGCACTGTACTCCTCCTATATAATACAGCTGCTCCCCAGTCCCCACAATTAAGCAATAAGCACAAATATTTTTGCATTAAGAATTCAAGATTAATAAACGGAGAGGGCGCCAGCCACGTCCTCTCCCTAACATTTCCAATGCACGAGTGAAAATGGCGGCGACGCGCAGCTGCTTATATAGAATCCGAATCTCGCGAGAATCCGACAGCGGGATGATGACGTTCGGGCACGCTTGGGTTAACCGAGCCATACGGGAGAATCCGAGTATGCCTCGGACCCGTGTAAAATGGGTGAAGTTCGGGGAGTTCGGTTTCCGAGGAACCAAACCCGCTCATCACTAGTTTAAAGATTTGTAAAAATTTCCGGCAGTAAAATGCATACATAAAAATGTAGGGACCAATAAAACAGTCTTAAATGTTTCTTATTCTCATTCTATTTGCACAATTGTAGTATGTTTTAAGTAACTGTAGGCAGCAGCATGTCATTCTGTCATCTTAAGTTGAAAACTATTTTTTTGTCTCATACAATTTATATACTGAAGCATCTGAAGGCTTGGTGTTTAGTAAGCAGCAGGGGTAAAATAATATATGTAACTGTGACAGGGAAGGTGGCCCCTCTCAACTCTGGGCCACATACCAGCTGAAATGCCTGCACCTATGCTAGCTACGCCCCTGTGTATAACACATGTAACTGTGACAGGGAAGGTGGCTACTCTCAGCTCTGGGCCCCATTGCAGCTGCTCTCCCTGCACCTATGTTAGCTATGTCCTTGTATATAACACATGTAACTGTGACAAGGAAGGTGGGCTCCTCTCAGCCCTGGGCCCCAACACATCTGCACTCCCTGCACCTATGATAGATATGCCCTTGTATATAACACATGTAACTGTGACAAGGAAGGTGGGCTCCTCTCAGCACTGAGAATACAAAAGGATAGTGGTCCAGATAAGCGCTATCCCTTGATAGATAAAGTAAATCTCTTCTCTAGCTCTGATAATCATCCTGATAGGAATCCATAGTTTCTCAGAGATAAGAAGAGGAACAAAACAGAGTGTTATTCCAATGCCAAATTTCTTTTGATGATGATAGTTTCAACCAATCACTTACCTCCATGAAGTGAGATATGTGCACATAAAGGTTTTATTTTCAATATTCAATGCAAAACCTCTGTGAATATGGCTAGGGACATATATCCACCTGCAAGATCACCCCTTCAGTAAAACACTCATCCAGGACCAGGTGTAGACATTCCAAAAAAGGTATCTTTGTGGTGACAACCTCTCCACTTCTAATAGATTCCTTCAGTAATGGGACAGAGTCTTTTGTAGTCCTCACAAAACCGATTTTACTCCAAACCACAATGTTTGAAGCAGTTTATAACTAGTCCCAAAAAATGTATAAGGCACCTATTCCAAAACACAATAAGAAATGATATCCAAAGCAACCAGATGCATACCTCCCAACTTGACCCTCTCCAGGAGTGACATAATGCTCTGCTCCTGGACTTCCCTCTTAAATTATGATTGCCATCACCTGCGGTGAAACACCTTTCTTATCCAATAACCTGTACGACACAGTTGCTTGCAATCTTAATTTAAGAGAAAAGTCCAGAAACAGAGCATTATGTCACTCCTGGAGAGGGCCATGTTAGGAGGTATGCATCTGGTTGCTTTGGATATCATTTCATTAGAATATCAAATTATTTGTTTAAAAACAATAATAACTGAATAGGCAAGTTATTTTCAGAAATGCTTCCAAGATACTGTATAATCAACTACTGTATATTTAATGTAGTAATTTGGAAGAATGAATATATACTGTAAATTACTATGTAAAGATGTACACATGTAACAAAAATTGTCAAAGCTGAAATCATGTTCACTAATTCCTACAAACTATGAGTCTATGAGTCAGATGTGAATGCAAAGCATGTGCAGCTGCAATTATTCACGGATTCTCAAGTGGGAAAAATATGCAAATTTCAGCTTGGGCATTCATCTTGTGTACTTCTGTGCAATGGACTGAGCAAACCCTGTGATGCTCACTTTGCCTATCTGAGTAATGCTTAACTGTGCTGGTGGATCAAATCTTTCAACCATCAATGTATCATTGGTTGCAATATTGACTTCTCGAGCAGCAAAATATGGCCACTGTGGCTGTGGTTCTGCGAAAGAGATCACAGTGGCATGCTGAAACATAGCCATAGCAAAGTAAATAATAATGTCACGGTATAGGTCATTGGCACGGCCTCATATAGAATACTGTGTTCAGTTCTGGAGGCCATATCTTCAAGAGAATATTAATACATCAGAGACTGTACAAAGAAAGACAACTAAAATGGTGCATGGCCTACATCACAAAACATACACAGAAAGACTAAAAAAAACCTCAATATGTATAGTTTGGAGCAGAGAAGGGGAAAGGGGGACATGATAGAAACTTTCAAATATATCAATGGTTTTAACAAAGTCCAGGAGGGAAAAATTATTCAAATGAAGAGAAGCAATAGGACACGAGGATATGCAGACTGGAGGGAGGGAGGTTCAGGGGAAATTTGAGGAAAAATAATTTCACAGAAAGGGTAGTGGACAAGTGGAATAGCCTCCCATCAGAGGTGTTAGAGGCTAAGACAGTAGAACAATTTAACATGCATGGGATAGATATAAGGATATCCTTACAAAGAAATAAGGATCAAATAAGGGTTGAGATAAAAATATTGTAAAAAAAAAAAAAAAAAAAAAGGGGGCAGACTAGATGGGCCAAGTGGTTTTTATCTGCGGTGAAATTCTATGTTTCTATGACCAGTGGCATAGCAATAGCCCCACAACCCCACAGTGGATTGGAGGCACTTGGTCGCTTGTGGGTGGTGGGAATCTGTGGTTGCCCTTGTCTGCTGTTTTGGGAGGGACATTTTAATGGTGACAGGTGTAAAAGGACAGAAGACCAGTGGCAGTGGTGGGCAGAGGGGAGATTCCCTGACAAGTAGCAGAACCCCTGACAATTAGCAGAAAATTTTCAATGGGGTAGGGTCGATGATACTGCAGATGTGCAGTGGTGGTGGCCCATGGAGGAATCCCTGACAACAAGCAGAACCACTTAGAATTAGTAGCTATCATGACAAGGGGCACCTAATTTATAGTTATGCCACTGCCCATGACACTCCGATAACACACCCATAACACCTCCTCTTTTTGTGATAACCTCATGTCACCTCCATGTCTCCTCCCTAACATGCCCATGGATCACAGACACTGTCTCCATTCATAATAATGTCATATGCACAGTGCCATTTCTACCGGTGGGTGAGCCATGTGATTGCACTGGGCACCCACCGCAACACCTGCTGGCTGCTATTACCTGCTCTTCCTCCTACCACCTATAGCACTCCACTCAGGGGGTGGAGTTTCATGAAATGACAATGCTGGTGCCAATGAGCATTATACCCATGGCAACAAGCATTACACACCCTTGGAAACTAGCATGACACCCAGACCATGAAACTCCTGGCAATGAGCATTACACCTCTGGCAATGAGCATGACACCCAGAGCATAAAAACCCCTGGTAATAAGCATTACACACCCCTGGCAACAAGTATGACACCCAGAGCATGAAATCCTTGGCAACAAGCATTACACCCCTAGTAAAGCACATGACACCAAAAGCGTGAATCACCTGGCAATGAGCATGGAACCCAGAGCATGAAACCCCTGGCAAAGAGCATGGAACCCAGAGAACGAAACCCCTGGCAATAAGCAGGTAATTTAAAAGTAATTAGAATCCTTACTGTAGGGCATAATTTATCATGGGCATTGTGGTGTGGGGCATAATATGGTACAGGGGGCATAATATGGTGTAAAAGACATCACTGAATGGGGATCAATATGGTGGCCTTATTTTCTTTCCTGTGGTGGCTGAGGTCTGTTGCTGCAGGGTCAAAAACTGGGGTGTAAATTAGTCTTTTCTTGTGTGGCCGCACCTACTTTAGCGAGAACATGCCCATTTTAGTAAGGCCATACCCCCTCATCCGGTTTTAATAATTTCTATGGAGGGCAAATTTTAGAATGTGTATGGGGAGTGCATTTTTTTTACTGTTAGCACTGGTAGCCAAATTGTCTAGAAACAGCCCTGTCTTTTAAATGTGTAATAGGACAAGCCTGCATTCTACTGTATATTGTTAGTTTAATGAATAAATATGAGGAAACCTCATGAGGTTAATAATATACATAGTACCAAATATCTGTACAGGATTAGCAGAGACATAACCAAGGTCCATATAGTTAAACTATGTACTCTGAAAACAATCTGTAAATGTAATTATTCATGTTACTATATATGTTCATGTATGAAATACTGTGACGAGTTGTACAGTAGGACACATAAGGTGTTAACAGACTGAGGATATACAGATAGGTCCTCCATTATCTTGACTGTTTCTGCGCCTAGACGGAGGTTTAGTCACGCCTAGGCGATAGCTTAGGTTGCTGAGTTTAATCATGGACAGGCGCGTTGAGGAGCGACTAGTTACTCAGCATGCAATACACATCTCCACCACTGTGTGGCTAATGCTCCACTAATCCAGTAATTTAGTTTGAATAGCGATGGATTGATCTACAGTACAAGCTCTGGCAAATGGTCAGTGATGACTGTAATGTTAATATACAGTCCTGTACTGCATAGTGTACACACAGATGGTGACCAATGGTCAGACGGAGAGAGTAAAAATAAATAAATAGTTTATTCAGACACAAATGAATGTGTTAAAACACTTGTGTATGCAGACGCAACTAATGTGTGAACACTTTCACCGTACTTAGTATCTCTGTATAGTATGTTCTACTAGTGTACTAATTAGCACGAACAGCTTGTAACATACATTGGCAAGTTTAATATTTCTATGTATAATGGATAGAGATAAAAGCTCCTCCCTAAGTTCCTGGATGCCAACTCACCATCCTTTGTATATCTGTACAGTATGTTCTATTAGGATACTAATTAGCTGTTCATGCTAATTAGCTGTTCACTAAAAACCCTGATTTATGTGAAACCTGTGTGCACCCTTCCATTGAATGTTTTATAATGGATTACACAGAAAAAAATAATAATAAACTGAATGTCAGGGGAAAAAAATATAGATTGGCACTTTGGGAATCGAACCCGGGACCCTCAGCGTGGGAGGTAGGAGTCTTCATCGCTAGCCTATGTCGCTGCATGGAAGATACACAAGTTCATGTGTAAAAGAAATGCAAGCAGTGATTCCTTCCCATTGGTGTTCGTTTTTGCCGTTAGGGGACTCGGACACTCATTTAGTGCACTGTACATACTGTAAAGTCAATGAGCTACATTATTCCTTTCACACTTTAGTTGTGTCTACATACACAAGAGTTTTAAAACGTTAATTTACATCTGTATAAACTATTCACACAGCGATTTGGCATCCAGGAACTTAGGGAGGAGCTTTTATCTCTCCCCATAATACTTAATAGTACGGGATTTGGACACTCACATATCCCTAACATCAATAGACCATATTGTATCTGTAACATGTTCATTTGCATCTGTATATGCTGTACTATTTGCATCTGTACTGTATATACTGTTATATACTGTATGACATACTGTAGCATAATGTAGCGTAATGAGACGCACCGGTAAAGTGGTTCTTATGCTGTAGTTCAGTATTGTATTTTAATGGAGACCCCACGCATGCGCATTAGTGATTTTAAAAAGCAACATCTGGTGGCTGATCTTAGGTATTACACTCAAAGGTAATGCCAAACGCTCTGTGCGCCTCCCTTTGACTAGGCACGTCTCCTTGCACCCAGGCACGCTGTGTATGCCCGATCGTGACTAGCACCTCCTTCAGCCAAGATAATGGAGGACCCATCTGTATATCACATTTTGATGAAAAAAAAGTTTATTTTTATTCTTACAGATCCATAGAAGTCTGTATGTCAGCTTCAGCCTGACAGCTGTTTCAACCACAACACAGTGATTTTCTTAAGGGGCCCCTGAGAACCTCTTTTTGTTCATCAAAATGTGAGTGCTGGTTTTTTCTTTTTCTGTATGCTGGAAAAAGTGAGTGCATCTATCTATCTATCTATCTATCTATATATTGTAACAGGAGTCTTGCTAGAATGTGCTCTGCTACAAAAATCCCACTAGCAGACGACTTCAGGCTTGTGCAAAAACAACAAACACCTTTTATTCAGGTAGCTCAAATACAGAGAAATACATAAAACAAAGATCACTGTCTTTAGTATAAACAACCAGGGAGGTTAGGCCCTGACTCACTCCCTCTTCCTAAATAAGGAACTTTTTCAGGTCTCGGCATCCTGACACTAGTGGCCCAGCCCTCCAGATCCCACTGTCCCTAGCAGGCCTATCACCTGGATACTAATTGCCTTCAGGAGCCCTGACTAATGGGAGAGACTCTGTTTTAAACCCAGCATCCAGGTGCTGGCTGATGAAGCAGCTTCTTGGGCTAAGAAGCCTGTAAGACCTGGTCTGGGCCAAATGGATGGGAACCCGGTCCATCCACGCTTCCCATCCACCCCCCAGGACCCGGTGTGTAGCTTACAGGTGGCAAAGTACCTCTCCTGCCACAATATATATATATATATAGAGAGAGAGAGAGAGTGAGAGAAAAGAAATGCCCTTTTCTTGCGCCAATAATAAGATGAGCAGCACCTCCTAAAATGGTTCCTTGTTAGCAAGAACCAGGTAATAGATATATAGAAATGGTGTTTTGAGAGGGCACTAATGGGAATGGAATAAATAGATTCCTTATTCAATTAGTCATAAACCAGATGATTTCAGTACCCAGTAGATCATACAATTAAAATTTCAAAGCTATACAATTTTTCATTTATTTTCCATAAAACTGTATAATGTTGAAAAACTTTCTGAACAATGGCAGTAG
This sequence comes from Pseudophryne corroboree, assembly GCF_028390025.1. Classification (NCBI taxonomy): domain Eukaryota; kingdom Metazoa; phylum Chordata; class Amphibia; order Anura; family Myobatrachidae; genus Pseudophryne; species Pseudophryne corroboree. The sequence goes on from NC_086449.1 coordinate 398,979,988, forward strand.
TAATCCAACAATTTACAGAGAGAATAATTATTGCTGTCATACCAATAATGTAATCATTGAGGGAATATTTTACAGATGAATAAGAACCTCCTGGTTTTGTGGGTACTGCATACCAAAACCCTACGCATTTTGTCCAAATTTACTTCCTCAGGGTCAGAGGAAGCAAACTAGGTGGGCAAATAATCAAATTTGAGGGAGGAGATTTTGAATGTGAAATAAATACAGATTAATTTTTCTTATACCTGTATGTGACATTACATAACATCAGAACAAGGTGTATTACAAACTGGGATTGCATCTCTTTAGGAGATAGAGATATGAATACATAGCAAATTAACTGATTAGCTGAAACTAATGAAGTACTTAATTCAGTAGATGATTGTAATTCTCTAAATGTAATGGGAATGGTGATATATTGAATATGAACCTGTAAGATATATTTATATAAGTACTTACATACCATTAGGATGTCAATCCATTTAAGGATGTAATTACACAGGGAATATCTCTGTGACTTCAATCATCCATAAGTAGAATAATCTAAAAGCTTTTACATTTATAATGGTCCCCACCTAATGTGACATAGTATATTGAATATCTATAAAGATGGAAAATAATATTTATTAGGACCAGAAGCTAATTCTGTTTAAATAGTGAGAGTATTAATGATGGATACATACCAAGATGAATCAATTAGTTGAAATAGGTGGAACACATCATCTTAATAGTATATATTTCAATATTGAAAGCCTTTTTAATGTTAATTTTATATTCTTAATTATACTCCTGTGTACAGGTACATCAAGAAATAGTATATAAAAAAATTACCACATCACATTTACCTATAAGTGGATTACATACATTTTTAAGAAAAAAAACAAGAAGTTAAATTGTTCGTGTCATATTTATCGTGACATATGAAGAAGTGTAGATGATATGACTTTGTTTTGTCTTAATGACATAATAAAATAAAACAATAATAGAAACAAAACCATAATTATTGAAAAATCATTAATATCTTGTTTTATTGTCTTCAAACATTGTTATGTAGCTTTTCGCTTATAAGTTTTTTCTGTGTCGTCTCTGTGTATCATCCAGCAGTAGTCAGCCATCATGCTGACGTTCCAATGACCCTGGTCTCTTCTTTTTACATCTTTAATGTTTTGGTGGAACCGTTCACCCTGTTCTTCACTGTAGACTCCGAGATTATTCGAGAAATGCACAATACGGGAATGCAAAAATTTTACCTTTAAACTCATATTGCAGCCAAGGTTTCTGTAACTATTAAGCATTTCCCTGACAATTTCTTTGTAGTTATGATTCTTGACATTGCCTAAAAATGTGTTTGAGTGACCCAAACACACCCAAAATGTACATCTTTTATTAACTTTTTAATTTCAGGGCCTGTAAAAAAGCTGCGTGTGTACCATATATGTGGTGTTAGGCAGGGGTTAATATGAGCCAGCACCGGGAAAAACTGTGATTTCATCTGTTGTATTTGGTTCTACCTTCACCAGCTCACCTTGTAGTTGTAGTTGTTGTGTGTGTGCAATGTTCCTTTAGATAGTATGGAGTTTAGGCCCTTTGTAAATGTCAGCTCCAGGCCCATGTGGACCTTAATCTGGTATTGAGGCAGGGGGAAGTTTTATGATGATAACTGAATTGCAACATTCTATACTACTGACCGAATTCATTTAAGACAATGTTTTATAATAAATGTAGGCAGAATACATTTATTACTTTAATGAATATGAAAAAAATGACTTATTCATAAATACACATTTTGCAGAAAAACGTGATGTGATATGCAAAATCGGTAGTCATTTTCATGTTCAGAAGCCAAAAATCTGTAAGTATCACATAACTTTGTTAAAAAAAAAGCATTTTTATCGCAGACCTGTGTAATGTGCCAATTATTCAAGGGGATTCCAGTTACAATACACTGATTAAAAACACAAACATCAATAAAGAAGACACAAATATAAACCAAACAATACAAAAATTTTAAAGTTATCTGAAGGCAAAAACAAAAATCCCCAAAAAACCCTTGGCTATTGTCTTCTACCTCATAGAAGTATATTTAGATGGTTAATGTTCATTCAGCACTTTTGGGGATACTGTTCCAAGGAAAGAGTGGCCATTGCTGGAGAACGTTTTGAGAGCTCCATGCACTCCGAGGAGATGTCAATCATTGTCAGCATTGTCAGTGTCTCGAGCAACTGGCAGGAATTTGGTGGTCACGTGACCATGGCTGACAAGGTATAAAAGATCAGGCTACAGCTGCCACCAGTAGATTGCTGTTCCCTCATTATAGTGTACACCTCTCTGTAGGCCGGCAACACATAGAGCTGTAAGCAGAGAGCTACAAAAAACAGTGGCTGGGCACAGGGTAGAGTGCTGCCAACAAGGGACTCCAGGTCTTACCTTCTTGAAGGTGGCCAGCAGCTGGGAGGATTGGTGTTCAGGAGAGAGAGAGAGAGAGAGAGAGAGTGGTGCTGAGTGCTGGGCAGCTGACATCTGCACAGATAAGCAGGGCCAGACGTTAGTGAGGGGCTTAATAAAGAGGTGTAGCTCCACCTTGTAATCTGGCTGGGGCTCCCTGGTGAACCAGTGACGGCAGTTGTTTGAAAAATTGGGGGAGTGGCTTCTACAACATCAGCCAGAAGATGGAGCATCCACAGAGGTGACTGATAGGCAGACCACCAGGGGTGATAACTGTATTAACTCAGCATACATATTTCTCATTCAGCACCAATAATATCAGCTTCCACATTACCCAGTTATTTGGGCTGCTACTAAGCAACTCATTGAATTAACATTCTGTGGTAGTATGTGTACATGCATTTCATTCATCAGCTTGGCCAGTATAGTTGAACTGTGTTATAACATCCCCACGTAGTGGCCAAAGGTGGTAACTCCTGGACATTTTCACTAATGCTACAATAAGGTGCAACCATTCTCCCACACTGTCATGTCTGGGTGCAATACAAATGTGCAGGATCACAGGAGTTTGGAGTTTCTGTATAGCAGAGCCAACAAGTCTGTAATAACAAGAAAAGCTTGTAATCCAGTAACCACAATGCTCCCAGGCACAATCCTCAACATACTGGTAGAAGTTAAGACTCCAAAACCAGTCACTTTCAGAAGCAAAAACAGACACACACACACACACACACACACACACACACACACACACACACCCTTAATCTCTCTTGCCTTCTCTTTTTAAAAAGGGCTCTTATTTCCACCACTAAAGTCCCTCCTGCAAAGTCATGAGGAGATCCCCCCTGCTGTTTTCATGCACCAGTGTCTGTCTCATTTCTGGTGGAGAACAATGGGATCTTGATGCAATTAATCCTTTGGTGATGGTAGATAGTAGCCAGTCACTTCCTGTTTTAATCCCTTATAGTTATTTGTGACATCAGCAGGACTAGAGCTGCTCTCAGATTCCTATTCTTAGTGTCTTTACAGGAGGTAACTGGCTCAGAATAAAACATCACACCTGGCCCTGTTTAAGAACTATAGCAGACTAATCAATTCATTGCTAAAACATTGTCAGAATGGGCCTGGGACAGTCTATTTGGTCAAAGTTATTTTCAGCTATATCACATATATGAGTTGTTTCTAAATAATCTACACTGTGAACAGATGTTCTGTAAAACGTTGATGTTGGGACGGGTGAATAAAGTTAACTGGTGCTGGGTATGCTGAGGTTCTAGGGTGTAGTTATGAGTTAACGCCCTAAGGGTGTGGATGTATTTATAGGTCAGCTGTTTTCCATTCATCCAGTAGCCTTAGCATCTCCATAGTTTGGGGAACGGTATTTGCATAATTGCAATGGTTAGATGGCAATGTTTTATTAAATTTGGAAAATAATGTAATGTAAATTTTGAAAAGAAGACTTTCAGACTGAATACAATACAATTCTTGTTGATGAATAGTGCCCAGGATTGATATAAGTAATTACATATAGTACTTATGCATTTATACAGTATCCTGTCAATTACACTTCTCAGTACATAGTGGAAAGGCCTATAAATAATACTTGGGGGTTATCCCAAGTAGACCCACATAAAGTTATTTCCATATAACTTTTTGTGGAGGCACAAAATATAACAAAATATATTGGATCATTTTGGATATACTGTATCTGATGCTAATAGCCCAAAATAATCATTTACTGCAAGTACAAAGATACAGTATTAGTACACCTGTGTGTTTAGTAATTAGATATAGTTCTACTTCTTTGTAAACCTAAATAACCTTTTTACCCAAAAATAAAAATAAAGGGATAAAGTGATAGGTTAAAACATAACATAGGATATAACAATTGTACTAAACATATACCAATGTATTACACTTAAAATATCATAGAAAACACAATGAAATAAAAAGTTTAAAAAAAATACATAAAAATATGTCACATAGACAATAGAGGTAACCTCCAGGACCATGTTTCGGACTTAAAAAAATAACTTTTACTGTAAATCTGAAACACATTGTGTATGGATGCCAAGCCTTTTACGCTGAGAGAACACATCTGACCTGTTTTGAGGACTCTGTGGACCACTTACTGTTTGTTCTGCTATGCAGGTTGACTATCCAGAATTCAGTCTGCTTAATATCTGTCCAGCTATATGGGTATGAGTCTGAGGGTAACATTTCATTGTCTATGTTCATGTTGTTATGTATTTTTTTTAACCTTTTATTTCATTGTGTGTTCTATGATATTTTAAGTGTAATACATCAGCATCTTTGTAGTAATTTGTTATATTCTATGTAATGTTTTAACCTAACACTTTATCCCTACGTCTTTTTGTAAAAAGGTTATTTAGGCTTACAAAGACATATCATTATACCTAAGTACTAAACACACAGATGTACTAATAACTATGTACTTAAATCAAATATATTCATCATTTTCGACTGTTTTAAACCATTTTTTCAAGAAAAGATGATCCTTGATAAATGGAAATATAGAATAATTGAGGCTACTGGATTACAAGAATAATCTATATATATAAATGTGAAAGCCCTCACTTACTCACTCACTCACTGACTCAGCTGAAATTTAACATAGATAGTCTTCAGGTGGGAAATACATGATTATAATTTTAATAAACCTCCCCTAAGTGGATGAACAGGGGGTTGACATAATGATGTCATTACCGATGTGTGGCTTTCGTTGTTTATTTTCTTTGTATTAGAAAATATATTAGTCATATGTTTTAGTCATATGCTTCCCCTGACCAATTCATTGAAAAAGTGTGTGAGATCAAGAGAAAGCAAGAGAGATGGGGGGGGGGGGGGATGTGCCACACAGCTATACCCATATCAGCTCCCTTGGAGAGATATAGTGGAGAGAAAACTACATACCAATCAGCTCCTGTAATTTTTCAAACACTGCCTGTAAAATCACAAGTTTTGAAAAATATCTCCCTAATTTTAAAAACACTGCAGTTTTTAAATTGTTTTCACCAATTAAAATACAGTAGTTAGTTCATTCCTGAGAGAGAACAGAGGTAAATGTAATAGGGTCCGAGTTGCCGGAGGTCCTGGATTTCATTCGATAATGGCAATATTTTTAAAGTAGCAAACAGTTTCAAGTCACACCAACTTGGTTTTGCTTTGTAAAAAAAATGCCTTTTTAAAAATACGGCTATTTTGAGGGTAAATTTACAAAAGTTAAATGTGGGATTAAATCTTTTGAATTGATAAAATCAACTGAAATCATGTGTATGCTGGGTGTGCATGTGGTCATGGCAAGTGAGGCATATTTATGCCTATATGTAGCCATGATAAGTGTGGCTACATCTGTAGTGTGCCTGAGTACAGATAAAAACAAACAAACAATCAATCAATCAATCAATCAAACAATATAAACCTAGCATTGAAAACAAATGCTATCAATCAGCTAACTCAAACTATAACAACAATAGGTTCACAAATCTTGTCAAGGTTACTAATGCAAATAGGCTCAACTTTGTCAAGCAGCACTCCAACTGCAAGCACACCACCCACACCACCAAGATGTAGCCTCCGCATATGTGTTGGGCTAAGCCACAGACCTGCAGGTCAGCCTGCCCCTGCATCATATCCTAAGAGGAAGAATAAGTTATGTTTTTTTCTGTTTATTCGTTGTTGACATACTGTATTGCTTTCTTGAATTGTTTAGTTTTTGTAAACACTTGTCTATTGAAACAGTTATTCCATAAAAAATGTAAAGTTAATTTTGCAGTTCATGTGGGCTAAAAGTTTATGTTAATAAAAAAAATGAAAACTTTGATAACATTTTTTTTAAATAGTCCAACAAATAAGTTTTGCTCATTTCAAGTTGTCCGGTTTGAAAAAACACAATATTTTGTATACTTAACCATAAAAAAGTTTGTTGTTTAATTTTAGAAAAACATATTTTAAAGTGTTTTTTTTTTTACCATAGAAAATTATAATGTTACAAATGACAAATCTGACAATGGAATCAGAAGCCAGGAGCAACAGCCTTATCCTAAATTACTTGTTTTGGGGAGGGGATGAATTAGAACAATATAGTAACAAGTACTACTGCATTAGTAGCTTCATTCACACATACATGTAACTTACCAAACAACCATCCCTCTGGCATTTGATCTGCCTCAAATTTTGCAATCAGGGATGAATTGCATCATGGCATGAAGCAGGATAGCCAGTCGCAGCACTCATGAGTTTTAGTTTTGCATCACAGACCACCTGCACATTTATGGAATTAATATAAACAGTATTCCTGGGTGCAGTATTCCTGGGTGGTCTCAGCCCAATGTGTGTGCAATCCATAGCTTCCTGAAAATTAGGCATGCCTGAGAGACTTTAGAAAGCCACCTTAAGTTCATGCCACTATGACTCCTGGCTGGAAAAACAGATGGAGGTGTTGCACAGGGGGATCAGTGCCCACATTACTTGTGTAGGATGCTTGCTAAAGATATTCTATGAAATACCTAGTACTGTACGTAAAACTGACTGAAAGTAGCCAGCAGTAAAACAATGCAAAGCATACAGCAGCCTGTGCAGGCCTGATATGGCACGTGGCTGCCTCAAGCTGATTATTGATAAGGTTATACAGCATCATTATGTTGTAACATGAGAGGCAGAATATCTGTATGGCCTCACCAGCAGACAATGCATTGTGGTTTATTCAACAATGAAAGAACTTAGGCCTACGGGATTCAGTATGATTTCCTGACAGTCAGATTTCCCCTCGCAGGCTTGCTATGCTCACAACGCTTCTGGCTCATTGGCAAGCTTTGCTCGCCACACTATTATATTCCCCCTGTGACCACCACCCTAGTAGGGGGAAGCAGTTAAAATACCGCTAGTCAGGATCCCGCCAGTCAAGATGCTGATGCTGGAATCCCGACTAGTAGTGAAATGCTGATGCTGGAATACCATCAAGGTAGGTGATTCTATCTCTATGTGTGTCCACGACTCCCATAGAGGGAGAATATAACCTGTGGTGAGTGAAGTGAGCCACAGTGCCTGCAGCATGGTGAGCTTAGCGAGCCCACAAGTGGCTTCCTAGTGCTTGCCCCAGTTCCAGCATACTAGTGGCTAGGGCATCCTGGCCACCAGTCATTCATACTGAACACCTAGTGGGAATACTTGGCAGCGGTATTTTGACTGCTGATGAGATTCCGGCATCAGTATTTTGACAGCCGGGATCCCAACTGCTGGGAACTTAACTGCATCTTCTACGTATGTTGCTCTACAAAGTTGATGATGTTGCTTTGAGTGATACTCTTGAGTTCTCTCAGTCAGGAAGTGATTTGCATACCGCAGGTAGGTGCACAGCATAGCATAGCCTTGGATGGCCATTATTACTAAAGCCACACTGACCCTCATGCTTTTGGGAAATTTTAAAGGCATCACAATCAATTTGCATCCAATAGAATATTGTTTAGATGCTCAAATAACCAGCCTTTTATTATTCTATTAATTTGGGGATTTGAAGTGTGATGTAGAGTACGATTTGCATTTGATTTGCAAATCAAAAGTTAGGTAATTAGGGGGATTTTATATTTGACTATGGGAAAACATTGATGGATTTTGGGTATAATTTCAGTGTAATTCTGTTTTATGTTCGATTTGATATTTGATTTTTCCTTTAGAAAATCTCCAAAGTCAAACTCGAATGGAATCTGAATGCCAAATCCCTCAAAACTGAAAATAGAGCTTTAGTAAATGTAAACATTGGACCCTATTACATTTAGCCCCATATGTTGTTGGCTAAATGTTTACTCTGGATTATTTTGCCCATACAGCACAGACACATGGTTGTACAGTAGAATCATTTTGAACAAGCTCTAGTGTGAATAATGTTTACTACATTTATTAAAAAATTAAAATATATTTATTCTTACAAGTTTTCCATAATGACAAAAGATATTTAGCAGGTTTTTATTTGACAGTTATAACAGCATTGTTCCCAGAGGATGTGGTGAAGTAGAGCAGATAACATATTTTTAATGGAAGAATGATAATAATTGAAAGTGTTATTTTCAAAATTGGTAACCATACCACAGTATGATGACTAGTTAACATTAAAGGAACATTTTTCTATCACTGTCAACCTTTCTCCAAATTGTTACCTACTGTAATGTTTTTAGATGTAGATCAACTAGAGGAAACTACAAGTGTAATTGAATAAAAGTCTGCCTGAATCTGGAACATCTAGCAAGAAAGTATAAATAATGTTTGCCTGTGTGAATAACAGTTTTTATCAGAGACTCAGTGGGATCATAATGTATTCTTTCAATCTGCACCAAAGGTAATAGCAGGAAGCTATTTTATAGATTTCTTAGTAATCTGAGCTGATGTTATACCTGTTACAGAACATTTCCAATAAAATAGAAACACAGCAGGATAAAAAAGATACAAATGGGGTTTTTATATCAGTCAATAAAAGCATGACTCTGCAGTAATGGAACATTTGTTCACAAATTGTGTTGTATCTATACAATAGATAAGTTGATGCAATATAATAGACATAATTCACACAATCCCTTACATGAAAGTTTTTGCAAGATGTATCTATTAATGTGGAAATCTTGAGAAGGATAGAAATACCTATAGTATTGATATTCATGCCACTAACTAATCATATAAACTCTTGAAGAATTATATTAAGATTTGCTTAGTCATAAATGGTGTCTAGTTCCAGCAATAAAAATAGTAAATAATGACCATGTCTAACCTAAAGCTGTTGTTTTGGTTTACTAAAGGCACTGAATGGAAAATTTTGTAAGCATTTAACAAAAGTTTAATAAGCATATTTCATGGCACCTGCACTATATCAACACTGAAAGGGAAAACATGATAAAAAAAAACATGAAAATGATTTGTTATCAACACTTCCCGAAAAAAAAGACCCTTTTGTAAAATACTTACAGAATTTATGTGAATAGAGTGTTGTATCAAATTTCAACTTAGGCAGATGATTTTCTTCATCTATCAGCATATAGAAAACAGGAAAATTATTTTGAATGGATATGTTTCCACAGGTCTAATTCAATAATTGCTATCACATACAAAATTCTTGTACACTTGGACAGAAGTGCCTGCACTTTGAGATTATGCCAAAGTGTTTTGACCATATCCTTGGAAGTCTTTGTCAATGTCAAATAAGTCAAATAAAATCTGTATTGAAGTAGTTGGAAGGTTTCCTTTTAATTCTCTTCAGTTGGAGTGTTACAAACTAGCTTCAGACACTGATTACACTGACTTTCCATGTTGTATAAGAAGTGAGTCAATTTTCTTACTAAATAAACAACATTCAGTAGACAATGTAGATCAGATCAGATCTGAATTAGGCCCATAGTTTTAAACTTTATTGTTTTTAATAGATGTGTGCAATTTATAAATTAATCCCTTTTTTACTATGGCAGTTTCATCCCTGTTAGGATCTCCTGCTCTGTGCTGCCACGTCGCCATGGCAACTGGGAGGCAAGTGTTAGCGAAGTAACCTGAGCGCAGCTGATACTCCGGTCCGGGTTTTTACTGTGTAGTGGTTACAGGCTCTGTGCACAGCAGGGAATCCGGTGCTGGTTTTGTGCTCACAGTCTGTGAGGTCTGAGTGGGGCGTGGACAGCACCTGCTATATAAACCATCCTCTCAGGCTAGGCAAATGCTGCTGAATCTTTGTTTGTTAGTCAGTTCCAGAGAGTTAGCTAGTACTGTGTGACTTTGTATTTACTTGTTGCTTACTGCGAATAGGCCTTGGGATTCGGTACTTCATTCTGCCAATCCGGACCTAGCAGTAAGACTGGAGTCAGTTGTTTGACCTGCTGGGGTTCTTTTGCTATTCTGTGAACCCAGCAGGTTTGCGGCTGTACTCTCAGACCTGCTTGCTTAATCCTCCCTCACTGTGCAGGGCGTCCAGGTGTCAGTTTAGTGGCAGTAAGCTGAACCTGTGCCCTGCAAGTGGGGGTTAGGATTGTGGATACTCTCCTTGTGTCTATATTTCTATCTCTGACCAAGGAGTTTATTCCCACACCCGTTGGTAACCCTTTGGGGTTTTTTCTGTTGCTCTTAGCAACATTATTTCAGGTGCTCCACATGTTAAATCACTACACATCGCTTCATTGTCCACTCTATTCCATCTGAGTATTCCTGACACTAGGGAGACACCCAATTCCTGAGCCTTTGGGCTTCTCCGTTCACTTTGTGTTTATTAGTTATTCCATCACCTCCTGTGTATGTTATGTTATACTGTCTGTGAGTTCGTTTGCTTCGCTTCCCTCTCTGTTCATACACCGGTATACTCCTGTTAGCACTGGTGTGTGTAACAATCCCTCAATAATCACAATTCTATCTTGACCGCTATTTACGAGTTACCTACATCATCCGCTTACCCTGAGTCCCAGTTTGGTCAATATCCCTACCAAATTTTGGTAGTGGGGGCGCCAAATTGCTGCTTTGTCCCAGGGGACAAAAATCCTAGTTTCAGCCATGACAAAGATAACACCATCTTGAGATGGTGCACCTACTATACATAAATGTGGACCTGCTAAGCCAGAGAGGCATAGCAGAATTCCCCCCAGGTCATATTCCACTAAGTTTGTTTGGCCGCTGGCCACACACTCACATATTGTCCAACTTCTACAAATCATCTCGGATTTTGCTGAGCCTCCAAAAGAACCATTGACATGGTAAATTGGTAAAAAAACATTCCATTTTGTTTTTATGTGTGGCAGTATACTTAATGCACAGTATATGGTGATGATCGTTAACTGTGAAGAAGAAAAATATTTTATTTTACTTTCTTAATGCTGTTTTTTTATTTTCTTCATTATATAGATGTTTCCTCTTGCATCTTTGCTCTGAGCGCGGCATTCAAGCTTCCCAGTCCCGGCATGTCGTGGTGTGGCATCTTAGTCCCGGCAGGTCATGGCATGGCGTGAATCCACGCCATGCAATACACAGTTTAACCACTTGATGGAGAATGTTCACCAGACGAAAACTTCAGTACTGAAAACAATATTGTGTCAGTGGATGGTGATCCCTGATAACACAGCCAATCACATTCAGGCAACATATAGTTATTGTTCTTGGCACCCCATCCCAAGCTTCATTTCTACAATATGCTACAGTGCTAGACTGTATGTCACCGAGCTGCATTAGACTCTAGATCGCTATTGACCTTGTATTGGTTAATAAGTCTGTAAACTGTCGTTACCTGATGTAAAGAGTCCTGCTGTAAAAAAACTCACAGGAATTTTTTCCAAAAGAGAGATCATTTCAGGTTCAATATTGTGAAAATACCTAGTTCTACGTTATGTGTTGCTCTGCACTCTCCCCTTCCCCTGTGTTAGGCCACCCAGCTGCAATACACTGTAAGCTGCTATTGATGACTTTGTATGACATTGTATTGTATACCCTAGCAAGGCGCACACTTAACATCACATTCCCAACATGTGTCTATGCTGCTATGGTTGGCTTACATGGCCAAGTGGTTAAAGCCAGCGCCTTATGTAGCCAGCATCTCAGGTTTGAGGCCTAAAGAGAGATGAGGTCACTGTGTAAATCTATTTTTTTTATATCACTATTTTTATCATCAATACAGGAATAAATAAATAATTAATTTAATCATTAGGTGTGTGCTTCCTGATTTTGGTGCATGGGTCCTGTGTTTGCTAACAATACGATAAACCACTTTGGACGTTGGGGGTCATTCTGACCCGATCACAGAGTGCTTTTGCTCACACAGCTGTGACCAGGTCACTACTGCGCATGCGCGGAAGCCGTAATGCACATGTGTGTCGTTGCCTGGCAATGTTCCGTCGCCGGGCTACAATGAAGGGAACGAAGAAAGCAATCACAGCGGTGATCACTTGAAGATAGACAGGCGGTGGGCATTCCTGGGCGGCAACACAGCTTGCAAACCCATTTTCTGGGAGTGGATAAGAAAAATGCAGGCATGTTTGAAGAAATGCAGGTGTGTCCGGGGCGGTGTTTGATTTCAGAGCCAGGACTGAACAGGCTGAAAACATCGCAGCTGGTAAGTATGTCTAGACCTACTTAGAAACTGCACACATTTTTTCCCCATAGCAGGGCTGCACAAGCGAACGCAGCCTTGCTATGGGAAAAAACCACCCCCATAGGCGGAGTATAGTTGATTGCACGGGCTGCAAAAAGCAGCTACGTGCGATCAACTCGGAATGACCCCTGTTGTCTTGTACATGTAGTGTGCAATGTTCACATTAATTGGAGTAAGACGCTCACAACTCACAAGGCTTATTCTGCTGTATTGGTCCCCTCCCCACAAATCAAAGCCAGCATGAGTCATGCATCTGAATCACTGTCCATACAGAATCAGCCTGTTCATCAGACAGTAACTGAAGTGTGCACCCACTATTGTTCATGTACTGTGATGAAGTCACTGCATGCTTCAGCACCTCCCCCAACCATCACTCATTACTATGCAATCCCATTGATATCTCTGTATAGCTCACCACCTCCCTCCACCATCATTTACACCTGTTCAATGCCACCATAAGCTCAGCCTGCTTCGGACATTGTATTCAAGCCTATAACGGAGTTGCAGCTTGGTGGCCTTATACAAGGAAAGGGGAAAGTGCAGAGCAACACATAAAATGGAGCCGGGTATTTTCAGAATATTGTACCTGAAATGGGCTCTCTTTCTTAAAAACTTATTGTGCATCTGTACACTTTACATCAGGTAACAACAGTTTACGTATGCCCTGTAAAGGGTTGAATGAAATGTCCAAAGCGGTTTAGCATATTATTAGCAGAGGACCAACACACCAATTGATTGAATTCTTTATTGCACAGTCAACTGCAGCTCTGCATTCATTACAACATGCTGTTTAGTATTACTTTATAGTGTAATGAATGACTAAAGAAGCATCATTTGCCATTTGACACGTGTGCTGTTTAGTTTAGCAAAAGCGACATCTGGTGGACAGAAAGTTGTATTACAGTCTCCGTCTTTTCCAGTGCCTCAGTACATTACATTACAATGTTATGAAACATTAAGCGAATAAGGGGCTGATTCAGAGATGGCTGCTGATGTGGCCCACAGCGCAATTTGCCTGCATCAGCAATCTACGCATTGCAGCCATAGTGCATCTGCGTGACCTTACACATTGCAGTCACCTGCTTGAAGAATGCAGCTGCAATGTGATTGACAGCAGCGGGCATTTGCAGGGTGGTGATGCAGCATTGGGCGGGCATGGTGGACTGAATGAAGGCTGGTCAGGAACTTTTTTGGGCATCTGCGTGACATCACACGCTGCCGCTCTGATTAAAAAAATGGTGGCAGAACACCTGACAGCACAGCCAGGCTGCGCTGCCAGGGGTCAACCTTAATTCCATGCATCTGCAATGTAATTGTATATACACAGGGAGGCGGCTCATCACACATGCTGGTTGACCTTACCCTGTGCTGGGCGGCCCCCAGCATGTGAGGAGATGAATGCAGATCTGGCTGCATATGCAGTGATCTGCGTCCATCTCTGAATAAGGTCCTTAGAACACCAGGAAGCAGCACGGCAAGGTGCAACTAGCAAGACCCACTACATGGCGTATGGAGTAAAGAAGTAGCAAGACACATCTGTACTTACAATGTTGCAATTGCACTGCAAATAAAACATCAGTAGCAGAACAAGCTATGTCAGATCACTACAGTCACTCTGCCTCCTCCTGCTAATTGCCAGAAGAATATACTTCAACATTTTCCCCAAATCCAGGACCCAATCACTTGCCCCACTCACATCCACCTGATTCGCAGCAATATAGAAATCCAGCCAACCTCATAAACATCACATGTATCCCTGCACCCTCCAAATCATAAAAATGTGCCTAATGGAATGCACGCTCCGTTTGTAACAAATTAACATCCATACATGACCTCTACATTTTGAACAACTTCAATCTGCTTGCTATAACAGAAACATGGCTCACACAATCAGACATGGCCTCCCCTGCAGCAATGTCACATGGTGGTCTCCACTTCACACACACCTCCAGGCCTCGTAACAGTAAAGGAGGTGGGATTGGATTATTACTTTCCCAGTATTTTGCATACACATTTCTACCACAGGTGCCATCACTCACATTCATATCATTTGAAGTACATTCCATCAGGTTTTACACTCCTTTCTCTCAATGTGTTGCAACTATCTATCGCCCACCTGGGCCACCCAACCAATTTCTGGAAGATTTTTCTGCCTGGCTCCCTCACTTCCTATCCTCTGACATCTCCGCCATCATCATGGGTGATTTCAATATTGCTATAGATACAGTAGTCCAAAATCTGCTGCTCATTCCTCCAAACTACTCTCTCTAACCTCCTCTCTTGGTCTCTCCAAATGGACTGACACATCTACTCATCTACACTGCCTTGCTCTAGTATTCACCAGACTATGCTCAGTTTCTGAATTCATTAACACCCCCTTTCCATCTCTCAGATCACAGCCCTATCACCTGCAGTCTCTCCACCATTACTTCAAACTCAGAGTCATTGAAGTCCTCTAATCCTCTTCAAATCTGCAGAAATGTTAATGCAATTAATTTTCAAGAACTGTCCACCTCTCTGCAACAACTGTTCTTTCCAATTTTTGTATTTACTTATCCTGAGACTGCTGTATCACACCTGAACCAGACTCTAGAAAAATCCCTTGACAAAGTGGTTTCAGCCACCCATCACACTCCACATAGGTTTAGATGTCAACCGTGCCATTCTAAGTTAACAAGACACCTACAAAAACTTTCACGGAAAGCTGAAAATCAGTGGCGTAAATATCATATTCCAAGTGACTTCTCACATATAAAAGACAGTCTACCACTATTATCATAATGCCCTGGACTCTGCCAAACATATATATTTCCAAACTCTCATTTCTGCTTAAGCCTCTATACCGAAATTACTTTTTTTGTATACATTTTTTTATTAATAATACACTCCAAATTTGACATAAATAACATACGAGTATTATGAAATAGATCAATACAATGTATCATCATCTAAAACAAATATGGAGTTATGCATAATGATAATGTTGTTACAAATATTCCTTGAACAAGAAATAAAGAAATTAAGCACATCAAAATGCGTAATTGTGTATTTTTTTTTAGGAGTTAGGGGAGGGAGGAGAGGGAAGATGGAGGGGAGGGGGAATAGGGTAGGGTACGAGTATGAACAGAGTTGATTCTATAAAATACATAAAGTAATTAAATGTATGCCTCTAGGTAACATTTCGTAAAAGTGATCAAGTGGTGTTTTCAAAAATCTTCATAATTGATGAAGAAGTATCTAATGGTAAGTAATTTAGATATGGTTCCCATTTAGCATGACATTTTTCCACACCTTTTTTCATATCATAGCAGGCAGTTCTCCTATCATAGTGTAAATAAATCAATAACTCAGATTTCAGCAAGTCTAAAGTGGGTGCTGTTTTTGATAACCATTGCCGTAGCAATAATAATTTAGCTAAAGTAGTAATCATAGATAATAAGGGAAGAATATTCCTCTGGGTCATGGGTAAAACCCAGGGGGTAAAATCAGCCAATAAAAAAGGTTACCAAGAAAGAGTAAGGTTGTGGCCCACGAGCGTTTGAATAAAGTTGTGTAATTTATGCCAAAATCTTTTGATTTTAGAACACTGCCAAATGTTATGAATGAAGGTGGCAGAGGACATTGAACATTTTGGGCACCCCATAGATGTTGAATTGACAAGATGACCCCATTGAGCTTGAGATAAATAAGCTTGGTTTAGAAATTTGATGCGAATTTCCTGTAATTTAGCTGATTTTACCCATTTTAATATGTGTGGAAGTTGGTTAAAAATGAGCTCTGGTGAAGGAAAATCTAAAAAATCATGTGACCATGTAGACCACAGTTTACTCCACATCCTATCAATATCTGAAGGCAGCATATCGTTATATAGAAAACAGATTCAGAACTTAACTTGCAGAGCTAGATGAAATAGAGAGTTCAGAGGAGAAGGGTCTTTAATACGTAACAGAGAATCGTAAGTTTCTGGTTTGATTTTACTATGAATATAATGCCTAACCTGCAGATATATAAAAAATGAGAGTTAGATAAGTCAAAATTTTATTTTATCTGCTGGAAAGTATACAGCTTGCCTCCAGGATCGAAGACATTCCTAATGGATGCCAATCCCTTCTGCTTCCAAGTGAGGTAGTAGGAGATGTCTAATGTTGAAGAAAAATAAGGGTTCCCCATAAGGGAATAAATTTAGATAGAAAAGGATCTAGAATCAAATAATTTATGAATGGCAAACCATGCCCTAAAAGTATCTGCACAAAGCAAGTTTTGTGCAACACCTTTAGGTAGTCGAGATTGTGGAAGGTGTAACAGAGCAGCAGGGGAGAAAGGGGCAAACAAGGCCTCTTCTATGGAGTTATTTGTGAATTGAGAGCATCCTAAACACCAGTCCGAGATGTACCAAAAGACTGCAGCGCATGAATATGTAAAGATATCAGGCATTTCCAAACCTCCCTTTTGCTTCGGTTGGCATAAGCGATGGGCTGCTATACTGGGTTTTTTATTACGCCATGCAAATCGGCGGAAGGCCATCATACATATACTTGAATCAGACTTGGTCAGGAACATTGGCAACATTTGGAGTGGGAAGGCCAACTTCAGGAACAGGATACTTTTTATAGCAGCTATCCTACCCATAAATGAGAGTGGTAGTGTCAACCATTGATGAGTTTTCTGTATAATTTTATCTATGACCGGCAGGAAGTTTGCTTCATAAATCTTTGAGAGTGAGGATGTGATATGTATTCCTAAGTATTTTATTTTCAAGGAGAAAGATGGAAAATTAGTAATGAGTGGTAGACAGGAATGAGATCGGCTCTAGATAATGGTAGAACTTCTGATTTTGAGGTATTAATTTTATAACCAGCAAAAGAGCTGAAAGATGATATTAAGTGTAATATTGCTGGAATTGACTACAAAGGTTTGGATATAAATAGTAATAAATCATCGTTGAATAGAGACATTTTTAACTCTATAGGTCCGATGCGAATGCCATAAAATTGTGGATGTGAACAAAGGGCTATAGCCAGGGGTTCTAGTGCGAGGGCAAAAAGGAGGGGAGACAGAGGCATCCCTGTCTAGTACCTCTCTGTATCGAAGTAGGATTGGAAAGAAAATGATTAACTAATAATTTGGAAGAGGAAGTAGAGTTAATGTCCACATGAGGTCAATCAACCGTGAAGGAAAGCCAAATCTATGTAAGGTTTCATACAAATGGTCCCAAACTACCAGTTAAAATGCTTTTTCAGCATCTAAAGAAATAAGTAAATGGAGATTGTCCTCATGGACATCATCCAAATGTTGCAGGAGAGCTAAAATCTTGCATATATTTGACACCACACTACATTCCCACACAAAGCTAGTCTGGTCTTCATGGACTACCAATGGTAAAATATATTTCAATCTATTTGCTAAGATTTTTGTAAAAATGTTATAGTCCACATTTAAAAGTGAAATTGGGTGGTAAGAGGAAGGAAGTAAGAGATCTTTGCCAGGTTTTGGTAGAAGTTTTATAAAGGCATCATCAAAATACAGTTGAGTGGTAATGGTGTGCCAGTCAGAAGGGAATTATAAAAAGAGGTAAGTGCAGGGACAATTGAATGTTGAAGACCTTTGTAAAATTCTGAAGCCATCTGGGCCATGTGATTTTCCTGGTTTAAGACCCTTGATCACAGCAAAGACTTCATCTTCCACTATTGGGGCCATTAAAGAAGAAATGTGAGTTTCCAACAAACGGGAGTGTAAGGGAATCCCAAAATTCCTTTATGTGATCTAAATTAATGTGGCCTTGGGTAAATAATTTGGCATAAAAGGTATATAAAATGTCTAGTTTTACCGGGCCTGTATAGTGTAACGTGCCCATGGCGTCCTTCAACAATAAAATATTACAATTAGACCTATCTCCATGAATATGAAATTTATATTTATTATAATTGACACGCTGGTCACCCAATTGTTGGAGCAAGGTATCCAAGTTTAATTTCCATTCCTTAAATTACGTACTATGGGAAGGGCAAGGGTGACTTTTCAAAATTTCATATGACTGTGTTAATTCAGTTTGTGCTATACGTAACCTCTCGGACAGGCGCTTATTATGATGAGACATATATGATTTTATTTACCTCTTAGTACTGTCTTAGCTGTCTGCCAATAAAGAGCTAGGTTTTGTTGGTGTTACTCATTAGCAAATTGGTAGTCATTCCATGCCGATTTAAGGGTGTCTTGAAACTTATGTGAAGAGACAAGGCTAGAGGGAAACTGCCACAATTTATAACCACAATGGGGTGCTTGGCTGCAAACAGTAAGCCACACAGAGGCATGATCGGACAACCCCAAAGTGTCAATATCAGATTTTGGAATTTTAGGCACCAATGACATAGAAAGTAAAATGTAGTCTATTCTGGAAAACATGGAATGTGAGGCAGAATAGTGGGTAAATTCTCTATCTACTGGATGCTGAGATCTCCAAATATCAATCAAATTAAGGGTTCTAAGAATAAATTGAATGCCAAATTTCCTAGGGCAAAAGGAAGGGGTGGATGGATGTAGGTTGATGGTCCATATAATGGGAGGCAATAACATTAAAGTCGCCACCCAGAATCATATGAGATTCCAGATGTGGGATCAAAAGATTACATGAAGAAACATAAAATACTTTGCTATAAATTGTTGGTGCATAAGCATTAAAAAATGTATATTGTACATTAAATATTTTAACCACTAGAATAACATAGCACCCTTCAGGATCTGACCGCTGCTGGACAAACATAATAGGTATAGTTTTTTTTACCAGTATAGTGACTCCCCATGATTTAGAATTAAAAGAAGCATATGCCACATTTTCTGACTGAGCATTGACAATTTGTCATGCTCAGTATCATGTAAGAAAGAAACATCCGCTTTATGAAGATTAAGGTATGAGATAAGTTTGCTGTGTTTAGTGGGACTATTAATCCCCTGAACATTCCATTAGTAAATCCTTAGCTCATGCATACTGGATATTGTAATACAAGATAAATATTTCTACCGCAGTCAAATCCTGAGCGCACCTGACAATCATAAATATAATGTCTTCTATCAGCGTTAAAGTAGAACCTAGAAGATTAAAACAAATCAGCTCTGTTTGTGGACAAGGGAAAGTTGAGGAAATGGGAAAAGGAAAAAGGGAAACTTTAGGGCCATTCCGTAGTAACTCTGCTAAGTAGCTCAATTTAAGCAATATCAAAATTGTAAGATACATAAAGTATTAAAGAGAGGACTCTTAATATAGCCACAAAGGGCAGCCCCCATCATCTATTTAAAGTGAACCTGTACGTAAACACAAAACACTGAAAAATTAAAAATAACAAAAAATCAAAAATAACAAAGATCTATTCACTTGAGGACATGTTATCTTGGATGGTTATAAAAAGTTATGGGTAGTCATGTTGCAAGAAATCTTTAAAGACATGAAATCTTAAAAAAATAACAACCAAATATATAAAATAGGTACCCTGATCAAAGTACATATAAGAATTTAAAAAAAAACGGAAATCTAAAAGACAGGGAAATAGACAAGCCTATAATGGTAAGCAGCAACGTCAATCATTTGGAGGAAGATGATTCAGCCGCCAATTCTTCTTCCATATAAGACATCGCATCAGTGGTGGAAGTGAAATCTTTAAAGCCTGAGTCATTGAAAATCCTCAGTCTTGCTGGAAAAAGTAAAGCAAATTTATGCTGTGCCTGAAACAATTTTGAACACACAGGTGTCATCTCCTTCCTGGCCTGAGAAACCTCGGCCGAATAGTCCTGGAATACAAAAAGGTGGTGTTGTTTCCAATCAATTCTGCCTTTCCTGTGGGCCACCGCCTAGAGGGCGGTTTTATGAGCCGAATTTAGGCAGAGAAAGATGACTGTACATGGCTTCCAGGCATCACGAAAGGGACCCAGTCTGTGTGCCCTCTCTACGACGAAGTCAGAAAGCTCCGAGCTGAGATCTAAAAGCTGTAGAAAGTCTTTGCTGATAAAATTAGTGAGATCGGGGCCTTTCAGGTGTTCTTGGAGCCCCACAATTCTGAGGCTATTTCATCTCGAGCGATTCTCCAAATCATTGACTTTATTTAGCAATTGGTTATTGACAGTCCGCAATTGATCTAGTTTCTGTTGCACATCAAACAAGGGTTGCTCATGCTCCTCTATTTTTGTCCTGTTTGCTACCACTTGTATGTCCGTGGATTGTAATTGCTCCTTAAAGTCCTTAATCGCTGCAGAGAATCTGTCCGCTTGTGCTTCCATAATAGGGGTAACAGTGTCCTTTATAGCGCGGACTATGTCTTTATAAGTAAGATACATGGTGGAGCTACTCAGGGGATCTTTGGACACCATTGGGCAGTCAGGGTTTAATGTAGATCACTGTCCAAGTGTGTCTTTCAGAGATGTACTATCCCCTGAATTCCCTGATTGGGTACGGGAAACAGAAGCTGGAGTGTTGGATTTGTTGTTTTTACTCATAACCACGAGATGGTGATGGTGGAGCCATAGGAATAGCCGAAAGTACAAATTATAGTGTCAGTAGTTATAGGAGCATCTGATGTAAATAGATTCCTGATAAATTCAGCCAGAAGAGAGAAAAAAAAGGAAAAAGAAAAAAGGGTATTTTGGTTTGTCACATAAAGCTGGTGGTAGAAATAGGTTATTACATGATAATATTGTGGTCCACGTGGAGACAGGGGGTTACCCCTTATTTGGAGCTACAGCAAATAAGCTGGCATTGCAGGGCTCTTCTGTATGTAAAGTAAAATTGAGCGAAATAGCAGTGACTACAAAAACAAACCCAGAGAATTAGGTGAGAATTGTAGATGTTAATGAACATAGCGCACTCCTCCAAGTTAAACAATATAAGGGCGTCTGACACTGATTTTTATAACAGAACCTGCTGCAGACTCCTGCAATAAAATCTCAATTCACACACTGCAAGGAATGTGATTAGTAAGGAAACAGTACCTGGAACAGAAGACTTTCAGTGTGGACATGAGAAACGCCTCCTGTGTGAGTCCAGATGCAGAGGTGGTGCTGCAAAGATATCACTGCAGTTGTGATGCTGTATTGAGTAATACAGCACCCAATGTTGTGGGGTGCAATCCAGGGTGGTGTCCCCATCTGCCTTCCAGGGATGAGGTTACTTATGGGAGCCCAGAATGCCAAGTTCGGGTCCCCCCATTGGCCCCCTCCCCCCAGCGGCGAGCACGCACCTCTGGCAGGAAGTAAGCATGATGAGCGGGTTCCGGGCACGGCATTTAGGCCACGAGCACGGGGCTGTGGAGGAGGCCACCCGCGAGGTCAAACATAGCCTCCAAGTGGGTCACTGCATTCCTGGAGGCTGATGATGATACTGCCGGGCGGGCACAGTGGAGGAAGCTACCGTTGCAGGTGAGGGATGCCGCAGTTGAGCCAGAGCTCGGCAGCCATGCATCTGTCTCCTCCAAGTTCCAATCCCCACCCCCCAAATTACTTTTTAATACATATATTTAAATCACTTCTGAACACTCCCTCACCCAACCCACCAGCCACTATCAAGGCTCAAGATCTTGCTTCCTACTTCAAGGACAAGAGTGATAACAATCAAGATGAAATGGTATGCTCTTTCTGAGCCAGTGACCTGCTCAATTCTCTACCTGAACCCTGATCCCACAAATGAAGATGAAGTGTCAACACTGTTCTTATCCTGCTACTCTACTACCTCTCCTCTTGAGCCTATGCCCTCACAAGTAAGTAAATCTCTATCTCCTGTGCTAATCCCAACCTTAACTAACATCTGTAATCTCTATGTCTCTACTGGTATCTTTCCTTCACCATTCAAGCATGCACTGATTACTCCCATTCTGAAAAAAACAAAATTTTGACATTAACTCTCTCTCAAACTACCATCCCATCTCTCAGTTCCCATGCCTCTCCAAGTTACTTGAGAGACTTGCCTACACTTGCCTCACACACTTTCTTAAATAACACAATTTATTTGACCCACTTCAGTCAGGCTTTCATTCACAACACTCCGCAGAGACAGCTCTGACTAAAGTAGTGAATGATCTAGTCACTGCAAAGTCCAAAGGCCACTACTCACTTTTATTCTTCTAGATCTCTCTGTTGCTTTTGACACTGTTGAACATTCTCTTTTCATACAAACACTACAATCTCTAGGTCTTCAAGACACAGACCTTCCTTGGTTTCTACCTACCTATTTAATCGCTCCTTCAGGGTTCATTTCTCTGAATCCACCTCCTCTTTGCTACCTCTTTCAGTTGGAGTACCACAAGGCTCGGTCTTAAGTCCTCTGCTTTTCTCAATCTATACCTCATCTTTTGGTAAACTAATCAACTCTTTTGGCTTTTAGTATCATCTGTACGAAGATGATACTCAAATCTATCTCTCCTCCCCCGATTTGTCACCATCTGTATTGGTCAGTGTCACTGAATGCCTTTCTGCTGTTTTATCTTGGATGGTATCTCGCCACCTCAAACTTAATATTTCTAAAACAGAGTTACTTATATTTCCACCGGCCAATAGTAGTTACAAATCTGATATTTCTATCACTGTTGAGAACTCAACAATAAATTCTACCCCACAAGATCACTGCCTAGGTGTAATACTTGACTCAGAACTGTCCTTTGCTTCCCACATTCAATCTGTCTCAAAAACTCATGTTACATGCATCTAAAAAACATATCCAAAATACAACCATACCTTATACAAGACACTGCAAAAACTCTAATCCATGGTCTCATTATCTCCCGCATTGATTATTGCAATATTCTTCTTACTGGTCTTACCAAAAAGAGACTCTCACCACTGCAATCCATTCTGAATGCAGCTGTGAGGCTAATCTTCCTAGCTAGACATTCCTCATCTGCAGATCCACCCTGTCATTACCTTCATTGGTTACCTGTATTCTACTGTATTCAATATAAATTACTTTTACTCACACGTAAGGCCATTAACCATGCTACACCAATGTACATCTCTTCGGCCATCTCAAAATATCTCCCAACCCAACCTCTCTGTTTTATACAAGATCTATGTTTCTCATCCACACTCATTACTTTCTCCCATGCATGATTGCAGGACTTTATTTGGGCTGCACCCACTCTCTGGAATGCCCTACCATGCACAATAGGGCTCTGCCTTAGTCTCCAAATCTTCAAATGTTTCCTGAAAACTCACCTCATCAGGTTAGCTTATCACATTCCAGAACCAGTCACTCAACCTTCATAAGCTTTCCTATCCGATTATATCCCCAGTGTACAGTCCGCACATATCCTCCACATATTTTCTCTTTCATCACTTTTCCTTCCTTCTGACCAGGGTTCATCATTGCTGTGATGTGATATCATGCAACCCACCTAGAACCTTTGCAATCCGGTGGACAAATATGCAATAGATAGTGCCTTTCCTTCTGTATCAATGCCTATTTCCCTATAGATTGTAAGCTTGAGAGCAGGGCCTTTCTACTTCTATAACTGTTTGTTTATTACCCAGTTTTGTTTTATCATTGTGTCCAATTGTAAAGCGCAACAGAATTAAAATAAACTATTAATAAATAAATAATTTTGACAACATGGACATAGCACACATGTCAGTAAACAACACTATTATTTAAACGATACCATGTCTAATCTTGTAGAGGCTTCATCATTTTAAACAAATGCATGCAGTTATGTGTTAAACAAAACCCATATTTTAAGAAAATACAGTACAAAGACAATTAAGGTAAATAAAAAAATGCAATGCAAATTAGTGAATATAAAATAATTCTTAAAATATATTGAAGAGGAACTTACAGATGTGTCCTCATTCACTATTGCTGCAGTCATGTCAAACATCCCTTCTCAGTGGAACAGGTCCTGTGAGACTCGGCTTGCTCCAAGCATATTTTTTGGGTGAGTGTGCATCTTAGTTGCAATGCAATATGACTGTGCTGATTCAAGAGACTGCACTGAGTGATTTGAAAGGTGCCACTTATGTTTCTGTGTATAACTGAATCTTAATAAGTATACAAAGTGCTTAATGTAATGTATGCTGCTTTTTTCATGCCAAGTTCCATTCGGATTTTGTATACAGATGAAGACTCAGTCACACACATGTGCAGATGCTGCATGTAGTATTTATTGGTCAGTCTCGTTAAGTGGTTTGGTTGATTTGCATTGTGAATTTGCATCTAATGTGTGTATTCTCAAAATAATGATGCTATACTGCCCTGTGCAGGTCACTTGCACCATGCGTCTCTTGAGGATTGGTGAATGATGACACATTGTTACCTCTTTGTCTGTCTGTTACTTCCAAGTCTTGATTAATCACAATTTTTTCCAAATTGTAAAGCGCAATTTAATTTACTAGCGCTACTGCAGGTGTGCACCCAATCAGGGTTCTGTCTAGCCCCTAATGTTCCTTCAATCAAGAAGGGAAAGATCAATGTGACTGTGAGCCTTGTGACCAGTGCGGAGTATGTACTGAACAGCAGCAAATTGCATTTCCTTGCTACCATCTGGTCTGGTTCCACTGCTCCTGAGTCTGTTTGAGCATACATGTGACTGAATAGGTTCCACAAGCCAGAGAGTGTGTCCTACAGAAAAAGAAGACAGCAAGCTGACAAAAGAGAAGTAAGACAAAAAAGGAACTAAAGACACAGACAATGGGATGTAATGGAGGCAAAACCATGCCTTGTAAGTGATTGTCCATTTAAGAAACAAATCCAATATCGGCCGACATACTGCACCACCGCAAATCTCGGACTCCATTACAGTCCGCTGAGAGAAGCAACCAGAGTGAGCTAAGTGATTAGATTAGAGATTAAAACAGGGGGAGGAATGTTCTAAAAGAGGAGGCTATAAATGATATATGAAAGGGATAAGGAGAAGTAGAAGGTAGGAAATAAGATCCCCTATTCTCTGCACCATGAACCATGCATCATAAGTTCATATAGTGACACAGTAAACATTTTACCCTACTCAACCTTTTTTCCACCTTCATTCTTTAAAAAAAAATGTACTCTATAAAGCAAATAACTTTGATTTAGTATCACTATCTTGATTTGAAATTCCAGAACAGGATTAAAGCGGTGCAAGTACCACCACAATACATTTGGAACCCCCCTTCTAGAAATCCTGCATTTGTCCCTGTACTACATATAAGTGACTATTGATAATAGTAAAAAATATTAATATAACTATTAGGGTAGATTTACAGTTTCTGGCCCTGAAATGTAAAACTGTAATAACATAAAAATTCAAAACCAGTAGTGTTTTTTATTTCATACAGTATCATAGACTTTTTAAATTTCAGGGACTTAACTACAGAAAATCAGCAACTAACAAAACCAAATGTTTATTAAATGTACTGTAGCCTTTAATGTTCAAACCCAAAAAGTTCCACTTCAATGGCGCCAAACCACAAGTCTTACTGACACCTGTCAACAATATTTCATATATATTGTTTTTCACAATTGCTACGGACAATGAAAAGGGATTTGTTTTCTCAGCTTGGGCTTCTTCCTCCTGTCCCTTCCAGAAGGCTTTGTTTTGTGAAATGCTTTAAAGATTGTTGACCAATGTATGCTATATTACATTGCAGCCACTAGCTTTTTTAACTTGCTTAACATCAGAGTTGACTTCTCAGTAGCTTCTGATAAGTGCTTTTTTAGTCTGGCAGCATAAATTAGAGGGGCCAGCTTGGACCATGCAGTGTGCTTGTAGTGTCATACATTGCACTTATGTATCTTTATCTGTGTCTTCAAAATCCTTTATTTTTTGTCACAATTCATGCAGTTTCTCCTCCATGCCTGCGGTGGCGCTCTCTGCTCTGGTGCTCAGCACTCTCTGCTCTGTATCTGCAGCTTGGTAATTAGCTGTTACCACAGCTGTGAGCAGCACCTGAACTCACTACTTAGGCCAGCCACACAGGCTCCCTGTTGCCAGTTCATCGTGTCAAAGTTGTTTCAGCTCCTGGTCCTGGTTATGCTGGTCTCTACTACTAAATCGTCCATAGAACTGCCAGACTCTACCACAGTGCAATCCTGTCATCCTGCTACAGTGCAATCCTGGTACGTGCATACTCTACCACAGTGCAATCCTGTCATCCTGCTACAGTGCATATTCTTCCAGTGCTATTCTGTGATCCAGCTGCAGTGCAATCCTGGTACGTGCATACTCTACCACAGTGCAATCCTGTCATCCTGCTACAGTGCATATTCTACCAGTGCTATTCTGTGATCCAGCTACAGTGCAATCCTGGTACATGCCTACTCTACCACAGTACAATCCTGTCATCCTGCTACAGTGCATATTCTACCAGTGCTATCCTGTGATCCAGCTACAGTGCAATCCTGGTACGTGCATACTCTACCACAGTGCAATCCTGTCATCCTGCTACAGTGCATATTCTACCAGTGCTATCCTGTGATCCAGCTACAGTGCAATCCTGGTACGTGCATACTCTACAACAGTGCAATCCTGTCATCCTGCTACAGTGCATATTCTACCATTGCTATCCTGTGATCCAACTACAGTGCAATCCTGCTATGGTGCAATATCCACTACTAAACAATCCTATTGCAAAGTACCTTCACAGTCCACAGTGTCTCTAGTATTTCCACAATCTACACCGTTTTCAAGTACTCAGTCTCCTGGCATCCCATGTCCCCTCAGTTCTCCCTTTCTTTTTGTGTTCTCTAGTTATTCCTGGTTGATATTTATTGTTTACAGTTGTACACTGCTTTATTAAACTTACTATTATACCGTGAACATCAGTCCCTGCTAATATGTTCTCAAAATGGGAAATCCAAACGGATTCTGACATTTTTCTTTTAAAGATTCAAATTTGAGAGGCCTTAGAGACTGGAAGGTTTATATATTTACAAAGTAATAAACAAAAACAATCCACTTATTACTTTCACTTGCAGAATCCGTGAATTTATTTGGAAAAAATTCATACAGTATGTTAAGCATGGAGAAAAAATTAATAGTAGTTACGAGTTCTGAAACCTTAGAATAAAGCTGAAATTACATATCATTGCTTTCAAATTGTTATTGTTGTGACATGTTGGCCTAAGCTATTTTTTTATGCAAATACACCAATATGTACTGAGCATTTCTGTTCTGTAGGAGCCTCTACATCTGCCGCTCAGTCTTGCACTGCCCCAGAGCAATTCCCCAATCTTTCAGTACAGATATTTAAATGTTTCCTTTTCAACAAAAGCATATGGTATAGGTTACATTGTGGGCTTATTTTGTTAAATGTAAATACAATTTAATGTATGCTTGCTATATCAGTCTGGATACATCCCTGTGGATAAAATTAGAATTCATAAGCCTGATAATAAAATATAAGTCAGCAGCCCATCAACCAGAAAATATGTTTCTTCATTGACCATAACAGAAATGAAGCAAGAGTCTGGAATGCAGATTCAGTTAAAACCATGATTTACACTGCTAAAAGCACTAATGTTAATCCCAGCAATAAAGCAGTTATAAACACTGTGATAAAGGCTTAAAATGCTTGAAATGGCATCTAGCAATAGATGCTCTTTAGAAAATTTAGTTTGGTACTATAAAGTTACTCTAGAACATTTATGCTACATAAGGAATAATTACCTATCTACGTTGAATTTGTCCTACATTCAGGATACACAAACTATTGATCTATACCCCGGAAGAAGTCCATAAAGATTACAAACACGTTGGTTATCCGTATTACAGCCTGCAAATCCAGAGGGGCAGTTCACCTATGAGCTCACACCCGAGAAGATGAGGTGTACAACATCATACCGCTAGGGAATTAGCAGGCTAGATAATAATTATTTCCCAAAATTTAATTTTTTTACATTGTTTGTATAGTGTTACCTTTCATGTAAAGTTTTACATCCCTCTGTTCATCTATATGAATAAATCTTTTTAAAGAATCTTATTATTGGTATTTTAAATATAAAAGGGTATCCAGGAAATTATCCTTATTATCACTTACTTTGGCGCACCTAAGGTATTTTTGTTTGTTATATATATATATATATATATATATATATGTGATTGCAAAAGAATGCCGCGCCACTTGTGATACCAACAATTCCCACAGAATTAAAAAACACTCCCAGTTATTTGGGCGTCAGCTGACCCCTAAAGAAACGGCAATGGTAGGTTGCCGCAAGAGAAAATAGGGATACCAGATAGGGGTTCTTAGCGACCTGAGGTATTTATATGTGGCTGAGTCTAATAAATAAGAAGTCATGAAGAAGTCTTAGAGACGAAACGCGTTGGGCCTACACCCAGAGAACTCCTGCTATATCAGTTAAGACTCTCAATACTATATTCTCTACATTTTGGTAGCTTATTTGCACAGGCAATCTGCACTTTATTTGAATATTTTATATGTGTCCATCTCTTATAAAAATAGTCATTTTTTTTAGAAAACTGCATTTTATGAAAAAGGTTTTTTTTTATTAATTTTAACCTTTTTTGGGATTGTATTTTAACTTATTCCTGGTATTGTGAAATAAATTTATATATTTTCATACTTATGATCTATACATATCTCGTATATATTTAGTAGACTCAGCCACATATAAACACCTCAGGTCGCTAAGAACCCCATATCTGGTATCCCTATATATATATATATATATATATTAGAGATGAGCGGGTTCGGTTTCTCTGAAACCGAACCCGCACGAACTTCATGTTTTTTTTACGGGTCCGAGCAGACTCGGATCCTCCCGCCTTGCTCGGTTAACCCGAGCGCGCCCGAACGTCATCATGACGCTGTCGGATTCTCGCGAGACTCGGATTCTATATAAGGAGCCGCGCGTCGCCGCCATTTTCACACGTGCATTGAGATTGATAGGGAGAGGACGTGGCTGGCGTCCTCTCCATTAGAAATTAGATTAGAAGAGAGAGAGAGATTGTGCAGAGTCAGACAGAGTTTACCACAGTGACCAGTGCAGTTGTTGTTAGTTAACTTTTATTTATTTTAATATAATATATCCGTTCTCTGCTATATCCGTTCTCTGCCTGAAAAAAAACGATACACAGCAGCAGCCAGTCACACAGTGTGACTCAGTCTGTGTGCACTCAGCTCAGCCCAGTGTGCTGCACATCAATGTATAAAAGGCAAAGCTTATAATAATTGTGGGGGAGACTGGGGAGCACTGCAGGTTGTTATAGCAGGAGCCCCCAGGAGTACATAATATTATATTAATTTAAAATTAAACAGTGCACACTTTTGCTGCAGGAGTGCCACTGCCAGTGTGACAAGTGGTGACCAGTGCCTGACCACCAGTATAGTAGTATATTGTTGTATGTATTGTATACTATCTCTTTATCAACCAGTCTATATTAGCAGCAGACACAGTACAGTGCGGTAGTTCACGGCTGTGGCTACCTCTGTGTCGGCAGTCGGAACTCGGCAGGCAGTCCGTCCATCCATAATTGTATTACAATATATACCACCTAACCGTGGTATTTTTTTTTCTTTCTTTATACCGTCGTCATAGTGTCATACTAGTTGTTACGAGTATACTACTATCTCTTTATCAACCAGTGTACAGTGCGGTAGTTCACGGCTGTGGCTACCTCTGTGTCGGCAGTCGGCAGGCAGTCCGTCCATCCATAATTGTATTATTATTATAATATATACCACCTAACCGTGGTTTTTTTTTCATTCTTTATACCGTCATAGTGTCATACTAGTTGTTACGAGTATACTACTATCTCTTTATCAACCAGTGTACAGTGCGGTAGTTCACGGCTGTGGCTACCTCTGTGTCGGCAGTCGGCAGGCAGTCCGTCCATCCATAATTGTATTATTATTATAATATATACCACCTAACCGTGGTTTTTTTTTCATTCTTTATACCGTCGTCATAGTGTCATACTAGTTGTTACGAGTATACTACTATCTCTTTATCAACCAGTGTACAGTGCGGTAGTTCACGGCTGTGGCTACCTCTGTGTCGGCAGTCGGCAGGCAGTCCGTCCATCCATAATTGTATTATTATTATAATATATACCACCTAACCGTGGTATTTTTTTTTCTTTCTTTATACCGTCGTCATAGTGTCATACTAGTTGTTACGAGTATACTACTATCTCTTTATCAACCAGTGTACAGTGCGGTAGTTCACGGCTGTGGCTACCTCTGTGTCGGCACTCGGCAGGCAGTCCGTCCATCCATAATTGTATTATTATTATAATATATACCACCTAACTGTGGTATTTTTTTTTCTTTCTTTATACCGTCGTCATAGTGTCATACTAGTTGTTACGAGTATACTACTATCTCTTTATCAACCAGTGTACAGTGCGGTAGTTCACGGCTGTGGCTACCTCTGTGTCGGCAGTCGGCAGGCAGTCCGTCCATCCATAATTGTATTATTATTATAATATATACCACCTAACTGTGGTATTTTTTTTTCTTTCTTTATACCGTCGTCATAGTGTCATACTAGTTGTTACGAGTATACTACTATCTCTTTATCAACCAGTGTACAGTGCGGTAGTTCACGGCTGTGGCTACCTCTGTGTCGGCAGTCGGCAGGCAGTCCGTCCATCCATAATTGTATTATTATTATAATATATACCACCTAACCGTGGTTTTTTTTTTCATTCTTTATACCGTCGTCATAGTGTCATACTAGTTGTTACGAGTATACTACTATCTCTTTATCAACCAGTGTACAGTGCGGTAGTTCACGGCTGTGGCTACCTCTGTGTCGGCAGTCGGCAGGCAGTCCGTCCATCCATAATTGTATTATTATTATAATATATACCACCTAACTGTGGTATTTTTTTTTCTTTCTTTATACCGTCGTCATAGTGTCATACTAGTTGTTACGAGTATACTACTATCTCTTTATCAACCAGTGTACAGTGCGGTAGTTCACGGCTGTGGCTACCTCTGTGTCGGCAGTCGGCAGGCAGTCCGTCCATCCATAATTGTATTATTATTATAATATATACCACCTAACCGTGGTATTTTTTTTTCTTTCTTTATACCGTCGTCATAGTGTCATACTAGTTGTTACGAGTATACTACTATCTCTTTATCAACCAGTGTACAGTGCGGTAGTTCACGGCTGTGGCTACCTCTGTGTCGGCACTCGGCAGGCAGTCCGTCCATCCATAATTGTATTATTATTATAATATATACCACCTAACCGTGGTTTTTTTTTCATTCTTTATACCGTCGTCATAGTGTCATACTAGTTGTTACGAGTATACTACTATCTCTTTATCAACCAGTGTACAGTGCGGTAGTTCACGGCTGTGGCTACCTCTGTGTCGGCAGTCGGCAGGCAGTCCGTCCATCCATAATTGTATTATTATTATAATATATACCACCTAACTGTGGTATTTTTTTTTCTTTCTTTATACCGTCGTCATAGTGTCATACTAGTTGTTACGAGTATACTACTATCTCTTTATCAACCAGTGTACAGTGCGGTAGTTCACGGCTGTGGCTACCTCTGTGTCGGCAGTCGGCAGGCAGTCCGTCCATCCATAATTGTATTATTATTATAATATATACCACCTAACCGTGTTTTTTTTATACCACCTAACCGTGGCAGTCCGTCCATAATTGTATACTAGTATCCAATCCATCCATCTCCATTGTTTACCTGAGGTGCCTTTTAGTTCTGCCTATAAAATATGGAGAACAAAAAAGTTGAGGTTCCAAAATTAGGGAAAGATCAAGATCCACTTCCACCTCGTGCTGAAGCTGCTGCCACTAGTCATGGCCGAGACAATGAAATGCCAGCAACGTCGTCTGCCAAGGCCGATGCCCAATGGCATAGTACAGAGCATGTCAAATCCAAAACACCAAATATCAGAAAAAAAAGGACTCCAAAACCTAAAATAAAATTGTCGGAGGAGAAGCGTAAACTTGCCAATATGCCATTTACCACACGGAGTGGCAAGGAACGGCTGAGGCCCTGGCCTATGTTCATGGCTAGTGGTTCAGCTTCACATGAGGATGGAAGCACTCAGCCTCTCGCTAGAAAACTGAAAAGACTCAAGCTGGCAAAAGCACCGCAAAGAACTGTGCGTTCTTTGAAATCCCAAATCCACAAGGAGAGTCCAATTGTGTCGTTTGCGATGCCTGACCTTCCCAACACTGGACGTGAAGAGCATGCGCCTTCCACTATTTGCATGCCCCCTGCAAGTGCTGGAAGGAGCACCCGCAGTCCAGTTCCTGATAGTCAGATTGAAGATGTCAGTGTTGAAGTACACCAGGATGAGGAGGATATGGGTGTTGCTGGCGCTGGGGAGGAAATTGACCAGGAGGATTCTGATGGTGAGGTGGTTTGTTTAAGTCAGGCACCCGGGGAGACACCTGTTGTCCGTGGGAGGAATATGGCCGTTGACATGCCAGGTGAAAATACCAAAAAAATCAGCTCTTCGGTGTGGAGGTATTTCACCAGAAATGCGGACAACAGGTGTCAAGCCGTGTGTTCCCTTTGTCAAGCTGTAATAAGTAGGGGTAAGGACGTTAACCACCTCGGAACATCCTCCCTTATACGTCACCTGCAGCGCATTCATAATAAGTCAGTGACAAGTTCAAAAACTTTGGGTGACAGCGGAAGCAGTCCACTGACCAGTAAATCCCTTCCTCTTGTAACCAAGCTCACGCAAACCACCCCACCAACTCCCTCAGTGTCAATTTCCTCCTTCCCCAGGAATGCCAATAGTCCTGCAGGCCATGTCACTGGCAAGTCTGACGAGTCCTCTCCTGCCTGTGATTCCTCCGATGCATCCTTGCGTGTAACGCCTACTGCTGCTGGCGCTGCTGTTGTTGCCGCTGGGAGTCGATGGTCATCCCAGAGGGGAAGTCGTAAGCCCACTTGTACTACTTCCAGTAAGCAATTGACTGTTCAACAGTCCTTTGCGAGGAAGATGAAATATCACAGCAGTCATCCTACTGCAAAGCGGATAACTGAGTCCTTGACAACTATGTTGGTGTTAGACGTGCGTCCGGTATCCGCCGTTAGTTCACAGGGAACTAGACAATTTATTGAGGCAGTGTGCCCCCGTTACCAAATACCATCTAGGTTCCACTTCTCTAGGCAGGCGATACCGAGAATGTACACGGACGTCAGAAAAAGACTCACCAGTGTCCTAAAAAATGCAGTTGTACCCAATGTCCACTTAACCACGGACATGTGGACAAGTGGAGCAGGGCAGGGTCAGGACTATATGACTGTGACAGCCCACTGGGTAGATGTATGGACTCCCGCCGCAAGAACAGCAGCGGCGGCACCAGTAGCAGCATCTCGCAAACGCCAACTCTTTCCTAGGCAGGCTACGCTTTGTATCACCGCTTTCCAGAATACGCACACAGCTGAAAACCTCTTACGGCAACTGAGGAAGATCATCGCGGAATGGCTTACCCCAATTGGACTCTCCTGTGGATTTGTGGCATCGGACAACGCCAGCAATATTGTGTGTGCATTAAATATGGGCAAATTCCAGCACGTCCCATGTTTTGCACATACCTTGAATTTGGTGGTGCAGAATTTTTTAAAAAACGACAGGGGCGTGCAAGAGATGCTGTCGGTGGCCAGAAAAATTGCGGGACACTTTCGGCGTACAGGCACCACGTACAGAAGACTGGAGCACCACCAAAAACTACTGAACCTGCCCTGCCATCATCTGAAGCAAGAAGTGGTAACGAGGTGGAATTCAACCCTCTATATGCTTCAGAGGTTGGAGGAGCAGCAAAAGGCCATTCAAGCCTATACAATTGAGCACGATATAGGAGATGGAATGCACCTGTCTCAAGTGCAGTGGAGAATGATTTCAACGTTGTGCAAGGTTCTGATGCCCTTTGAACTTGCCACACGTGAAGTCAGTTCAGACACTGCCAGCCTGAGTCAGGTCATTCCCCTCATCAGGCTTTTGCAGAAGAAGCTGGAGGCATTGAAGAAGGAGCTAACACGGAGCGATTCCGCTAGGCATGTGGGACTTGTGGATGCAGCCCTTAATTCGCTTAACAAGGATTCACGGGTGGTCAATCTGTTGAAATCAGAGCACTACATTTTGGCCACCGTGCTCGATCCTAGATTTAAAGCCTACCTTGGATCTCTCTTTCCGGCAGACACAGGTCTGCTGGGGTTGAAAGACCTGCTGGTGACAAAATTGTCAAGTCAAGCGGAACGCGACCTGTCAACATCTCCTCCTTCACATTCTCCCGCAACTGGGGGTGCGAGGAAAAGGCTCAGAATTCCGAGCCCACCCGCTGGCGGTGATGCAGGGCAGTCTGGAGCGACTGCTGATGCTGACATCTGGTCCGGACTGAAGGACCTGACAACGATTACGGACATGTCGTCTACTGTCACTGCATATGATTCTCTCAACATTGATAGAATGGTGGAGGATTATATGAGTGACCGCATCCAAGTAGGCACGTCACACAGTCCGTACTTATACTGGCAGGAAAAAGAGGCAATTTGGAGGCCCTTGCACAAACTGGCTTTATTCTACCTAAGTTGCCCTCCCACAAGTGTGTACTCCGAAAGAGTGTTTAGTGCCGCCGCTCACCTTGTCAGCAATCGGCGTACGAGGTTACATCCAGAAAATGTGGAGAAGATGATGTTCATTAAAATGAATTATAATCAATTCCTCCGCGGAGACATTGACCAGCAGCAATTGCCTCCACAAAGTACACAGGGAGCTGAGATGGTGGATTCCAGTGGGGACGAATTGATAATCTGTGAGGAGGGGGATGTACACGGTGATATATCGGAGGGTGAAGATGAGGTGGACATCTTGCCTCTGTAGAGCCAGTTTGTGCAAGGAGAGATTAATTGCTTCTTTTTTGGGGGGGTCCAAACCAACCCGTCATATCAGTCACAGTCGTGTGGCAGACCCTGTCACTGAAATGATGGGTTGGTTAAAGTGTGCATGTCCTGTTTTGTTTATACAACATAAGGGTGGGTGGGAGGGCCCAAGGATAATTCCATCTTGCACCTCTTTTTTCTTTTCTTTTTCTTTGCATCATGTGCTGATTGGGGAGGGTTTTTTGGAAGGGACATCCTGCGTGACACTGCAGTGCCACTCCTAGATGGGCCCGGTGTTTGTGTCGGCCACTAGGGTCGCTTATCTTTCTCACACAGTCAGCTACCTCATTGCGCCTCTTTTTTTCTTTGCGTCATGTGCTGTTTGGGGAGGGTTTTTTGGAAGGGACATCCTGCGTGACACTGCAGTGCCACTCCTAGATGGGCCCGGTGTTTGTGTCGGCCACTAGGGTCGCTTATCTTACTCACACAGCGACCTCGGTGCAAATTTTAGGACTAAACATAATATTGTGAGGTGTGATGTGTTCAGAATAGGCTGAAAATGAGTGTAAATTATGTTTTTTGAGGTTAATAATACTTTGGGATCAAAATTACCCCCAAATTCTATGATTTAAGCTGTTTTTTAGGGTTTTTTGAAAAAAACACCCGAATCCAAAACACACCCGAATCCGACAAAAAAAATTCGGTGAGGTTTTGCCAAAACGCGGTCGAACCCAAAACACGGCCGCGGAACCGAACCCAAAACCAAAACACAAAACCCGAAAAATTTCAGGCGCTCATCTCTAATATATATATATATATATATATATATATATATATATATATATATATATATATATATATATATATATAAATATATATATATATAATCCCAATGGAGTCTACAATCTGCAGTGTAGTTTCTTACCAGAGGCACACAGGCACACATGCTATGTTTTATTTTGCCACAACCCAATAAACTTATGTATTTGCATAGTGGGAGGCAGCAACACACAGCAGGAAACCCAGAAGGAAAAAAAGTAAATTACAGACAAACTCTACACAGAGCAGGATGGATATATTAGAGATTTGTACAGCATGCCCACTAACCCCCCCCCCCCCAAAAAAAAAAGTATAGTTAACACCCACCATAACTCTACCAAAAAAACCCCAATGCCCCCGAATACCACTAAAAACAAATAGCAAACAAGTAAAAGAACATACGGTAGGTTAATGGTTTGCAAACTCAGTCCTCAAAGCACCCAAACAGTCTTGGTTTTAAAGCTATCCATGCCTTTGCACAATTGGTTTAATCAAACAGATTGGAATACTAATTGAACCACCTGTACTCAAG
Organism: Pseudophryne corroboree; assembly: GCF_028390025.1. Lineage (NCBI taxonomy): Eukaryota > Metazoa > Chordata > Amphibia > Anura > Myobatrachidae > Pseudophryne > Pseudophryne corroboree. The sequence goes on from NC_086449.1 coordinate 399,016,693, forward strand.
CATGAATATCCTGGAAACATGGACTTTTAGTGTGCCTTAAAGACTGAGTTTGGGAACCATGGACATACGATGAGTCCTAGCTAATCTTACTGGCTATTTGTGGCAAATGTTGACTGTTTTTTAATGATGACATTTCTCGCGTAAATGTACGTGCACTGTACACACACCAATGATCCATAGGATTGCATGGGTGCTTAGTATTCCATGAATGGGTTGCGCGCAGGTGTGGCAAATCACAATCATGATGTGTCTACATGTGCAACTTATTTGTGGGATGAATGAGGCTGGACACATTTGTAAGCATTTAAAATGAGAAAAGTAAATACTTTAAAATTAGAGATTTGCAAGTACTCTCATTTTTTTAGTGTTTTATTTTTGCTTTTCACTTTTGTCAAAACCACCTTCAAGTGTATTTGGTTTGAATTTGGATTTCTGTTGGTTACGGATTTCTTGAAAATTTATAAAAACAGCTAAAATTATGTCATTTGTACCTCCTACCTTAGTACAGGTACCTAACCCTAACCCCCCCTTCTTAGTGCCTAATCCTAAACCTCCCTTCCTGCAGCCTAACCCTAACCTCTTCTCACCCCCACCTCCCCCGCAGCATGAACCTAACCTGGAACAGCATACTTATGATTGAGATGCCAGCAGTCAGGATTATGGTGCTGGCATTGTGATCCATGTTTGGATCCCCGAGTCAAACTTCTAACAAGTATTGGGATTTCCAAGTGCTGGCATCCTGATCGCTGGTTTGCTGACCAGAACCCCTTGCAGGAGACAGAAGACAATCAACATTGCCCCCCCAAAATATAGTTTTATATGAATATGAGAATCATGTATTATACACTGCCAGTCAAGCACGCACAAGACAGGATGATAATAAGCATGAGCTGGTAAAGGATAGACTTGCAGAAAACCATCAACAATGTTCCCCAAAAAAGCAGGCCATGATGAAAATTGGTGTACAATGGAATTGTTGTTGTGCCTTCCCATCCACCCTTATGCTGCATATTAAAAAGGACATGCACAAATAAACAAACAAAGCACGTCAGCGAAAGTAACTTTTGTGGATGAAGTGGTTATTTGTTTGGGCCCCCAAAAAAGACCACATCTTTGTGGTTTGGTTAAACCTAGCTACCAATGGGCTTTTATGGAAGCTAAGTGTTGTTATTCAGCTCCACATTTTGAATATGTGAAACTCATCATCATCTTCATCATCATCATCACCCACCTCACTGTTGTTAATATTATGTTCATCATCACACAATTTTACAGTAGCTTATCCGCACTGGAATCCACCATTACAGATGTTTCTGTTGTAATGATGACACAGGTCTTCCTCAAAGAATTTGTAATTCATTTTAATGAACATCAGTTTTCCCACATTTTTTGGAAGTAGCTTCTCACACCAATTGCTCACAAGGTTCAAGGCTGTGCAAAAAAAAAAACTCTTTTGGAGCACACATTAGAGGATGGTCAGCTTAAGTACACCAAAGCAAGTTTGTACAAAGAGCTCCAAATTGCCTTTTTTTTCTCCCAGTATAATGAAAAATTTGGCATTAAAAAAGTCCTCCACTGAGGCATACTGTACCCAGTGAGTTTCTTGGAAAAGGTCACTTATTTGTACTGGCAAGCAGAGTTGAAGAATAATCTAAAGCAGTCTGACACACTTATGGTTACAGCAGTGAGATACATTTAGATAATACAGCTGCAACATCCTGAACTAAAAATAAAAAACAACATTTTGCTAGCTGCCAGTTACACAGGTCAGCTCAGCGGTTTTCAGCACACAATTGCAGCACACAGCTCTCTGGTGGTCCTGTATGAAATGGCACCCAACTCAACATGGGAGGCACTTATATAAAATCCAAAACATGCAAGATCCGATTCCAGGAAGATGATGTTTTACCTCATTTTGGAATCCAAGCAAGGCGAGAAAACCTGAGCCAGTGCCCAGTCTACCTAGGATCCCTGAAGCTTGGGTTTGCTCAATTTTCAGTAAACCAAGCCAACTCATCTCTACTAATGGTGCCCTGATGGCATGCTAATGGCATTTTTTTTACAACGTGCTCCAGCAAAGTGCTCCAGTGTTGGACAGGCCCCAACACTCTACCTACATTCTTCAGTGTGAAATGGTGTGTGATCACGATGGAGGGACTTTTATATGTAAACATATGAGATCTGACTACTAGAAAATTATGTTTTGCTTCATTTTGGGATCTGAGTTTGGTTTAAAGACCCAAGTCAAGACTAATAAATACTTGGATACACTAAGTTTAGGTTTGTTCCTTTATTGGAAAAACTGAACAGCTCATCTCTACTTAAGATAAAATAAGAGAAAATTCAATCTCCTAATACATCAACTACATTACCTACAATACTCATTCAGCAGTCCATCCATCAACTAACAGGGCAGATACTGTACAGTGAAACTACAATTGATAGATGAATTGTATATAAAGCCACTTAAAAGTCCATGTATAAGAAAGAAAGAGAGAAAGACATTATTGATAAAAAAAAAGTCTGAAACACATTCTTATAGATGTCATCATGTCAAATTTTTATTAACTTGACTTTTGTGGCACTATATAATTTTATGCCATAGGAACCTTTAGGGTAGTGATTCTAAACCTCATCCATCAACTTTTCCAAACAGGTAACCATCTGAAGATTTCTGTCTGTTGAAGCAGAGGGGATAATTACCAAACGAACAAAAATAGATTAACTCATCTGTGCATGATTATAGAAATCCACAAAACATGACCAGTTGGTGGTACTTGAGGATGAGAGTTGAATAGTCCTGCCTTAGGGTATTATACGGGGCACTATTTATTTTTATTTGCACAGCGATCTTAGACAGTTTGAATATGTATAGAACAAAAGAGAAAGGCAACTCTATTTTTTGGGGGCACTCTTGGAATGATAATAAAACTTAACTTTAATTTATACTGTACTTCAAAGAGTCACAACGACATATCAACATAAAACATTTAGTAAAAAAGCAGATGTTGCTTATTGCAAATGAGCCTCCCAATACTTAGAACAAGTGAAGAAATGTATTTACTTATGTGTGTGTGTGTGTATATATATATATATATATATATATATATAATTATTTATCGGCAGCACTCGGTAAATGAAGGCATACAAACACAGGTGAATGCTTAACGTTTCAAAGGGTTATTCCTTCATCATCAGGAATAAACCTTCGTAACGTTGAGCATTCACCTGTGTTTGTATGCCTTCATTTACTGAGTGCTGCCAATAAAGAATTGAAGGGGCGGATTGTTCCGGTGGGATGCCAGGATAGTTTGACGGTGGGCCAGGCCCCATCCACTCCTAACTGGCTGTGCTCCACCCGCACTGTCCGGATTAATAAATGGTGCCCCAACCCTCCCTCCAGCGGATACTGGGACCCATCAGCCTCTGCAGAGGGGAGAGAGAGGGGAGATTGTAGCCAGCGGCTGCAGAGGGAGAGAGCCACTTGCATTGCTGGTTGATGCAGACAAAGTGAGCTGCTGCGTGGAGGTGAGAGGGGGGTTGCAAGCCACTGCGAGAGAGAGAGGAGAGAGGGCTGCTGCCAGGTGTTGTGGGGGGAGGTAGCCAGGGGCGAATTTTAGGGCAGTGCTATAAATAATGCTGCTCTCCTTTGCAAATAGAAGGGGGTCACAGTGCCTTCCGTGCATGTGTGTGCACTCTACTGTTCCTGATTCTTGTATCATGCAGTGTCTGGAATCACGACTGCCACTGCAGGGATTTAAATGAAGTGGCCATAGGATTCTAGCTGCCCCAGGAGACCACTTATCAGGAACAGTGGAGATCACGCACTGCCATAATTGAAGCAGCGGCAGCCGCATACTTTCATGGCAGTGTGCGCCCACCGATTACTGCAGAGCTGGACAGGATATGGAAGCAGTACCACAACTCTGGTAAAACTTAAAAATAGTATGTACCCATCCACATAAATGGTTTCATGTTAATTGCTGGATCCCAGTGACTATATAACTTAAAACCTCATCTTAATTTACCCCTCCTCATCGTACTGTGTGCAGGATGCACTAAGGGAAGAATGTGGTAAAACCCCTATTTTCGGAGGTTTTACTACATTTTCAAATGTACCACGACCTCTCCGCCGGCATTACGCAGCCGAGGGTATCGCCATCTTTTGATGGTGATACCCTATAGAAGCCTATGGGCTTCTTACTGCCGCTGCTTTCCCGCTGCCGCTGCACCCTCCTCCTTCTCCTCTGCAGCACAGCCTTGTCTCCTTCCAGCTGCAGGGGGGAGGAGGAGGAGCACAGGGACTCCCAGCAAGTGTCACCTCCCACTGCTGGGAGGTGACAGAGGCCAGCACAAACCCTTTATGTGAAAGTAGCACTGATCACAGGGCATCCCGGGCATTGCATTGCAATACTAACCACATATGTTAGCACATATGCGATTAGCATCGTTACGATGACTAGCGATGACCTGAGATCAGTGATAGTACATCCTGCCCTGTATGAGTATATTTGTTAGGTTATGTAGTTACATGTTTCATTGTCTTTGTATTAGACTTATTTGTGACACTAACCTGTTGAGCTTGCAGAACCATAACTATATTGGATATTTAATTAATCTGGTTAATTTATCTATAATTATATTTTTACAATACCACATTGAATTTAAGCATAGTGCATGCATGTTAACTCCCTTCTCAAACACTTGTTGTACAGTAGTGTACCTGGTCATTACTAGCAATCACTCTCCTGTACGTATTGTTTCCAGGACTTGTGCTGATGCCCTGCATGTGGCTGGGTGTCTGTCGGCTATATATAGTATATACAGGGGCCGATTGGCCATAGGGCTCACCAGGAGGCCTGTTTTGTGTGTTGTCATGCAGCCCCACCCCCCACATGACAGGCAGTGCACCGCACCAAGTACACTACATTGTCCTCATTCATTCTGTGATTCAATCCTTGCAGTACAGCAACATTGATGCTGCCATGGCTACAAGGCATACACTTTTAGTTCCCAATCTGCCCCTGGTCTCAGACACAACTGCAGCAAAAGACATATGGAAGGCTGCACTTTTGTGTTATCAGGTTCTATGTGGAGGGATCCCACCCCCTAAACAGACCCCACCCCCTCAACAGACCACACTCCCATTAGGGCTACTTCCATAAATTTCCTAGGCTGGTTATCTGTCCCAATCTGCCCCTGAAGAATTGTATTTGGTAACCCTGGCAAATGGGGTATCTATGGAGGGCAGCATCTTAGATTTATACTTTATATTGAGTGTGCTGCCTCTCAGGACTATATATATATATATATATTGGCATGTGCAGCACATTTTATAAGGAGGTGGGCAACTGAAGTGGCATGCCTTGCACTGCCTACTGGGCACCATCACCATATATTATATTATCATCAGTCAGAGAGAAAGAGGGAGAAAAAGAGAGGTGAGACAGAGGATTGAGAGAGAAGGCCAGGGTAGAGAGAGAGGGGGTACAGGTGGCACTTTGTACCTCATTCTGTCCCCATACCCCCTAGTACAAGCATCACTGTGTGTGTGTCCCTTCAGTACATGAGGCACTGGGTACCTGAGGCAGCAGCTGGTCCCCCTTTCAGCACCAGCTGCAGCTGGCCCCCTCTTCCCTCTTCTGGGATCCTTTGGATTGTGAGGTCGGGCAACAGCATCAGAGAGGAGAAGAAAAGGTTAGAGGAGGGGCTGTATTTCCTTCTTCTGCTAGTACTGCATTGACAGTGCTGCTGCATGTCCCTTCAATGCACTACACTGCCGCAGGTCCCTGCTTAATAAATAATAAATATATATATATATATATATATATATATATATTATATAAAAAGTGGCACAAACAACATGGGGTGGGAAAGGGCCAGTCTGACTCCTCCTCCTTCCTGGATCAGACAAAAACCCTCTCAAAAACAGCTTAAATCATATAATTTGGGGGTAATTTTGATCCTATAGTATTATTAACCTCAATAACCATAATTTCCACTCATTTCCAGTCTATTCTGAACACCTCACACCTCACAATATTATTTTTAGTCCTAAAATTTGCACAAGGTCGCTGTATGACTAAGCTAAGCGACCCAAGTGTGCAGCACAAACACCTGGCCCATCTAGGAGTGGCACTGCAGTGGCAGACAGGATGGCACTTAAAAAAATTGGCTCCAAACATCACATGATGCAAAGATAAAAAAAGAGGTGCAAGATGGAATTGTCCGTGGGCCCTCCCACCCACCCTTATGTTATATAAACAGGACATGCACACTTTACCAAACCCATCATTTCAGCCACAGGATCTGCCACACGACTGTGGCTGAAATGACTGGTTGGTTTGGGACCCCACCAAAAAAAGAAGCAATCAATCTCTCCTTGCACAAACTGGCTCTACAGAGGCAAGATGTCCACCTCATCATCATCCTCCGATTCCTCAAACCTTTTCACTGTGTACATCCCCCTCCTCACAGAGTATTAATTCGTCCCCACTGGAATCCACCATCTCAGGTCCCTGTGTACTTTCTGGAGGCGATTGCTGCTGAATGTCTCCATGGAGGAATTAATTATAATTCATTTTGATGAACATCATCTTCTCCACATTTTGTGGAAGTAACCTCGTACGCCGATCGCTGACAAGGTGTCCGGCTGCACTAAACACTCTTTCGGAGTACACACTGGATAGGGGGCAACTTAGGTAAAATAAAGCCTTTTGTGCAAGGGCCTCCAAATTGCCTCTTTTTCCTGTCAGTATATGTACGGACTGTCTGACATGCCTACTTGGATGCTATCACTCATATAATCCTCCACCATTCTTTCAATGGTGACAGAATCATATGCAGTGACAGTAGACGACATGTCAGTAATTGTTGGCAGGTCCTTCAGTCCGGACCAGATGTCAGTTTTCGCTCCTGACTGCCCTGCATCACCGCCAGCAGGTGGTTTTGGAAATCTGATCCTTTTCCTGGCAGCTCCAGTGGCAGGAGAAAATGAAGGAGGAGCTGTTGGCGGGTCACATTCTGCTTGACTTGACAAGTGTCTCACCAGCAGGTCTTTGAACATCTGCAGACTTGTGTCTGCCGGAAAGAGAGATACAACGTAGGCTTTAAACCTAGGATCGAGCACGGTGGCCAAAATGTAGTGCTCTGATTTCAACAGATTGACCACCCGTGAATCCTGGTTAAGCGAATGAAGGGCTCCATCCACAAGTCCCACATGCCTAGCGGAATCGCTCCGTTTTATCTACTCCTTCAATCTCTCCAGCTGCTTCTGCAAAAGCCTGATGAGGGGAATGACCTGACTCAAGCTGGCAGTGTCTGAACTGACTTCACGTGTGGCAAGTTCAAAGCAGTCCCCAAGGTCTCAGCAGTCCTGAGGAAGCTGGTGATAGCTAAGACCAGCGAAACATGTTGAGCTTGCACTTTAATTTGGACCACCGACATTTCTTCTATAACCCAATTTCCCTAAAACTGGCAATTATTGGACTTATCTGCTCCTATAAAGATCCTCATAAGTCATACTTCTTTGGAAACCCAGGACCTACCCCTGATGCTACTGGATCTCTGATTGCAACTTGAGACCTTGGGGACTGCTCCTATGTGAATGGGTAATATCCATACTTATACATTGAGGACCTTATGGAGGACTAAGCCCTAGTCAGAAATATGGGACACTTGTCATTATTGGGACTCAGGTGGTCACAACCTTTTCAATTAAGATAGATATTTCTACCTATTTATCATTTTGTTCTAAGGCCTTTTTTAGTCCACTTTTTTAATTACTATTGTATGTTAAATAAGTGTATGAAATTATTTTTTATTGAAATATTTTGCCCATTATTTTGGATTCAGCCGGCGCCAGTACAATTTCTTTGTTTAAGATACAGCAATGGCCTACTGTACTGTACTACTATACTGGAGGTCACCAAAATGCTGCACTGTACTATATATATAATATATACTGGTCACACAACAATGCAGCAGATATTGAGCACTGATGATCAGGATACTGTCTAGAGCTAAGTCTGACACGGAGCTGCAAGATACAGCAATGGCCTACTGTACTGTACTACTACTATAATTATATACAGGTGGGCCCCACAACTCAGCACACTGAGCACAGATATTTGCAGCACACTGAGCACAGATACGAAGCTTTTCAGGGAGAGAACGTAGCCACATCCTCTCCGTTCAATCTCCAATGCAAGAGTGAAAATGGCGGCGGCGCACGGCTCTTTATATAGAATACGAATCTCGCAAGAATCCTACAGCGGGATGATGACGTTCAGGGGCGCGTTCGGGTTAACCGAGCAAGGCGGGAAGATCCGAGGCTGCTTCGGACCCGTGTAAAATAGGTGAAGTTCGGGGGGGTTCGGATCTCGGAGAACCGAACCCGCTCATCTCTACTCTATGTATACATATAGTAGCTGAATACCCGTGCTTCGCTACGGAATTTCAAGTATAATCACAAAGATTTTATTGTAAGAGAATCTGTAGTCTCTGTTTCTTATTTTCACAATAGGATATACCTAGAGTTAACTGGTTAGTTTATCACAGAAGATCAGCATTTAAACAGGACATGCTCTGCCCGCCGCTGCCAATCTGTCAAAAAGCTGGTGCTGAGGATAATAATCCACCTCCTTTTGTGCCTCATCCACCTCTGATGCTGCCCAGCTCAGTGCTGTAAATGCTGGGATGACAGGCCAAGCTCCGCCCACTGTATGTTAAATATGTAAGGTCTCCTTGCTTAGCTTCATGCTCTCCTTATGGCTTCTCCTTTCAGGTAAACAGGTAAAAGATTTTTGCACAACACTTAAGGTCATTGGGACATTTTATTTTTCACCCTTTCTTACCCCCATGCTGATGGTGACTGAACTATGGATTTTTACATGTCACCCCCTTTCCACCCCCACCCCTAGGGGTGCTAGGGGTTTCTTACCACCACAGTATTCTTTTTCCAGATTGTAAGTCATATGTGTACCCATTTTGGTGTGATTTGCTCCAGTCATTGCAGAGTTATGCTGGGACATACATACAATCAGCTTAGTGAACCCGAAAACTATGGATTTGACACCAATGTTGGGCATGTTGGACATTTTATTTTTCACCCCTTCTTACCCCCCATGCTGATAGGGGATGAACTTGGACTGAAACAGCATCAGGAGTGTAACTATTCATCACAACCCCGCTCCTAGGGGTGCTAGGTGTGTCTTATCCCCAAAGTACTTTTTTACAGATTGTAAGTCATATTTGTACCAAGTTTGGTACACGTTGCTTTAGCCATTCCAGAGTTATACTGGAACATACATACATACATATATCCATTATTATATATATAGATATTGTGTATGTATATATTGATATAACCGTTTGATACTGATATATCCATTTTTATATATGTAGATACTGTGTATGTACATATATATATATATATATATATATATATATATATATATATATAAACAGAAAAGGGACCCCGGCACTCCGGACTTAGGTATGGCTTGCTCAGTTGCTTTCCCCTCAGAGTTGTATCTGCTAATTTAATCCTTTGTATGGGTGGCACTCAGATACTGTAGTAGATCAAATAAGTGAAAAAGGCCCCGCAGGGCAAACTTTAATTGTGACGTTTCGGGGTGCAATCCCCTTCCTCAGACAACCAGAAACAAACAAAACAGTGCAATATATAAACATAGTGATAATCATCTTACCCTCCTTGCTCCAGTGTGTCCACAGGCACTCACGGACGCCATCTTGTAGTGGCACTTCCGGCCGCCGGTCTCCCGTCGCGCCGGAAGTGATGTCACCCACCCAGCCCCGGTCGCCATGGTTACACACTGTAAAGCAAAACAGTGTGTGATTAACAGTGTGCGCATATACAAGATAACTTCAAAGGTGCAGTGCAATAGACAATACAAGTTAATCATCAGAGAAACTGTGTTCCAAGTGCATGATAAACAACATATAAAAACAGTTAAAATTCGGTATAATTCATGTGTGTTCTATTGTGCAAAATTGGTGTACCTTATTAATATTGATGCAGACCTCAGAGTAAAACTAGAGTGAGCACAATCAAAATCATCTCCTATTATCAGGAGATTTATTCTTATATATATAGATATTGTGTATGTATATATTGATATAACCGTTTGATATTGATATATCCATTTTTATATATGTAGATACTGTGTGTATGTAAATATATATATATATATATATATATATATATACACACACACACACACACACACACACAACTCTTCTTGCTTGGTTACATATGATAGATAATACTCCTGTGGTAAAAATAAAGTTAGAGTAGTATAAGGGATCTATTTGTTACAAAATTGGAAGTTTTACTTCCCTGAACCACATAAAGGAAAAATGTGAAAGCATTTTTTACTATACAGACAGTTTATGCAAGCAGTCAGTAACAAAGACCACAGTTCTTATGCCCAGTAATATAAAGTCTGGGTGGTGTACTGTAGGAGGTTTATTTATTGCAAAACTGCACCCATTACTCCACAAAGACCATATCCAAAAAAATTCAGTAGAAGTTTTTGTTACCATGTATGCAGCCTATACAGACAATTAATGACAGAGAACAATATTACTATTGTATGTGTGATTCCAGCAATGAAATGTGATTGGTGTTCTTGCTACTGATAGACTTGCTAGTTGCTGTTGGTGGCATTCACAGAGAACTCCTTCTACTGTATATTACAGCCCAAAGAGATTTTTCTCATTTTGAACACAGAAAAAAGTCAGAAGGACTCTGCTGTATGAGCATCAAATTTACAATGAGAAAACCATGGGGGTAATTCCAAGTTGATCGCAGCAGGAAATTTTTTAGCAGTTGGGCAAAACCATGTGCACTGCAGGTGGGGGGGGGGGCAGATATAAGGTGCAGAGAGAGATAGATTTGGGTGTGGTGAGTTCAATCTGCAATCTAAATTAGAGATGAGCGCCTGAAATTTTTCGGGTTTTGTGTTTTGGTTTTGGGTTCGGTTCCGCGGCCGTGTTTTGGGTTCGAACGCGTTTTGGCAAAACCTCACCGAATTATTTTTGTCGGATTCGGGTGTGTTTTGGATTCGGGTGTTTTTTTCCAAAAACACTAAAAAACAGCTTAAATCATAGAATTTGGGGGTCATTTTGATCCCAAAGTATTATTAACCTCAAAAACCATAATTTACACTCATTTTCAGTCTATTCTGAATACCTCACACCTCACAATATTATTTTTAGTCCTAAAATTTGCACCGAGGTCGCTGTGTGAGTAAGATAAGCGACCCTAGTGGCCGACACAAACACCGGGCCCATCTAGGAGTGGCACTGCAGTGTCACGCAGGATGTCCCTTCCAAAAAACCCTCCCCAAACAGCACATGACGCAAAGAAAAAAAGAGGCGCAATGAGGTAGCTGTGTGAGTAAGATTAGCGACCCTAGTGGCCGACACAAACACCGGGCCCATCTAGGAGTGGCACTGCAGTGTCACGCAGGATGGCCCTTCCAAAAAACCCTCCCCAAACAGCACATGACGCAAAGAAAAAAAGAGGCGCAATGAGGTAGCTGACTGTGTGAGTAAGATTAGCGACCCTAGTGGCCGACACAAACACCGGGCCCATCTAGGAGTGGCACTGCAGTGTCACGCAGGATGGCCCTTCCAAAAAACCCTCCCCAAACAGCACATGACGCAAAGAAAAAAAGAGGCGCAATGAGGTAGCTGACTGTGTGAGTAAGATTAGCGACCCTAGTGGCCGACACAAACACCGGGCCCATCTAGGAGTGGCACTGCAGTGTCACGCAGGATGTCCCTTCCAAAAAACCCTCCCCAAACAGCACATGACGCAAAGAAAAAAAGAGGCGCAATGAGGTAGCTGTGTGAGTAAGATTAGCGACCCTAGTGGCCGACACAAACACCGGGCCCATCTAGGAGTGGCACTGCAGTGTCACGCAGGATGTCCCTTCCAAAAAACCCTCCCCAAACAGCACATGACGCAAAGAAAAAAAGAGGCGCAATGAGGTAGCTGTGTGAGTAAGATTAGCGACCCTAGTGGCCGACACAAACACCGGGCCCATCTAGGAGTGGCACTGCAGTGTCACGCAGGATGTCCCTTCCAAAAAACCCTCCCCAAACAGCACATGACGCAAAGAAAAAAAGAGGCGCAATGAGGTAGCTGACTGTGTGAGTAAGATTAGCGACCCTAGTGGCCGACACAAACACCGGGCCCATTTAGGAGTGGCACTGCAGTGTCACGCAGGATGTCCCTTCCAAAAAACCCTCCCCAATCAGCACATGATGCAAAGAAAAAGAAAAGAAAAAAGAGGTGCAAGATGGAATTATCCTTGGGCCCTCCCACCCACCCTTATGTTGTATAAACAAAACAGGACATGCACACTTTAACCAACCCATCATTTCAGTGACAGGGTCTGCCACACGACTGTGACTGATATGACGGGTTGGTTTGGACCCCCCCAAAAAAGAAGCAATTAATCTCTCCTTGCACAAACTGGCTCTACAGAGGCAAGATGTCCACCTCATCTTCACCCTCCGATGTATCACCGTGTACATCCCCCTCCTCACAGATTATCAATTCGTCCCCACTGGAATCCACCATCTCAGCTCCCTGTGTACTTTGTGGAGGCAATTGCTGCTGGTCAATGTCTCCGCGGAGGAATTGATTATAATTCATTTTAATGAACATCATCTTCTCCACATTTTCTGGATGTAACCTCGTACGCCGATTGCTGACAAGGTGAGCGGCGGCACTAAACACTCTTTCGGAGTACACACTTGTGGGAGGGCAACTTAGGTAGAATAAAGCCAGTTTGTGCAAGGGCCTCCAAATTGCCTCTTTTTCCTGCCAGTATAAGTACGGACTGTGTGACGTGCCTACTTGGATGCGGTCACTCATATAATCCTCCACCATTCTATCAATGTTGAGAGAATCATATGCAGTGACAGTAGACGACATGTCCGTAATCGTTGTCAGGTCCTTCAGTCCGGACCAGATGTCAGCATCAGCAGTCGCTCCAGACTGCCCTGCATCACCGCCAGCGGGTGGGCTCGGAATTCTGAGCCTTTTCCTCGCACCCCCAGTTGCGGGAGAATGTGAAGGAGGAGATGTTGACAGGTCGCGTTCCGCTTGACTTGACAATTTTGTCACCAGCAGGTCTTTCAACCCCAGCAGACCTGTGTCTGCCGGAAAGAGAGATCCAAGGTAGGCTTTAAATCTAGGATCGAGCACGGTGGCCAAAATGTAGTGCTCTGATTTCAACAGATTGACCACCCGTGAATCCTTGTTAAGCGAATTAAGGGCTGCATCCACAAGTCCCACATGCCTAGCGGAATCGCTCCCTTTTAGCTCCTTCTTCAATGCCTCCAGCTTCTTCTGCAAAAGCCTGATGAGGGGAATGACCTGACTCAGGCTGGCAGTGTCTGAACTGACTTCACGTGTGGCAAGTTCAAAGGGCATCAGAACCTTGCACAACGTTGAAATCATTCTCCACTGCACTTGAGACAGGTGCATTCCATCTCCTATATCATGCTCAATTGTATAGGCTTGAATGGCCTTTTGCTGCTCCTCCAACCTCTGAAGCATATAGAGGGTTGAATTCCACCTCGTTACCACTTCTTGCTTCAGATGATGGCAGGGCAGGTTCAGTAGTTTTTGGTGGTGCTCCAGTCTTCTGTACGTGGTGCCTGTACGCCGAAAGTGTCCCGCAATTTTTCTGGCCACCGACAGCATCTCTTGCACGCCCCTGTCATTTTTAAAAAAATTCTGCACCACCAAATTCAAGGTATGTGCAAAACATGGGACGTGCTGGAATTTGCCCATATTTAATGCACACACAATATTGCTGGCGTTGTCCGATGCCACAAATCCACAGGAGAGTCCAATTGGGGTAAGCCATTCCGCGATGATCTTCCTCAGTTGCCGTAAGAGGTTTTCAGCTGTGTGCGTATTCTGGAAAGCGGTGATACAAAGCGTAGCCTGCCTAGGAAAGAGTTGGCGTTTGCGAGATGCTGCTACTGGTGCCGCCGCTGCTGTTCTTGCGGCGGGAGTCCATACATCTACCCAGTGGGCTGTCACAGTCATATAGTCCTGACCCTGCCCTGCTCCACTTGTCCACATGTCCGTGGTTAAGTGGACATTGGGTACAACTGCATTTTTTAGGAGACTGGTGAGTCTTTTTCTGACGTCCGTGTACATTCTCGGTATCGCCTGCCTAGAGAAGTGGAACCTAGATGGTATTTGGTAACGGGGGCACACTGCCTCAATAAATTGTCTAGTTCCCTGTGAACTAACGGCGGATACCGGACGCACGTCTAACACCAACATAGTTGTCAAGGACTCAGTTATCCGCTTTGCAGTAGGATGACTGCTGTGATATTTCATCTTCCTCGCAAAGGACTGTTGAACAGTCAATTGCTTACTGGAAGTAGTACAAGTGGGCTTACGACTTCCCCTCTGGGATGACCATCGACTCCCAGCGGCAACAACAGCAGCGCCAGCAGCAGTAGGCGTTACACGCAAGGATGCATCGGAGGAATCCCAGGCAGGAGAGGACTCGTCAGACTTGCCAGTGACATGGCCTGCAGGACTATTGGCATTCCTGGGGAAGGAGGAAATTGACACTGAGGGAGTTGGTGGGGTGGTTTGCGTGAGCTTGGTTACAAGAGGAAGGGATTTACTGGTCAGTGGACTGCTTCCGCTGTCACCCAAAGTTTTTGAACTTGTCACTGACTTATTATGAATGCGCTGCAGGTGACGTATAAGGGAGGATGTTCCGAGGTGGTTAACGTCCTTACCCCTACTTATTACAGCTTGACAAAGGGAACACACGGCTTGACACCTGTTGTCCGCATTTCTGGTGAAATACCTCCACACCGAAGAGCTGATTTTTTTGGTATTTTCACCTGGCATGTCAACGGCCATATTCCTCCCACGGACAACAGGTGTCTCCCCGGGTGCCTGACTTAAACAAACCACCTCACCATCAGAATCCTCCTGGTCAATTTCCTCCCCAGCGCCAGCAACACCCAAATCCTCCTCATCCTGGTGTACTTCAACACTGACATCTTCAATCTGACTATCAGGAACTGGACTGCGGGTGCTCCATCCAGCACTTGCAGGGGGCGTGCAAATGGTGGAAGGCGCATGCTCTTCACGTCCAGTGTTGGGAAGGTCAGGCATCGCAACCGACACAATTGGACTCTCCTTGTGGATTTGGGATTTCAAAGAACGCACAGTTCTTTGCGGTGCTTTTGCCAGCTTGAGTCTTTTCAGTTTTCTAGCGAGAGGCTGAGTGCTTCCATCCTCATGTGAAGCTGAACCACTAGCCATGAACATAGGCCAGGGCCTCAGCCGTTCCTTGCCACTCCGTGTGGTAAATGGCATATTGGCAAGTTTACGCTTCTCCTCCGACAATTTTATTTTAGGTTTTGGAGTCCTTTTTTTACTGATATTTGGTGTTTTGGTTTTGACATGCTCTGTACTATGCCATTGGGCATCGGCCTTGGCAGACGACGTTGCTGGCATTTCATCGTCTCGGCCATGACTAGTGGCAGCAGCTTCAGCACGAGGTGGAAGTGGATCTTGATCTTTCCCTAATTTTGGAACCTCAACATTTTTGTTCTCCATATTTTAATAGGCACAACTAAAAGGCACCTCAGGTAAACAATGCAGATGGATGGATTGGATACTAGTATACAATTATGGACGGGCTGCCGAGTGCCGACACAGAGGTAGCCACAGCCGTGAACTACCGCACTGTACTGTGTCTGCTGCTAATATATAGACTGGTTGATAAAGAGATAGTATACTCGTAACTAGTATGTATGTATAAAGAAAGAAAAAAAACCACGGTTAGGTCACTGGTATATACAATTATGGACGGGCTGCCGAGTGCCGACACAGAGGTAGCCACAGCCGTGAACTACCGCACTGTACTGTGTCTGCTGCTAATATATAGACTGGTTGATAAAGAGATAGTATACTCGTAACTAGTATGTATGTATAAAGAAAGAAAAAAAAACTACGGTTAGGTGGTATATACAATTATGGACGGGCTGCCGAGTGCCGACACAGAGGTAGCCACAGCCGTGAACTACCGCACTGTACTGTGTCTGCTGCTAATATATAGACTGGTTGATAAAGAGATAGTATACTCGTAACTAGTATGTATGTATAAAGAAAGAAAAAAAAACCACGGTTAGGTCACTGGTATATACAATTATGGACGGGCTGCCGAGTGCCGACACAGAGGTAGCCACAGCCGTGAACTACCGCACTGTACTGTGTCTGCTGCTAATATATAGACTGGTTGATAAAGAGATAGTATACTCGTAACTAGTATGTATGTATAAAGAAAGAAAAAAAAAACACGGTTAGGTCACTGGTATATACAATTATGGACGGGCTGCCGAGTGCCGACACAGAGGTAGCCACAGCCGTGAACTACCGCACTGTACTGTGTCTGCTGCTAATATATAGACTGGTTGATAAAGAGATAGTATACTCGTAACTAGTATGTATGTATAAAGAAAGAAAAAAAAACCACGGTTAGGTCACTGGTATATACAATTATGGACGGGCTGCCGAGTGCCGACACAGAGGTAGCCACAGCCGTGAACTACCGCACTGTACTGTGTCTGCTGCTAATATATAGACTGGTTGATAAAGAGATAGTATACTCGTAACTAGTATGTATGTATAAAGAAAGAAAAAAAAACCACGGTTAGGTCACTGGTATATACAATTATGGACGGGCTGCCGAGTGCCGACACAGAGGTAGCCACAGCCGTGAACTACCGCACTGTACTGTGTCTGCTGCTAATATATAGACTGGTTGATAAAGAGATAGTATACTCGTAACTAGTATGTATGTATAAAGAAAGAAAAAAAAACCACGGTTAGGTCACTGGTATATACAATTATGGACGGGCTGCCGAGTGCCGACACAGAGGTAGCCACAGCCGTGAACTACCGCACTGTACTGTGTCTGCTGCTAATATATAGACTGGTTGATAAAGAGATAGTATACTCGTAACAACTAGTATGTATGTATAAAGAAAGAAAAAAAAACCACGGTTAGGTCACTGGTATATACAATTATGGACGGGCTGCCGAGTGCCGACACAGAGGTAGCCACAGCCGTGAACTACCGCACTGTACACTGGTTGATAAAGAGATAGTAGTATACTCGTAACAACTAGTATGACGACGGTATAAAGAATGAAAAAAAAACCACGGTTAGGTGGTATATAATACAATTATGGTTGGACGGACTGCCTGCCGAGTGCCGACACAGAGGTAGCCACAGCCGTGAACTACCGCACTGTACACTGGTTGATAAAGAGATAGTAGTATACTCGTAACAACTAGTATGACGACGGTATAAAGAATGAAAAAAAAACCACGGTTAGGTGGTATATAATACAATTATGGTTGGACGGACTGCCTGCCGAGTGCCGACACAGAGGTAGCCACAGCCGTTAACTACCGCACTGTACACTGGTTGATAAAGAGATAGTAGTATACTACTAACAACTAGTATGACGACGGTATAAAGAACGAAAAAAAAACCACGGTTAGGTGGTATATATTATAATACAATTATGGATGGACGGACTGCCTGCCGAGTTCCGACACAGAGGTAGCCACAGCCGTGAACTACCGCACTGTACACTGGTTGATAAAGAGATAGTAGTATACTCGTAACAACTAGTATGACGACGGTATAAAGAACGAAAAAAAAACCACGGTTAGGTGGTATATATTATAATACAATTATGGATGGACGGACTGCCTGCCGAGTGCCGACACAGAGGTAGCCACAGCCGTGAACTACCGCACTGTACTGTGTCTGCTGCTAATATAGACTGGTTGATAAAGAGATAGTATACAATACTACTAATATACTGGTGGTCAGGCACTGGTCACCACTAGTCACACTGGCAGTGGCACTCCTGCAGCAAAAGTGTGCACTGTTTAATTTTAATATAATATTATTTATCATGTACTCCTGGCTCCTGCTATAACAACCTGCAGTGCTCCCCAGTCTCCCCCACAATTATAAGCTTTATATACAATACATTGATGTGCAGCACACTGGGCTGAGCAGTGCACACAGACTGAGTCACTGTGTGACTGTGTATCGTTTTTTTCAGGCAGAGAACGGATATATTAAATAAAACAAACAACTGCACTGTCTCTGGTGGTCACTGGTCACTGTGGTCGTCAGTCACTAAACTCTGTCTGCACTCTGCACTCTCTTCTAATCTACAGTATCACAGCAATCTCTCTCTCTCTCTCTCTTCTAAATCTAATCTAAATGGAGAGGACGCCAGCCACGTCCTCTCCCTATCAATCTCAATGCACGTGTGAAAATGGCGGCGACGCGCGGCTCCTTATATAGAATCCGAGTCTCGCGATAGAATCCGAGCCTCGCGAGAATCCGACAGCGTCATGATGACGTTCGGGCGCGCTCGGGTTAACCGAGCAAGGCGGGAAGATCCGAGTCGCTCGGACCCGTGAAAAAAAAAGTGAAGTTCGTGCGGGTTCGGATTCAAAGAAACCGAACCCGCTCATCTCTAATCTAAATTGCAGTTTAAAAATAAAGCAGACAGTATTTACCCTGCACAGAAACAAAATAACCCACCAAAATCTAACTCTCTCTGCACATGTTATATTTGCCTCCCCTGCAGTGCACATGGTTTTTCCCAACTGCTAAAAAATGTCATGCTGCGATCAACTTGGAATTACCCCCCATGTTAGGTACATGTATTAGTCCAAAAGTCCTGTATCTGCTGTTAACTATTTATGTGCAAAATGTGTTTGCACTAGTTAATGAGAGTACAGTGGAGAGGTCACTTTGTGCAATAAATCAACCTAAATGCTTAACAATAATTAGCCCAATGAAATATAGATGAACAATATACAATTATGGAAATTCTCCTGTGATTATATGGTTTATTTAATACATGGATGGCAGTATAAGTGAGGATAATAGTTCAGTAGAGATAAAGTCACCATTAACTCCATATATGCTTCTTTTAGACAGACAACATAGTTAAAATAACAGATTCTAAAAAGGAAGTTTCACATGTAGGTAACATCTAGGATTTCTGCTGTCCACAATCATATCCTAGTACATTGAATTGTTGATGAGAGAACCCACTGGTGTTTCTACAAGGAACAAGATGTGCTTCTACTTTTGGTATCCTATTTATAAGGCAACTGATGAGAGGGCACGGAAAGATGGTAACCAAACATAGAATCAAAGAAATTCATGAACAATTGTCTCTGTATATAACGGTATTTTTCACATATATTGGTTTGTATACTTTGTGGAGAATAGTTCCTCTTATCTATAGTGTGAACAATCCTGATCCACACCATGTGATAATTTAATCATTTGACCACCTGACACCTAATGTATACAGTAGTTGTCTATTTTCAGGAAAATTACTTAGACCCAAAGCCCATAATGTGTTGTATTAGCACACTTCAAGTCTACTGAATTTGGACATATTCAGACTGGGTATGTGTATAAAATTAGAATGATTAAACAAGGTGTCTTAGCGGAAGAGAATTTGCATACAATTTGCATTGGCGTCATGCACACATGCTACCTATTACTTTGTAAGTTTAAAGCAGAATATGACCATTGAGCCCAATCAAAATATTTTCTGTCTGTTACTTTGCAAGTTCAAAGTAGAATGTGACCATTGTTCCCAGTGCTATTTCTGTAGGAAAATAGGTTCAGGAACTGTGGGAAGGGCAGAGGTGAGTGGTGATGTGGGTGGAGCTACCAAAGAGGTGGAGCTTCAATTGGTACATAAACTTTTTAAACACATAATGCCCTGAGTACTGCCATATATACACATAATGCCACCAGTAGTGCCAGATCCACATATTGCTCCCAAATAGTGCCAGTTACACAATGCCCCAAGTAGTGCCAGATACAAAATGCCATCAGCAGTGCCAGTTTCACAATGTCCCCAGCAGTGCCAGTTTCACAATGTCCCCAGCAGTGCCCGTTTCACAATGCCTCCAGCAGTTCCAGTAATACAATGCCCCAGGAGTGCTAGATACACAATGCCCCCAGCAGTGCCAGATACACAATGCCCCCAGCAGTGCCAGATACACAATGCCCTCAGGAGTGCCAGTTACACCAGCACTATTTTTTTAATAGGTTCAGTAACTACGGGTCTGGGGGCGACGTTATTAAAAAGTTATAGATTATTATTGTCAATTTTTTTATTTTATAACCAAGGACAAAATATGGAAAGCATATCGAAAGAATTCCCCCAGAAGTGTGGATGGGGTAAATATATTAATATTTCAAGATTTTTCTTTAGCACTCCAACAAAATGAAAAGCCCAACCAATATTATTAATATTATTATTATTCTTTATTTATATGTCGCTACATCGGATCCGCAGTGCCCAATTACAGAGTTAACAAATAAACAAAATATGAAGACAGTGACTTACAGTTCAATACAATATAAGGCAAGTACAGGGTATATAAACATAGCTGTGTCAGTAAACAGCACTGAAATAAGTATCAGGATGGCAGAAATCCAAAGGATTTGGTGCCATCAAAGGAAGTATTGAAAAGATGATAGGTTTAGTAAGAGATGTAAAAGCACATGAGGGAAGAGGACCCTGCTCCCCCCTGAGAGCGTACATTGTAAAGATGAGGGGCACACAGACAGGGGTGACACAGATGGAGTAGAAAGTGAGCATGGGCCACAGAAGGCTTAGGATGAGAGATGGCTGGGTTTAGTGAAGAAGTGTATCTTGAAAGCCTGTTTGAAGTTTTGTAGAGAGGTTGAGAGTCTGAGGAGGATGTAAAATATGTAAAATTTTGGTGGAAAAAGGGAAAAGGTTTGCACTGTGGTACCCTGCGAAGTTGAGATTGTTGGAAAATGTCCAAACATTACTCTTTGACATGCCGTAAGCCGCCAAGGCACACCTCTATCAAGACAATGGGAAGGAAAGTCCAGTTAGGACCCAAACAAATTAGAATAAGGGGAAAGGTAAAGAGAAAGTATTTACATTTTGAAAACAAGCAACACAGGGTTGTGATGAGAGGAGACATTTTTTATGGTAACAGTGGGCCATTGGGCCAATTATCACGGTGATGATACGGTATGGGAAAAAGAAGAAAAAATAGAAGTTGCACAAGCACAAATCACTTTAGGGAATAGTTTTTTGAGAAAAGAAAATGGAATGAAGATGTTATTGATATTTATGAGGCACTCTAATATGAAAGCACAAAACTATGTATTGTTAAAGTATGTTTAATATTATGCACATTATTATGTATTGATGAAATAGGTGGTATATTTACAAAGTGGTGTTTGCTTAAAGGATATAGTAGGTATAGAGGTAGAATTATGTATGATATAGGGGGAAAATGGGTAATTGAATTGAGAAGGTGGCATAGAAGATTCAGAGTTGTGTCAAAGCTGGATAATAGGGGGAATGAGTGATAAGGGAACAGGGGAGAAGGTTGGAGATAGAAGGTGGGGTAGAAGTTTAGTAAGGAAAGAAAATGGTAGGGGCAGTATGTGCCACAGTTTTAATAAATGTAAAAGTCTGTTCAATGAGAATAAATGGGGTATAAAATCAAAATGATATCATGGAACATAGAGGGGACAAATTCCCCAGTAAAAAGGAAAATAATAATAGAACATCTGAAGAGGAAAAAATCAGAAGTGGCCTTTATTCAAGTAACCCACTTGATAGAAGGGAGTAATCCTAAATTAAAAGCCTATTGGATAGGAGACTGTATCTCTTCAAGTTATAAATTCAAAACTAGAGGTGTAGCAATAGTATTAGCAAGACAACTGCCATGCGAGATAATAGAGAAAGTGGAGGACCATGAGGGTCATTTTTTAATATTGGTAACACAGATTCATTGAGTAAAATATACTTTGGTAAATATATATGCACCAAATACGGCACAAAATAACAACTTTGAACAATTATCTTATAAACTTTTACACAGTGAATATTCTAATCTGATAATGGGGGGTGATTTTAATTGAGTAAATAATCCAAAAATAGATATATCAACAACCCCAAACCCCAGGAAATTGAACAGAATAAATATTCTAGATAAAATTAGAAATACACATGGATTGGTGGATTCGTGGCAGTTATTTAGCCCTTCGGGCAGATCATATACTTGTTACTCATGGGCTAAAAAATCAATATCACAAATAGATTATTTTCTGATCGCAGATAGATTAGTATACAAGCTTGAGGATTCAGACATCTCAGAAATAGTCATATCAGACCATGCCATGATAAGTTTGGTCTTAACCATTTCAAATGTTAGAAAAGGAGCACTAACATGGAGATTCCCAGCATATTTATACACATCAGAGGATTTTCAAAAATATTTAAAAGATTAATGGGAGGAATTTGGGGTAGACAACTTGGGACACAGAGTAGACCCAAAACTATATTGAGAAACCTCAAAAGCCATAAGAGGCCACATTATTATGTATATGTATAACAATAAAAAGAAAAATAATTTAAAATATGAAACACTCAGTAGTAGCGCAACAGAGAGCCTAAAATTCTACATAGAGAACACAACAGAGGAGAATTACAGGGCATATAAACAAAACCCACAATTGGAAAGCTTATTATTGGTTCAAGCCAAAAGTGCATTAGACTACACAAAGAACCACTCTTATAGATGGGGAAATTGTACTGGGAGATTATTGGCATCAATGACAAGACTGAGTAGATCTAGAAATTTTATCAAGGAGATATACGATTTGGACAGTAAAAGATTAACAAATAAAAGTGATGAGATAATCAAATTGTTCCACACTTTTTATATGCAATTGTATACTTCTATTCCCCCAGATGAGATGTTGATGGGTCAATTGCTGTCCGAATCTAACCTCCCAAAAATATCACAGGTACAAAGGGAATTAATAAACAAGGAAATATCACCAGAAGAGGTAGAGGAGGTTATCAGCACATTGCAGCTCAGGAAGGCATCGGGGCCTGATGGATACAGTTCAGAGTATTTTAAGATGCTAAAACTGGAAATTGTTCCAATCTTGACAGAATTGTATCAACATATATAAAAATATCCATCATTCAACGAAGCAAACACAATTCTCTTCCTTAAAGCTGGAAAGGAACCACAGAGTGAATCTTCCTATAGACCAAATAACATTAATAAATTTGGACTGTAAAATAATGTCCAAAATTATGGCAAACAGGGTACCATCAATTATTAAAGAATTACTAATGAAACATCAACTGGGGTTCGTTTCTGGATGGCACTAGGTAAAAGGGGTGAGAACGGTGATTGCGGCTATATCACATCTACAAAATCAGAAGGATGATCCAGGTGTACTACTGAGCCTTGATGCTAATAAGGCCTTCGATTCAATTTCTTGGCAATTTTTATAAGAAATTTTACATAGAAGGGAATTTGGGGAGGATTACATAAGTTTTATAAGATTCCTGTATAATGCCCCTCAAACAACCATTCTTATCAATGGGAATAAAAGCCAACCAGTAAAAATGCTTAGAGGGAATAGACAGGACTGCCCACTTTCCCCATTATTATTTAATATTGTCTTGGATCTAATTCTGAGATACATGCAAGGGTGGACAGAGGTAACGGGGATAAAGGTGGGACAAAGGGAAATAAATAGGCTTTTGCCTCTGATCTATTGCTGTTCATGGCAAAACCTAGATCTGCATTGTTGCCATTAATGGGAAAACTAATTGAATTTGGTAAAATATCAGGATTCCGTGTTAACTAAGACAAATCAGTGGCCCTGTATATGAAACAGGGTTATAGGAAACCAAGATGGGCAGGGGAATTACCTATCAGATGGGTCCAACAGCATATAAAAAACTTAGTGGTTACAATCCCAAAAGATCTGAGTCAATTATATGACATTAATATAAAAACTGCTATAAAAGCATGAAAGATTGAATTTAGGGGGTGGAAACAGATCACAGGGGAGGAGTGGGGAAGAGTAAATCTAATAAAGATGATGTCGGCACGATGCTATTTTACCCACTGCAGATGCTCCCTGTCACATTGACACGTAGAGATGTAACCAATTTAAACAGGATATTTAATAATTTCATATGGGAAGGAAAGCGACCTAGAACAAAAAGTAGCAAACAGTGGCCTGAATTTACAGAATTTGGAGAACTGTAACTTAGCAGCCCAACTATGGAATATTAAAGATTGGATAGGTGGAACTGACATTTTTGCACATACGTCTATGGAACAAACACTTGTCCCAAAAATAAGTCTTACAGCATTTCTACATGCTTCAGATAAAGAAGTAGCTAAGATGATGATAACCAACCCAACAATTTTATCAACTAGGAAAGCCTTGTTGATTATACGTAGAAGGATAAAATTGAAGGGCCTGCTATCAATACACCTCCCATTTACAAGCAATCCAAATTTCCAGGTGGGGAGGAAGCTATCCCCTTCAGGGTTTGAAGAGCCAAATGCTGCATAATATTGGACAGTTAATTGATAGACGCAATAGGAAACCACCGACATACAATCAGACTAAGGAGAAATGGGAAGGAACAATATATTGGTTTACATTTTATACAGGCACAATATTATATTAACAAGGTGATACAGAACTTTGATGGAAATGATTGGGACAATGAACTGGACAAAACATTGTCAGGGGAAAATCAAAGCAGAAGGGATATATCCCATTACTATAATATGATAAAAGGGAATATAGATTATGATAAAAATAAAAAGGCCTTGGGAGATGGTTGTAGAAATGTCCCCATTTGTCTATTAAGTCACTATTAAAGGCATTGGAAAAATCAGTACGGTTGATACCAGCACCAACATATGGGGAAATGTTCTTGAAAGTATTCCACAGAGCATATATGTCTGCAAATAGAAGATGGGTGATGGGATTGTCACCAGCGCACAAATGCCCAAAATGTGGAGGAGATAGGGCAGACCTATATCATAATCTGTGGAGTTGCCCAGTTATAAATACATTTTGGAAGAGGGTAGAGGGTTTCCTAGATCAGTATGGAATCAAAGGGTTCCAAGTGAAAGCAGAATGGGCCATCTTTGGGATTCATTATCAAGGTAGAAACCTCACTTGGGAAAGTAAAAAAATGTCAATGGCTGTCTCAGCAGCCGCAAAAAAAAATCTATATTACAAATGTGGATACAACAAAAAGAACCACCTATGTCAATGTTCCTAGAGAAATTATATACCATATTCCATATGGACTGAGTAGAGGCCACTATAAAAAAGGGTAAAAGTAAAACAAAGTTCTTTAAAGTCTGGTAAAATTATATGGAGTATCTCTCACCAGCTACCCTGGGTAGAAATAAAAAAAAGTTTTCCGGAAGTAATATGGAGGGGAGAGGGAGGGCAATAAAAGTTAAAATAATTTGTAAGATGATAATGTAAAAGCAGCATAAATATGCGGGAAAAAATAAATATATTATGTAAAGTGCATATCATAAATGTATTTTATTGTGCGTATTATTGTGAAAGTAGGAGAAACTACAGTGCGATACAATTTGGCTGTATGCTTTTCTCTGATATATGTGAAATATAGAGATTATAAAACAAAGTTATAGGTAGACAGATCATATATAGTTTTTAGAAAAGAAGGCACTCAAAATGGACTTAAAAATAAAACTATAGATAGACAGATAGATAGATAGATAATTTATAGAAAAGAAGACACTCAAAATTGACTTTAAAATAAAACTTATCTTATGGAAAACATATTTTGTCCCAGTACAGGTTCAGGAACCCAGTTCCTGATGATGTCATATTTTATGAGAGGCTCTTTGCGTTTTTTGTTGCCCTGAGATCAGATAGTCGCCACCTACAGGGGAAGGGGATGTTAGGATCTCCTGCTCTGTGCTGCCACGTCGCCATGGCAACTGGGAGGCAAGTGTTAGCGAAGTAACCTGAGCGCAGCTGATACTCCGGTCCGGGTTTTTACTGTGTAGTGGTTACAGGCTCTGTGCACGGCAGGGAATCCGGCGCTGGTTTTGTGCTCACAGTCTGTGAGGTCTGAGTGGGGCGTGGACAGCACCTGCTATATAAACCATCCTCTCAGGCTAGGCAAATGCTGCTGAATCTTTGTTTGTTAGTCAGTTCCAGAGAGTTAGCTAGTACTGTGTGACTTTGTATTTACTTGTTGCTTACTGCGAATAGGCCTTGGGATTCGGTACTTCATTCTGCCAATCCGGACCTAGCAGTAAGACTGGAGTCAGTTGTTTGACCTGCTGGGGTTCTTTTGCTATTCTGTGAACCCAGCAGGTTTGCGGCTGTACTCTCAGACCTGCTTGCTTAATCCTCCCTCACTGTGCAGGGCGTCCAGGTGTCAGTTTAGTGGCAGTAAGCTGAACCTGTGCCCTGCAAGTGGGGGTTAGGATTGTGGATACTCTCCTTGTGTCTATATTTCTATCTCTGACCAAGTAGTTTATTCCCACACCCGTTGGTAACCCTTTGGGGTTTTTTCTGTTGCTCTTAGCAACATCATTTCAGGTGCTCCACATGTTAAATCACTACACATCGCTTCATTGTCCGCTCTATTCTATCTGAGCAGTCCTGACACTAGGGAGACACCCAATTCCTGAGCCTTTGGGCTTCTCCGTTCACTTTGTGTTTATTAGTTATTCCATCACCTCCTGTGTATGTTATGTTATACTGTCTGTGAGTTCATTTGCTTCGCTTCCCTCTCTGTTCATACACCGGTATACTCCTGTTAGCACTGGTGTGCGTAACATATTCAGCAGCCCTACTCCTGTTGAAATTTTGTGGGAATATGGAGCATACCCCTCAAAATACTTTGCAACAGGTGGTCGATCAGGTGCAGGTCCTGACTCGACAATTTAATGAGATGTCCATCAAAATGAACACCCCACAGGCCGCTAGCGGAGCTCCCGCAGCAGCAGCGGCAAGTTCAGGGGTTAAGGAGCCAAAAGTAAATCTCCCGGATCGTTTTTCTGGAGATCGCTCGCAGTTCTTTTGTTTCAAGGAGAGCTGTAAGCTATATTTCAGGCTTAGGCCCCAGTCTTCTGGGTCAGAGATTCAGCGGGTGGGCATGGTGATTTCCTTGCTACAAGGAGACCCACAGGTCTGGGCATATGGGTTACAGCCTGACTGTCCGTCGCTTAAAAGTGTTGATGCTTTTTTTACGGCACTGGGCATTTTGTATGATGACCCTGACAAGATGGCTTCAGCTGAGGCTCAGATTACGGTTCTTAAGCAAGGGGCGACGGCCAGCTGAGGTTTATAGTACGGAGTTTCGGAGGTTGGCTCATGATACCCAGTGGAATGACCCAGCCCTGAGAAACCAGTACCGAAGGGGCCTTTCTGACCAAATAAAGGACTAACTGGTACAATATCCCTCGCCTGATAGCTTAGATCAGCTCATGCAGTTATCCATCTGGGTGGATAGACGGCTGAGAGAGCGTAGGCTTGAAAGGGAGACCGCAGTTTCCTTTTTTCCAAAGGGAACCTCAGACTCTGAGGAATATTCCGAGGAGCCTATGCAGATTGGGGCTACCCGCCTCTCCTCGCGTGAGAAGACGCGGAGGAGACAGCAGGGTTTGTGTTTGTACTGTGGGAATAAAGGTCATGTTGTAGTACACAGGTTCTCAAACTCGGTCCTCAGGACCCCACACAGTGCATGTTTTGCAGGTCTCACAGAATCACAAGTGAAATAATTTGCTCCACCTGTGGACCTTTTAAAATGTGTCTGTGAGTAATTAATACACCTGTGCACCTGCTGGGTTACCTGCAAAACATGCACTGTGTGGGGTCCTGAGGACCGAGTTTGAGAACCACTGTTGTAGTATCATGCCCAGAAAAACCGGAAAACTTCAGGGCCTGAGGGTGATGGGAAATATCCTGTCAGGCCAGAAGTCAGAATTTCCTAAAAAGACTTTTCTCATTCCAGTGACTTTGGAGATCCTCGGTCAAACTGTCAAGACTGAGGCCTTTGTTGACAGTGGGGCCGATGGGGTTTTCATGGACCATCATTTCGCCCTGGAACACTCTGTTCCCTCAGTACCTTTGGCATCAGAGATTGAGATCTGTGGGTTAAACGGGGAACCATTGTCCCAGGGTAAAATTACCTCCTGCACCAGCCAAATTCCTTTGTTTATTGGAGCCACACACTCTGAAAAATTGTCTTTTTATGTGACTGTCTGTTCTTTTGCCCCATTGGTTTTGGGGTTACCCTGGTTAAGGGCCCATAACCCTCAATTTGACTGGGTCTCTGGGGAGATTCTTAGTTGGGGTAGTAATTGTTTCAGGAGTTGCTTGAGCCTTCCAGTCAGGCTCTCGCAGCTAAGTTTGCCAGGATTGCCAGGATGTTATGCAGATTTTGCGGATGTGTTCTCCAAAAAAGTTGCGGAGGTACTACCTCCCCATCGCCCCTATGACTGTGCCATTGATTTGTTGCCGGATGCTAAGCTTCCCAAGAGCAGGTTGTACTCCCTGTCACGTCCTGAGACTCAGGCTATGGCAGAGTACATTCAGGAGAACTTGGCTAAGGGATTTATCAAACCCTCACAGTCCCCAGTTGGGTCGGGGTTCTTTTTCGTGGGTAAAAAGGACGGTTCGTTGCGACCCTGCATCGACTTCAGGGAATTGAACCGTATCACGATTAAAAACTCGTACCCACTGCCTCTCATTTCGGTTTTGTTTGACCAGCTTCGTACTGCAACCATTTTTTCTAAGATTGACCTACGCGGTGCTTACAATCTAATCCGAATAAGAGAGGGGGATGAATGGAAGACTGCCTTTAATACCCACTCAGGGCATTATGAATATTTGGTGATGCCTTTTGGGCTCTCTAATGCCCCGGCAGTCTTCCAGGAATTCATGAACGATGTGCTCAGGGAATATTTGGATAGATTCTTAGTTATTTATCTAGATGACATCCTAATCTTCTCTCATTCCCTGGAGGAACATCGGAAGCATGTACGCTTAGTCCTCCAGAAACTCAGAGACCACCAGCTTGGGGCGAAGCTGGAGAAGTGCGAGTTTGAAGTCCAGCAAATCGCATTTCTAGGGTATATTATCTCCTCAGAAGGTTTCCAAATGGAGGGTTCTAAGGTACAGGCAGTCCTGGATTGGGTGCAGCCCACTAGTTTGAAGGCGCTTCAGCGTTTTCTGGGCTTTGCGAATTTTTATAGACGGTTTATCGCTGGATTTTCGTCTATAGTGGCCCCCTTGGTGGCACTCACTAAGAAAGGGGCGGATGTTGCTCACTGGTCTTGTGAGGCCAAAGCGGCCTTTGCCCGTCTCAAAAGGGCATTTGTCTCGGCCAAGGTGCTGCGACACCCAGATCCAGAGCGTCCTTTTGTGGTAGAAGTGGATGCCTCTGAGATAGGTATTGAGGCAGTGCTCTCTCAGATGGGGGTGTCTGATAATCGCCTTCATCCCTGTGCTTACTTTTCCCGTAAATTTTCGTCTGCCGAGATGAATTATGATGTGGGTAACCGGGAATTGTTGGCTATAAAGGATGCACTCGGGGAGTGGAGACACTGGCTTGAGGGGGCTAAGTTTGTGGTTTCAATTCTCACCGACCACAAGAATCTGGCATATTTAGAGTCAGCGAAGCGGCTCAATGCCAGGCAGGCACGATGGGCTTTGTTTTTTGCTCGCTTTAATTTTTTGATAACATATCGCCCTGGGTCAAAAAACATCAAGGCTGATGCGCTCTCGCGGAGTTTTGCTCCAGTTCAAGAGACCACCGAGGAGCCATTGCCCATTGTGTCCCTATCATGTATTAAAGTGGGCATTACCCAGGACCTCTTGTCATTAGTCCTTAGAGCACAGGAGCAGGCTCCTCCAGACCTTCCGGTAGGTCTCTTGTTTGTGCCTCCTAGGTTAAGACAGCGAGTGTTCCTGGAATTCCATGCTAAGAGGTCGGCAGGGCATCCGGGTATTGCCAGAATTCGGGAGTTGCTGTCTAGGGCGGTGTGGTGGCCCTCGGTGGCTAGGGATGTGGATCAGTGGGTTCGGGCATGTGACGTTTGTGCCCGAAATAAAACTCCTAGAGGGGTTCCTGTCGGCCCATTACATCCACTCTCTATTCCGTCTAAGCCATGGACCCACATTTCCATGGATTTTGTGGTGGACTTGCCCAAATCCTCGGGGATGACAGCCATTTGGGTTGTCGTTGACAGGTTTTCGAAGATGGCGCATTTCGTTCCACTGGTTGGGTTGCCATCGGCCAGACGCCTGTCTGAGTTATTTATGCAGCATGTTGTGCACCTCCACGGGTTGCCGCTTGATGTGGTCTCTGACCGTGGATCCCAGTTTGTGGCCAAATTCTGGAGGGCATTTTGTTCTGATCTCCAGATTTCTGTGAGCTTGTCGTCAGGCTACCATCCACAGTCTAATGGGCAGACTGAGAGGGTGAACCAGTCCTTGGAGCAGTTCCTCAGGTGTTATGTCTCCAAGTGTCACAATGACTGGGTTGCTCATCTGTCCATGGCGGAGTTTGCCTATAACAACGCGGCTCACTCTGCTACAGGGATCTCTCCCTTCCTTTGTGTGTATGGGCATCATCCTAAGGCCAATTCTTTTGACCCCCTGGATTCCACGTCTGGTGGTTCCTCTGTTGTTTCGGTCCTTAGGGGTATTTGGAGGAAAGTGAAGAAAGCCCTTGTGTCTGTGTCATTAGTGACCAAAAGGGTTTTTGATAAGCGGAGAAGACCCTGCAGCTTCAAATTAGGAGACTTCGTCTGGTTGTCCACCAAGAATTTGAAGTTGAGACAGCCATCTCATAAGTTTGGCCCCCGGTTCATCGGCCCTTATAAGATCACCAGGGTTATCAATCCGGTGGCATTTCAGTTAGATCTGCCCCGTTCATTGGGTATCAATAAAACATTTCATTGTTCCCTTTTAAAACTGGCGGTTAGTAATCCTTCTTCCAGTGGAAGACCTTCTCCTCTTCTGATACGGGGTCAGAGGGAGTTTGTGGTTGAAAGGGTTCTTGACTCCAAGATGGTTCGGGGTCGGCTGTCATTTTTGGTGCTTTGGAAGGGGTATGGCCCGGGGGAGCAGTCGTGGGTGCGCAGTTGTGATCTTCATGCCCCCAGACTGATACGCTCTTTCTTCTCGCAGTTCCCCGATAAACCCGGTGGTAGGGGTTCTTTGACCCCTCATCAGAGGGGGGGTACTGTTAGGATCTCCTGCTCTGTGCTGCCACGTCGCCATGGCAACCGGGAGGCAAGTGTTAGCGAAGTAACCTGAGCGCAGCTGATACTCCGGTCCGGATTTTTACTGTGTAGTGGTTACAGGCTCTGTGCACGGCAGAGAATCCGGCGCTGGTTTTGTGCTCACAGTCTGTGAGGTCTGAGTGGGGCGTGGACAGCACCTGCTATATAAACCATCCTCTCAGGCTAGGCAAATGCTGCTGAATCTTTGTTTGTTAGTCAGTTCCAGAGAGTTAGCTAGTACTGTGTGACTTTGTATTTACTTGTTGCTTACTGCGAATAGGCCTTGGGATTCGGTACTTCATTCTGCCAATCCGGACCTAGCAGTAAGACTGGAGTCAGTTGTTTGACCTGCTGGGGTTCTTTTGCTATTCTGTGAACCCAGCAGGTTTGCGGCTGTACTCTCAGACCTGCTTGCTTAATCCTCCCTCACTGTGCAGGGCGTCCAGGTGTCAGTTTAGTGGCAGTAAGCTGAACCTGTGCCCTGCAAGTGGGGGTTAGGATTGTGGATACTCTCCTTGTGTCTATATTTCTATCTCTGACCAAGGAGTTTATTCCCACACCCGTTGGTAACCCTTTGGGGTTTTTTCTGTTGCTCTTAGCAACATCATTTCAGGTGCTCGACATGTTAAATCACTACACATCGCTTCATTGTCCGCTCTATTCTATCTGAGCATTCCTGACACTAGGGAGACACCCAATTCCTGAGCCTTTGGGCTTCTCCGTTCACTTTGTGTTTATTAGTTATTCCATCACCTCCTGTGTATGTTATGTTATACTGTCTGTGAGTTCATTTGCTTCGCTTCCCTCTCTGTTCATACACCGGTATACTCCTGTTAGCACTGGTGTGCGTAACAGGGGAAAAGTGCTGTGCAAGTGTGCGATCGCTTCTGTTACAGAGCTGCACAAAAATCAGTTTTTGCAGTCTTTGCACAGCCCAGAACTTACTCTTCCTGTGCAATGGAATCCTGCTGATCGGGGCCAGAGCTGACGTCAGACACCCTCCCTGAAAATGCCTGAGCCCACCTGCATTTTTCCAGAAACTCCCTGAAAACGATCAGTTGCCACCCATAAAAGGCCTCTTCCTGTCAAACTCTTTGTGAATGCCTGTGCATTTGGATTTTTTGCACCATCTAGTCGCAGGGCGACGATGCCTGTTTCTGTTGTGTGACGCGATGGTGCAGTGCATACGCATGCACAGCTTGGATCTGATCGCCCGCTGTGCAAAAACGCACAGCAGCGATCAGATCTGATTTAAGCACTCAGATCCTGCTGGTTCCCGCTGAAAAATAGCACTGATTGTTCCCAATGACAATATATGCTGCCTATTACCCTGTGAGTTGCAAGCTGAATATGATTAGTGTTCTCAATCACAATATCTATGAATATCACTGTGGTGCTTAAAAACAGTCTATCTGCTGGCCATGTCTATTCACTGCTGTCTATAGTGGAACTTATCTGGTGCGTCTACCCATCCGATATCCATAGGTAGGAGTGGAGAAGGCATCTGAGGTTGTGGTCTCTGGACTCACGATCATGTGAATGTCGCACGGACGTGCACAGTCCGTGCTACATTCACATTTCGCCTAGGCGGCTTTCTCAGGGTTTTAACTGCAAAGTGATCTCAATGATAGATTAATTTATACTCTGGTAGATACTGACTCACATTTATTGCTTATTACCCACAAACGGTAAAACCCAGTGCATTTCTTTTAACCCCAAAACAACTTTCCTTCTTACAGTTTGAATATGCTAAGCCCAAATTAGTTCTACTTCCACATTTATGACTTGTCAGGCAGCTGTAAATTCATACAGTTTTTTCTTTATTGTGACAAAGAAGCTGTATAGTGGAAACACTCACTGACTCAGGACTTGTCCACTACACTTTATTTTGTCATGATGACTGTAGGTCAGTAACCATCACACAGTAAATGTTCACAGCCCTATCACTATCTAACAATTATCTATTCAGTGGCCACCGGACAGCTTTACCAGTGTCGGTCATACAGGTAAATGGCACAGACGGCCTTTTATACCATAGACTGCTCCTCCCCATCCCAGGTTGACTGGCAAGTGACAAACCCACCCTACCTTCATAAGGGAGTTCTTCACAAGTGCTCTGGTTGATCACTTACATGCTTTCAGCTGCAACAGACTGCAGGGGAGGTGCACTGTAGGTAAGACTCACATTTTCTGTCTTCCAACTACATGACTTCCCTGGTTCCTCTGTAGCACACTGCTCTTATTGCCACATTATATACAGCAAGTATGGCATTTAGAAAATGGAATAGAAGAAGGTTCCACTGCACTGAAAATCTTGTTGAATATAATTTGAAGTAAACTAACTCCTTCAAAACAAAAAGATGATGTATTAATGGTATCATCTAATCTTGACTGACAACACTGACAAGAGGAGTGTGCTACCATAGACAAAAACTGACACTTAATTGTTTGGAAGAGAATAACAAAAGTCTATAACTGGTGCACATGGTGCCAGGTTCAGCCTTTGGGGAGCCCAGGCACTTAAGACAGGGGGCACTCTGCCTCTTGTCATATTATCCCCTGGAAGCATAGGTCTTTCCTTCCCTCTTGATGTTGCGGCAGACTCCGGAGCCCCCTCTTGGACAGCACAGGGACAGATTTTGCTCATTGCCATCCTCCACAGCCACCAATTTGTTAACTCCCCACTAGGTATAGGCCAGTTATATTGAGTCTTTTCTTAGCTATATGGTGGTTTCTCAGCAATGGGGAACTGCTAAAGATATGTCTCCTCTCTGGGCAGACAATAACTTCAATTTATATTCACTATTCATGTAGACAATCACGTGGTCCAGTAAACATCTGCTTACATAGGAATATATCCAATGTTATCCTCATACAATAGAAGTAATATGTTCTTGCTTTTAGAATTGATGTCTTAATGAAGATTATTATGCCCCAGCCTTTTAGTCTTGAAAGTTGTGGAAAATCCAAAGTCCCCTCCCAACTGTGTATCTCCAACAGTCTAATCCCACTGCATCTATGCATAGCTTCAGCTTCCTTTCCTTTGTTTCTTCATAGTCTCAGTTCCCTCCACTGTGTATTTTCAGCAGCCCTAGCTTCTCCAACCCGTGTGTCTCTAAATAGCCTCACTTTGTACCCTGTGTCTTTGAAGCAGCCTCAGCCCTCCCTCTCTGCATTGTCTGCAGCAGCTTCAGTCCCCTTCCCTCTCAGCACTGTCTCTGCAGCAGCCCCACTTGTCACTTACCTGGATCTTCTTCTTGTGTCTCCTCAGTACTCATGGCAGCAGGGGCAGTCTCCTCATACCTCACTCTGTTCTTCAGCATGTGTGACATCATGACATGACGTACTCACATGTGCAGGACAGCAGAAATAAACTAACTTTATTGTGCTGTGTTATCTTGTCTCCTCAATGTCTGCGCTGAGCTGATTACTCTGACAGCACAGGCATGGGGCTGGTTGCAATCAATCACCAGACTGTCCTGGATCACAGAAAGGGTGGCAGCAGTCAGACCTGGGTCAGAGCAACTTTCATTCAGTGGGCCTTCTGAAAGAGGAGGGCCCAGGGGTACTCATCCCCTGTGCCACTCCTTAATCTTGCTCTGGGTGCACATGAGTATTTTACAGAGATAACATTTTTGTTATTTAATTAAATTAAATTATTATGCATTACTAAACACATGTATATTATATTATTCTTGTAATGTATTGGATTTTTGAAACGAGCAACATAAAACCAGAAAATATATATGTGAAAAAAAGAAAGATTGTGTTCAAAAACTTGTCCGTTAATGTGTTTAACTTGTGCTGTAATATCTATATATGTTTTACTTTTTATGGTTAAATAGCAAATATACTTTCCCATGTATATCAGACACACCAAACACACTACAGTATAGGTAACTGAAATGTAGGATGGTCTTGTTTGTTTTGTCCAGGCTGAACTGTATCCATAGCAGCTGATCAATTATCAAATAACACCTTGATATGTTTTTTTATGATAAATAGCAATACATGTAATGATAATAAAATGACTAAAAGTATCCATAATGTTGTGGTACAGTATTTGTAGTAATAGAATGTTTCTAAGCATTATCACCATTAATATATATTGATATAAATGCATTTACAGTCACAATATATTGGAGTTGATGAACTGCTCCTCCATCCAGGTGGCTCCACTGCCACTTCTCTAGTTAATCCGGGATGCCCATATTTAGGGTTGTGTGAGCAATGCTGCCACACAGGGCAAACAGCCCTGAGTGTGGCACTGTCACTGTCCCATGGCACCTGCATGTGGCTTGCAGGGTGCCTGGAATGACAGTCATCAGCGCAGCCACGGGATGCTCTGGCCAGACACAGCAAAGTTTGAAAAACTGTCCAGTGTCCATAGGACGCTCCAAGCAGTGCTCTACTTACCAAAGCCAATGGGCCAGCCCCCTAGGTGTGATGTCACAACATCATGGGTTTAGGGAGCTAGGCAAGTACAGGGCACACTGTAATCTATTTACACAGCTGTCAGCCAGTGTCTAAGTATGTGCAAAGTTGCTGGTGCGCAGTACTTCAGTAGGTGTATACTGTACTTGTGAACAAGTGATCAATTGCATCACAGCTGGTGAAAAATTTTAATAGTTCCGCATATTTAAACAGTCCTTTGGCTCTTCAGCTTGCATGAATATTAAGTCTACCTTGCTCCAGTGTTCCTATGTTAGTATCCTGCACAATAACCTTTCAATGTTTTGACCCCTGCTTGTCCTGACTTTGTATATCTGCATGACAATTCTGTACTATATAATCTCTTGTTTAGAGAAAAATACAGTATATAAACATGTCTGAGTTTGTATTTGCATTTACAGTAGAATTATTTTTCTTTCCACTGCATTGAAATGCAGAAATGCATGAAAATGCAAGAAGTACTTGGGGGGTAATTCCAAGTTGATCGCAGCAGGAATTCTGTTAGCAATTGGGAAAACCATGGGGGTAATTCCAAGTTGATCGCAGCAGGAAATTTTTTAGCAGTTGGGCAAAACCATGTGCACTGCAGGGGAGGCAGATATACCATGTGCAGAGAGAGATAGATTTGGGTGTGGTGAGTTCAATCTGCAATCTAAATTGCAGTGTAAAAATAAAGCAGCCAGTATTTACCCTGCACAGAAACATTATAACCCACCCAAATCTAACTCTCTCTGCAAATGTTATATCTGCCACACATGCTGTGCACATGGTTTTGGCCAACAGCTAAAAAATTTCCTGCTGCGATCAACTTGGAATTACCCCCAAGATACAATGAGATATAGCTCAATTAAAAATGCTAGTGGTTATGGCAAAATTACAAACAATGATTTTCACCTGCATGTCTACTGGTAAAATCAAAGGTTCTGCAGGATCAATTTACAGTATAAAGAGGAACAATTATTATTATTATTATTATCCTTTATTTATATGGCGCCACAAGGGTTCCGCAGCGCCCAATTACAGAGTACATATGCACATAATCAAAACAGGAAAACAGTGACTTACAGTTGATGACAATTTAGGACAAGTACAGGGTAACTAAGCATAACTATACCAGTAAATGACAGAGAAGTTCCAGGTGGCCAAGAAACTGCGTGATTTTAGCAGTTGAGGATTATTAAAGTAAGAATAGGATAAGCACATGAGGGAAGAGGGCCCTACTCGTGAGAGCTTACAATCTAAGGGGAGGGGTAGACAGACAGGGGTGACACAGATGGGGTACATAGAGAGCGTAGAACAGAGGGTTAGGATGAGATTTGGCTGGGTTTGGTAAAGAAATGGGTCTTAAGAGCCCGTTTGAAGTTTTGCAGAGAGGTGGAGAGTCTGAGGGGGAGAGGTAAAGAATTCCAGAGGAAGGGAGCAGCACGTGAAAAATCTTGGAGATAGGAGTGGGAGGAAGTAATCAGAAGACAGGAGAGTCGGCGTGCATTAGCAGAGCGAAGAGGACGGGTGGGAGAGTAAAGGGAGATAAGGTCAGAGATGTAAATGGGAGATGAGTGGGTGAGTGCTTTGTAAGTGAGAGTGAGAAGTTTGAATTGGATTCTGAAAGGGAAGGGAAGCCAGTGAAGGGTTTGTAGGAGAGGGGAGGTGGACGTAGTGCGTTTGGTGAGGAAGATAAGCCGGGCAGCAGTATTGAGGATAGATTGGAGTGGAGAGAGGTAATTGTCAGGGAGGCCAGTTAGGAGGAGATTACAGTAGTCCAGTCTGGAAATAATCAGTGAGTGATTATAAACATATTCATTTTAATTCAATATAATAGTGATTTTATTGCATATGGGATACATGAAGGTGTGTCTAATGTAATAATTTGCTATTCAGATATTATCTGAATGTGAAGATTATGACTACACAGCTGGCATTCCTGTTAAAACCTTACATTCACATTACACTGTATATTGTTCAAAATATGTTTATTTTACCAAGAAAGGGTTCTAATCTTTACCTGCTAGTTAAGTGATTGTTAAGTCATACTGTTATTGACATGGACCTGAGAAGTTCCCTAGTTAATATAAGCCTCTCAAAATTTCAATGAAACTTACAGTATATGTAAGTACTGTAAGGATTTAAGAACTACTGATTACAAATATTATTTATAAAATGTGGATTTATTGTACTGAAGCAATAGCTTTAAATGTTAAACTTTTTAAGATGCTACAGTGTTTCACAATGAACAAAAGAGAAGTACTGAAGTGATTGCAATAAAATACTAAATATACTAAGGACATTGTGTTAAAAAGATCTAGCGTTAAACTGAACATATGCTGCTTGTAATGACACTTTCTAAATCAGTGAAATTATCATTATAGAACATGTCGACAAATTAGGCAAATACAAGCTGCATGTGGGAGAAATGCAATTTCACTCCATAAAAAGAAATTAAGCAATAAAATATCAATGACAGATGTAGTTAGCTAAAGGTTTTGAGGTTTAAATACCAATTTGTGAAAAATGTATGCAGTTCAATCAGAGCATCAGTTTAAAATACCAACCTACATGGAGCATTGTGATTTATTATTTAGACCAGATGTTTGGAGACCTTCATAACACCCTTTATTTAAGTGGAAATCATATCTGTCAGTTTTACATTTGTATATTGCAAGCAATGCATGTTAGCTCCAGTATAGCCTATAAAACAAATCAATTATCATATGTATGCTCTTAAGCATTATAGTTAAGGGCTTTATTGCAATAGATGTGTAATCTCCTTTCCTCCTCGAAGCCATGAAGAACTTAAAAGAATAATTCAAATATACATTTCAGTAAGCAGTCAAGACATTTTTGTATCTCAAACTCACAGCTTCAATTTTGAAATAATAAAAAAAATGATTCAAAGGACTACTGTAATCCTTTCACCCATTTAAATTCCATTTGTTTTTATTTCTGTACTAGAGAAATTATGAGATTAAATATTGAAATGAGGCAAAAAATGGCAATCTAAATGTTTTATTTCTTAAAATTAAAAACTATGTAATTTCAAATGAACGAGAGTACTACATAAGCTTTCTTAGCGATAGTGCTGTTCCATCAGAGGAAATATGTTAATATGTTGTGTGAAATATAAATTACTTTATTCCTTTCAATTTTTTTATTTTGCTTGAGTTGATTCTCTTCCCAAATAAATACAAAATAAAGTAAACTCAAGCAATTTTTCACTTGTATCTAATTTTATGTCTGCTTTTTTACATGTTAATCATCATGTGCGCTGACCCCCATGCTTTGATTTTGGTTTTAGTTTTTAATCAGTATTAATTTTGTGTCTTGGTTCTAATTTGGTGCAACCACCCTGACGTGTTTTGGTTTATTGTTTTATGCAAAAATCATGTCATTTGGTCCTGTTTTTATTCTTACAGTATTATTTACCTCAAAAATATTCATTTCCAGTCATTTCCAGTCAATTTTGACCACCTCACAGCTCACAATATTGTTTTCAATAATATTGGACAAAGGCTGCTGCAAGCTGGTGGGCTACTAAGCAACAGAGCAGAGGTATAAACACATGGCAGCTTAAAAGAATATAGGACATCTATGAAACATTGCCATACAGTAGTAGCAGAAAAGAAAGTACACCAACAAACTAGAGATAGCAGTACGGATTCCTTGGAATCCTAGACTAACTGAACTTCTTGAATCCAGGTCAATTATATCCACGGCTCAGGTTTTACTGCCATATTCAAATTCCAAATGTAGGAAAAATGTCATCATCACGGCTTTGGATGCTTGCGGGTTTTGGATTCTATGTAAAGAACCCGCGGCTGTGACTTGACGCCATTTCACTCTTTTCTCAGGCAGGCTGCTGTGTGCTGAACTCCATAAAAGTGGCTGTATAATTACTTCTTTAGGTACCTTCAAATTAGACACGCCTGCACAGCTCAATTCTCTAATGACTCCCTCAGTATACAGGAGTCACTGGTTAAAAAAATACGGTTCTCACTTGGCAATACACACTTAGGGGGTCATTCCGAGTTGTTCGCTCATTATTATTTTTTTCGCAACGGAGCGATTAGTCGCTAATGCGCATGCGCAATGTCCGCAGTGCGACTGCGCCAAGTAAATTTGCTATGCAGTTAGGTATTTTACTCACGGCATTAAGAGGTTTTTTCTTCGTTCTGGTGATTGTGATGTGATTGACAGAAAGTGGGTGTTTCTGGGCGGAAACTGGCCGTTTTATGGGTGTGTGTGAAAAAACGCTACCGTTTCTGGGAAAAACGCGGCAGTGGCTGGAGAAACGGAGAAGTGTCTGGGCGAACGCTGGGTGTGTTTGTGACGTCAAACCAGGAACGAAACTGACTGAACTGATCGCAGATGCCGAGTAAGTCTGGAGCTACTCAGAAACTGCTAAGAAGTGTCTATTCGCAATTCTGCTAATCTTTCGTTCGCAATTTTGATAAGCTAAGATTCACTCCCAGTAGGCGGCTGCTTAGCGTGTGCAAAGCTGCTAAAAGCAGCTTGCAAACGAACAACTCGGAATGACCCCCTTAATCTTTGTGATTTATTCTACACTATTAACCTCCCATCATGGGGATGATTTGTCACATCTCAGAGCAAAATGGTAGACAGATATGGGGC
The DNA here is from genome assembly GCF_028390025.1 of Pseudophryne corroboree. Lineage (NCBI taxonomy): Eukaryota > Metazoa > Chordata > Amphibia > Anura > Myobatrachidae > Pseudophryne > Pseudophryne corroboree. The sequence continues at coordinate 399,057,023 of NC_086449.1, forward strand.
TGCTATCTCAGGACACATGGTAAGCAGCACTGAGCAGTCCCCGTATTTCCACTACATACAATAGGTTTCAGCAGATACAACTTTATATCCTACACAGAGTTTACATAACACCTACATGTCTGTTACAAATGGTGGGCAGGGAGGACTCTAAATGTCCCAAGTGTGATTCAATGGATGCCACATTCTGGCATTTACTATGGTTTTGCCCTGTGGTTGCATCATTCTGGAAAGATGCTATCCAGATTATATGTTTAACGGGGATCCCTCTAGATGCATACACCCCTCTAGTATGTATACTGGCAGTTTTTGAAACTGATGACCTTGATAAATTTGATCATTGGTATATTGTGAACTTATGTACCCTGGTAAAGGTATGCATAGCCAGATCATGGTTGGCCCCTACTGGGCCTACTATTGGAACCTGGATAGCGCTAACCAATGCGAAGTATGAAAAATTTGTATATATGTCAAGATAGGCGGAAAGTACTTATTATAAAATCTGGGATAGATGGTTAGAGTCTCCGCATTTTCACCATAATGGATTTTAAGCTTTACGATATGTATTGTATTTCAGTATGACATTTTTCTTTGTAAGCATATATCACTTTATGTGAAGTTGAGATTGCAAGTAATGCATTTTGAATATTGTAGTATTGTTAGACTAATGTCTGTCTGAGTTCATGTAGTTTGGTCCTCATGCTGGTTCAGTATACACTCAAGTTTTGTACTAAGATGATGTTTTTGTGATAGTCTATACACTCAGTAATTTTGAGACCACAACTGTATTGATATTGATAACTAACCTTTATTGAATTTGTGACAAATATGCTACCAACATGCACAGGACGCTATGTTTGTAATGGTTTTCTAAGTTTGTTTTTTGTTGTACTCTAAAAAAAACTCAATAAAAATGTATGAATTAAAAAAAAAAGTTAACAACTCCAGACAAGTGACTGCGCTGTGTCCATCCATACAAGTGGCTTTGCTGTGTCCAGACTCCATATACAAGTGGCTGTGCTGTGTCACCTAAAGTGGCTGTACTGTGTTCATTAAGTAATACCACAAGATATAAACCAATTTATCAGGGAGCGCATAAAAATTCTTTTAATTACAATTCAAAACATATGTATAAAAACACACTTCAATTACACACATACACAGATGAATAAGATAAAACAAGATTATAATTAGCTCAATGTACTCTTATTTCTCTACTCCGGTGAAAAAAATTAAGGATTTATAGGTTGTATAGACAATATCCTTTAGTTAATCCAAACACATAAATACTCTGCCTTAGATTTGTATCCGTTTTTACTGGATTCATTTAAACAAAGTCTCATATATATACTTTATCCATAGAGACCATGGGCCTAATTCAGACCTGATCGCTCACTAGCGTTTTTTGCACAGCTGCGATCAGGTCAGAACTGTGCATGCACCACAATGCGCAGGCGTATTGTGCGGGTACAAAGCGGTTTGTTGCTCTGCGATGGGTTTGTGTGAAGAATCCAGTCGCACAGGTGATCGCAAGGTAATTGACAGGAAGAAGGCATTTGTGGGTGTCAACTGACCATTTTCTGGGAGTGGTTGGAAAAACGCATGCGTTCCCAAGCGTTTGCAGGGTGGGTGTCTGATGTAAACTCCGGTCCCGGACAGGCTGAAGTGATCACAGCAGCAGAGTAAGTCCTGGGCTACTCAGAAACTGCACAAGATCTTTTTGTACCGCTCAGCTGCACATGCGATTGCACACTTGCACAGCTAAAATACACGCCCCAGTGGGTGGCGACTATGCAAACGCAGGACTGCAAAAAACAGCTAGCGAGCGATCAGGTCTGAATTACACCCCATGACTTTTTTAAGCATTCAAAGTATTAGCAGCCAGAGTATGGATGTCCTTGATTGTCCTGTTAAGGGACAATCAAGAAACACCGTTTGTATGTTAATCAGCTGTAACATTATAATTCACTTCACTGTTCCTGTAGCTGATGCCTGCAATAAATCAGGTGCAGTGATGCTGTCAATAGGTGTAATGTTGGTAAGAGGAGAGCACTGTATATCGTATTGGCCACAGCGTGATGCTCACACTCCTGCTCCCACCTCCAATGACTGTATTGCAGAGTTCATTGAGTGGCTGTGCTGTGTCCAATGAGAAGTGGTTGTGCTCTCTCCATTAAGTTGCTGTCCAGTGTCCATCAGTTCCAGTGCTTTCTGCTGAAGCATCTATCTTGTGGGGTCCAGTGTCCGTCTGCTCCAATGCTGCTTACGTGCGTGTCCAGTGTTCATCTGCTCCAGTGCTGCCAATGCATCTGTCCAGTGTACCCCACTGTGTATCTATAACTTACAAGTTCTGTGACAATGCAAGCTGTACCCTACTGTGTATTCATAACATATAAGTACTATAACTTTGCATGCTGTACCCCACTGCGTATCCATAACATACAAGTACTGTGACAACACAGGCCATACCCCACTGTATATCCATAGCATATAAGTACTGTGAATCCACAGTGAGTGGTGATTTTTGAAAAAAAAGGTTGAAGTAAACAAATAATACTATTCAACTGTAGTTTTTTTGCAACTTGATTGTGTTCATCAGTATGGATCACGGTGATCAGTTAAGAGAAGATCAGTTTCTACCAGCAAAACAGTACGGATGGTGTAATGGTTAGCATTACTGCGTCACAGCACTGAGGTCATGGGATCGATTCCCACCATGGCTCTACCTGTGCGGATTTTGTATATTCTCTCTATACTTGCGTGGCTTTTCTCCAGGTACTCTGGTTTCCTCCCACAATCCAAAAATATACTGGTAGGTCAATTGGATCCCAACACAAATTAACTCTAGTATGAATGTGTGCTTGTGTACATATATTAGGGAATATAGATTGTAAGCTCCACTGGGGCAGGGACCTATGTGAATGGCCAAATATTCTCAGTAAAGCACTGCAGAATATGTGTGCACTATATAAATAGTAATAATAATAATAATAATAATAATAATAATAATAAACTGGAGGAACTTGTTTCCTTGTGTACTAAGGTGGACCAGCACTTTTGTTGGAAAGAGCAATTGAGAGAGGGAGATCTGTTTATTTCAAGACTCAGGCTGTACTATCTCCACAGCAAGTCTCACTACCTAAGGACAAGCCAATACAAATTAACCATTCTTGCTTATCCCAGGAAGAGAGTCATAGATGTCAGACCAAGAACCTGTGCCTCTATTGTGCTGCTCCATCTCATCAGCTCAATTCATGTCCCAAGCATTTGGGAAACTCCCGTTCCATCAGGCAAGGAGAGGCCAGGCCAGGAATAGTTAATTCCTCTCCACAGAAGTTTTAATAGTCTCCTCTCTATCTCACTGCAAGTTGCCCACTACTTCAAGAATGTGTCTGCCCTACTTGACTCCCTTTCAACTGAGATACTATCCCAATCTGTGTATAATACTGCGGGAGATGGCAGCTGCATTCTTGGGGTAAAATTACCTCTCAGATGCAACTTCGACATGTCAAAGTTGCAGCTCTGCACTCTGAACTTTTAAGTTTTCTTGTTATACCCAGGGAATTGCTCTAGGCCTGTCCTGGCTTCACCAACGCAATCCCCAAATAGATTTGAGAACTTCTTTCAGTTCCTACCTTCTGCAAGTCCTGCCTGCACATTCTTCAGTAGTCTCATTCAGATATTCCTCCTCATATTTATGAAAAATTTACAGATGTATTTTGTAATGCCGGGCACTGATGTCCTTCATTCTCACTCACCATGGATGGGACTGCCCAATTAATTTGATTCCAGGGAAGTCTCCACCCAGAGTGTGGACTTACCCCCTTTCTCTCCCAGAGACCAAAGCCATCATATAATATATTAAGGATAATTTGGAGAAATGATTCATTTGACCCTCTACCTCTCCAACTGGAGTGGGTTTTTTCTTTGTCAAAAAGAAGGATGGAGGTTTACGACCCTGCATAGACTATTGGGGTTTGTACAACATCAATATTAAGACTCATTATTCGTCACCCTTGATAACTGGGCTCTTTGATCGCGTCAGTGGAGCCAACATCTTCAACAAGCTTGATTTGTGAGGAGCTTACAACCTTATACATATTTGTGTGTGTGATGAGTGAAAGACTTAATTTAACACATGTGATATTCACTATGAGTTCCTCATCATGCCTGTCAGCTTCAGTAACATTCTAGCAGTAATCATGCACTATGTAAATAAGATGTTATGTGATCTTCTGTACAAACATGTCGTTGTTTACTTGGATGACATCTTGATATTCCCCAATAATCCAGAGAAACATTGCTGGTTGGTCACTGAGGTTCTTATCCATCTTTGTGGCAATCTTTTTTTCTGCAAATTCAAAAAAATTGTTTTTCAAAGTCAAGTCTATTCCTTCCAAAGGGTACATTATCTCAGGTTCTGGTCTTAGAATGGATCTGTAAAAGCTCCAAGCCATTCAAAAATGACCTCTTCCCATGACTCTCAATCTTCTGATTATTATCATAAATTCCACCATCATTGTTCCTATCACTGCTTTCACTCGTAAGGGTGCCAATCCATTACAGTGGTCAGAAGAGGCAACCAAAATATGCTAGCTCATCAAACAGAAGGTTATCCCTGCACCAGTATTGAGACAACCAGATTATTTTTTGCCCATCATAGAAGTTGAGAATTGTGAGAAGTGGAGCAGTTTTTTCCCAACAGGCTCTGGATGGTCTTCTCCACTCTTGTGGATTTTTCACCTGTAAATTCTCACCTGCTGAATGCAATTACACTATTAGGGATCAAGAATTACTCACCATCAAACTAGCACTAGAAGCAATATATTCTGAAAGGAGCTGTTCAGCCAATTACCATTCTTGCAGACCACAAAAACCTTTTGTATCTTAAAACTGCCCATTTCATAAACCTGAAATAAGTCAGATGGGCACTCTCCTTTTCTTGTTTTAACTTCAGATTATCTTTTCATCCAGTGGTTCCGAACCAAAAGGCAGATGCCCTCTCCCACTCTCTGGTGCAAGAAAATGAATCTACCTCCACTAAGAAGCATCTGATTATTGATCTGATTATTGATCATGTGGCAGTCTCTGCAGTCTGAGTAGATATAGTGCCTCTGACAGTGAAGATTGTTGACAAGCCTGCTTTATGGAAGAAGTTTCTCCACTGGTTGCATTCTTCCCATTTTGCAGAGCATGCAGGTTTTCAAAAAACTTTTGAGTTCATCTCCAGGTCCTACTAGTGTCCCTCTCTCAAAAAGGATGTACAAGACTTCATTGCCTCCTTCTCCAAGTGAGCTCAACATAAAATTATTCTTCAAGCTCCAGCTGGGTAGTTATTTCCTTTGTCAACCATGCAGTATGGACCATGGAATTTACTACAGATTTACCAGAGTCTGAAAAATCTGTGTGGTGGTTGACTGGTTCAGCAAGATGTCTCACTTCATTCCCTTTACCAGTCTTCCTTCAGCTCCCAAGTTGACTTAACTGTTAATTTGTGAAATATTCAGGCTTCATGGATTACCTGTAAAAATAATCTCTGACCAGGAGGTCCATTTCATTACCAAGTTCTGGTGTTCCCTGTGTGCTGTACTTCAAATCAAACTCAAATTCTTTGATGCTTATCACCCCCAAACTGTCACACTAAAAGAGTAAATTAAGATGTGGAATCATTCCTCTGCTTGTATGTATCATCTTCTCAGGATATTTTGGTCGAGCTACTCCATGGGCAGAGTTTTGCCATAATAACCAGATTCATTCTTCCTCTGGTTCAACTCCTTTCTTTGCTACCTATGGACTTCCTCATAGGGTTCTGGAATTACAACTTCTTCCTGCTTCTCAAGTGCCAGCAGCAGATAACACCTTGCAGCAAATCAAGAATTGGAAGACAATCTGTTCTTCTTTTCTAAAAGCTTCTAACAGATGCAAAAGGTTTGCTGACAGGAAGCGCAAGGCTGTTCCTTTCCTCAAGCAAGGTGACTGTGTATGGTGCCCTATCCAGAACTTGAGAATGAAAGTTCCAACTTTCTCCAGGCTGATGCTGTGGCATGCTCTCACTGTGCCCTAATGCTGCAGCAAATCACATGAGATTGATACCCATAAAGGAACTTCATAAACAATTCATATTCTTATCTTGGATTTTTTTAAAAACCCATATTCTATAACTTAGACATTGGTTTCAAAGTAGTGATCAGTGGATGATGGTATTTTACACTTGTAAAGGGGATTGTGAATACTTGGTCATACATTTTGGTCTCTATAGTGCTCTTGTTGTATTCTGAAACTTTAGGAGATTTTTCAGGATTTGCTTTACTGGTCAGTAGTGGTTTACCTATATAACCGTCGCCTCTCCACCGCCCTGGTCACTGCTTCCCATGCACGAGTTCAGGATTTTGCACGTGCTGCACCCCTTCAATGAAACGCACTCCCCCGCTCCACTAGACTCTCCCCAACCTTGCAAAGCTTCAAACGGGCTCTAAAAACCCACCTATTCATCAAAGCGTACCCTTCTAATGCATAACCCAGAGCTGAAGCTGCGCCTCCACCCCCTGCCTCATGCCGTGAACATCTCAGCTTTGCTTGCATACTGCCATCAGGCTACCTCCCGCTTGCCTGCACCTCTTGTCATCTGTCTGTCGCCCCTCCCCAATAGATTGTTAGCTCTTCAGAGCAGGGCCCTCTTTCCTCTTGTTATCTAAGCCCTCGTCTCAACACATTTCACTCACAGCTCTCCCCTACTCAACGACCATTTTTATCCTGCTAGTAAAGGCTCATCTCCATCTATGACCACCAGCCTCTAGTAGTACGATGATCACTCCCTCAATACTTACATCTTAGCTGTACTATGTCTTGAGAATGTGTGGTGCTCTGTTACCTGTACTCTATTTCTGTTATTTATTTACTGTAATGCAATGTTTTGTCCCCTGTACTGTCCTTTGTACGGCGCTGCGAAACACATGTGGCGCCTTATAAATAAAATGTAATAATAATAATAATAATAATAATAATAACATCTTGATTTTCTCTCAAGATCTCCATTCTCATCGATTTCCATGTCACTGAAGTTTTATCTCAGTTGTGGAAACATTGCTCATATTGTAAGTTGGAGAAATTCTCACTTGAAGAGGCTTAAATGCCTTTTTTGAGATATACTGTGTCAGGCACCTGTCTCAAAATAAACCCCGAGCCTATGGATTTGTAGTCAGTTTAATGGTTTCTCAGATTTACCAATTATTATTTTCAGTTAATTAGAGGTTATTTATCTGTGGTAGCACAAATTACCGCTGCGAATAAGAAGTAATAAAATCCAAATTTTTGGTCTTCTGAAGCTATTGAGGAATTCCAGAAATTAAAAAATACTTTGATCACAGATGCTATACTTTGGGGGTTATTCATAGATGTTAGCAAACCAAAACTCACACTAATAGGCATAACCATGTTGCACTGCAGGTGGGGCAGATATAACATGTGCTGAGAAATTTAAATTTGGGTTAGGTGTGTTCAAACTAAAATCTAAATTGCAGTGTAAAAATAAAGCAGCCAGTAGTTACCATGCACATTTGCCCCACCTGCAGTGCAACATGGTTTTGCCCATTAGTGTGAGTTTTGTTTGCTAACATCTATGAATAACCCCATTTTTCAGCCAGACACTACTCTCCCTTACTATTTGTAGGTAGATATCTCTTCTGTAGGCTACACAAATTTCCTAACAAAATCATGTCTGACAGATGAGTTCATTTTGTGCCAAAATGTTTTGAAAGCTCTATAAAGTTCTTTACAGATGCACTTTAAATTCTCATCATGCTACAATCCACAGTCAAACAGAAAAAAAATCCTCACAATGTTTTCTTTGGCTACACAGGAAGATTGGGTTACGCTATTGCTTTGGATAAATTTCACCCATTATAACCATTTTTATACATCAGGGACCACTGTATTCTATACAGTCTACTGTGTTCATCTTACTCTTCTGAATCTCTCCTCCTTGTCTCCCTCTGATATTACTACAGCAGACTCTATGCTCAAGTAGTTTTCTAAAATTTGCTGCAAGGTCAAAGAAACTCAAAATAAAGCTTCTGACATATATAAGTTGTTCTAAGAAAGAAAGAGTAAACTTTTCCCCAAGCACACTAAAAATGATCAGCAATAAGATTTGAATACTACACGGTAAAAAAATTTCAGAGATCTTAGTTGTATGCAGTATATTTTGAAAAATATGGTTAAGCTACCAGGTAGCATAAAGGCTTTTGTGACACTTCTGGTTCCAAATGCTAGATGATAATAGCACTCTCTTTGGTCCCATAATTGCTTATTGTTAGTCACTGTTATTTGTGCCATGAGTTCCTGCCTGCAACATGTGTGGTATCCAAAGCAAATCCTACTGTAAATCCTCTTGTGGGTATCCCTAATGAAAACCAGTGCCTTGTTAGACTCCACATTTGCATGTGACTTGAGCTACTTCAAACCAGAGTCAACAGGAAAGAGTCTATCTATGCTTGGTTCCTGTCTGACAAATGTAAGAACTAATTCTGATTTGGATATACATAATTAATCTTAGTGGGAATACTGTGAAATATTAGTAGTAGACTGCATATCACTGACCTGATGTTTGCACTACTACTTAAATGTCTAACGTGTAACACAACTGTTATCTCACACATTGAGTGAATAAATCACCTGTACCTATTCGTAAACCAAATAAGCTAATTAAAATCTGTTACTCTTAATCATTGCATCTCCATGCCCACAGTTATTTCTTCTTTATGTAAGTTGCAAGATACTGTAGCATAGCCAAACTTAGGTTCAAGTGAAGTTGAGACGTTGAAGTATAATATACTGGGCCCTGCAATCTTATAAATCTTTTGGACATTGAAAATATACAGAAAATGTAATAGTTGGGGTATGTGTTTTGGTTTTGGATCTTTATCCCCTTTATGTTTTTGATCTGAATTTGGTTTTACCAAATTGTGAGTTTTTTGTTTTGGATAAGTATTTTAAAAAAAGCCACCAAAACATAAAAACAACTACAATCACATCATTTGGGCCTGTTTTATTTCCCTACAGTGTTATAAACCTGTAAAATTAATTTCCACCTCACAGCTATAACATCTGACCACCTCACAGCTCACAATATTGATGTCATACAGTTTAGGCCAAGCTGCAGTGAGCTGGCTAGTTACTAACTGACAGCAGTGGCACAAATATGCTGCAGTTTATATAGCACATTTATGAAACATTGCTACACAGCAGTGCAGAAAATAAAATAAAGTGGTGCAAGATGGAATTATCCTTGGGCTCTCCCACCAATTCTTATGTGGTATATTAAAAAGGACATGCTCAGTTTAACAAATCAGGCACTTCAGCAAAAGAGACTGACACTTTTGTGGCTGAAGTGCTTGGTTTGTTTGGGCCACCACAAAATATTTTTTTGTAAGAACTACCTCTGATCACTAATGAGAAAGTTGATGATGAGGATGTTAATTACATTATAATCTAATAAAAAAATTTTTTTATGAATTCACTGCAAATTATGTAACACTGAAGAGGTGCCTAGATGGTTAACATAAATTTAATTTTATTTGTAACAATAAGGCTGGTTGTAGTCGAAGTGTAAACTGTCAATCTAAATCAAGGGTGGTGTAGGATAAAAATAATAAGAAAAACAAAGATACTACAAAAACAAGTACAGCCTTTTGGTATAGAAAATATTGTATCAGGAAGGCTGACTATACTGTAAGTGGTTACTTGGTTGAGATTAAGATTAGAAGTCTGTAACAGTTCCAAATGGATAATCACAATTGTAAGTTCGTAATGAATAGATCCTTTATGTTATTAAAAAAAAGAAAAAAAGTATTTATGTATATGCTGACCCCAGGAGTGGATGATAGGTCAAGTGATAAGTGTAATTGGGGAACCCCTTTTAGACATGCGGGGGATAAGAAATACAGAGATGCAGGCAATAGGGCTCCGGACTGCCCACTTTCTATCCAGCGTCTGGAACGTCAGAGGATAAACATGTTACCACGATGCTCCCTGGTACCAGAACGCTGGGATGCAGCGCTAGTCTCTCAGGGGAAAATGAACACAAACTTTGGGACCCACTGGGACTATCCATAGTGCCTTTCCCCCTCTTACAGAGCCTTACCTCTATCTTCTGTAATTTCCTCACTGTGTCTGCTTCCACCTCGCTGTGTTGTGTGTTCCGCAGCCGCTGCTGTAGATCCTACTTCCTGGTTCCGGGGCTTGTGGTCACGTAATCGTGGCTCTCGGCTACCAGTTGTTTTCTTCGCACCACTGTTTTGATAATAATTCTGGTGAATAAAAATAAATAAGGGAACTCTGCTGTATTGGATGGGCAAGTCTGGAAGAGTCTGTGTCAGTCGCCTACACATATCGGCCCATCTGGGCCTTCGTCAGGGAGTCTACAGTGGCCATATTTCTTGGAGGTAATGATTTTAGATACTTTTCCTCTAAATAGAGCCCTTATTAATGTGTGATCACACATTAATAAGGGCTCTATTTAGAGGAAAAGTATCTAAAATCATTACCTCGTAGGAGACCATACCTCAGTGTGACACAGACATCAGCACCTGGAAGAACACAGACAGCAGCTCCTTGATTGATACAGATGGACCTGGATGGACACAGCAGCTCTTGGATGGACAGAGAATCCACTGGATGAACACAGCAGCCTCTGGATGGACACAGACAGCAGCCCCTGGATTGACACAGCAGCCACTTGTTGGACACAGACAGCAGCCCCTGGATGGACACAGTATAAGCCTAACAGAACAGCCCAGCTCAGGCAGCACAGAACAGAATGACTGGAGAGAAGCAATGGTGGTGATCACTATGGGGATCAAAGTATACAGTATGCAATCCAAAACCTGTGAGAATAAAACAATGGGAAGATGACATTTTGCCTTATTTTGGCATCCAAGTCAGGTGGGAAACTTTGGGGCAGTCTTAGACCCCACTCAGATTCGCAATGTTCGGTTGGTCCGGTTCTCCAAGAACCGAACCCGCTGATCTTTCATATTAATCAGTGCAATAGTAATGTACAGTATGTGAATGTTGTTGATATCATTACTGGAGATGCAAGGTGATACGCTTTATAACACATTTTGATTTTTGGCACTTTTGTGGCTGTTTGCTGTGTTACAAGCCAGAGCTGTAACTAGACTTTTTGGTGCCCTGTTTGAGAAAGAGAATCGGCACCCCCACCCCTTATTTTTCCATTAGGGACATGAGGCGCATGCCTCGTGGGCAGGGGGCATGGCAAAATTAATTCCACAGAAAGCTCATGCTATGATGCCCCTTCCCACATATACATTCTATATATCACCACCAATACAATACCCCTTTCCGTGCTAATTATAAGAAATAGTAATAGGCAGCCTAATACCACTTAGACTCCCTGTTGGTGGGAATCATAAAGTGAAATGTGAAAACAGTAGTGGTAGGGTGCTCCAATCAGGGTCACAATATCAGTAGCCCTCTCCTTGGTCTTTGTATGATAATACAAACAGATAATTAAAAGTCCAACATAATTTATTAAAATGTTCTTCAAATTTTGAAGGTACAATGATTGTTCTTCCCTTTTGGGGTCACTGTGGACATCACAGACAAAAACCTGATGCATTTTGTCTCCTAAGAGACTTCACCAGGTGTGTATGTCTACAATTCCAAAAATACATACAATAAGTATATTATATACAAGGACCATACATTAAAATGGGTGCTTCTGATTACAAATCGACATATTCCCACATATAACAAGAGAAAAAATAGAAAAGCTGGTAGAGGAAAAACCATGAGACTAATAACATTGTAATCACAGGATTCATAATGGGAATCAAGTCCCAATCCAGGAACTATATGAACCTTTATGATTTTTTGCATACCTTAGTGAATCCTATATGGGTATATGGTAGGTAAAATCTTGATAGAGATAATAGGTCACACAACTTTTTTCGTCACCTATTCAGGACAATGTTCAATTCAAAGCGTACTTAATCAATGTTTAGTCCAAAAGGTTCTTTTGTGTACAAAGGCATTTTTTCTATATCCAAATATACAACTAGGTCAAACATTACCTAAAAAGGATATTTTTACATTATTCCTAAATAGAAAGACCAGTATAATGGAAATATTCTGCCTAAAATCACTAACTCATAAGAGAGCCTCTAGTTTTTAAGTTCTTAAGTCTACCAAAAGAACACCAATCGGTATCTAAAAAACAAATAAAAGGGCTTTCACCTCTTTTTTCAGAATATAAACATATACAACATACCTCAATTGGGCATTAATAACATATATTCCAGTGTATCCCAGTGTTTAAATACAGTGCTTATATAATACCTATAAAAACAGGTTTTGTAACAGTCACTATCAGGAACAAATCTTGATCAAATTATTACATTGGCTGTAAGGAAACACATTCCATCCAAGTAAAACATCCATTACATTAACATATTTATTTGGTCAATTGTGGACTATACAAGAATACAAGTAGTAATTCTCTCAATAGTGAATATAAAATGCAGAAAACAATATCTCAAAGTGCTCACCTCCTCACTGTTGCTCACTTGGGTGTCAGACTGGAACTGATAGACAGCTCTCAGGCTGAGACTATATATAGGGGACCAACGATTACCTTACTTCCTCCATAAATCCAATTGGTTGGATATAATTAAACTTTATAACCTGATATGGAACTTTTGAACATGGACCATACCATCCAAGATGTTTATAAAGGGGCAGCCTAAATAAACCTAATCTTAATAATATTATAGAACCAAGCAGATAGATTTTGTCCCTGGTATCAGCTATCTACCCATAATGCATTGCTGTTTGTTAACAGTGTCTAAATAACCGTGGTATGATAAAAAGAGAGGAACCAAAATTAGAACCTTAAATTTCTAGCCTAACTTTAATAAAGACAAGGAGAAGGGTTAGATTGCCCTTCTCAAAGTGTGATCTCCCTCTAGAGAGCAGCGAGTCGGCTATCAGATGCACTTCCCGCTTGCGTTCCACCGCCGGCGGAAGTGCATTCCACCAACTGGAAGTGGCTGTTTATGGCTGATTATGGAAGGACTGGATTCCGCTAACTGGCCTAATAAAGAGACTATACAATGTCCCCCATTAATGGATAAAAGTCCTATTGTCTTTGGAGAGTCCTATCTCTCACCGTGCAGTCCGGGCTCCCCACTTCCGGCCTGCGTTCCACCGCGACCGGAAGTGCATTCCAAATACCCGTAAGTCTGTCACATTAAAAATTACCTATTGCTGATCTTAATAGAATTTATGTCTAATACATGCTTACACTAAACTTAATCAATATATTTCAAGTGAAAACCTTATATTATATTAATAAATATGAGGGGTATAGTGTGACATATAAAAAATGTGTGATGCTTATATTAATAGATGATCAATGAATAATAATGATATATATTGAATTTAATAATAATAATAATAATAATATGATTTTTAAATAGATCCTCACCGGAATTTACATATATGCTTCTAATATAGTCCACAATATTACAATTACAGCCACAAAAAGGTACCATATAGTTCATAACTTTACTAATATAGATACAGGGAAAATATATATGTTTTTATAAATTTCTTTACATAGGTATAGTCAATTTTAAACTATACGATGTATCAATACCGTCACAAAAAAGCCACCATATCAATGGTTTAATTCAAACCATGTGGAAAAAGGGTGTTGTAAGTGAAGATCCAATATTATTTACTTCTAGAGAGAACCTGATCTCTATGTCCACCCCTATCATCTAGTTTAACATGTTCCAATACGGTAAATTTTAAACATTTTGTATCTGAGTTGTGGTGTTCTTGATAATGTAAATAAGTCGTAGGGTCTTCAATCTGTCTATTTGCTTCTTCAATATATTCTGCAAGGTTTTGATTGACTACAGCACCTCCTTTATCAGCCATCTTTATGACTATACTATCGTCATTCTTTAGTTGTTTGACCACTTGTTGTTCCAAAGGTAATAAATTACTACAGTATTTCTCTTCTAATATCTTCATCTTATTAAATTCATCCCTCACTGATTCAAAGAATATGTCGATGTGACTGCCCCTTGATTCCACCGGGTAATATTTAGAGGACAGGGATACCAATGGTTTATGGTCGGTACCAAAAGCTTTCTAATTTTATGAAAACTTCAAGAAATGGCATTGTAGAGTAAGGTTTCTAATGAATTTGTTTAGATCCACAAATAATTACATTTTATCCACATGCTGATTCGGGGTGAACTTCAGAACTTTATTTTTATATTGAGGATTGTGGTTCTGAAAGTTTATTTTGCGATAAGTTGATGATGCAGTCTCCAGATGTTCTTTCAGTGGGAGGATGGCTTTTCTTTTTGGATAGCTTCTTTCCTCCTCTTGATCCTCGTCTCCTAAAAAGCGTTTTGTTCCTTGAGGGGACTCCAATCGATTTTGTAATCTTTCTTCCTCCTGTGATTGTGGGAAACCCACCCTTTTTCTCTCTTCTAAATAAGGTCTGGATTTAGATGAAGATTGTCTTAATACCCCATATTTGTTCTTTGATTCAAAAAGAGCTTTCCTAGGGGGCGTTCGTCTATTTTGAAGAGAAAAATTCCTCCTATTATAGGATGGAGTCCTATGAGATCTTCATCTAGGATGACCGTATTCATTTCATCCTCTTCTTGAATCCCTCCTATACCTCATGGTTTTACTCTCGAAAACTTCATTGTCATCTCTTCTCTGGTTGTCCCAACGTCTTTGTGGGTTGAAATTTTTTTTATGGGTTCTTGACTGGTCTGTGTTTGACCAGTCTTGTACTTTCCCATTATCATAATCATGTTTGTCTTGTAAAAACTTCTTTTGTTTATGTGCTACCAAGTCATTATCTAATGTATCCAACTTACTCTGTAGATCTAACACATCTTTACTGAACTCTTCACCCTCAAATTTTAGTAATGACGTCTCAATCTTACTCATTTCATCTTCTAATCTAGAGCGCTCCTTTTTATTTCATTAATAATCAAACTCACAAGTTTAGCTGCACTCTCCTCTAAAATCTTATTCCAACTGATTAAAAAGTCTTCTAAATGTGTGCCCATGACAGGGGCTTTGATTAGTCGTAGACCTCTCAGGATTCTCCCAACTTCAAGGTATTTTTTTAGTGTTATTAAATCATACCAGCTTTTGATTTCCTTTGCTGCTAGTCTTTCCATAAGGTTTAATAAACTATAATAGTCCTCCTCACTATTCTCAACTTTATCCATCACCAGCTCTTTCTCTAAAAATATGGACTTACTTTTCAGAGTCCTGTTTTTCCTATCTCTAAACAATGGCATAATGCTAAGCAGTGAATATGGGTAACCCACACAAAGATACAACACCAATACAATACCCCTTTCTGCGCTAATTATAAGAAATAGTAATAGGCAGCCTAATACCACTTAGACTCCCTGTTGGTGGGAATCATAAAGTGAAATGTGAAAACAGTAGTGGTAGGGTGCTCCAATCAGGGTCACAATATCAGTAGCCCTCTCCTTGGTCTTCGTATGATAATACAAACAGACAAATAAAAGTCCAACATAATTTATTAAAATGTTCTTAAAATTTTGAAGGTACAATGATTGTTCTTCCCTTTTGGGGTCACTGTGGACATCACAGACAAAAACCTGATGCATTTTGTCTCCTAAGAGACTTCATCAGGGGTGTATGTCTACAATTCCAAAAATACATACAATAAGTATATTATATACAAAGACCATACATTAAAATGGGTGCTTCTGATTACAAATCGACATATTCCCACATATAACAAGAGAAAAAATAGAAAAGCTGGTAGAGGAAAAACCATGAGACTAATAACATTGTAATCACAGGATTCATAATGGGAATCAAGTCCCAATCCAGGAACTATATGAACCTTTATGATTTTTGCATACCTTAGTGAACCCTATATGGGTATATGGTAGGTGTAGGTAAAATCTCGATAGAGATAATAGGTCACACAACTTTGTTCGTCACCTATTCAGGACAATGTTCAATTCAAAGCGTACTTAATCAATGTTTAGTCCAAAGGGTTCTTTTGTGTACAAAGGCATTTTTTCTATATCCAAATATACAACTTGGTCAAACATTACCTAAAAAGGATATTTTTACATTATTCCTAAATAGAAAGACCAGTATAATGGAAATATTCTGCCTAAAATCACTAACTCATAAGAGAGCCTTTAGTTTTTAAGTTCTTAAGTCTACCAAAAGAACACCAATCGGTATCTAAAAAACAAATAAAAGGGCTTTAACCTCTTTTTTTCAGAATATAAACATATACAACATACCTCAATTGGGAATTAATAACATATATTCCAGTGTATCCCAGTGTTTAAATACAGTGCTTATATAATACCTATAAAAACAGGTTTTGCAACAGTCACTATCAGGAACAAATCTTTATCAAATTATTACATTGGCTGTAAAGAAACACATTCCATCCAAGTAAAACTTCCATTACATTAATATATTTATTTGGTCAATTGTGGACTATACAAGAATACAAGTAGTAATTCTCTCAATAGTGAATATAAAATGCAGAAAACAATATCTCAAAGTGCTCACCTTCTCACTGTTGCTCACTTGGGTGTCAGACTGGAACTGATAGACAGCTCTCAGTCTGAGACTATATATAGGGGACCAACGATTACCTCACTTCCTCCATTAATCCAATTGGTTGGATATAATTAAACTTTATAACCTGATATGGAACTTTTGAACAGGGACCATACCATCCAAGATGTTTATAAAGGTGCTACACACTACATAGCCCAGCTGCAACCATAATCACCCCTTCACAAAGTACAAGTTATGCTTCAATAGTTAAAACTTTCCAGCTTGGAATTCTCTAGCTTTCTATGCAAGGGCAGCTAGCTCAATGAGTAGAGTGTCTGGAATGTCATAGGCAATAGGTTAAAATCCTGGGCACATCAGCATCCCACCAGTGCCCCAAACCCTGAAGGGCTATGCACAGCCCTGTTTAAAGCAAGTATATTGTGTTTGATAATGTAATGCATAAAAATGCAGAAGATACACTTACTGCAGTATAATTTTACATTTGTTGAAGTCATTTCTGGAAAAAAATAAAGTTTAAATATCTCATGAAATGGATAACAGGACATGAGAGACTGCACATCTATTCCTCAGTTGTTCAAAGCCAACCTATTTGCAAGAAAAAATGATTGGATTATTCAGACCCAAATAATGTTATTTACAATTCTAAAAAAGTGCATGAACTACAGTAGATTTAAGTCATTATTACTGTAAAGGACAGAGAGGAGCAGCCCTCATGTAGTGTATATTTCTCCAAGCAATCTATTTATTCACACAAAAAAATAGACAGTTGAAATTGTGGTAGAGGCAACAAAAGATCAGTTATTTTAAAGTAATGCTTTAGATCAACAAATATGTAATAAAATTGAGGTGGCATACAGTATACTGTTAATGTTAATAAGCATAGAAGATAGGGTCAAAACAAAATTACCAGTAGCTTGTGTAAAAACAGTTATACTCGGAGGTTAAAGTGAGCCAGAACGGGACTGAAATTTCATCAGTTCTATTTGGAGATGGAACCAGTTCCGCCTCCTCTCGCTCACCTAACCCAGTGAGATGCCCAGAGCCGCAGGGAGATGTCGGGTGCTCGCTAAGATTTTGTTACCAGCAGGCACCTGACTCCTTCCTCTCAGTGGCAGCCGGAGGCAGGACCTAACTCCTGAGCTCCGGCTTCTGGCTCAGGCAGTGTGCAGCTGTGCAGAGCTATGGGAGAGATGTTATGATGTCTCTCCCATTGTTCCGCGGAGTGGGCGGCCAGTCAGAGGGCAGCAGTCTGGAAGCATTGTGGATTTTTTTTATTTGTGTGTGTGTGCATAAGCAGCGCAACTAGGGGGTGGGACTAACTGGGGGCAAACCAACTGGGGCCATATATCTACTGGGGGCATAACAATAGGGGGTATAACTAGAGCCAGCATATCTACTGGGGGCATAACTAATTGAGGCATATCTACTGGGGGCAAAACTACAGGGAGCATATCTACTGGGGACATAACTACAGGGGGCATAACTATGGAGGCATTACTACAGGGGGCAATACTACATGAGAGCATTAATACTGAGGGCACTACTAATGAGTGCATTGCTTAGGGTGCACTGTATAAGGGGCACCAATACAATGGACTCTACATAAGGGGCACTATCACTACAGTGGGCATTGCATAAGGGGCACTACTACTGAGGGCATTGTATACGGGGCACTACTGCTGTGTGCATTATGTGTATTTGGGGTGCTACTACTGTGTGCTTGTGTATAAGGGGCTCGATAGAACAAAAACCAAGTTGCGCTTAACAATCAAAGATGAAAAACATTTATTTTAAAAATTAACAGCAATTCTCCCGGGAGTACAATTAATATAAAACAATTATCATAAATCTACACGGTACAGAATCACTGTGCCCAAATGAATTATAATGATGCAGATCTCATTTGACAATTAAAACATATGACCCCAAGAATATTGTAATGAATACAACAACAACAATAATAATGATTATTATGCTCTTATGATCAACAAATGGGTCTATGTGCCGATGGTAACTCACTTATTGTGTAGAAGTCCCAAACAGTCCTTATTCCATACGGACGTGTGTCAGTTCTAATATTCCTATAATGGAAAATGCCCTTGCAATAGGATTTTAACGCTCAAATAGATGCAGGGGTAGACAAATGGACTGTGTCCAACAGAACCATGCTGCTGTGATGGTATTAGCAGGGAGAGCCCGGAGTGATGTTGTTACAGCCGGCCGTTTGCCCCTGCACAGAGGAGGGAGAGCAGTGTCTGCACTAGCCGCTTGGTTAGAATGGAATGCAGCCGTGTGCAGGCTGTCGGACCCGGACCGCTAGATGTTACCTCTGTGACACGATGTCAGTGTGCTCTCACCTGGAACGGCTGGGCTGACCTCCAATGGGCAGCTCCGATTGAGCCTCCCTGCACTTCACCTGATGTAGAAGGGGAATTATTGGAGCCACGGATGTATTGCGCTGGCTGTGTGTGGAAGCCAGCCACGCTCTGAATAGCGATGTTGGGGCTGCGCCTCCTTACCGGGCTCCAAAACAGCCTCACTGGAATATGCCGCCGACGGAATCAGAAGGCACCGGAGCCCCGGTACCTAAACATCAGCTGGGCAGTAGAGAGCTGTCAGACACAGCGGCCGTTAAGGACTGGTCTCCTCTGGTGGCTCAGACTGAGCTAGACTTCAAATGGTGAAAGGGTACACCTGTATCCTTAACGCGTTTCAATGCCAACAGGGCGTCTTTTTCCAAAAGGCAAAAGACAACCACAATGTCTTTATTGGCATCAGACACCAGTAGTAGGCCAATGTCCACAGTCTCTGGCACTATAAACTGGAACCTGCTCACTGGCCCTAATAGGCTTTAGCGCAATGCACTGTGGGTGTTTGGGAGTTTTAAACCCCTCTCCTGCTCCTGACTTTCTGCTGTCTGTGGGTGTGCTGGAAAACTCGGACCTCTGTTTCTCCAGTTGCAGCTGTGCAGAATATGCAGGTCTTGTTTTCTTCTCCCTTGGAGGGAGCTTATCAACCTTAATGTGGGCAATTGTGGTAAGACACAAGCCCTCTCACCACATATCCCCCCTTTCACTTTTCCATGCTTGGGGAAGTGCACAACTTCCTTTGTTTCAGCTAACACCATTCAGCCTTTTCATAAACTTTTCCAGGCTTCTCTTCTTGATACCGCATGAATGTGGTGGTCTCTGCCTTTTTTGCAGATGCCAGGTTTTACTCTATTCCCTTGCCTCGCAGAGAATGTATCCAACAAAGGGATTGAAGGAGAGCCAAGTGATGTAGACAGGGGCACATGAATCAATGTCTCCTCTTAACAAGGTTTGAGCAAGTTTATATTGTATATTTGCTCCGTATGTATTCTTTCTGGCTGCCTGACCTGGTAATTTACCGGTCCTACAGGTTCCACTAGTTCATAGGGCCCATGCCAATGGGCAAACAGCTTGCTCTCTTGAGTTGGTACTAAAAGTAAGACTATCACCTGGACAAAATTTCCATACTTGCGCTGAAACATCATAGGCTTGTTTCTGCTGACTTTGAGCCTCTATAAGATTTTCTCGCACAATATGACCTATTTTATATAGTTATTCATACAGTGTTCTAATGAACTCCATGACATTTGGTTCATGCACCTTCTGCTGTTCCCAGCATTCTTTTAAAATGTCAAAAATGCCTCTAAGATGTCTTTAAACAGAAACTCAAAAGGGCTGAACCCGGTTGAGGACTGTGGTACTACATGTATTGCAAACATGAGGTAAGGGAGTACTTTATCCCATTTCTGTTTATTGTCTAGGAAAGCCCAGACAATCATAGACTTTAGGGTCCTATTGAGTCGTTCCACTGTGGACGGTAAACTGAAGTATGCAGACATGCTATTCCTAATTTCTTACACAGCTCTGCCATTACTTGTGACATGAATGGGGTCCCCTGATCTGTAAGGATGTCTTTAGGGAATCTAAGAAGAGAAAATAGGAGCATTAACTTTTTGGCGATAGTGACCATTTTGATATTGCTTCTGGATAGCGGGTGACGTAATTCAAGACTACTAAGACATATTGGTTACCCTGCTTTGATTTTTCCAGTGGACATACGATATCCATTGCAATGTGGTAAAACGATACCACAACAATAGGCATTGGCACTAGTTATGCCCTCAAATGAGACCTTGGGCTGGTCTTCTGGTACATGGGACACCGTTGGCAGAATTTTTTTACTTCAGCTGTGATTCTTGGCCAAAAGAATCGGAACAGAATACATTCTAGTGTTTTCTCTGCTCCGAGTTGACCTCTCCAGAGGTGGGTATGAGTGGCTCATAACACTAGAGGTATATGTACCCTGGGCACCAATAACTGCTGGTGGGGATATATATGTGGGTAATGTTTTATAACACTGGTGTTTTGGTCCTGACGATGGAGTTTGGAGCCCCAAAACGTTGGCTGATGGGATTACACTTTTAATGACTAGTATGTTATCTCTGAGTGCCGTTTTTTTCTATTGACATTTATTATTCATTCATTCTTGCACCTGAGCAGGCTTATTATTTAATATGAGTGCTGCTGGAGGTATATCTACTATATAAAAGTGAAAATTTGTCCTTCTGTCTTTCTATACAAATCCACCGTTTACAAGCAAAGATCGTGAAATTTTACATACGAGCTTATTAAAACATGACAGAGGCAACTAAAACAATTAGTAATCCGTAGCACCCCTAGGGGGGAGACAGCAGCACAGAGTATATCAGGAGACAGCATAACTCCGGAATTGCTGGAGCAATGTACTCAAAAACTGGTACAAATATGCCTTACAATCTGGGAACAAACACTGTGGGGGGAAGACACCTCTAGCACCCCTAGGGATGAGGCAGCAGCACTGAGTATTTCAGAAGACAGCATAACTCTGGAATGCCTGCAGCAATTTACAAAACACTTGGTACACATATGACTTACACTCTGGAAACAAACACTGTGGGGGTCAGACACCCCTAGCACCCCTAGGGGTGGGACATCAGCACAGAGTATGTCAGCAGACAGCATATCTGTGGAAGGCCTGGAGCAATTTACAACAAAATTGGTACACATCTGATTTACAATCTGGGCACAAACTTTGTGGGGTTAATTTAACACTAGCACCCCTAGGGGTGGGTCAGCAGCACAGACTATTTCAGGACATGCATGATATGTCAGTGATCACAGGGCTGCATGTGACAGGGCCAGTGACATGATGTGAGGAGGGGAATGGAGGTAGCACAAACCCACACACAGAGAATTATATAGTGTTAGTAGCACGGTCCCCCAGCAGCACATAGTATATCACGACATACGTAATGTGCTACACTATATAAGAAACTGTAAATAAATCGATAATTTCACATGGCCACTGATATGATGTGAGGAGGGGAATGGAGGCAGCAGGAAGCCACAGACTGAGAGTTGTATAGTGGGAAGGGCAGGGTCCCTTGGGGGACCAAAAAGGGGTCCAGCCACTACACAAAGTAAGCAAGATATGCCTATATACTAGATCTCCAACCAACGTAAATTAACGAACAACTAATTTACCATCCTCATCCCATAGTGAAGCATGGGTATTCAGCTATCTACAATGTTATTTACTGTATACTGTGTGTTTAATATGTAAATGTATATTTGTAAACAGATATTCTTAAAATCCCGGGCAATGACGGGTACTCCAGCTAACACACACTGCTCAAAAAAATAAAGGGAACACTAAAATAACACATCCTAGATCTGAATGAATGAAATATTCTTATTAAATACTTTGTTCTTTACATACAGTAGTTGAATGTGCTGACAACAAAATCACACAAAAATTATCATTGGAAATCAAATTTATTAACCCATGGAGGTCTGGATTTGGAGTCACACTCAAAATTAAAGTGGAAAAACACACTACAGGCTGATCCAACTTTGATGTAATGTCCTTAAAACAAGTCAAAATGAGGCTCAGTAGTGTGTGTGGCCTCCACATGCCTGTATGACCTCCATACAACGCCTGGGCATGCTCCTGATGAGGTGGCGGATGGTCTCCTGAGGGATCTCCTCCCAGACCTGGACTAAAGCATCCGCCAACTCCTGGACAGTCTGTGGTGCAACGTGGCGTTGGTGGATGGAGCGAAACATGATGTCCCAGATATGCTTAATTGGATTCACGTCTGGGGAACGGGCGGGCCAGACCATAGCATCAATGCCTACATCTTGCAGGAACTGCTGACACACTCCAGCCACATGAGGTCTAGCATTGTCTTGCATTAGGAGGAACCCAGGGCCAACCGCACCAGCATATGTTCTCACAAGGGGTCTGGGGATCTCATCTCAGTACCTAATGGCAGTCAGGCTACCTCTGGTGAGCACATGGAGGGCTATGCGGCCCCCCAAAGAAATGCCACCCCACACCATTACTGACCCACTGCCAAACCGGTCATGCTGGAGGATGTTGCAGGCAGCAGAACGTTCTCCAGACTCTGTCACGTCTGTCACATGTGCTCAGTGAGAACCTGCTTTCATCTGTGAAGAGCACAGGGCACCAGTGGCAAATTTGCCAATCTTGGTGTTCTCTGGCAAATGCCAAACGTCCTACACGGTGTTAGGCTGTAAGCACAACCCCCACCTGTGGACATCGGGCCCTCATACCACCCTCATGGAGTCTGTTTCTGATCGTTTGAGTAGACACATGCACATTTGTGGCTTGCTGGAGGTCATTTTGCAGGGCTCTGGCAGTGCTCCTCCTGATCCTCCTTGCACAAAGGCGGAGGTAGCGGTCCTGCTGCTGGGTTGTTGCCCTCCTACGGCCTCCTCCACGTCTCCTAATGTACTGGCCTGTCTCCTGGTAGCGCCTCCATACTCTGGACACTACGCTGACAGACACAGCAAACCTTCTTGCCACAGCTCACATTGATGTGCCATCCTGGATGAGCTGCACTACCTGAGCCACTTGTGTGGGTTGTAGACTCCGTCTCATGCTACCGCTAGAGTGAAAGCACCGCCAGCTTTCAAAAGGGACCAAAACATCAGCCAGAAAGCATAGGAGCTGAGAAGTGGTCTGTGGTCACCACCTGCAGAATAACTCCTTTATTGGGGGTGTCTTGCTAATTGCCTATAATTTCCACCTGTTGTCTATTCCATTTGCACAACATCATGTGAAGTTGATTGTCAATCAGTGTTGCTTCCTAAGTGGACAGTTTGATTTCACAGAAGTGTGATTGACTTGGAGTTACATTGTGTTGTTTAAGTGTTCCCTTTATTTTTTTGAGCAGTGTATATATATATATATACAGTATATATATATATATATATATATATATATATAGCAAAGTACCCGGCACTCCACAAATGTAGCTTAACTCGGCTTGGTGCCCTCACAATACAATGGATAGAGGCAGATAGAGATGCGTCAACCACACTGTGTATTTTCCTGAAGACAGACTAAATACAGTTTGAAACGTTGAAAGATTAAGTTCTTTGCATGTCTATTTATTGACAACTGGTTGTGAGTACTTCATCTCTATCTGTCTCTCTCTCTCTCTCTCTATATATATATATATATATATATATATATATATAGCATAAAGATTTATTATGCACATGCAGAATCATGGTTAATTGCTGCAGTTATACAGCGCACAATATTATGATGCACTAATATAGTAGTTAGCAATTCTCTTGTCATCCATTTGGTATCATTCCAAATAAGGTTGCATACATATGGTTTATACAATGTCTTATAACTGCAAAAGAGCACCCTAAAGGGGGGCACTCACGGAGCGATATTCTAAGCAATCTGATAGATTGCTTAGAATTTGAGCATTATCGCTCCGTGTGTACCCCCTACAGCGATAGCGATGCGCAGCCCCACGCATCGCTATTGCTGCTGCTAGATTGGCCTGCATGCTCAGCACAGAACGCGCTGTGCTGAGCGGGGGGAGAGATGTGTGCTGAGCGGTTCGCTCAGCACACATCTCTCCGGCATCGGCCCGTCTATATGGGCCTTTAATTTACAGGACAGATTGTTTCACATATGTCAATAAACAAATATCCTGGTACACATCAAGTATAATTCAAAAACTATTTACATACAATAAATACTGCTGATAATATGATCTACACCAGTGGCGGCACCACTTTAAATTGAAAAATATATTGCTTTCATATATAATTCTAAAGCAGTTTGTATAGATGTGCCACACACAGTGAGCATACAAAAAGTGGTTCCATACAATAATTGTAGAGCAGATTGATTTCACACATGAGAGAAGAAAATTCATGCATGTATTGACACCCATGACTGCTATCAGCATATGTTTTTATGTTGTTATTGTTTGTTTTTTTCATTTACCTTTTCAGTATCTCATATACATTTGAAGATCTAGTTTTTATGCGCAACAATTAACCTCTAATTCTAATATATAATCAATAAAAGTTAATTTTTATTAATATATTTTCAATCGAGCTTAAAAAGCCTTGATTTCAGTAAGAATGCCCTAAAAAAAAAATGAGTCTTATTTTTCATTGGTCAATTCTCTCTCTCTCTCTCTCTCTCTCCCCCTCTCTCTCTAATGTAAAATAACGGTTTCTTAATGCACTTTTATTTAATAGTGTGGTAATTTTATGGTAATTTTACCACGTTGATAATACCAATTCCTTGACCAATATAGGTGTCTTTAGGCAGCATCCTTAAAAAAAGGGGCCCCTTGCCAATGTGGGCCAACAAGAGTTAATATAAAGAAAAGTATTTTTGAGGAGCGCTCTAATTTAACAGATACTTCTATTGTTGATGTGGATTGAGGATGTTCTGTTTACACCTTATAACAAATACACTCAATATATAAAAAACACTTTTTTATTTTTAAAAAACCAATAAAATATCCAATAATTAATTTTCACAAACTTTTTCTTAAATACCAAAAAATGTTAATCCCAATCAATTCTTGTTAATACAACATTAATAAAATATTTCACTTAATGTTTTTTGTCTCTGGCGACTTCTTCAGGTGTGTTAATTCTCAAACAATGGAACTTTCATATTGTAGTGACAGGAATGATTTTCATTCAAAAATGATGATTTAGTTTATGAGCACCATAAGCAAGAACAAATATTGTACTAAAAGCATACATAGAGTAAATTCAAATGGATTCCTCAAAATTGATACCATTTAGCTCAATTTCATATTCGTAGGGTTCTACAGGCTTAAATTAGGACTGAAATTCTTTAGTAGGTTATATAGAAGTTCTTAACAAATATCATAAAGTCTTATTTTGGCCAGTAATAATAGGTCACAACTGTATGGTTTGGAATCCAAATGCAAATATATTTACACATTGCAGTGAACTGAGCAGAGATCTAGTGCAGAATCACACCCCCTCCTTTTTTTTATTTCCTAACAAGGGCCAGCATTGCTCTTTCTGAATCCTCAACTTACCAAGCACACATTTAGTACAATGGGGGTCATTCCGACGTGTTCGCACGCAGCGGTTCTTCGCTGTGGTACGAATGGGTCGGAAATGCGCATGTGCAGCGGTCGCTTTGCGCATGCGCATCATTGCCTGGGAACTATCATCGCTGGGCAACAAAGCCACCAATGACAAATGTGATCGCAGCAGCGATTGCAAGAAGGTGGACAGGCGGGAGACATTCCGGGGCAGATACTTACCGTTTCCAGCCATTTTCGGGGAGTGGTAAGAGAAATGCAGGCATGTCCAGGAGAATGGTGGGCGGATGTCTGATGTCACAGCCGGGACCTTCATCGCTGGATCCTCACACTTGGTAAGTAGCTGCAGGGCTGGTCTTGTTTTGAGTGGAACTTTTTTAGCATAGCAGGGCTGCACAAGCGAACGCAGCCCTGCTATGCTAAAATACACTCCCCCATAGGCGGAGATTAGTCATTCGCACCAGAAGCAAAAAGTTGCTTGGTGCGATCAACTCGGAATGACCCCCAATGTGTAGTGCTTACCAGGTTTCATGTACTAGTTGAATTATAGTTGTTGCTGGGTGGTCTTCTAATGTGTGCTTGAAGAAGTAAGATGTGGGTCACCATTGCTTTCTGTAGTCACAAGTTGCTACATCTGTCCCTCTTTTGGAAACTCTGACCACTCCAGCCAATGACCAGCCTACCTACTAACTTAACAACATATTTAAACATGTTCTACTACTGGCTCTGGGACTGACCTTTATCTAAACTTCTTAGGTACCAGACTCACTAGCTCTCTGGGAATTGTAATGCCTTTTGTTTATCTGATACTGCTGTTTTCTTAAATTCTGGACCTCATTGTTACTTTAGCTTACTGCCTCTTGCTAACCCGTACCTTAGTATTACAGCTCCACTATAGCTGGCTCCTAATATAGCATACCTCAGCGTTACAGCTTTACTATAGCTGCCTTCTGGTGTCCCATTTTTTAGTATCACAGTTCCTCTGTAGCATGGGTGGCCAACCATTCAAAGACAAAAAGGCAAAAAATATCTATTAGTACAGAAATACTAACTTTTTTTATACATAAAAATTTGAAAATTGTCATGTGCATATGTATTTACCCCTTTGCTATGAAGCTACTCAAAAGTTCTGGTGTAACCAATTACCTTCAGAAGTCACATAATTAGTGAAATCAAGTCCACCTGTGTGCAATCTAAGTGTCACATGATCTGTCAGAATAAACACACTTTTTTTGAAAGGCCCCAGAGGCTGCAACACCACTAAGAAAGAGGCATAACACCATGAAGACCAAGGAGCTCTCCAAATAAGTCAGGGACAAAGTTGCTGAGAAGTACAAGTCAGGGTTGGGTTATAAAAAAATATCCAAATCTTTGATGATTCCCCGGAGCACCATCAAATCCATCATCTTAAAATGGAAAGAACATTGTACAACAACAAACCTGCCAAGAGAGGGCCGGCCACCAAAACTCACAGACAGGGCAAGGAGGGTATTAATCAGAGAGGCAGCACAGAGACCAAAGGTAACCCTGAAGGAGCTGCAGAGTTCCACAGCAGGAACTGGTGTATCTGCGCATGTGACCACAATAAGCCGTAAACTCCATATAGCTGGGCTTTATGGAAGAGTGGCCAGAAAAAAGCCATTACTTAGTGTTAAAAATAAGAAGGCACATTTTGAGTTTGCCAAAAGTCATGTGGATGACTCCCCAAATGTATGGAGGAAGGTGCTCTGGTCAGATGAGACTAACATTTAACTTTTCAGCCACCAAGGAAAAAGCTATGTCTGGGGCAAACCCAACACATCACCCCAAGAACACCAACCCCACAGTGAAACATGGTGGTGGCAGCATCATGCTGTGAGGATGCTTTTCAGCAGCTGGGACTGGTAAACTGTTTCGAGTCGAGGGAAAGATGGATGGTGCTAAATACAAGGATATTCTTGTTCAAAACCTTTTTCAGTCTGCCTCTGATTTGAGACTGGGACAGAGGTTCACCTTCCAGCAGAACAATGACCCAAAGCATACTGCCAAAGCAACAGTTGAGTGGTTTAAGAGGAAACATTTAAATGTGTTGGAATGGCCTAGTCAAAGCCCAGATCTCATTCCAATTGAGAACTTGAAAATTACTGTTCACAAGCGGAAACCATCCAACATGAAGGAGCTGGAGCAGTTTTGCCTTGAGGAATGGGCAAAAATCCCAGTGGCAAGATGTGGCAAGCTCATAGAGACTTATCCAAAGTGACTTGCAGCTGTAAAAGGTGGCTCTACAAAGTACTCACTTTAGGGGGGTGAATAGTTATGCACGCTGAAGTTTTCTGTTATTTTGTCCTATATGTTGTTTTCTTCACAATAGAAAAAAATCTTCAAAGTTGTAGGCATGTTCTGTGAATGAATTGATGCAAACCTTCAAACAATCCATTTTAATTCCAGGTTGTGAGGCAACAAGACATGAAAAATGCACAGGGGGTGAATACTTTAGCAAGGCACTATATATATATATATATATATATATATATGTATAGACACATACATACAGTGCATGCATTCATACATACATACATACATACATACTTACAAACAAACACACTGTAACTGCATACTCACTGTACATAAAATACATTGAAAAAGCAGCATCCACATAAAATACATTGAAAAGAGCCATATCCAGTTAAAATACATTGAAAGAGCCAGCTCCACATAAAAAAGTTGAAAAAGCCACACCCACATACTATACAATACATTGAAAAAGCCACATTAACATAAAATATATTGAAAATTCCACATCCACATGCCTGTATGCTAAACTGAAAAAGCCACATCTACATTAGATACATTGAAAATGCCACATCCACATAAAATACATTGAAAAAGAAAACATATTTACATATTATACTCCAGTCCAACATGTGTCAGTCCAACACCCCTACTCATGTGTCACATCAGCAACCCCTCCTCATGTATCACTCCAGCCCCCATGTGTTACTCCAGCCTCCCCTCATGTATCAGCCCCACTTGTGTCACTCCATCACCTCATGTGTTGCATAAGCATCCCTTCCTCATGTGTATCTCCAGCCTGCCCCTCATTTGTCATTCCAGCCTCTCTCATGTCACACTCCTGCCCCCCCATGTGTCACTCCAGCCCCTTTTCATGCATCACTCTCGCAGCCTCTTCTCATGTGTTATTTCAGCTCCTCCTCATGTGTTGCATAACCAGGCCCTCCTCACATGTCACTGCAACCAACCTCATGTGTCTCTCCATCCCCCCATGTGTAGCTCCAGCCACCCCTTGTGTGTCACTCCAGCACCACCTCATGTGTCACTTCAGCAACCCTTTATTAAAAAATCCACAGTTATTACCTTGTGTGTCTAGTGAAGGAGGGTGATTGTTTGCAATAATTCACGTTCTGCTTGTGGGCTCCTCTCATGTCTGCAACAACAACCTCCTCAAGACTGTTGGTTGAGTCACAAAGCTTAATTTCCCATGTTTTAGCATGACATCATGATGTCTCATTGCCCATACATGCCTCTGGAGTGGAGTAGTGCAACCAAGGCCAAACTACATCTGAACATCTGCTTGCCTGTGAGAGGAGGCAGTGAGTGTTGGTCAGGTGGCATCACATCTATCTCTGGGAGCCACATCAAATGAAAGCAAGAGCTGCAGATATCTGGGTTTAATTGTTTGCTGTGTTCAACAACTCCACTTGTCTGTTTTTGATGCTTCAGTAAATCTACCCCTTTATGTCTTTATGCTACCTCTTCTACTAGATACCACCATTGTTTAAATACATTTGTGAATTATCTAAATAATTTTAAATATTGGTAAATGGTAAAATTAGATAAAGCAATAAAATGTAAATAAAAAAATCAAGAAAAAAATGCTTTCAATGGTAAGCAGGCCTGCAACTACATTTATCTGAATAAACATTCTATTTTCATGTGTATAAAATATGCTATCGAATTCTGTTTCAAATTGTAAATGCAAAGATTGTACTGTATTTCTCAGTTTTGCTGTACTTTGAAGAAGCTGAGCATTAGTAATTCTGCAGATGTTTGTCACCTGTAAATAGATTTCAATTTCCAACACCATAACTGACAACCTACCATCCCTTTTCCCCCTTTCAATGAACTCAAATGACTTCCACCCGCTGTCACCAATCTCTCAACCAATTTTGTATCAATTTTGCTACTTTAGCACTTGCTCCCAGGTTTCTCAGCTTGTTTATGAATCTGTTTTTGTGCCAGTTCATTACTTTTTTTATGCTAGGTTCTTTTCATTCCAAATGAAATGCTATACACCAAGTTGCTGTTAGCTACATCATTAAATTAGATTAGCAAAACACCTGTGCTATGAAACGATCAGCATGGATCTCTTGGTTGCAATAACTGAAATAACTGTAAGTTGTTTGTACATTTATACCTTGAAAATCTTTTTAACAAAATTTTAAAACTATTTTTTCTTTTGAAGTCAAAGTTTGCTTTATCACATAGAATATTTTATATGCTGTTAAGTAGAAAATGTAACTTACTGTAACTTATTTTTACATGCAGTATATATTTCACTCCATTTTTACACTCCCTATATAGGACTTGAATATGAATTCTAGAGGTACATGTAAAGGAATGCATAAACTATATGAGTTAGTTAACTTCCAAAAATAAATAGTAAATGGGAAGTTCATTCATAGAATTGTTATTGTGGGTGATGCTGTTTATTATGATAGCGAGAATGTCTTTCTTCTTCAATCATTCCTATGTGATGATACTCCCTCTTAAACCTAATCTGACCATTTCCATGTCATATACTGTATGTTTTGTTCAGAATATTTTCCTGCATGATGTTTAAGAAAGTGTCCTGCAACACTTGTGAACATTTTCATGTTTTTCAGATCCTTCTTGGAATTTTTGATTAAGTTCTAGGATTCTGGTTTTAAGCAGTCTTTTAGTCATGCCCACATACACCTTTAAACATGGACAGGTTAGGCAATAAGCAGTCCTAAAGTTGTAAAATTAATATAGTCTTTGTGTTCCCATTTATTGTTATATCTGTTTTAAGGATGTGTTAGTGCTTTTGTTAAATATGTATTTGCACTGTCTACAGAATGTTCTAATAAATCTAATAGGGATATCTGCTTTCACTATTTTCTCTTTTGGTTTAAAGAAGATGAGAGAGTCCTTACTTCTTGTAATAGTGGCATTGAGAGCCTCTTTTATGTTTCTGCTAAGATAAGATTTATACCAATTAGGTTACAATATATAAGGATAAAACAAGTAGTGTTTGCTTCTATGGAAAGCTGTGGTCAGTATCCCATAAAAATTATTTAATTATTTTGACACAATTAACATCTTAATATAGATATCTGTTGTTGTTGTTGTTGTTGTTGTTGTTGTTGTTTCAGTAATAATAATAATAATAATAATAATAATAACAACTACAGTCACATATTCGTAAAAAAAATATATGCAGGTATAGCTGTAAATTTATAAAGCAGTGTAAAGAGTGGAGAAGTGGAGAAGTTTCCCATAGCAACCAATTAGCTTGATAAAGCATTTATCAAGTACAATTTATAAAATTATAGGTACAGAAGAAGGTGATTGGTTGCTATAGGCAACTTCTCCATTTTACTACTTTTTACACTGCTTGATGCATCTCCCATCTAATATAGATACTAAGTTATCAGATTGCACAATTGTACATGTGTATGTATATGTTGGATGGCAAAGAGCAACTGAGAATAATATTATAGGAATGGTCAAATAAGACAGGATAAAAAATTCCTATGTCGATTCTGTAACAATGTGTCCCTTCATTGAATCTCTGTCAATAAATGGTATAATGAGAGTTCCAAATATATTGAAGGCTATAAATGAAATGCATTTTACATAATTGATGCTCCTGTTCTAAATTTTGGTCGGCAATAGTTTCTTGTAACGTGATATTGTACCCTGTACTAACAGGTATGGCATTTACTAATATGCATTGTTACACTACTGGATAGCAATTACATGAGACTCCTGTTTGGATCATTTTTATCACTTTTTCCTATTTTACCAAGTCTATTGTATTTTGTTGTTTTAAAATTAACTAGCATATGATATGTTTCCAACAAACTCAATAAAATCAAGTTTCATTAGTTATTTTGGTGATGTCATTATGCATTTATAAATATGATCAGCTTACTTGACTTTTTTGCTTGCATATAGTTTGATATTATCATGGGCCATGAGCACTCCACTAGGTGAAATCATAATTGATATAATTTTGTTCCATATAAAGGGAGACCTCACTGCCCTTTCAGTACATCCCGCCCATTTGTTTATTCTGGATTTTTTTCCCAAGTAAAGGATAAGTTGAGAAAATAGGAGCCTTGTAGGCACATTCAAAATTTGGTTTATATAATTGTCATTGTCTAGTTACCCCATTTGTATCTATTCCAAAAGCAAGACTACCTTATTAAGACAATCGATCAACACAAGTTAAAGGCTTTTTAATGAGTGGTTTTAAAGTTTCAATTAATTAAAAATAATTCTGACAGTAAGGATGGCTCTAGAAAAGCCTAAAGCTTGGTCAGTTATTGGACTACATTGGATCAAGAAAATATTTAAAATAATCAAAAATGGTACATTGATTATGAATTAATTAAATGTATTAATACATATAAGTTTAATTAAATATTTGTCAAATTAGCTTTTTACAAAAAAAGACCTCTTAAATATATCTTCTCTTTAGTAAAACAAAAGTAAAACAAATGTATTATTTATAGAAACATCACCACATATCTATGCACAAGTGACATGAAGTGTTTACAAGAAAGCAATATGAATTCTTGCCTTCAGGACAAAAGCCAATACAATTTATATACATTATTAAGAT
This sequence comes from Pseudophryne corroboree, assembly GCF_028390025.1. Taxonomy (NCBI): domain Eukaryota; kingdom Metazoa; phylum Chordata; class Amphibia; order Anura; family Myobatrachidae; genus Pseudophryne; species Pseudophryne corroboree. Next base: position 399,089,968 of record NC_086449.1, read on the forward strand.
GTCTTTTGCAAACATGTTACAGTTATTCTAATACAAACATTTGATTTGCTACCATCATCATAAGAGAGAGTGGTTGGGGCTTTTGAAATGTTAGTCTAGGTGTGTGCATGAGAAATAGCTGTGTTAGCATCTTTCAGCATCACAAACACAGTTAATTTAATCCATTTAGGCTAATCTGAGGGTACTGTACATTTTCCATCTTGACATCACCTTGATTAAACAGTGATTTGATGACATGGCTGCTCATCGTCCAATGAGTAAACAAGTCTCTCTCCTTGCATAAGTGAACTTTTAAGTCTGTTGGTAACTGCAATGAATTAAAACAGTTTATTTTGGTAAAATATAAATGCATATTAGATGAGACAATACAGAAACATACTGATTTTACTTTACCACACCATATGAAGGTCAAATTCTCATTAACTGGAATGTAGAAATAATTCTCTATTAACATTAGAAAGTCATGGTATCAGATATTTAACTCTTATAAGCATTGTGGTCACTACAGTGGACATCTGGATTTAAGTAAATGTGTCCTATATAAACACTCTTTCAACATGGCTAGTGCACGATGTCCTCTACTTTGGACCAAACTTAAATGGTATGCCACATAGTGGCAACTTTTAATTACTACAAAAACATAAAGGTCAAAATGAAATGGATGAGAAAATTTTACCAGCACAGAGCACTTCGGTGATTTCTGGAAAATATTTTTACACAAAGATAGCAGAGCAGGAAAAAAAAAAAAATCAAGGAAACCAATGTTTAGTGCATACTATGGTACAGTAGATGTTTTGCTCAAACACTCAATTTTTTCACAACTGACATATTGTAAAATCATACTGTATGTCAACTTAGTGGATGTCATGCAATATAAAGTCACATCCTGCAGCAAGGCTTATCCTGGAATGTATGCCTATCCTAAATAGTTTCCTCATATAAAAGCCATATATGCCAGTTTTGACATCTGATAGTCTTATATGTATCATTATATAGTATGTTATCATAAAAATTTTAAACTGTAAATGATTTCAAATTATTATCATTTGTAGCAACTGTGGTAATAGTGGTGGACACTTTCTTAGTATTATTTTGATTGTCTCCAGACATCAGGATCATCTAGCACCAGGGTTAACTACAGAGTAATTTAACATCCACATGGTGGGGAGTGGATCTCATGGACCAGTGCATGGAGATGTACCCAAACAGATGCAAAATACAGGAGATGGTACATCAGGGTGTTCTTTCACTTTCTTGATGTGACTTGGCTGCTATATTGATATAGCATGACTGCTGTATCAAATGTCTGGATTCAATGACAAGAATCAGTTGAATATTACATCCAAGATTTTTCATGTGCTGCTCCCTATCTCTGGAATTATTTACCTCTGCCTATCAGACTCTCCACCTCTCTACAAAACTTTAAATGTGCTCTCATGGCCCACTTCTTCACCAAACCCAGCCAACTCTTATAACAATGCTCTGTTCCACTCTCACTTTCTACCCCATCTGTGTCACCCCTGTTTGTCTGCCCCTCCACTTTAGCATGTAAGCTCTCATTAGCAGGGACTCTTTCCTCATGTGCCTTTCCTTCTCTAACATAAACCATCTTCTGCCATCTACTACTCCATACTTACGTCAAAGGCACTAAATCCATTGGTTTTCTTCCACCCTGATACTTATATCAGTGTTGTCTGCTGATGCAGATATGTTTATATACCCTGTACTTGTCCCATATTGTCTTGAACTGTAAGTCAGTGTTTTCTTGTTTTGCTATTTGTTTGTGTACTCTGTAACTGGGAAATGTGGCACTATATAAATTAAGAATAATAATAATATTAAAAATAATAATTATTATAATTATTATTATTTTAAAGCATCCATTGCTCAAGCACTGATCAATGCTGGCTCTATGTAGCAATGTCGAAGAGGAATACCAGGTGAGACACCACCTCAGTTTAAGCACGGTGCCATATCAAAGGCACCCCCAGAAATCAGATTCAGTGTGGAAAATCACTGTTTTAAGCTTATTAATGCAAAATGTACAATGTACAATGATGCAGCTTGTAAGCATAAAACTAAGTACATCTGCATGCAGTGTCTTGAACCTTTGGGGGAAATTCAAATGTTATCACCGCCGATCTCCCATCTAAAGTGATGGGACAACACAGGGGTGATATTCATTTGATGCCCCCTATCGCACTGATTGAGCACATTAATGTCAGGTTTAGCCATGTAACGCAACTAAACTAATAGGCACGATCAGGAAAGGTGCCATTTGGGCACCCAAATAGATAACTTTTCAAACATTTCAGCTCACCACCCTGGGTGGGTGTGAGCTAAAATCTAGATGCCAGCAGCCAATTGCGCCCAAACAGAATATATCTCTGTTGGGTACCATCTAGTGGCTGCAAGCATCAATAACATTTATATCTTACCCTTTGTGTCCAGGGTTTTTCTCCGACTTTCATACTAAGCATTAAAATCAGTCAAATTAATTTAATGAAAAAGGCTTACTTTCTAGGAATGAAGCAAACTCCAATGCAAATGAAAATATTTGTGTTATAAATACAAGAAGATACTGAGTACATTTTGTTTCTGCATGAATATATCCTTGAAATGCATTAAAAAATTGATTAACTTCAGAGGATTTTTTTGTTTCTGGAGAAAAAATACAGCAAACAACATGATAAGAAATTGGAACCATACCAGACATGTGTTTTCATTTTAATAGCTTTTTTTTTAAGACAAAGAAAACCATTCACGGTTAAAATATTGGTCCATGATAACAGGGCAATTTTTTATGTTGCAGATGCATGAGGTCCACTTAAGTGGACATCTGTATATCTTCTTTATCTTTTTTTTACTGTAGTTAAAAAAAACCTTCATTGTTTATAAACCACGATGACTAATAAAAATTTTGCTATGAGAATCGATGGGTGGAATGTGTAGCCAATGACATTGTTCAAAAAAAATATGCAATTGAAACTTCAATATTTTAATACAGATAAATAATAATTTACAGATAAAAAAATCGAATTATGCAATTATACCAATTTGCTTATCAAAGATCCATGCAGACACCCATCTTGATGACTTTTGAGACTATAGTTTACTACAGTAATGTACCTGTCAGGAAAAGTAATAAACATACTGTTTCAAAATTATATCTACCACTGTACTTTTTGAACTGTGAAGTTAATTACTTTTCCTTGATTGTGCTAAAATATTGTTTGTGAAAGCGCTGTTTGTATTTTAATTAGTTCCTGACAGGAAGTGTAACTTAAGTTATGTCTTTTTCATGTGTCACATTTGTTCATTTTAATGTTTTAATTAAATTACATTTAATTGGTTTATGTTTCTTTATAATACAACTTCTTGATAAAAAAGTAATTGTGTATGTCTAAAAGACATTTTTGTGGACAGCCACAACTTTAAAATGTTCAATCCTAACACTTCAGGTTAATTTAAATATTTTGGTATATTTGGCTTATAATCAATTGTACTACTCTGGTTAGATAGCATTCTGGATTTACTAACATGATCAACCAAGGTCCACCTACCAAATGGAGTAAAATGTAGCTCTACCACAGTTAACATGATTTTAACATTGTACCCAATAAGAATATTTGCTGAAGTAGGTGCACAGTGCCTTAAAATAATAAGAAAAACAAAAACAATTGTGCTTTATCGCCTAAATTCCAACATTTGAAAAAGATCGTGAGGGATAAAAAGATAGGGTCGAGTAAGACATGTCAGATATGAAAAAGCAATGCATATTTTTTGTTGTTGTTGTTGCTCTCTTGCTGCTCTCTTTCTTGAACATATGTACAGTACATATTCTGCCACTCAACTCCAGATGTTTCAGATGCCCTCAAAGAAAACGTACGCAGAAAGTATCTTTAAGAAGCAAAGGCAGCAGTCCAGGACTTTCACACATAAATACATCAACTGCTAGAATACCATCCAATGTTTAATTGTTAGTAAACTTTCATCTGGGACAACATTATAAATTTAGCATACCTTAATTACCTTACAGTGTATCACAACAAGTGAAAGATGTGGCTTCTCCTTGCATTGTCCAACCATAACACATCAAAACCATAAGCATATTTAGACCTCATGGGGCCCTAAGCAAGACAACGATTTGGGGCCCCCTCCCTCAAAGCACTATATGGGTCTAACTCATGAATGCACGCTGTGACTGAGAGACAGAGAGGGGAGCAAGAGAGAGGCGGTGAGAGAAAATGAGTGTCAGGGAGAGGAGAGATATAGGGGAGTAAGCGATTGTGTCATAGAGGGAGACAGAGAGGGGAGCAAGAGAGAGGTGGAGAAAGAAAGCGAGTGTCAGGGAGGGAGAGAGATATGGGAGCAAGAGAGAAAGGGTGTCAGAGGGAGACGAAGAGAGACAGAGAGATTAAAGGAGTGATAGAGGACATAAGGGAGGTAGAGAGACAGAGAGAGAGAGAGAGAGGAGCAAAAGAAAAAGGAGGAGAGAGAGGGTGTCATATAGAGAGAGTGTCAGGGAAAGAGTGTCAGGGAGAGAGAGACAAAGAGAGAGAGGGAGCAAGAGAGAGTGTCAGATAGGGAGAGAAATAGGTCTTCCGAGTTACAGAGAGGGGAGCAAGAGAGAGGTACAGAGAGAAAAGGTGTCATAGAGGGAGAGGAAGGGAGACAGAGAGGTGAGCAATAGAGAGGCGGAGAGAGAGAGCAAGTGTCAGGGAGGCAGAGAGAAAGTGTGTCATAGAGGTAGAGAGACAGAGAGAGAAAGGGGAAATAGAAGACATAAGGGAGGTAGAGAGACAGAGAGAGGCACATGAGAGGTAGAGAAAGGGGGTTCAGGGATAGAGAGACAAAGAGAGAGAGGGGGAGCAAGAGAGAGAGGGGGGGAGCAAGAGAGAGAGAGAGAGAGAGAGGGTGTCAGAGAAGGAGAGACACAGAGAGGGGAGTAAGAGGGAGGTGGAGAGAGAGAGAGTCAGGGAGAGGAGAGAGAGTGGTGAGCAAGAGAGAAAAGGTGTCAAAGAGGAAGAGAGAGAGCGAGAGAGAGCGAGAGAGAGAGAGGGAGAGATATAGGGAGGTTGTCAGTTAGGGAGAGAGACAGAGTGGGGTGCAAGAGAGAGGTATAGAGAGGGGGATCAGGAAGAGAGGGAGGAGGAGTGAGCAGGAGATAGTGTGTCAGCAAGAGAGGGGAGCAACAGAGGGGAGAGAGGATGTCACAGAGAGAGAGAGAGAGAGAGGCAAGCAACAGAGATGGAGAGAGGGTGTCAGGATGGGAGAGAGAGTGTGTGTCAGGGAGATGGATGGGGAGAGAGAGAGGGAAGCAAGAGAGAGGGAGAGAGAGAGTAAGAGAGAGGGGAGAGAGAGCATCAGTTAACCAGTGAGGGGATAGGGAGATAGAGGGAGAGTGAGAAAGAGTGGAGAGGGACACTACCTGTTACAGACTGCAGAATCAGGTCTCTGATGAGGCAGGCACTTCACGGCATTAGGCTCTGCACTCTTCCCCATACAAACAGGAATAATGGCATTATTTCCACGAAGGGATGGAACTCTGATAGTAGGACACTTGGGAAACAGCACAATCCCAGTAAATGAGCCCCCTCATCTGCAGACCCTCATGTCAGTCTCTCAGTCAAGTGAGCCACCTCATCTGCCACCTGTAGGCCTCTCAGCAGTATCAGTCATTTCCCACAGAACAGGATACACTCCAAGTGAAGAGCAGATCAGTGCCAAGCAGCTCCCTGAGTTGTTACAGCAGCTGCCAATCTCCAATCAGTGTCTGGGAGGAGAGCTGTTTGGGACATTGATGAAAAATGTGCTAGTGCTGTAATCAACTGTCTAATCACTGACAGATTGCTGGGACTATTAAGCCAGCCCAGCACTTGGAGATTTTTATCAGAGCTTGTGGACCCCTTGAAATTCACCAGGCCCTAATCAGCAACCTTGAATGCCTAACAGTAAATATGCTACGGCTCATGGCATTATTAATATTATTATTTTTTTCAAATTATACAATGCAACAAGTGGTTCGCAGCGCCATACATACAGTATCCAGTGACATTTTGCATTGACATGTGTCATAGCAAATGGTATACTGTAAACAAATAATACAGTGATCCACACAAAAGTAAAAATAAAATGACCAAAAACCATAGGTAAAGAAGTTAATAAGCTATTAATGAAACGTGTTGGCACTGAACAAAAATATTTGTCATGTAAATACAATCCATAAATGAAAACAATGCACACAAATCTCAGTCCAAGTAATACATTTCGAAATAACCACATTGAAGATAAGAAAAAGTTTCATTTAATACTCTGCATAGAAGCAATATTCAAATAACTGTATACAGTGAACAAAATAGATATCTTCATCACATCAGTTAATAAAGTCTATATATGCACAATGAACCTAAAGAATTTGCAAGTGGAAGCAAAGTTACATAAAAGTATTCTGATCTGGATCTTGGTATATGGCATCAATAATGTCACAGTAAAATGTAGACACTATGGATAAACATAATCTTTAAAGTGCAGTATTTATCAGAAATTAGCAGTGGACAGTATGATTAGACTGTGACCTGATACTTTGCACCACACAGTGTTGTGCCGAATTGTCAAATTTATACCAAATTCTTATTTAAACTAAGCCCTAACACTTCTTACTTGTCAGTTTATTGTGCTCCTGACCATCAATCTAGTCATTGCTGTTTTCTGAAGCACTTTTGTTCAGATTCTCCTTACTGTGTACGGAACCCTCTGATCCTTCTTTTTTCTAGTCCACCTACAGTATCTCTTATTTTAACTTTACATTGTTACAATTATTAGTTTCCAATTTATAATTTATTTAAATTAATTAGCTATATAAAATAGCTATTAACAGAGATTATCTCAGTCATTCACAACAGTCTCTGCCCTAGTGGAGTTTATAATCTATGTTTCCTATCGCATGGACACACACATAGACTAGGGTTCATTTTTTTTAGTTAGCAGCTGTATAACCTACTGTACCAGTTTTGTGTGCACTGCACAAACCATGGTTTTGATAGTTTTTTTCTGAACACCTTCTACAGTACGTAAATAACATTGTATACCCCACATTCCTTTAAACTATTATATTTAAAAAAAAATAGGAAAACAGCTTTTTGTTGATTTTAAACAACCCATCCATAACATGTCTAAACAGTTTTTCCTACTTTAAATAATTTGTTAGAAATTAAGATCTGAACCATTACAATTAAAATATTTGCTTGAAGAGAACATATTACATTGATCAAGAGTAGGTAGTCCCATTTACCCATGCATGGGCTTGTTTGAGGGTGCTGGTATGGCCTGGGACATCAATAGATGCTGAGAAATGCCCCCACTCAGTGTTCACAGGTATGCTGTATCTCTAAAGTTGATCTTTTTTGAGTGGACATTGCATAATAACCATAAATGGTCATGTGCACCTAATGTAACAGAGCTCACCAGATGCTTCAGGGAACCCTGACAGTGACGCATGCCCCCAACAATTCTAATCAAATGGTGGTATACAACAGGAAGCTAAAAGTAATATTTGATCTAAAAATATGAGATCCCTTCTGTTTTGATATGAATTTCCTTTTCCCATCTCTGCATGACATACCTCATAATATATAACCACATTGCCTTGTTTATGATTATGTGACCTATGGGGTCTATTTACTAAGCCTTGAATGGAGATAAAGTGAATAGAGATAAAGTACCAGTCAACCAGCTCCTAGCTGTGATTTTTTTTTTTAAACCCAGCCTGTGACATAGCAGTTAGGAGCTGATTGATTGGCATTTTATCTCCGTCAACTTTATCTCCATCCATGGCTTACTATAAAGACCTCCTAGTCCCACTCTGCATCTACTACACTCAACTCTAGTTCTGTCAAGTCTTGTGTAGCCTACTAGCTGAAATTTTTGCTTGTGGAGAAGGACATTCACCATCCTCCAGCTCCAAGGAGAAAGCAGTTAGTTTTCAATTACAAACGGTAGATCACATTTGCTATATCTTGACAGGTTGTTAACATTTTGAAATCAATATTTGCTCATGTATATTCTGTCAGGTTATTCCACAGTCACTCTCAAGATGTTTAAAGAACCAATATGTCACAAACTTGCTTTGTTAATTCTCTTTGCATAGAAGCTTAATAGAGCTTTACAAGTGGCATGATAAACTGTAAAAAAATATTAACTGCCATTTATTATTCAAAAACACACACAGAGAAGATTCAGCTAATATCAACAAAAAGCATTAACACAATCCCTAGTCTACTTTATCTCTTGTACTACTAGCATACTGTAAGTATACAGTAAATGTTTTTCTTTTTGTGTCTTGGCAGGGCTGGATCTAGACCTTGTGGCACCCAGGGTGAAAAAATATGGGTGTGGCTTCATGGTGAAGTGGCGTGGTCAGTTATGCCCCCTGTAGATGTACCCTCAGTAGATGTGACCTAAGTACTGTGCCCCCTGTAGCTGTGCCTACAGTAGTATTGCCCCCAGTACTGCACCCCCTGTAGAGTTGTGCCCCCAGTTGTATTGTCCCCAGTACTGTGCCCCCTGTAGCGTTGTGCCCCAAAGTTGCATCGCTTACAAAAAAATAAAAATAAAAATAAATTAATACTAACAATCACCGCTCCTGCTGCCCAACCACTGCTTCCCTCCATCTCCGGCCACCAGCGCCTCTCCCCGGATCTATGGAAGAGACATCATGACGTCTCTCTCCCATAGCACCGCATAGACACTAGAGGTCAATTATGACCAATAGCATCTATGTACTGCTCACACAATGCAGTGTGGTGCGTGATGACTTCATCACGAACTGCACAGCACCACATATACACAGCAGCAGGCAGCACTAGTAGCGTATCTTGCCACAGTGGCGGCACCCTCCAGATGGTGGCAGTGCCCTCCGGAAGGTGGCGCCCCAGGCAAAACTCCTGCTTGCCCATAGCAAGATCCGCTACTGTGTCCTGGCAAACTGAGAAGCTAAATTCGACATTATTTAAAGATAACATTTTAAGTGTGATTGCTGAAAAATAGGTATTCATACAGTACAATTGATAAAAACATGTACAATAGTAATTTGCAAAAGTTGATTTTATAACTTAAAATTAAGAACAAATTGTAAAGTGTGATTAATATAGCAAGGCACATAATGCCCTGATTGTTAAATAACTGCAGTACCTTGTTTATCATTTTACCTGTTACATTTTTTTTACTCTACATAAATTCCCCTTATGTATTTCTATTTGAGCCATAGGATGGTGAGTAATTACCATTTCAATTGGTATCTAATTGGTATGCAGTTGTTAGGTCAACCACACTTAGGTCAACAGTCATTAGGTGGGCCATTATTGGTCGACATGCAATTTGTCATGATTCCAAGGTCGATATTGACAGAAGGTCGCATGACAAAGGTTGACCCGTGAAAATGTTGACATGAGTTTTTTACTTTATTATTTTTTGATCTTTTTCATGCTTTATGATCCACGTGGACTACGATTTGGAATAGTAGCCTGTGCTGAGAGTAGCAGTAGTGGAGAAAGGCGCCTTGCCCGAAGCATGGCGAGCGTAGTGAGCCATACGAGTGGACATGGTGCAGTAATTGGGGTTCCCATTGATGTTATGGAGAAATATACACCCCAAAAAAATTAATGTCAATCTTTTTCTGTGTCAATCTCTTCATGTCGACATTCAGTCCATGTTGACTTTTTCAGGTGTCGACCTAATGCATGTCAACCAAAAGTGGTCGACCTAGTGACTGTTAACCTAGAGAGGGTCGGCCCAATTATCCACACCCATCTAATTATACAGTACTTTAACTAATAAAATTATTTTAATTAGCATTAAAAGTTTTTAGTTGGTTTGCTTGAAATATAGGGGGTCATTCCGAGTTTATCGCTCGCTAGCTAGTTTTAGCAGCCATGCAAATGCTATGCCGCCGCCCACTGGGGAGTGTATTTTAGCTTAGCAGAAGTACGAATGCATGTGCAGCCAAGCTCTGCAAAATCAGTTTGTGCAGTTTCAGAGTAGCTCTGAACCTACTCAGCGCTTGCGATCACTTCAGTGCTTGCGATCACAATCGTGTCCGGATTTGACGTCATACACCCACCCAGCCACACCTGCGTTTTTTCAGACACGCCTGCATTTTTGCAAACACTCCCTGAAAACGGTCAGTTGACACCCAGAAACTCCCCCTTCCTGTCAATCTTCTTGCGGCCGTCAGTGCGACTGAAAACTTCGCTAGAACCTGTGCAAAACAACAACAGGCTTTGTACCCATAGGACATACATGCGCATTGTGGTGCATACACATGCACAGAAAATCCAGTTTTAGCCTAATCGATACGCTGCGAACAACGGCAGCTAGCAATCAACTCAGAATGACCCCCATAGTTTCTTACTTTAATGAATCTCTTGTCAATGAGCCAGTTATTCATTTATTAGTATATACTTATTGAAAAACAGCCAACAACATTAAAAAAGCAAATTAATGTAAATAGGAGGCAGCCAAACACACATATACGGTGATTATTTACATCCTTTTGTAATATACTATTGGACAAATGTATTTTGTTTACTACTTTTCTCTCTCTCGCTCTCTCTCTCTCCCTTTCACTCTCACTCTCTCTGTTTTATTTTGATGAAGGGGTAATGTTGTTTTAATTTTCTCAAAGCACACGGACTCAAAATATGACAGTTAGTCTTTTAAAATAATATGGAATTGTATAGAATTGTACATATAGAAAATAATTATTTCTGCACACTAGACAATTTTTTCATAGCTTGGAGCAATATCAGGGCTGCATATATTTTGTTTAAATTAATTAATAATTGTTATTATTATCTTTGGCTTATGACAGTTTTTTGGGCTCTCTGATCGAGGTAGATAGCATACAGTTGACACCTGCCTGTCTATTCATCCATCATTAGTTGGGTTATGTTTGGTTAAGGTGTCAAATATGCTGACAGATGTACTGAATGCTGCTGCTTTTTAAACATGGTTGCTATGGGTGCAGAGACAGAACTCTCTGGAGAGCCTGAATCCTTTCTTCTCTAGCACAGATTTGAGTGCCTGTAAGACCACAAAGGCTACAAGCTGACACAAAAACCTAGAAAGACACAATAAACATCACTTTTTAAAATAATTGTGTTGGGACTTAAAAAGAGCCTATGGGACTGCCAAAAATCCCAGAATATTTCCAGTTCTTTTTGCAACAGCCATTATGATTAAGAACAAATGCTCTGTGTTACTGACTTCAAGAGGTAATACAAAAATGCAGTCTCTATAGATTTATGCTAGGTATACTGGAGTTGTGAAAACATTGTATTGGTTTTATTCATTTCTCACTGACAAATAAACATATTCATTTTTATAATATAGTATGTCAAACTTATTCTAATAATAGCAAATAAACTGCTCAAATAATTAAAGGACAATTTATATGACAGTACTATGCATAAATGATGATAATGAGAACATTAAAGGTATTTTAATCAAATTCAGTATGATACATTTTCAATAATAAACATATAGTTTAACTGCCATATAGGATTCTGAGAGCTTCTTAATCAAATTTTACACTTTTTTTGACAAGTAATATCTTATTTTAGCAGATCCAAACTTAATGGATTTACTGGACATAGGTATTTGTTTGGGATGACCATGAAAATAAAGTGAAAATGTACAATTGATGTGTTTCTACATTGTTTCTGTGAAAGTATGTGGCTTACTGAGTATAATTGTTTTTCATTTGTATATGTTTGTATTAACTACAAAGTTCACACACACACACACACACACACACACACACACACACACACACACACACACACACACACACATTCACCAGAGGCACTCTGGAAAAAAGAAGAGTCTTGACATTGCATGTCACCCAGCATCGTGGCTTGTGTACACCCACCATGGTAACAGATGCCAAGGTAATGTGTAGATCAACCAAACATAAAAGTTGCCACATGAAACTCTATACATATGGAAAAAAATATGTTACCTCCTAAAAAGAAGAAGCCACAACATGATAAGTGAACAACCTAAACAAAAAATATCATATAAAATAAAAAATATAACAGCCAGCAGATGTACACATGTTAAAAAGCAAAAAAAATTATAATATAGAAATAAATGAAAATACCATGTGGCTTAAATCTAAACTCCAAATGCAGGAATAATAGAACATAGACATGCATATTGTATAGGCTGTAATTAGTCATCATTGGTATCTGCACTTTCACCAGCCCCATACTAGATGCAACAGAACCATCTGAAGCAGGTTTTCTTTCCTGGTGTCACGTGGACTACAGTGAGCTATGGGCTTCCTGGTGGTTCTTGGTGACACTCACGCATTTACCCTTGCCCAGCAGTCTTCTAGCCTCCTGCAATGCTAGGCTTCTCCTATAGCAGCCACTTTTCCAGGGTGAATTAGGTCCACCCCATACTCAGATGCTCCCAGTTTTTATGTATGGACAAGGCGACTATTGGAGGCTGGCCAAGAGTAGATTGCAGTGCACCTAGATACCGCAGCATTACACACAAGCAGAGAGAAATAACCGAATGCATGTGAGTGCATCAATGCACAGGTTGGATTCTAATCTTAACACAATCAATATACAACAATGCACAGGATGGTATAAATAATGAAAAATGCAAATGCAAGAATCTGTGTGGAGTTCCACACTAAACCTGAACACAAGGCTGGCTGGATCAGATCAGGAAATCAGTCAGGCAGGGTCTCAGAATCATGGCTGTTTCACAGACTGACAAGTTCTCACAAGAGCAGGAACTATCACCAGCGTTTGAGTCATGCACAGGAAAAGTATTTAACAGAAGCCCTTACCAATCCCTGCTGAGACTCATAATTAACAATATCGTGCAGCTGCCCTACTGCACATCCCTGAGAGCTGAGTACTTAATTACCCAGCAATGGGGAATGCCATCTGCCTCTGGCATCCCTGTTGCTAGCAGTCCGGCGGCTCCCAGTGCCCGGTGTCAGCCTGCTGCTATGTGCCGGGTGGAGGTCAACGGGAGGCACAGCATCTCGGCTTCTAAGCAATGGCTGCGATGCACACCTCCCAGTGCTAACAGTACCCCCCCTAAAAGAGGGGTTAAGAAACCCCTAAATCCAGGTTTCTGAGGATATTTCTTCAAGAATCCTTTCTTTAATTCAGGAGCATGGAGGTACTTCCCAGGCACCCAGACTCTCCCCTTAGGACCGTTGCCTTACCAATGAACTAAATAATGGTTGTCATTCCGAGGTGTTCGCTCGCAAGCTGTTTTTAGCAGATTTACTCACGCTAAGCCGCAGCCTACTGGGAGTGAATCTTAGCATCTTAAAATTGCGAACGACGTATTCGCAATATTGCGATTACACCTCTCTTAGCAGTTTCTGAGTAGCTCCAGACTTACTCGGCATGTGCGATCAGTTCAGTGCTTGTCGTTCCTGGTTTGACGTCACAAACACACCCAGCGTTCGCCCAGACACTCCTCCGTTTCTCCAGCCACTCCCGCGTTTTTCCCAGAAACTGTAGCGTTTTTTCACACACTCCCATAAAACGGCCAGTTTCCGCCCAGAAACACCCACTTCCTGTCAATCACATTACGATCACCAGAACGATGAAAAAGCCGTGAGTAAAATTCCTAACTGCATAGCAAATTTACTTGTCGCAGTGCGAACATTGCGCATGCACACTAAGCGGAAAAACTCTGCGATGCAAAGAAATTTACCGAGCGAACAACTCGGAATGACCCCCAATGTACTTTACCCTGCACAAACTTGGAGTCCAGGATTCTCTCAACACAACAAACTCTTGATGTCCCCGAATCCTGATTGGAGAAGGTCTCTTGAAACCTCTTACTTTAATTTTTTTTAGAAACAAATGCCGGTTTAAACAAAGAACAATAGAAGTTATTATTGATTCTCAAAGATTTGGGTAATTGAAGATGGAAAGCAACATGATTGATTTTCTGGATGATTTGAAATGACCCAATGTAACGTGGACCCAATTTCTGAGATGTCTGGTGGAGCTTGATGTTCCAGGCAGATAACCACACCATGTCTCCTACTTTGAAAGAGCAAGGGTTACGAAATCTGTCAGCAAATCTCTTAGACCGGGCTGCCGCATCGTCCAAGGCTTGATGTACTTTCCTCCAAAGCCTCCTGAGGTAAGACATGGGACAAAAAGAAGATCTAGACTGTTGTGATGGGGTGAAAGTATTACATTTAGGATGAATACTGAAAACACAACAAAAGAACAGACATGGAAGTTGAAGAATGTTCAAAATTATTATATGCAAATTCTGCAAAGGATAGTTGGTCAACCCAATCATCCTGGTATTTAGAGATGTAACACTGTAGATATTGCTCCAACACTTGATTAAACCGTTCTGTCTGCCCATTTGACTGGACAATACCGTGACGAGAGACTGATATTGATCCTCAGTTATGCACAAAAAGACCATCCAGAAATGGGCTACAAATTGAGAGCCATCTATATGTGTTGAATGAACAATGAAGCAAGATCCTTAGCATTAAATAGTTTAGACAAGGGGATGAAATGAGCCATCTTACTGAAACTACTACCCAGATGCCCTAGCATTTGGAAGATCTTGGCAGGTCCACAATAAAATTTATTTTCAAATGGGTCCATTGTCTTGGAGGGTACAGACAGAGGAAGTAAATGTCCAGAAGAAAGAACACAAGGAGACTTGTGTTTAGCACAGACATGACAGGCCCTAACAAACTCCTGAATGTCTGTCTTGATGGTTGACCACCATACAGAGTGAGATAGAAGGTGTAAAGTCAACTACTGGATGTCCTGAGGTCTTGTTGGAATGGAACTCAGATAACATGGCTGATCTGAGTTTTTCTCAAATGAACAGGAGTCCCAAAGGTGTCTCAGATGGGGCCTGCATCCATGCTGCTTGGACTTGAAAGGCAAGATTCATGGTTAGACCAGCAAGAATGCATCCTGGGGTAAGAATCAGCTCTGGAAGCTTAGGGACTTCATGGTTAGACAGAAAACTCCGGGGAAAAAGCGTCAGCTTTGAAGTTTTTGGAGCCGGGCCTATATGTAATTACAAAATTGAACCTAGCAAAGAACAATGCCCATCTGGCTGGATTGTTGAGAATTCAATCTTTTAGCAGATTCAAGATAGACTAGATTTTTGTGGTCTGTGAATTTGGTTACTCTATGCCTTGCTCCCTCCAGCCAGTGCCTTTATTCCTCTAAAGGGCATTTGACTGCTAGGAGCTCTCAATTACCAACATCATAGTTGACTTCAGCAGGTGAAAATTTCCAAGAGAAAAAGGCACAAGGGTGGAGCTTATGACTGACTGGATCCTCTTGTGAGAGAATTGCTCCAACACCTACTTCGGAGGCATCCTTTTCTACAATGAAAGGCAGATCTGGATAGAGATGCTGGAGAACAGGAGCAGAGATTAATGCATTTTTAAGGTCCTCAAAGGCCTTTACCACCTGTGTTGACCAATGAGAAGGATCCACACCTTTCCTGGTTAAACTAACAATTGGGTCTACAATTGAAGAAAATGAATCAATAAATCTTCTACAATAATTCACAAAACTGAGGAAACATTGAGTAGCTTTTAGAGTAGAGGGACAAACCCATTCCACAATTGCCTGAAGTTTCTTAGAAGATGAATATATCATCTAAATAGACAACCACAAATCTTCCTAGGAATTCCCGGAGAACATCATGTATGAGATCCTGGAAGACAGCAGGGGCGTTGGAGAGTCCAAAAGGCATTACTAAGTACTCGTAGTGTCCTGAGTGGGTACTGAATGCGGTTTTCCACTCATCCCCCTGCTGGATACAGATAAGATTGTATGCTCCTCATAAATCAATCTTGGAGAAGACTAGCATTTCTGAGCTGATCAAACAATATGGAGAACAGAGGCAATGGGTATGAATTATTTACTGTTATTTTATTCAATCCCCTGTAATCTATGCATGGCTGTAATGAGCCATCCTTTTTCCCGACAAAGAAAAAACTGGCTCCCAGCTACTTAGAAGGCCTGATAAAGCCTTTTTCTAAACTCTCCCGGGTGTATTACTCCCTAGCTTTCGTCTCGGGCAAAGACAAAGCGTAGAGGTGGCCTTTAGCACCAGGAATTAGATTGATTGCACAATCATAAGGATGGTGAGGAGGCAGAGATTCAGCTTGCTGTTTGGAAAAAACATCCATGAAAGACATGTACTGGGTTGGCAACCCTTTAGGGACTGGAATTGCCAAGTGGACCAGCATGGTCAGACATTTGGCTGCACAATCCATGCCCCAGGAAACAAGATCTCCTGTACTCCAGTTGGATACTGGGTTATGAGCTTTTAGCCAGGGCAAGCCCAGTAAAAATGGAGTGAGTGGACAATGTACTAGGTAAAAAGAGAACTCTTCACAATGTTACATTCCAACAAAAAACTGGAGGGTTGGAGTGTGGGTGCTCACCTGGCTATTTTGAAGAGGATTGCCATCCAAACCACAGACAGAAATTGGATAAAAGGCCAAAAGCCCAAGATTGTGAGTCATCTTGTAACAGGGAACTTATGATTCCTACTCGCTGGGTCTCTTAACCTGAAGAGTAAGGCCTGAGCTTGAAATACAGTTTACAACTTTCCTGGAAGATCACAAACTGTTTACAGTCCCCAGAAAACCTATCTGGGTGGTTTAGTTTAGGTTCCCTTGGAGCAGATGACGAGATGGTCTGGGTCCTACGAGTTTCTTCCTGCATGTCCACATGAAGAGTAAGGTCCCATAGCTGTTTGGTCAAATCCTGGATCTGGTCTGCCAGAATCTGGGCCAGATTTTGCGCTGGATCGATCCAGAAACAAACGATCCAGGGAGCTATGGTTTGTGGCTGGTGATACTATCACTTGGACAACAGTGAGCTATGGGCTACCTGATGGTTCTTGGTGATATTCATGCAATTATCCTTGCCCAGCAGTCTTCTAGCCTCCTGCAATGCTAGGCTTCTTCTATAGCAGCCACCTTTCCAGGGTGAATTAGGTCCACCACGTACTCAGATGTGCTCAGGTTTTATGTTTTATGTATGGACAAGGCGACTATTGGAGGCTGGGCAAGAGTAAATTGCAGTACAGTGAGACGTTCACTGGACACCACCTAGATACCGCTGCATTACATACAAGCAGAGAGAAATAACCGAATGCACGTGAGTGCAACAATGCACAGGTTGGATTATAATCTTAACACAATCAATATGTACATGCAACAATGCACATGGTATCAATATGTACATGCAACAAGTGTTATAACATTTGGCTGTATATTTACTAAAGTGAGGGTTATAGAAGTGGAGGTGTTGCTCATAGCAATCAATCAGATTCTAGCTATTATTGCCTAGAAGGTACTAATAAGTAGAATCAGATTGGTTGCTACCATATGTGCCACATCTCCACTTCTATAAACTCACACTTTAGTAAATATACCCCTTGGTGTGCATGACACAAAGCTCTAGGTATACAACAATGACACTCCCAGAAAACTCAAATGACACTCGTTCAAGACAGAACAATGCCATGCATTTGCATTGTCATTGCCCATTTCTCACCACAAAACAGCCATTTCATCCAAAACAAGATGCAGCAAAGATCCAGAAAGGCATATATTTGCTTCTGTGCATATGCTGTATGCTGAAACTCGCTATTTGTAACCATCGTCTGACCCAGAATAAGTAACAAAGTATATATGATTGAATGCATGTATGCATGTGTGGACTCATTTATGTAGAGTGCACATCAAAGGACTCAGGGGGTAATTTCAAGTTGATCGCAGCAGGACATTTTTTAGCAGTTGGGCAAAACCATGTGCACTGCAGGGGGGGGGAGATATAACATTTGCAGAGAGAGTTAGATTTGGGTGGGTTATTTTGTTTCTGTACAGGGTAAAAACTGGCTGCTTTATTTTTACACTGCAATTTAGATTGCAGATTGAACTCACCACCCCCAAATCTCTCTCTCTCTGCACATGTTATATCTGCCTCCCCTGCAGTGCACATGGTTTTGCCCAACTGCTAAAAAAATTCCTGCTGCGATCAACTTGGAATTACCCTCTTAGTTCATGAGCATACTGTATTAACAATAACAGGAAAGGGACAGATCATTGTAAGGAAAAACGTATTTGTTTAGTGGGGTGGTATTCATGTGACCGCCGGTCAGCTGAACGACAGTCACATGACCTCCTCCACCAGCCCGATGGGTCACTGTCCCGATGGTCGGCATGCCGACCAACAGGGACTAATTCCACTCGTGGGTGTCCACGACACTCATAGAGTGGGAATAGAACCCGTGGCCACCGCAGGTTGCCACCGAGCCCGCAGCGTGGCGAGTGAGGCGAGCCAGCAAGGGGCTTGCTGCACTCGCCCATCCCCGCCGGGATCCCGACGTCGGTATGCTGCCGGGATCCCGGCGTCGGTAAGCTGACCGGCGGTCAGGAGACCGCCGGTCAGCCGTACTACACCCGTTTAGTGCATAACATATTTTGTAAGCATTGGGCAAGTCAAACTGGAGCTATGGAAATAAAGAGACTAATCTTGCCAAAGCAGAATTTAACTAAACCTATAAAATGAATAGCATTATGCCAGCAGGTATAAGACAACATTTTGAACTCTTGATTTTTTAGCTTTTTACTTTTTGGAATTGATTTTATGAATTTTAATCTTCTCATGTTTTACTCTAACCCTTTTTTTTACCCTACATATTTTCCAATATGCATTTTTGATTTCTAAATGATGTTTTTTTATGAACACCTAATAACAGCACTCTGGAATTGTGCCGGTTCAGTGGTAAATACTTGTTATTGTATCTTGAAATGTGGACATTTTTTTATTAATCCATTATTTTAATCAGGTCAAACAACAATTTTAAGATATACAGTATCTTTCATTTTATTCAATACTGTACATGTGATTGTGATGATTTTGAAATTTCAAACCTCTGGTGATGTTTCCATACCAATATAGAAACATTAGGCTGGTGACTGACAACTTATTGTATCATAAGAAAAAAACATGCTTAAGTGTGATGAGTACATCTATATGGGGCACATAGGACATCACCACATTATTCATGGTCTATGATATTACATTTGACTAAATAAATATTGAAACTTACAGTACAAGCTATTTACAGTTTACCAATGAGAGAAGATTATGAAGTACTAGTGGTATGTCAATCTGAGTTGACTCAATTAGTCCGAGTGTTGGCAACGGTCTCAGAATAACCCTGAGCTAATTGCCCTCAGTAAAGAGGATACCTACTGTAGTCACAACAAATGACCATTATACAGCAAAATAAAAAAATGGTTTGTATCTCAGGGTCAGGGTTTGTGCAATGATAATTGCAGTATAGTAAAATAAAGTATCAAGAAGAGAATAAAAAATACCAAATATCTGCTACCAATACTGCTTAAATATATAGATATACAATTATTCAATGGTGTACATGAACAGGTTAATAGGAAGTGTATGGTAATCAATAGGCCACATGTAAACCATATAGGATGAGATTCTAATGTTTTTACAGGGGGTGGTGAGATGCTATGTATGAAAAGTGATCAATTTGGGTGGCTAAACCCGACACTAATGGGTGCGATCAGAGTGATAGGGGACCTCATTTGTACATCACACCCTGTGATCTCCTGTCACTTTAGATGAGAGATTGGGGGCGATAACATTTGAATTCCCCCCTTGAGTCATACATTGCAGAAATATGTGATCAATGTACAGAACTGTTTATCCTGTAAAGTGCAGGTAAATCACAAGAATCTATATGTTGCAGATGGAACTTATATGCAATATATTCCTTACAGCATATCAGCAAGCCTATTAAGCAGTTCTATTTCTAATTAGACTGCTTAATGGATGTTAAGGCACATGTTCAGGAAATCCCAGATTAGAGTATACTCTATAGCATCTTGGGAATCACAGATAAATCATAGAACATCCTGTAATCAGGCTGATGCTTTATAGATTTACATTTATTGGTATATACCAGGGACGTGTGGTGAGGTAAATGGCTCAGGAGGCCCTGGCTAGTATCTGAGCCAGATTTACACACAATAAATAAGTCAAAAGGTTCATGTGGGCATTAAGCAAATATGTTTTGATCAGAGATGTGCAGAAAGAGTAGGCAAGTTTTGATTATAATAATGATTAGAATAATACAAAGAAAATATTTATAATTAATTCTTTATATATTTCATGTACTTTATATAGTCAAAACCCTGGCGTATACTGGAGTATGACAAGAAAGGCACTGCTCACCTTTCTCACCTCACTGCACGTTCACTGGATACACACATAGAACTTTTATATATCCTCCACTTGACACTTTTATGCTGTTATCAGCTGTATAACCTTCTAATAGTATAGGGCATAGGCGCCGGATCTGTGTGTGCTCCCAGGCCCGAGCACCCACGGAAAATGATGAGCACGCACGGCCATTCAGCTCCCGCCCTGACACTACCCACCGCCTCTGCTGCCAGTCATCACACATCCTGCTCTGCACCACACACAGCCATCTGATCAGAATGGGAAGTGAGCTGCATTCTTGTAATGGAAACGGCACTGTGCGGGGTCCTCATGTAAGTCCCATGTCCTCCTGTGTTCCTATTGTGTCAGTGTGTCCTGCCCAGTTCTCTTTCATTGTGCTGCTGACTGGCTGACTGATGGACATTCCTTTATGGACCCTGCTTTAGATAGTGTGTTATTTTACCCTTTTGATCCCAACACTCTCTTGCACTCCCACCCAAATAGTATCCCTCCACACATTTTGCATTCCCGATTATTTCATGACATTTATTATTCCTGGCTTAAGCTGAATAAGAAACTTCACAGAAATCATATGTTTACATTACATATTCCTCTCTGGGGCAATCCTGTGTTCCCCCCTCTCTTACCAATTCCACCTTCAAAATTTGGAAAGACAAAGTCTTGTCTCTCTCGTCCAAGGTTTTTGAAGCTGGAAAGAAGAGTCTCCAATTCTCTGATTTTAGAGATAAATATGATATTCCACAAATGCATTTTTATATGTACTTACCTATCCACAATTCATTATCCCCTCTCTTTAGCCTCCATCACATCCGGGGCCTCTGATCCTTTGCAATCAGTGATTTTGATATGTGAGCGCGTACCATTTCGCACTAGATTAATTTATACTCTTCTTACTAAACATCCCTCTGATTCTAGATGGCGCAAATTGTTGCAATGGCAATGATATATTCCCACCCTCACAGACCTCTCAGTCTTCAGTAAACATTACTGCTCCACTATGGAAATTTTATCCTCAGCCTATCTGCAGGAAGTACATCTCCGTACTCTACAGAGGGCAAATGTTCCCCAAATTCAGCATGCACGTTACAATCCCTCGATCACAGGTGAATGCCCTAAATGCCATTATCATTCCGCTACCTTTTATCACAATTTTTGGGAATGTGGACACATCCAAAAAATGTGGCATTATTGAGTGCCCCAGTTCGATCTGTCAGTCCATACCGAGATAAGCTTATAGTACATATACTGTATGCAATGCCTCCAAATCACTGATTGCTAAACACTGGAAATGCCAGCTGGCACATTGATGATTGCCCTTTATGTCCGTATTTACTTTGTATACGGTCATGGTTCCATGGAATACTTTATGAGTCTGCAAAATAACTTGGTGCCTACTTTCCATAAAATTTGGTCTCCCTGGTACCTTTTTAATTTCTCCCCTCTCCCTGCACACTGCTAATGATTACTTACTCCCTTTATCCCTTTATTTTGAGTTTATTCTATTGTTGCTGATTGTGATAACCTATGTGCTCTTTTGATATGTATGTTATCAAGGCTTCTATGTTTGAGTTATTAAATTATTTTGTACATTGTATGGTTTTTGCTATCTGTGTTCTGTATACTGTACTTTTGTATTTTATATGCTAAAAATATTGTACACTTTGCCTGAAATAATTTTAATAATAAAACAAAAATTATTGTTTTAAAAAGATGCACAAGCAGACTACGCTGATTAAAATGATATGTGGCATACCTATATTCTGTATGTGAGTGCGCCTGTATCTGCATGCTATAGTATGTTACAGTGTGTTCTAGAATAACACAGTAGCGTAGCATTTCTTATGCAGATACAGCCACAGTTACAACACATAGAATATAAGCAAGCCACATATCATTTTAATAGGCAAAAGCATGGCGTTACTTGAAGGTCTGTTTAAGAAGCAGGGAGACTATATGTAAGTGGACACATCTGTATATTTGCAGATAAACAATGTATTGCTAAATATCCTTTAAAATGTACACACATATACTGATACATTGTCAAAAAATTGTCAGTTTAGTTGCATATTATATTTAGCCAGTAATTACACATTATTTTAGGGAAATATATTTTATCTTTAGGAATATGTACTTTTATATGGCTTTTCTAAAAAAAAATCCAAAATTGTATAGTTCACTTTCAGTAAAAATGTGTAGCATGACTACAAAAACATAGCTTGTACTAAATATATAAAACATAAACAGTAAAATGTAAAAAACTGTTAATACATTTTTTTATTTGACATTATTTATAGCCTTCCCAAAGATGTAGGTCATGCCATCCTATGTGTCTGGGTGGTGTTGCTACAGAGGTACTGCTGTGTGATGTTCTGGTATTAGGATCCGGTAAGTGGGCCAAAAGTTGTGCTCCCAAAGTTAGCATAGAAGCACCATGGTCTCTAATAGCACTGCTTTCAGAATCCAACATTCTAAAGAAGGTGTCATGAAACCTACAATTGGAATCATGTATCATCAGTAAAGTGTCACGGAACCCGTTTTTGTATTCCCTGATTATGTCTGGGCTGTTTGCAATTCTGCTGAGTTCAGCCATATTTGTGCTTATGGTGTGATTGCACCTATGTGTACTTTTATTGAGTGATGTCATTTGGCAAACTTGGGTTGTCAGTAAGAGGAGATGCAGAGGACAGACCTACAAGTAATTGTTTTTTGTTAGACAACCATATTCATGCAGAATAAAGACTTAATAAAGATCAATTTCTTACACTGCTGATTGTCATTCTCACTTTCTCTTGGGCTTCTTTGCTACCTTTGTGATGCAGGTTGTTGTGCTGTGTATAAGTTAGTAAACAAAAACACTAAGCAAAACATGTTTTTTCTTGAATTAAGATAAAATGTTAAATTTAACATTATTTAAACATACTGTACATTGCTTTTTTCATGACATTTCTAAAAAAAAAATATGTTCTAAAGAATATGACTGAAAACAGTTTTTACCATTTCTAAGAGTTACATTGTAAAAACAATTAACATTTTGGACCTGCAACAATACACCCAAGGAGCAAAACATATAATATGTATTTGACAACTGGATAATGGAACCCTGAAAACCAGTTAAAGAACATTTATAACAAGGAGTGGCCAATAAGTAGTCCTAAAGCAACTGTGGTACTACACATCTCAGCATGCACTGTACTAGTTTGATCAAAACCTCATAGCAACAGTGTATGTCATGGCATGCTGAGATGAGTAGTTCCACAGCAGCTTGAGGACCACTTTTTGACCTTCTCTCATTAAACATGCTGAAAAACAGCACTTTGACTTTTTTTGTTATTAAAAAAAATGTGTGAAGTTACAAGGAGGGAAAATACACAGGTTATCTTAAAATTGTAACAGGTATGTATTAACTGTAGACAACTTTTACACTAAACAAACAAAAAAAAACACTTAGCAGGCCATCTGTGGGAATCTGTATACTTCATGTGAAACCAGGACACCACCTCTTGATGAATCAGGATCTTGAATAGCATCTCATATTCCAAATAGTAGGCCTGATATGGTGATATGAACCTTGTCTTCCTTGCAGAATTTGCCTCCTTCGCCACCTTCACATGATGCTTGATAACAGAGAAGCATTTGTTTGTAGGTGTGTTAGGAACTTCACTTGAGTGTAGCAAAAATTACAGGTGACAGAAGTTTGAAGTGAATCCATAAAAAGGTGCTTTATTGAAAAATACAGGTGGCAGGGTGTTAAAGACAATGAGTGCAGAAAAACACTTAACAAGTCAAAGGTTCAAGAGACTTGATATGTAGGTAAATTATTATGCAGATATCTGACAGCACAGAACGCAAAATAGAAATGCCATGGAGTCCAATGCTTTAAATGTATGTAGACAAAAGGATATCAAGAATAACAAACTTAGCAAATGGAAAAAATATCTTACTGTTTGCAGGCTGATCAGAGAAGCAAGGTTTGCAGGCTGAGCTGGGGAACAACATGAACCAGGGAACACCGAACACAAACTGGAAACAGGAGACCAAGATACAGGAATCCAAGTGACTGGCAAGAAACATTAATGATCCAGCAATGCATGCTGGATCTTGACAGGTTAAATACGGCTGGATGCAGGTGTAGTCCATACTAGAATTAGAACCCATTAACAGACACCTGAACCACAAGACAGAACATAAAACAAAGTCTGGTGACCCCTTGTGGTAGGTAAACATATAGCAAGGAAACACAAAACAATTCAAACTGGCATAACAAGGTGTCTTTGTTCCTCTTGATAGACCCCTCAGCATTGATTGCTTGAACATCTGCCTCCCAGATTTTGTTCCTGCATCATGTGGGCGTTAGGGGAGTCTGATGTCCAACAAGCAGCTTGGGATGCTTCATTACCTCCTGTATTAAGGCCAAATTATCTGTAAAAATAAATTTTACATTGCAGCCTGTCTTTGTGTTTACCCTCTGGCTGGTCATGTCATCACTCTCCACATCTGTGTCCTGGGGCTCCTGACATGCTAAACTCCTCCACCTCACTATTTGTCTTGCCTTCCTCTGTCCTGGACCTGATGGTAACCCCTTCCCTGCACAAATACTAAACACAGAAAAAACACACAGACTCACAAACTACACTCCCACCACACTTACAACACACAACCCAAAGACTCACACACAAACACTGACAGGACCTAAACAAAAAAAGACAAAGAAGACAAAAAAGTCAGACATATAATAAACAAGACAAGAACAAAGGACAACTTTCACACAAAATAATCACTCAGAAATCGCAAAATACTTCTAAACCAGCACCAACTCTAGTACACAGCTCTTCTCTCTATTCCTTTCACTCAACCCAACAGGTCCATTTGGTTTGAGGCATATTTATATGTATTTGGCTTCATACTGGCCCATATGACAATTTGAACCAATGAAAACATGATAGGTAACTGCTTTAGTGTTCAGCTGTAATTTGCAAACATGTACCAGATTACAATCATCAATGTATGTGAGTTTCAATATGTTAGAAATATCTTTCATATGCATGTCAGATAAGTGACTTCTTTGCCAATCTCTTACATTGGATTATTTTCACTTGGGTGAACACTTTCCTGAGAATCTTGAACAACTTAATTCTCTAAGTGACTCAACATACTGTAGCATACTCTTCTTTTAACAAATCTTTACAAGTGTTCAAAAGAACTTCACTCTATTTTTATCAATACTGTAGATGCCTTTTAAACTTCCTCCATAATTGGAAAACATGGCTAACAATTATGACTCATCATGCCATGGTGTAAACATAAACATCAATGAAAATAAATAATATTCACATTTTTCATGAATTTTGAAGGACAAAGATGGATGATTTATCAACCATCATTTTTGCTTTTAAGCCTATAACCTGATGATCCTTGTACAGAAACAAAATGTTCTGGTTCCATACTGTACATTCATTAACTACTTTAGGATAATTGTTAAGCCATTGAGCTACTGTAAGTCACACAAGCATCTTCTTTCAAAATGAACATATTGATTTTAATAGCATATATAAATTACATTTCCTTTCAAAATATTTGTACTTCCAGGATTAATTGTAGCCAATTTCTCCAATTCTATTTTATTCTCTAAATCTTGATGTCTACTTCTGTTAAAATTCACTGCAAAATATTGAATGGCATTTGATTTTCCATACAAAGCAGTACCAGCAAGCCTATCCACTGCTTCATATGCTCCACATTTACAAACTTTTTATACCAAAATGCCATAGTCAGGAAGCAAAACTTTCTTCGGCAGAAATATCCTTCCACACACTCTCTAAAGCAGACTTTTCATGTTTTGTTGTAGGCAGTTGCATAACTAGCAAGTGCATTACCATTATTAGCCACAAATTGCAGGTCAGTGTTGGTTTTCTACTTCCACAGAATCATAGCATTATAAACATTGATAGACCTCTGTTCTGTTAAATTATAAAGTTTCTTACTGGATTGGCCATTAAGAAAATGCTGAATGGTTGAAAATACATAATTCACTTCAGGTTTTTTTTACACACATTTTCTTGAAATCCAGGATGGCAACAGCTCAGTTTCCTGTTTTTACTTCAAAATCCTACATCTCTTCATGCGCTTATTTCTATGACAGTCATCAAAAAGTATAAGCAACACAGGTTTAAAAACCTCACTAGAAAAAACACAAGTCACAAAACAAGCTAAAAAACCTTTCATGTAATCATTAGTACTTTTTTCCAAAAGCAGAAGTATCTTCAACCCAGATTGCTATATACATCTAAGGTGCATGACTGTTCTGATATTCTAAAATGCCAAAAATAATATTTCATTAAACCAAATGGACTATTCTCTTTTGTTTTCAATAGTAATCTGGAACTATGATGAATGTGTCTACATACAGAAATGGGATCACAAGAGTATAACTCATCAATTGATTTTGTATCCATTTTCATATCACCACTATTAACCCATTTATGCAAATTTACAAGATTTTACCAATCATATTCAGCACAACTAAGAGTTACAAACCAAGTAGGTTTGGTACTACACTGTAGACAGTAAATCTGTTTCATTGCATACAATACAGCATACCTTGCCTATGGTACCAATATTCCATTATGCCATGCATATAAGATAAAATGCTTGGTAAGTTAACTTATAACCTTGTTTCCTTAACATTGCTCAAGCACTTTGTCAGCATTTACATCTCCAAACTGATCTATTACACTTATTTTTTGAGCAGTACTACGAGACGAAACAGTTCACTCTCCTTGAACATCGGAAATACAGTAACTACTGATGGTTTAGTAAAAAATGAGAATTTCCACTACTAATCCCTGATTTTAAGTATTAATTTTAAGAATTGTTTTCTGGATACTCATCATAGAAATCAACTCCACAAGAAAACAAATCTGGAAAACACTTCAGGCAAAATTTAGTAAGTGGCTGATTTGGTGTCAATTAGAACCCACCCAAAACCATTATCAAATTACGGCAGTTGCAATGTCACATTGCCAGCATTTACAAAACATTGATTTTGATGTCTAATCCCTGGCAGCTTCTAAATGACAACCCACCATGGTGTGTTTTATTCTACAATGGTTTCTATTTAAATATCTTCTGCAAAGTCTTCTGCAAAATAGATTTTTCAAAACAATCTCGAGTATTGTTAAATTATATTTCCAAATCCACATCAACGTCACAATTTAATGGATTATTTTTCTTCAATTACTGAAGTGCACAACAAATCTTACTAAAATCTACCAACTCCTGCCAAATAACGTTTTTTTGGTTGCTACTCCATTTACTAAAATAAACAAGTTATCACAGAAATGACTCTTTTCTTTAACAGTACTCAATGTTTCTTCAAATGGAATAAGAAGATACTGTAAACAACTTGTCCTTTCAATGCCTTGACTAATGTATTAGATGGAAAATTTCCATGTTGTGCTATCAAACACACTATAGTTTGAAAAGGTTTTATCAATTGTGTTAAAATCTTTTCATAAATATTTAAATCTTGAAACTCTACTTGTTTATCTGATAAAAACATATTATTCATGAGACATTAAGCAGGAAGACTGTCATTATCAAGTTTCTGACTGTAGTATAAACATGCATGCAAAATTTAATTTGATCTTTCACCTGAACAGAAATAGACACACGCAATCACTTCTCTCCATGACTTATTTTTTGCAAACAACCTATCCACATCAAAATTTTAACTTGCAACAGACAAATCTATCCATTATAGCTAATACATTTTTCTCTGAGAAAAAGTATATTTTCCACCCTGAATTAAATCATCATCAAACTTTTCTAAACAGTTACTTTGTTGTGTTTCACTTCCTCTTGCTCATCCTATACAGATGTGTCCAACTTCAATGCACTGGCGACTATTCACAGGTGCAACTGGTTTGCAACGATGCGTGTGCACATACTTGTGTGAATAGTCACATCCGCCATCTATAGGAAAGCATTACGTGATTACGGGTGTGACTGTTTGCACGCAGTTGGTTTAATCACTCCCGATAAGCATGTACACATGCAAATGCATCGCGGCAATGATAAACACATACACATCTTAAACTACTTAGAATAATTTTTTAACACAGAGATTCATTTTCTATTTTTAACATTCAGCAATATCTTTAATTGAGTTGATTTTACCAATCTATAGATTATTATTTTTTTTCTAAACTTCTTTTCCAAAATAACAAAAGAACGTGTCCTATATTTATTGTGCTCTGAACCACATTTGCCATAAAACCACTGAGGCTCATTCAGGTGTGGTTGCAAAGTGTCTATTGTATGCACATTGGTCTATGATTTTTTTTACTGCGCATGCATATGAGTTGCAGTGAGCACATGCAGTAATTAATTTGCTACAGTGGTTGCAGCAAGGAATTTGTTTGTTTTGTTTTACACTACTAAAGGTGACAAGTATTTTACAGTTTAAAATATTTACATTCTCTTTATGAACATTAACTTGCTAGCCACTCACATTGTATTTCACCACACTTTATTTTATTCTTGAAGCCATTTAGGTTAACTTACTACAGTTACTGTAATATTAATTATAAATCCTTAAAATGACAATACAACTAAAGATGTGCAGTTCAGATTTACTTTGACTTACTCTGATCTAAAAAATGGCATCTTATTGGCTATCCAGATGTCATGTGTTTGTATAGCGTAGAAGAAAATTCTGGATGAATCCAAACTTGCTGTATTTAGGCGTTAAGAACAAAGTAAATTTTAAATTACACATCTCTAATATCAGCCTACAGTATTAAGAACATTTTCAAAAATATAAACACCTTGTCAGATTTCAACAAACACCAGGTGGTTGCACAGCAGTGACAAGGCACAAGCTGCAATCTTGATTAGCACAATAGGCCACAATCCTAGTAAGGGTGCCTATATGAGGTTGCCAGGCAGAATCCAGGACTCACTGAGAGAGAGGGGTATGGGGTTGATGCTTACAGAGAGGGGGGAGACACAGAGGGAGAGAGGATAGGCACAGTGAACTCTGTCCTTGCCTTAGTTGTCCAGAGATGATTGAGGAGCTGAAGACACAACCTTGTTGGAACAACACACCAGGAATGATGATCCTGAGATGGGGGCTGGACAGATTCCAACAGGCATATGCACAGTAGTGACAAGGCAGAAGCTGCTTTCATTAGAGATGACAGGCCAAAAGCCTAATACAGGTATAAACCTGAGGACACTGGTCAGAATCCAGGACTCTGAGAGCGATAAAAAAGAGTGGTACAGAGTTAGATAAAAAGGAGTGATTCTGAAAGGGAAAACAAAAGACCCTATCTTTAACATGGGGCATATTTTACCAAATAAAAAATGGACCTTTCTCATAAACCTTAAACTTAAAAGGCCCTAAAATGAAATAAGAGCTATCTAACAAAACAAATCCTAAGGGGTATATTTACTAATAGTTGATTTGGGGTTTATTTAAAATAGAAAAGTGCCAACAACGGCAAAAAAAAAAAAACAACAACAGTGTTTCAAAATGGATTATTTACTCAGAGTAAATGTTTTGTTCCATTCTGTTTTCAATGACACATTGGTTTCTATTTGAAGTTATAAATGTGTTCTATTCACCCTCAACAGAACCAATAGTCAACTCAAAATGGACTCAAATTATACCAAAGCATTCCTATTTGCCAAAACATGACACATGCACTGTATTACCCACAATAACCTTCATGCCTTGGCTAATTTGCATATCCACATGTTTTTTTAAATCAACGTTGTGACTTTAAAAGCCATTACTTATGCAGCCAGAGTGCCCCACATGCTTCTCTTCCATGTTTTTACCATCATATTGAGGTTTTAGATACTTCCACACAAATTAAACTAAAATAGTACTGTTTCTGATGGTTTGTTTGAAAATGGTGATTTTTGGTTCTTTTGATGTTCTGTTTTCAAATTGACTAGTGTTCCAATGAGCTTTTCCAATTAATGTTTATAGGGAAGTATCAATGGTCTATTTGAAGATCTATTTGTGTGTGAAGTCAAATTTCTGGTGATTGTGAGGGAATTTTTTGGTTGGTTTTGAATTTAGTAAATACCTGATTGTGAAATGCACCACCAAATCACCTCAAAATGGACTGAAACTGTAAATCAACAACTAGTAAATATACCCCTTAGACTTAAATTGTTGACTTCCAAAAAATATCTTCCAAAATGTACCTCAAAATTGTCACTTTTGTCAAACAGGAAGTTTGTCTCTTTTTTGTGCCCTAAACTTTGGCATGCAGCACCAAACAACATTTTTATGTGGACATGCCAAATATCAGCTCAGTATGCACAATAACTTTTGATTTGAAGCCCCTCAAACACCATGTCCCCACCCACCCCTCACAAAATTATAAAGGCAGAATTCAGATTTAATATAAGACTACAACAGTATATGTTATGCACAGCCTGGTGGGGACTGGGGACCCTAACCAATAAATGGGATCTGAAACATAAGAAGCAAGTTCCTAATCATGGACCTCATTCAGTAAGGATTGTAAATTCTGCTAAACAGCAGAATTTGCAATCATCTTTTTTGCATGCTGGGGACCGCCCATCACAAGACAAAGTAACCCAGCATGCAGGCCACCACCCAAATTGCAATCGCGCCTCAATTACAAGGTGATTGCAGAAATTCTGGAAGCCTCCTGCAGCTGCGGCGGAAGTATACCCGCCGCTATTTTTTTTTGTTCAGAGTGGCTGCATGTGATGACATGCCCCCATTTGAATCGCTATGACACCACAACGCTTCATCTCTACCTTTGAAATGGAGCATTGCTGACCCACGAGTGCCTCTGCCTGGCAATAAGGCAGAGGCATTCGCATTTAATGCGGGCCACACACATTAACTGAAGGCATTTGCAATGCGAACTGAATCAGCCCCCATGTCTTGATTTTTTTCCCTTGAGTGCTGTTGGTCTGTGCACCATTGAGGTGCGGTGGGGTGAGGCAGAGCCTTTCCTGTCATACTAAAATATATTCCAGAGTTATGACTATATAAAGTTTATGAAATATACAAATAATATATTAGAAATGTATTATTCTAATCTTTTTTATAAGCAAAACTCTGGAGCAAAAAGTTTATGGCACCTGCCTATCTTTTGCACACACCACTGATCAAAACTCACCAAATGTCTAGCAGTATACTGTGTGCTGCTGCACCTGTGTATAAGGGCCATCATTCCCAGTTGATCGCTCGCTAGCTACTTTTAGCAGCCATGCAAACGCATAGTCACCACCCACGGGGGAGTGTATTTTTGCTTTGCAAGAGTGCGAACGCCTGTGCAGCCGAGCGGTACATAAAACATTTTGTGCAAAACAAGACCAGCCCTGTAGTTACTTATTCTGTGCGATGATTGCTGCAACGAAAGTCCCGGAATTGACGTCAGATACCCGCCCTGCAAACGCCTGGACACGCCTGCATTTTTCCAAACGCACCCAGAAAATGTTCAGTTAACACCCATAAACTCCCACTTCCTGTCAATCTCCTTGTGATCAGCTGTGCGAATGGAATTGTCGATAGAAGCAATACAAAACAACAATGCTCTTTGTACCCGTACGATGCGCGTGCGCATTGCGGCCCATACGCATGCATAGTTTTGCCATTTTTTTAAATGATCACTATGCAGCGAACAACGGCAGCTAGCGATCAACTCAGAACGAGGGCCCATGCTCACATGAACCCTTTGCCTCATATATTGTGTGTAAATCTGGCTCTGGTACAAGCCAGTGCCTCCTGAGCTATTTTCTTCACCGCACGTCCCTACTGTGCAATATATTTTATGCTATTTCATGCGGGGAGGGAAGTTATTATATATACTGTAGCAAGTAGTCCCATTCGTTTCATATATACTGTGTGTGTGTGTGTGTGTGTGTGTGTGTGTGTGTGTGTGTGTGTGTGTGTGTGTGTGTGCGTGTATGTCTGTGTGTGTATGTGTGCATGTGGGTATATATATATATATATATATATATATAAAAGAAAACAATGGCACACATACTCTCCAGCAAATTCAGTGTATTATGCATCCAGCATATTAATGTTTATTACTGTGTCAGGAACACACAGTTCCTTTTATCAACATGGCAAAATAAATTCATTTTTAATTCCCTTACAAATACACTATGATGGAACTTATTATTGGCACATAAAGTTCCACTAGTGATAATGTGGTATTGTTTTTGTTCTTGTTGTTGTTAACAGTGGTAAAAGAAATAACAAACACAAAGTTAACTATGAAACTTGATTATGTGTTGGTACTGTAACTCCACTTGATGAAATAGTTACATATATTCATTGCTTCATAACATGTATCAATCAGTGTGATTTGTCAATATAGTACAGACATCTCATGGATAAGTTCTATTAATTATTTATAAAATGTCTGTTACATACATATTAAATTGAAGTTGGTTCTGGTCCATTTGCAAATCTGATAATGTAATTATGATGTAGTAGTATTAGCCCATTAGTTTATTTTATTGCTTATTTTTTAACATCATTCACATTGAGGACTGGCTAGGCCACATGACACTCACAATTTAGTGAGTACTGCATACAGTGCCTCTTCTCATGTGGCACGGCTCCTTGGGCCCTCTGGTTTGATCAGCCACCTAAAGGTTGGATACAATTTAGGTTGAATACAGTATACAGTAGGTTACAGTGCAGATTGGATACAGTAAGTGCGCATCGTAGACAGTGTGAAATACAGTGTGGTTTGGATACAGTGCAGTTTACAGTGTGAGTTGGAAACAGTCTAGGTTGGATACAGTGTGGGTTGGCTACAGTGCAAGGTCAGATACAATGCGCGTCAGATACAGTGCGAGATAAAGTGCAGGTCAAATACAACAATAGTGCACTTACTGTGGCAGAGGGTGTTGGCATTGTCCTCAGTGTGGGGCTTTCAGCAGTGCAAGGGTGTCCTCAATGCAAGGGTGCCAATGGTATCAGCAGGGTTAGGGTGCCATCACTGTCCTTAATCTGGGTATGCCAGTGCTGTCCGCAGTGGGGGACGATGGAGGTGTCCTCAGTGCTGGGGTGTTGGTGGTGCCAACAAGGTCCTGAATGCATGGGTGCATGTGATGTTGGCAATGTGAGTATGCAGGCAGTGTCCTCAATGCGGGGTGTGATGGCAGTGTGAGGGTGAAGGTGGTGTCCTCAATATGGTATGCCAATGCTGTTTGCAGTGGGGGGGTTCAGGCATTGTCAGCAATGTGAGGGTGCTGGCAGTAAACTCATTGCAGGGGTGCTGGTGGTGTCCTTATTGCAGGGGTGCCAGCAATGTCAGCAGTGCAGGTGTCCCAGTGGTATCCTCAGTGCAGAGGTGCTGACAGTGTCCTTATTGCAGGTGTGCCGGCAGTGCGTGTGTACCAGTGGTGTCCTCAGTGCCGGGGTGCCAATGGTGTCGGCAGTGTGTATGTTCCATGGTGACCTCAGTGCACGGGTGATGACAGTGTTGGTAGTGCAGATGTCCCAGTGGTGTCCTCAGTGCAGTGTTGCTGATGGTGTCCTCATTACATGGGTATCAGCAATGCAAGGGTTCCAGAGGTGTCCTCAGTGCAAAGGTGCCAATGGTGTCCTCATTGCAGGGGTGTCAGCAGTGTTGGCAGAGTGGGTGACCCAGTGTCAACAGTGCGGGTGTCTTTAGTGCAGGGGTGTCAATGCTGTCCTCATTGCAGGGGTGTTGGCAATGTCAACAGTGCAGGTGGCTCAGTAGTGTCCTTAGTGCAAGGGTGTCAATGGGGTCAGTAGTGAGGTGAGGGGTGTCTGCAGAGGGGCAGGATGATAGAAGTGGGGTGTTGCCGGCAGTGTCGGCAGTGCAGCCAGAGGTGTCTTCTGTGCAGGGAGGGCCACTATATTGCCCTTTTTGAAGTATCTAGGGACACACTGATTAGCTGTCAGCCATCACAGATGGCTCCCTCAGCTAATCAGTGGTTATAACATTAAATTCAAAAAGGCCAAGGCAAAACTTATGTGATCTGACACCTGGATCTCGATATTTTGCCTCGGATAGGGATCCAGGGAAGGCACAGAGATCCAAGTTGCAGCTCAGATCCTCCCAGGTACCTGAAGTTTGGGTGGGTCCAATTCTCTCAGAATTTATTTATTATTTATTTATTTATAAGCAGTTTCTTATATAGCGCAGCATATTCCGTTGCGCTTTACAATTAGAACAACAGTTATAGAACAAAACAGGGCAAAGATAGACATAGCGGTAGGAAGGCCCTGCTCGCAAGCTTACAATCTAGAGGGAAATAGGTATTGATACACAAGGATAGATGCAACCTGTTACATAATGTTTCCCCAGATTGCTAGATTCTTAGTGGGTTGTATGATATGATCACCCAGCAATGTTGGAAGACAAAATGTGAGGTTATGAGGACTGTGCAGAGGGAATGTAACTGGATAGGGAAGCATTGAGGGTTATGTGTGTGGGTCAGGAATTTGGTAGGCTTGTCTGAAGAGATGAGTTTTCAGGGAACGTTTAAAGGTTTGGAGACTAGTGGAGAGTCTTATTGTGCGTGGGAGGGCATTCCACAGAGTGGGTGAAGCCCGGGTAAAGTCCTGTAATTTTGAGTGGGAACAGGTAATACATCTGGATGAGAGACGCAGATCTTGTGCAGAGCGGAGGGGTCTGGTAGGAAGATATTTTGAGATGAGTGAGGAGATGTATGATGGTGCAGTTTGGGTAATAGCCTTGTATGTAAGTAAAAGTATTTTATATTTGACACGGTAGAATACCGGTAACCAATGGAGGGACTGACAGAGCGGATCAGCAGACGAAGAACGTCTGGCGAAGAAGATTAGCCTCGCAGCTGCATTTAAAATGGATTGAAGTGGTGAGAGCCTATGTTTGGGTAGACCAGTAAGGAGACTATTACAATAATCAATGCGGGAGATGATGAGTGCATGGATCAGAGTTTTTGCAGTGTCTTGTGTAAGATAAGGGCATATTTTGGATATGTTTTTAAGGTGCATGTAACATGATTTAGAGACAGATTGAATTTGTGGAACAAACGACAGTTCAGAGTCAAGGATGACACCTAGGCAGCGAGCTTGTGGGGTAGGGTGGATAGTTGCATTGTCAACAGTTATGGCAATATCAGGTTGGTAACTACCCTTAGCTGGTGGAAAAATAATTAATTCTGTTTTGGAAATGTTGAGTTTGAGATGGCGAGATGACATCCAAGATGAAATGGCAGACAGGCATCCAGTGACACGAGCCAATACAGATGGTGATAAATCTGGTGAAGATAGGTAGATTTGAGTATCAACAGCGAACAAATGATACTGAAATCCGAAGGAGCTGATTAGTTTACCAAGAGAGGAGGTATAGATTGAGAAAAGCAGAGGACCTAAGACTGAGCCTTGCGGTACTCCAACTGATAGAGGTAGAGAAGAGGAGGTAGAATCAGAGAAGCGAACACTGAAAGATCGATTTGGACCCACTCATCTGTAGTTAGGACAGAGAAACACACCTAAAGATTTATTGCCAGATCTGGCTGGTTGGAATGAAAATTGGTAATGGATGAAAGCCAATGTCAATTGACCATTTGCTCTATAGTGCCTTAAAACTGACAAAAATAGTCGTTCACACAAATTGGTTCAATCAAATTGATTTAACCAGTTTGTCTGACCATTTTTGTATGTTTTCCAGTGTTTGGGAGCAAATGGTCAATTGTCATTTGCTCTGATCCATTACCAGAATTTTATTGCAACCAGCCAGATCAGACAATAAATATTTAGGTGTATGGCCAGCTTTACTCCTTTTCTTGTTTTGCTTTGAACTTGGAATCAGCCCCAGGGTCTCTAGATCTTCATACAGTACTCAAGCTGAGGTTTTACCAGTGACTTTTAAAATGAAATCATATCCTTCCTCTTCCTGTAACTAATACCTCTTCATAAAAAACAAGTATTCCAATGACATTTTCACTAATCCATTGTTTGCCCAGACTGCTTACTTACATTAATATCATCTAAACTGTAATTCCAATGTCCCTTTGCTCTTTATTTTCAATTAATCACTATTTATTCTAAATTCTGCTTTCAGATTATTGAACAGCATACCAAATGCATTATTTTAATTTACATTTAAAATTCAAAATACTATTCCTCTTTTTTTTCAACTGTGTTGTTACAAACAACAGAGCTCTCAATACCAAATATGTTTTATAGCACTGTTCTATGTAATACATTCAGTAAAAATTATTCAGAAAGGCTATTGTGAAAGGCCTTGTTCTCTCTATATATTTATGCATGGAAATCTAGATATATCTTGTCACATTTTTGGTGAAAACCTATGTGAGGCGGACTGTGAATCCTTCACTGCTGTCTTCTTGTCATCAGCTAAGACACATGTCTGTGTAATGAATGGAAATATTTGTTTTCACTGAGGCATAAGGAGCATACAGCTCTATGATAAGGCAGAACATTTTCAGTTTATGTTTGAATGTGTGACAAAGAGAAAAGAGCATTGACAATCGAAGACAATGCTAAAAAATAGAACAGAAAATAGAATCAAACATAAAATCAGTATTTATATAATCAGTAAGAGGGTGAGAGCTAAAGAAATTCAGGTACACGGTCAGTCCACTAGGCAATCTAGGCAACTTCCCTGCTCCTAATCTTCTGCTGTGAACTAATAACCATAGCAGACAAACCCTGAAGGGAGAGCAAAGTGACAAAGAGAAAGGGACATCATTGTGGTGGCTGATGCCACTTTGTTCGATTTCCAATAAAAAAAATCACCAATTATGAAATTTAGTAATCTACAGTACGTTACATTAAATTTACTAGTATGTGAGACAGGTGCAGGGACATGTCATGTGAAATGTGTTTTGGCAACAATGATTTAGAAGGGGTTAAATGCCTCTGGATATAATGACATAGCCTGCAGACCACAGACAAGCATAAATGAGCTGATCTACTTAATAAGTTTTGAATGTCTTTGAAGCCTAAAGTTAATGTTAGCTTATATAAAATATAACATTCCCAAAAATATTTTTTTCAAATTTTAAGTAGCTTATTAGAAATTAAAAATTTTCTGCTGATCCTCTCCCAATCAGAACTGTATCTGTCACAATTCTCCTAAAAATGGTAGTCTGGAATATTGTGGAACATCCAAATATTTCAGAAGGGCCTAGCTTAGAAAAATAAAATAAATGTAAATTTACTGAGTAAAATTATATATAACATGAAATTAAACTGCAGGTCCCTGTGAGTGAAGATAAAAAAATATAAAATTAGGCATGTAAAATTACGTAATATGATTAAAAAACACAGCAAACAGAAAAAAATTAACAATTTAATATGAATATCTTTGAGTGCAATTTGAAAAGTTAAACAGTAACACAAAAAGTTTCATTTTAAGTATTATTATTTTACAAGATTAAGAATACAAAAGGCTTTCTGTATTACAACATTAATAATTGTGCAGTTTGTGCTATCATATATCAAATTGCGTAATTTGTAATATGTTGAGTATAACTAAAACCCCATTCACTTGTGCAGCCTGTTACCATGGTATGACTGGAAAATGTTACACACAGGCAGAGCTGGATTAAGGGGGGGTGGCCCTTGGGGTACGTACCCTGGGCCCCCCTTTCCAAAAGGGCCCCCTTCCACACCACAAATCGTATCTCTCAACTAATCCGATTCTGATCTGCGGTGCTGTGCTCCCGCCCCTACTGCAGCGGCTGCCGCACAGACAGGACAGCTGAGCTGAGCAATGGCTCAGCTGTCCAATAATGTATGAATGAAGGAGCCTGCATGCCCAGCCAATAACTGATGGCAGCCTGCTTCATTCATACATTATTGGAAAGCTGAGATGTCCTGTCTGTGCGTACAGGGATCGCAGGAAAGGAGTTTGGCTTTGGCTGGGGAGGCAGGCTGGCTGTATAAAAAGTAAGGAGTGCCACATTATCGTGTGTGTGTGTGTGTGTGTGTGTGTGTGTGTATGTGTGTATATATATATATATATATGCTGGAAACAAATAAGGAGAGCGCACTGGTAAATGTAAAATCATTCACTTTATATAGAAAAAGTAATATCCACATACATTGCAGTAAAAACTTCCAAACTCCGTGAAGTCCACACGACCAACAGAATTGTGCTCAACCGAGCTGGAACTGTCTCGTCGGCTCCGGACCCGGCGGGTGACGTCACAACGTCCTCAGCAGATAGCCACGGCCAACGCGTTTCGACCTATCACAGTCTTCATCAGGGGAGACAGTTCCAGCTCGGTTGAGCACAATTCTGTTGGTCGTGTGGACTTCACGGAGTTTGGAAGTTTTTACTGCAATGTATGTGGATATTACTTTTTCTATATAAAGTGAATGATTTTACATTTACCAGTGCGCTCTCCTTATTTGTTTCCAGCACCAATACCATTTACTCCCTGGCTGGGAGTTGGATTGAGCAGCACTGGAATAACAATCTCTAAGAGACTCTGGAAACACGGACATGCAGCGCAGGGATTGAATCCTGTCGTTTTATATATATATATATATATATATATATATATATATATATATAGATGTAGGAATAGAAGTGATAGTGACCAATGGTGTTTATAACATTATTTAGTTAAAAAGAAGGCTTAAAGGTATGGAGAGTGGTGATAAAACTAAAATATAAAAAACTGAAAAGTGTATCTTAATATTGATTTAAGCAAGATGGGACAAGATACATTTGTTCCAACAGTACATATAACAATAATTTTTATTTTAGACACAGAGGTAAGGACCAATAAACATATATAAAAAAACACTTTAAGCAACACATTAAAAATGGGAATTCAGTATAAAAACTATAAAAATAGGGTACAGATAAAAAAATGCAATATATAGCTATAAAATGAGAACTTGGAGCTTATCTTAGTGTGAAGAGTCAATGAGGTACACCCAACGCATTTCATCTATCTGACATCATCAAGGGGTGATAAGCAACTGACCAGGACTGAAATTTATACCTGGTATAATTGAATGAACTCTGACATAATTTTCTGTTAGTTGACATAGTACAAAAAACGTTTAATTTGTATCTAAAAAAAATAAGTTGGAGCTATTATAGATATGAGTAGGAATATTCAGTATCAAATTAACTTAAAAATGAGTAGTGTAAATATAAAATTTTATGAGAGACAGTCCAATGTATAAGGAAGCGGCACTTCCATCACACTTTCTGTGTCCTTAGTTGTCCACTGCGCATGCTCAGGCGCCCCACTTCCGGTCCGCGAGAAGCTGTAATAGGTGGATTGTGCGGCTGCCCCACTTCCTGGTTTGCGGGTACACAGAGTCCACAAGCCAAGTCCCATAGCACCTCCAGCTGTGCGGCTACCAGTTTCTTCCCCACTTCCAGTCTCGGCATCACATTCGGCTGAGGGACCTCCCTCAATCCTCCATTGGAAGTTGTGGCGGCCATTTTACTGGAGTACGAGACTTCAGACCACACCAAATCATCATGAGTATAGCAGCAAGATATGGAATAAAATTAAAAAATATGAATAAAGTGTATATGGTGATGAATAATTAATATAAATTAAGGTAGATATCTTAATAATAAAGTGTACATAAGCTCACTGCATTGTCAATATAAAATATAGGTAATAATAATAGTATGAATATAAATATACTGTATGATATATATAATATAGAGGGAATACAATAGCAGCATGATACATTATTCATATAGATGAAGGGGCATATCTCCATAATAAAGTGTTTAGAGTATATATATATATATATATATATATATATATATATTATATATATATAAGCTCATCGCAGTATCAATATAAAATGTAGGTAATAATAATAGTATGAACATAAATATATGATTTATATATAGTATATAGGGAGTACAATAGCAGCACAATGAATATTTTAGTATAAGGTTAGAAAGTAATAGTCTGCATAGAACTTTTCAATTTAACAGAATAAACAGAACCATATTATTTTGATCACGGGTGGACTTTAAAAATATATATAATAATTTAACTAGGGTGCAGAGATAGAATAAGCCCACTTTGGAACATGTGTTCATAGTTAATATATACTTTATATGTGAGCTATACATTATATGTGAACATATAATTCAAGGGATGGTGAGGGGATATACGAATTAACAAGTTAGAATATGAGCAATATAAGTGATGTTATGACTGGTGATAGTGGCTAGTAGTGACATGGGAAATATAGTGATGATGGAGTATTTAGGAGTGAGTGTATTGGGCTGTGTGGGTATCATAGCCTATGTATATAAGTAATTTTCAATCTGATTAATCATGTAGCCTAATTACAGTACTTGATCTTCCCACACGGTCTCCCATCTGGTACTAGTCAAGCCCTACACTGCTTAGTTTCCAAGATCAGACGGATTTGGGCATGAAGCCAGTGTGGTATGACTGTATCTTGTGGCATATATATTAGATAGTAGCCTGGTATCGTTCAGAGATTTTTATTAACCATACAATGTGGTAAAAGGTATAACAAATAAATAGTGAGATGAAGATAAGTGTGATAAATGTGAACCGAAGGTTATAGTGCTTGGTAGTAAACCCCTTATAGGAAAGGGGCAATTTCATATCCTTCGTTGAAGCCGCTAGGATGCATAATGTTAAGTTGGAAGATCCAGAACATCTCCCGTTGAGACAGTTTATTCGCTAGATCTCCACCCCTCTCACCAAGCTACACATGTTCGATTGCTTTGAAGGAGAGATCTTCTGGGTTTGAGTTGTGTGCAAGGTTAAAGTGTCTATATATGAGATGAGTGTCAGCTTTGTACTTAATATTTCGAACATGCTCTTGCATCCTAAGTTTCAAGGGTCTTTTCGTATTTCCTACATATTTTTTGGTACATGTGCATTCTAAAAGGTAGATTACTGATGTAGTATTACAGTTCATGAAATCTTTGTATGTGTGTATGTATATATGTATGTATATATATATATATATATATATATATATGTGTGTGTGTGTGTGTGTGTGTGTTTATATATATATATATATATATATATATACTGTGTGTCTATATATATATATATATATATATATAAACACACACACACACACACACATATATATATATATATATATAGATATATATAGATATATAGATATAATTCATCTACCTTCTCTTTATTAGGGGCCCCACTGTTTTAAGTGCCCCGGGGCCCCCATGGTATTAATCCGGCTCTGCACACAGGACATGATTCAGAGATGGATGTAGATTGCTATGTCCATCACAGGGTAAAGCCCCCAGAAAGTTTGACAGGCTGCCCTCCAATCCATCTGTAATTATATTGTGGATGCATCAATCTGAGGCGGACCCCTGGCAGCACAGCCTGGCTGCGCTGTCAAGCGGTCAGCAACCATTTTTGCAATGGAAGTGGATGCATGTGACATCATGCAGTCGCCCTAAAAATGGCATGCCCCGTTCGGCCTGCCCCATCCCCCCAACACTGTGTCATGGCCCGTGAACGCCCAACTCTGTCAATCACAGTGTGGCCACATGTACAGTTTTCCAACAAGCATCAGACCAAAATCAAAATGTGGTTTCAGGTATAGAACAGGGGAACCAATATCCAAAGGCAAAATGAAAGCTTAAAAAAGTATTTATTAATGGAAAAAAATATTGAACATTATTTAATGCAGTGTTATTTATTGATATAACCTAATGGTAGCAGCAGTTTAGTATCAACAGATGTCAGCAACAGAAAGTGAAATGGATGTTTAGCCACACAGATGTTTTTAACCATGATGCTGGGTTTATTTAGCTATACTGGTATGCACTGTTGGAATTGTGTGTGTACAGGTTTGTTGATGTGGCAGAGTAACTGTGCACATCATAGGATGCCTTAAAATTATGAATAATCCAATTGCTTAACCAGTGGAGTGGATTATTGAAAGCCGGATGAGGTACATAAGTACTGACAGTGATACACACTTATTGGGATTGAGCACAACTTGAGCGGAGTGGAGTATTATACATCTCTCCAACCAAGGAGTATATGCAGGATGCAGAGATCAGTAAAGTATACTGGAAACATGATTTTGAGCAGGTAATCGCAGGTCTCTCCTAGAGCTAAGTGGTACACAGCCATGTACCACCCTGGCATTCATACACATATACAAGATGGCACATTTGCAGTACTAGTTTGGTGGCCAATTTGGTTGGAGAATGAAGCTTCCCTGGAAGATCTAACATGGACTTTATTAAGTAGCTCACTCCTCTTACAACACCCCTATCACTTTACAATTGTGTATTAAGTAAGGAAGCTCATAGGGCTATTTCCCTGGTCTGATTTGTTTTTGTAATACTCTTGCAATACTTTTACTTCTTAAATGCTAATGAGTTCAATGTCTCAAATGTTATGTTATTTGTTTTAAGAAGATGACCCGTAATTAG
The DNA here is from genome assembly GCF_028390025.1 of Pseudophryne corroboree. Taxonomy (NCBI): domain Eukaryota; kingdom Metazoa; phylum Chordata; class Amphibia; order Anura; family Myobatrachidae; genus Pseudophryne; species Pseudophryne corroboree. Next base: position 399,132,740 of record NC_086449.1, read on the forward strand.
AGTAAGAACTGATTATTGATTTAATAATAGAAATTAAATGGGAAATGATAATCCTGCTCATTTCTAATATCATCACTTTCCTCACTGCAGTCTTTAGTAAGATTGCTAATGTGTTGCACACCTACACATCTCTACATCAATTTAAATAGGACAAATTTGAGTGTAGGAGGCATCTTTGTGATAAGAATGTATCTGCAGAAGAGAAGATTTTATTAACTGACAGCAGTGAATAAATAATGTACTGCAAATATGATTTTAACCTTTTCAGACTGTAAAGTATTATGTATAAGAGTAATTTCAAAGCACATTTTCTGTCACTTGGTTTAACTATCTTTGCTGGGTAATAAATGTAGATGGTAAACCACTTGACAAATATATCCTGTAAAGAGGATGTAAGTCCCCGATGCAATAAAATATTTAGCACAATGCAACAAGTATCTGAACAGTAGAGAACAAATTTTTGTGTAACCAGATCAAGTGCGCTCAACAGCAGCCCAATGGACAAGCAGGTGAAGTGGCTTCTACCCAAACCACTAAACAATACACAAACAAACAATATCACCACTTTATCCTTCGGTGCTTTTAGATCGGATGAATGACAGTTTCTAAACTCTGCCTCCTCAGGTGTTTCTCCAAAGCGGACAAATTCTCACAGCTTCTATATGCTCAAGAGATAAAGAAGAGTATCACCCCTTCAATAATTTTCACACACAGGGTTAGTAATATAGCCTCCTACCAGATTTGGTGGTCTAATGACCAAGTAGACAATAACACTTTTACTGGAGTGGCTATAGCATGTTATGAATCCCCTCCTTCCTTTAATATTCTTTCAATACTCCTCCATTGCATATGGAATAAAAGAAAAGCTTCCAATAGTGTAATAAATTTAATAAAATCCCCCAAAAAAAGAACACAGTGCAAATAGCAAATTATGGATGGACTCTCACCCGGTCATATGGTCTACCATGTAAAAAGTAGACATAAGCGTATTATTGAACAGTGTCACAGGCATGCCTTGAGGAAGATACTTAGGTATCGAAACGCGTTGGCTGAGGACTGTTTTGGTAAAGCTCTCCAGAGGTCAGATGGTACAGTGGGTATTCAGGGATGCCTGTGACACTGTTCAATAATACGCTTATATCTACTTTTTACATGGTAGACCATATGACCGGGTGAGAGTCCATCCATAATTTGCTATTTGCACTGTGTTCTTTTTTGGGGATTTTATTAAATTTATTACACTATTGGAAGCTTTTCTTTTATTCCATATGCAATGGAGGAGTATTGAAAGAATATTAAATGAAGGAGGGGATTCATAACAGGCTATAGCCACTCCAGTAAAAGTGTTATTGTCTACTTAGTCAGTAGACCACCAAATCCGGTAGGAGGCTATATTACTAACCCTGTGTGTGAAAATTATTGAAGGGGTGATACACTATGAGATTTCCTCTTCTTTATCTCTTGAGCATATAGAAGCTGTGAGAATTTGTCCGCTTTGGAGAAACACCTGAGGAGGCAGAGTTTAGAAACTGTCATTCATCCGATCTAAAAGCACCGAAGGATAAAGTGGTGATATTGTTTGTTTAAGTATCTGAACAGCACAAAAGTATACCTGTAAATTAATAAAAGTTCACGCCAAGAGTGAAAGTGAGCATAAAGTGATCATCTTATATACTACCATCAGATGACTAATTGTCTGGGTACTGTACTTTCTGATGCTGTCCCTTTCCATTTGTCCTATGTACTATAGCTATGGACTCCTTCCCATATAAAATGGTTTGTCATGGGACCATCTAATAATATTTCTCATTGGAACAGATGCCCCAACTAATTCTCTTAAGACTAGTAGTACAGAGTCCAAATAAAAAAATTATAAATGTCAGCAAGTAAATTGAAATACATCTGTAAATGTAAAGTACCAATGTTAAAAATACTGTGTATGCTATGCACTGGCGTATTTCTAACGGGTGCAGTATGTGCAGTGCACATGAGCTGCTGAGTATGGGGGGGCCCACACCGCACACAATGCACCCATTTTTGGAATGCTTCTCCCTCCGGATTCCTGTGCCAATGTCAGCAGCTCTATTAAACTCCATGAAAATGGTACAGTGACCATTTTCCTGGAGATCTGCGCATGCGCAGTAAAGTCTGAACCCTCTAGAGCTCAGATTCTCAGTGCTGCCAGCAGAGAGGAGGGGGCCCAAATGGAGGAGGCTGCACCTTGGCCTCCTCATCTCTTTAAGCACCCCTGATGCTATTGATTATTCCCTTTCATTTATACTAACACATACACAATGTAACATAGTGACATAGTTTATGTGGTTGAAAAAAGACAATTTGTCCATTGAGTTCAACCTATTTGTGTTCTACGTGATCTATCCTCCATAACCCTGTATATCCTTATCCATTAGGAATTTATCTAGCCCATTCTTAAAAGTATTGACCGAGTCTGCCATTACCACTCTCTCAGACAGGGAATTCCAAACTCGTATTGTCCTTATTGTGAAAAAACCTTTTCACCTCTGTATGCAGAATCTCCTCTCCTCTAACCTAAGTGAATGTCCACGTGTCTTCTGTGTTGAGCTTACCAAAAACAGATCCCCTGCAAGCTCTGTGTATTGTCCCTTTAAATATTTATAAATTTTGATCTTAATCTCCTCTTTTCCAGTGTGAACATATCAAGCCCTGCAAGTCTTTCCTGGTATTCCAGATTCTTCATCCCCTTAATTAGTTTGGTCGATCGCCTCTGAACTTTTTCTAGTTCCAGGATATCCTTTTGTAGTAAGGTGCCCAAAATTGTGTGCAGTATTCCAGATGAGACCTCACTAGGGCATTATATATTGGGAGTATAACACTCTCATCACTTGCATAAATACCCCTCTTTATGCATGCTAGTACCTTGTTTGCCTTTTTTGCTGCTATCCTACATTGGGTGCTGCTGCTAAGTTTGTTATCTTTGTGGACACCTAAGTCTTTTTCCAGTACGGAGTCCCCCCTAACACCACCATTTAGTATGTAGGTGTTATTTGTGTTCTTGCTACCAAGGTGCATTACCTTGCACTTGTCTATATTGCAACTCATTGTCCATTTTGCTGCCCATGATACAAGTTTAAATAAATTGTTCTGGATTGACTCAGCATCTCCCTTCAAATTTATAACCTTACATAGTTTGGTATCATCTGCAAAAATTTAAACCATGCTCTCTAGACCTTCTGCTATATCGTTAATGAAAATGTATTGATTTGAATAGCCATGAGTACAAATATCACTCATGAGATTGTTTTGTGGATGGATTCTATTGTAAGAGACATTATAGCAAAATTCATTGATTCAAAAAGATATATTCAAATCATCTATTTTAGAAAGAAACAAAAAGTTAATTAATTTTCTAAAGAATATATATTTGTCAAAATACAGCAAATACATTTTTTTATATAAATCTGTTTTTAAATGCTAAAGAATAACATTTACTTTTATGCTTTCATATATTGCAGGACTATTTTACTAGTCACTTTTTGTCTCGCTACATTTCTTTATTAAAACAATGATTGTCATATCATATCACAAATATTATTGCTATGAATCCTCTTTTTAAGAGAACTTTTAAAAAAATCAAAATAAACATAATAAAATCTGTTTCATTTCTTAGGGCTCTCGTACTATGAAAAAAGGGTGCACATATCTGCAGCAGTATTTAATCTCATATATAACCTTAATATAAAACATTATTTTAAACCGATACACTTTATATTTTAGAATACATACTGCTGCAGAGGTGTACCCCAATTTATAATATTTCCCCTCTTCCTCCCTTTTTGAATGTAACTTTAATCTAGTGAGCACCCCCATTAATGGATAATAGAAAGTCTAACTATTAATTATGTAATTGGGCCCTGTCTATTGTGGCCCCAGCGTGTCTGTAAGATATGATGATTAATAAATAATTAATTAGAATATGGAGCGATAAAATTCACAAGATTATACAAATAATTATAGTAGGTACACACCTACTGAACAGTGAGTAATACTAACATAGCAAAAGAAAATGTCATTAATATTCATGACCAACAATAGCAATAACTCAGATGACATGTTAAAAAAACATACAGTAGTTTAAAATATTTTCCAGACATATCAACTGGTCTATCATCTCATTCTTTAGTAAAAGAAATGGGTGTTTTAGTGTAGTTAACAAAAATAAAAACCCTACAACGATGAATTGTAATAATGGACACATATTTAACTGGATATTCCAGCTGACCATAGTGTCCACTAATAGCACATATATATCATATTAAAGACCTTTGTAGGGTATGATGTATGTTCCATAACCATCAACTGGCCTACTTAGATACCTCAACAGCCAAGAGACAGAGATTATAAATAATTTGCCCACCTCCATCTAATTTACTCTAGATATCATCTCTTTATTAGCCACAACTGTATGTAACAAATTATGGGAAGCACTAGGGTGTGTTATATGAGTGAAATATATGCAACCAACTGCTAGATTATAAAAAGTAAAAAATAAATTGCACAAACATAAACAGTAATAGTTCACAGTAATTAATATTTTACTAACCTAACAATTTGAAAAAGCTCTCCTTTCCTGCAGAAGTCATTTAAAAAGTAAAACCAATTATTTCATACAGCACCTTTAAGTGGAAAACTATTTGTGAACAAAAGATGTTGCAAATTCTTTTGTAAAGTATTATGTGCAATCACACTTTAAAATGGGGAAACAATGGCCCTCATTCCGAGTTGTTCGCTCGGTATTTTTCATCGCATCGCAGTGAAAATCCGCTTAGTACGCATGCGCAATGTTCGCACTGCGACTGCGCCAAGTAACTTTACTATGAAGATAGTATTTTTACTCACGGCTTTTTCTTCGCTCCGGCGATCGTAATGTGATTGACAGGAAATGGGTGTTACTGGGCGGAAACACGGCGTTTCAGGGGCGTGTGGCTGAAAACGCTACCGTTTCCGGAAAAAACGCAGGAGTGGCCGGGGAAACGGTGGGAGTGCCTGGGCGAACGCTGGGTGTGTTTGTGACGTCAACCAGGAACGACAAGCACTGAACTGATCGCACAGGCAGAGTAAGTCTGGAGCTACTCTGAAACTGCTAAGTAGTTAGTAATCGCAATATTGCGAATACATCGGTCGCAATTTTAAGAAGCTAAGATTCACTCCCAGTAGGCGGCGGCTTAGCGTGTGTAACTCTGCTAAATTCGCCTTGCGACCGATCAACTCGGAATGAGGGCCAATATTGGGGCTGCAGATGATAATGGTAAAATATGCAGACAGGCCTTTTTAAAAAAATAAGAAAAAGTGTTGTTAGTGGTTACAGTTTAAGATAAAATTGTGTATGATATCTAATAATTGCTAAATACCTTCATATAACCTTAAGGCCTGTATAAGTATATAGGGATTTGATTATGTAAAAATACTTTTAATGCATGGTTGTACTGTAATCCTTTTTTGTTGTTGTTTATATTACCAAAAAAAAAACCCATAAGGATATACTCACCAGCAACTCACTCCTGAGCGGCACTGCCTGGCTGACTTGTGTTTTATGATGGGCCTGCAACTTCCTCCTTTGGCTTCATGATTTGTTGACAATGTGTGACTGTGATCTCTAAGGACATTAACAGAAGAAGTTAATGATCTGTAGCTGCAACATTACATAACATTAGTTAACACTAACCAGTAACCCCCCCTGCCCATGATCACTGGGTTTCTGGTAGTTCTAGCACTTTTTCTGGCTTTGTTTGTGAAAATAAAAAAGGCACTATAATTTTTTTTTTACTATCACACCATTAAAAATGTGTTTGCAGTGTTACGTTCCTGATGCTCAGAACTGGAGAGATGTTGCGAGGTGAGTTCAGAGCACCAGGACGCGACACTGAACTAAGGAGTGGTACGAGAATAGCCCCTAGCACCCTACCTCCGTTGTCTTACCCGTGTGGTCAATTCACGCCTAAGTGACTATGGTTTCTTGGGCCCACGGCAGCCGCGTTTAAAGGGCGGATTAGGTCTGCCCAACTCCGATGCCCCCAGGTCTTAGCGTGAGACAAAGCGTGAACCAAGACAGGATAATAACAAGGGGACCTCTAACTAACGCAACAGAAGCTAGGGGCTACTAACTACCCTAAAACTAAATTTATGTGCGGCACGCCGCCAAAGGAAACAAACAACAAAAGATACCACTGTCCGTTCCCCCACATGGCACCGCCGAGTTCTGGGGAGGACAGTGAAAAGCGGAAACCTCCGCAAAAACCACCAACACAAAAGTAATACAAGGATTAAGCGGCCTAGGCAGCAACTCGCGGCAGAAGCCGCTACTCACAAACCGGGAGAGAACCCCAAGTAACGAGAACCCACGGATGACTGCAACAGGTTCATTTTGGACAGGAAGGATTCCCAGGACCGGCTTCAGAACTCCAGGACACGGGAGCACAGGGAGCAGGATCGACCAGATACAGCTAAACCAGGAACAGACGTTACCAGGCAGGAACAGCATACAGGAAGCTATCACCGGCGTCTGTGCCAGGTAGTGAGGGAGAATTTAACAGGGAACCCTCCAATAGCTGCAGTGAAGCCTGATTAGTAATGTCGTGCAGCTGCCCTGCTGCATGACCAGAGCTAACAAGTGTAATGATTGGCAGGAAGCAACGGGGAACGCGGTAGTCAGTGGCGTCCCCGTTGCTAAGGGTCCGGCGGCTAAGCACGCACGGCGTCCTAGCGTTGCTAGGGACCCGGCGGCTCAGCGCGCACGGCGTCCTAGCATTGCTAGGGACCCGGCGGCTCAGTGCGCACGGCGTCCCAGCGTAGCTAGGCGCCGGGCGGGCAGGGAAGGAGGTGCGGCGGCCGTGAGCGTCGCTTGGAAACAGACCGAGCGGCGCCGTGGACCGCGGCACCTAACATGTAGTGTGTTTTAAATTATAATATACTCTGTTATTGAAAAAGTTCTTATTGGTACATCTGAATTTTCACTCACACTGTTAACTGTTGCTGACATGGCACATCAGAGTCATTCCATTAACAAACTTCGGCTGGAGAATTTTGCTTAACTCATCCTTATAATCAGTATGCTCAGTAGTAAATGGTTGCCCACCACCTCTCCTCAATACAGCTTTTTGTTCTTCCACCATTTTCTCCTTCACCAGCCTCTTTACTGTAATTTGGAAAATATTGTTTTTCTGAAGATTTTTTTAAAAATCGATATAGGCAGTACTATTACTAATTTACAAACTTAATTTGTCCCAGAATAGATAAAATTGGATTGAGCACTGATTAAGAAAGCCATGGTGCGTGTAATGTAAAAAATTAAGTTAGAGTCAGAGCATTTAGAATTCTTACCCAGGCATTAAGGAAAACCAGCAACTACAAGAAATGCTTGATCTCATCAAGTTTTGATTCTCAAATCATTCTGATAAATCCATTTGAAATAGAGATGTGCACAGACACCCATGTTTTGGTTGTGATTCTACTTCACCATCATGTTTTGGTTTTGGCAAAACCACCCTAAAGTGTTTTGGATCAGAATTGTTTTTAGGTTCAGTTAAAAATTTATTTAAAAAAAAAATCAATAAACATTGATAAAAGTTGATATTAAGCAATAAAAACAGCTTAAATCATATTTTTTTTTCAAATAAAAACCCAAAAATCAGATTTAAAATTACAATTCCGAACTGTGGGAAGATCTGAACTGGCACATGGTTCAGATCAGATCACCTCAGGAGATCTGGTCCATGTTTTGGTTTGGTTCAGATCCACAAAATGCACATCTCTAGTTTTAAAATTAGAAAATTTACCAGAATTCTTTGAAGTGTAAAACCATTAAAAATCCTATTAAAGTTAAACAGGTTAAATCATGTTTGATCCTGTTTATCTGTGTTTGAGACAGATTGCACAAAAGTGAGTCCGCTTGCACATTTTCAAGTTAATTGTTTTTTTTTAATTGCAAATAGGGAACCTTAAATGAGAATGATAAAAACTAAAACAGTGAACTTCAAATTAGAGATGAGCGGGTTCGGTTCCTCGGAATCCGAACCCGCCCGAACTTCAACTTTTTTTACACGGATCCGAGCGACTCGGATCTTCCCGCCTTGCTCGGTTAACCCGAGCGCGCCCGAACGTCATCATGACGCTGTCGGATTCTCGCGAGGCTCAGATTCTATTGCGAGACTCGGATTCTATATAAGGAGCCGCGCGTCGCCGCCATTTTCACACGTGCATTGAGATTGATAGGGAGAGGACGTGGCTGGCGTCCTCTCCATTTAGATTAGAAGAGAGAGAGTGAGATTGAGACAGAGACACTTGATTTACTGGAGCTTAGGAGTACTAGAGAGAGAGTGCAGAGTTTACTAGTGACTGACCACTGACCAGTGACCACCAGTGCAGTTTTATTTAATAAAAGTGTGACTGACCACACTGACCACCAGTATAGTATACTATATTGTGATTGCCTGAAAAAGTTAAACACTCGTCGTGTGACTTGTGTGGTGTTTTTTTATTCTATAAAAAACTCATTCTGCTGACAGTGTCCAGCAGGTCCGTCATTATATATTATATACCTGCCCGGCTGCAGTAGTGATATATATATATTTTTTATATCATTATTTATCATCCAGTCGCAGCAGACACAGTACGGTAGTTCACGGCTGTAGCTACCTCTGTGTCGGCACTCGGCAGTCCATCCATAATTGTATACCACCTACCCGTGGTTTTTTTTTTCTTTCTTCTTTATACATACTACATATCATTATCATCCAGTCTATATTAGCAGCAGACAGTACAGTACGGTAGTCCACGGCTGTAGCTACCTCTGTGTCGGCACTCGGCAGTCCATCCATAATTGTATACCACCTACCCGTGGTTTTTTTTTTCTTCTTTATACATACTACATCTCATTATCATCCAGTCTATATTAGCAGCAGACACAGTACAGTACGGTAGTCCACGGCTGTAGCTACCTCTGTGTCGGCACTCGGCAGTCCGTCCATAATTGTATACCACCTACCCGTGGTTTTTCTTTCTTTCTTCTTTATACATACTACATCTCATTATCATCCAGTCTATATTAGCAGCAGACACAGTACAGTACGGTAGTCCACGGCTGTAGCTACCTCTGTGTCGGCACTCGGCAGTCCGTCCATAATTGTATACCACCTACCCGTGGTTTTTTTTCTTTCTTCTTTATACATACTACATCTCATTATCATCCAGTCTATCTTAGCAGCAGACACAGTACAGTACGGTAGTCCACGGCTGTAGCTACCTCTGTGTCGGCACTCGGCAGTCCATCCATAATTGTATACTAGTATCCATCCATCTCCATTGTTTACCTGAGGTGCCTTTTAGTTGTGCCTATTAAAATATGGAGAACAAAAATGTTGAGGTTCCAAAATTAGGGAAAGATCAAGATCCACTTCCACCTCGTGCTGAAGCTGCTGCCACTAGTCATGGCCGAGACGATGAAATGCCAGCAACGTCGTCTGCCAAGGCCGATGCCCAATGTCATAGTACAGAGCATGTCAAATCCAAAACACCAAATATCAGTAAAAAAAGGACTCCAAAACCTAAAATTAAATTGTCGGAGGAGAAGCGTAAACTTGCCAATATGCCATTTACCACACGGAGTGGCAAGGAACGGCTGAGGCCCTGGCCTATGTTCATGGCTAGTGGTGCAGCTTCACATGAGGATGGAAGCACTCAGCCTCTCGCTAGAAAACTGAAAAGACACAAGCTGGCAAAAGCACCGCAAAGAACTGTGCGTTCTTCGAAATCCCAAATCCACAAGGAGAGTCCAATTGTGTCGGTTGCGATGCCTGACCTTCCCAACACTGGACGTGAAGAGCATGCGCCTTCCACCATTTGCACGCCCCCTGCAAGTGCTGGAAGGAGCACCCGCAGTCCAGTTCCTGATAGTCAGATTGAAGATGTCAGTGTTGAAGTACACCAGGATGAGGAGGATATGGGTGTTGCTGGCGCTGGGGAGGAAATTGACAAGGAGGATTCTGATGGTGAGGTGGTTTGTTTAAGTCAGGCACCCGGGGAGACACCTGTTGTCCGTGGGAGGAATATGGCCGTTGACATGCCTGGTGAAAATACCAAAAAAATCAGCTCTTCGGTGTGGAAGTATTTCACCAGAAATGCGGACAACATTTGTCAAGCCGTGTGTTCCCTTTGTCAAGCTGTAATAAGTAGGGGTAAGGATGTTAACCGCCTCGGAACATCCTCCCTTATACGTCACCTGCAGCGCATTCATAATAAGTCAGTGACAAGTTCAAAAACTTTGGCCGACAGCGGAAGCAGTCCACTGACCAGTAAATCCCTTCCTCTTGTAACCAAGCTCACGCAAACCACCCCACCAACTCCCTCAGTGTCAATTTCCTCCTTCCCCAGGAATGCCAATAGTCCTGCAGGCCATGTCACTGGCAATTCTGACGAGTCCTCTCCTGCCTGGGATTCCTCCGATGCATCCTTGCGTGTAACGCCTACTGCTGCTGGCGCTGCTGTTGTTGCTGCTGGGAGTCGATGGTCATCCCAGAGGGGAAGTCGTAAGCCCACTTGTACTACTTCCAGTAATCAATTGACTGTCCAACAGTCCTTTGCGAGGAAGATGAAATATCACAGCAGTCATCCTGCTGCAAAGCGGATAACTGAGGCCTTGACAACTATGTTGGTGTTAGACGTGCGTCCGGTATCCGCCGTTAGTTCACAGGGAACTAGACAATTTATTGAGGCAGTGTGCTCCCGTTACCAAATACCATCTAGGTTCCACTTCTCTAGGCAGGCGATACCGAGAATGTACACGGACGTCAGAAAAAGACTCACCAGTGTCCTAAAAAATGCAGTTGTACCCAATGTCCACTTAACCACGGACATGTGGACAAGTGGAGCAGGGCAGGGTCAGGACTATATGACTGTGACAGCCCACTGGGTAGATGTATGGACTCCCGCCGCAAGAACAGCAGCGGCGGCACCAGTAGCAGCATCTCGCAAACGCCAACTCTTTCCTAGGCAGGCTACGCTTTGTATCACCGCTTTCCAGAATACGCACACAGCTGAAAACCTCTTACGGCAACTGAGGAAGATCATCGCGGAATGGCTTACCCCAATTGGACTCTCCTGTGGATTTGTGGCATCGGACAACGCCAGCAATATTGTGTGTGCATTAAATATGGGCAAATTCCAGCACGTCCCATGTTTTGCACATACCTTGAATTTGGTGGTGCAGAATTTTTTAAAAAATGACAGGGGCGTGCAAGAGATGCTGTCGGTGGCCAGAAGTATTGCGGGACACTTTCGGCGTACAGGCACCACGTACAGAAGACTGGAGCACCACCAAAAACTACTGAACCTGCCCTGCCATCATCTGAAGCAAGAAGTGGTAACGAGGTGGAATTCAACCCTCTATATGCTTCAGAGGTTGGAGGAGCAGCAAAAGGCCATTCAAGCCTATACAATTGAGCACGATATAGGAGGTGGAATGCCCCTGTCTCAAGTGCAGTGGAGAATGATTTCAACGTTGTGCAAGGTTCTGATGCCCTTTGAACTTGCCACACATGAAGTCAGTTCAGACACTGCCAGCCTGAGTCAGGTCATTCCCCTCATCAGGCTTTTGCAGAAGAAGCTGGAGACATTGAAGGAGGAGCTAACACGGAGCGATTCCGCTAGGCATGTGGGACTTGTGGATGGAGCCCTTAATTCGCTTAACAAGGATTCACGGGTGGTCAATCTGTTGAAATCAGAGCACTACATTTTGGCCACCGTGCTCGATCCTAGATTTAAAACCTACCTTGGATCTCTCTTTCCGGCAGACACAAGTCTGCTGGGGTTGAAAGACCTGCTGGTGAGAAAATTGTCAAGTCAAGCGGAACGCGACCTGTCAACATCTCCTCCTTCACATTCTCCCGCAACTGGGGGTGCGAGGAAAAGGCTCAGAATTCCGAGCCCACCCGCTGGCGGTGATGCAGGGCAGTCTGGAGCGACTGCTGATGCTGACATCTGGTCCGGACTGAAGGACCTGACAACGATTACGGACATGTCGTCTACTGTCACTGCATATGATTCTCTCAACATTGAAAGAATGGTGGAGGATTATATGAGTGACCGCATCCAAGTAGGCACGTCACACAGTCCGTACTTATACTGGCAGGAAAAAGAGGCAATTTGGAGGCCCTTGCACAAACTGGCTTTATTCTACCTAAGTTGCCCTCCCACAAGTGTGTACTCCGAAAGAGTGTTTAGTGCCGCCGCTCACCTTGTCAGCAATCGGCGTACGAGGTTACATCCAGAAAATGTGGAGAAGATGATGTTCATTAAAATGAATTATAATCAATTCCTCCGCGGAGACATTGACCAGCAGCAATTGCCTCCACAAAGTACACAGGGAGCTGAGATGGTGGATTCCAGTGGGGACGAATTGATAATCTGTGAGGAGGGGGATGTACACGGTGATATATCGGAGGATGATGATGAGGTGGACATCTTGCCTCTGTAGAGCCAGTTTGTGCAAGGAGAGATTAATTGCTTCTTTTTTGGGGGGGGTCCAAACCAACCCGTCATATCAGTCACAGTCGTGTGGCAGACCCTGTCACTGAAATGATGGGTTGGTTAAAGTGTGCATGTCCTGTTTTGTTTATACAACATAAGGGTGGGTGGGAGGGCCCAAGGACAATTCCATCTTGCACCTCTTTTTTCTTTTATTTTTCTTTGCGTCATGTGCTGTTTGGGGAGGGTTTTTTGGAAGGGACATCCTGCGTGACACTGCAGTGCCACTCCTAGATGGGCCCGGTGTTTGTGTCGGCCACTAGGGTCGCTTATCTTACTCACACAGTCAGCTACCTCATTGCGCCTCTTTTTTTCTTTGCGTCATGTGCTGTTTGGGGAGGGTTTTTTGGAAGGGACATCCTGCGTGACACTGCAGTGCCACTCCTAGATGGGCCCGGTGTTTGTGTCGGCCACTAGGGTCGCTTATCTTACTCACACAGTCAGCTACCTCATTGCGCCTCTTTTTTTCTTTGCGTCATGTGCTGTTTGGGGAGGGTTTTTTGGAAGGGACATCCTGCGTGACACTGCAGTGCCACTCCTAGATGGGCCCGGTGTTTGTGTCGGCCACTAGGGTCGCTTATCTTACTCACACAGCTACCTCATTGTGCCTCTTTTTTTCTTTGCGTCATGTGCTGTTTGGGGAGGGTTTTTTGGAAGGGACATCCTGCGTGACACTGCAGTGCCACTCCTAGATGGGCCCGGTGTTTGTGTCGGCCACTAGGGTCGCTTATCTTACTCACACAGCTACCTCATTGCGCCTCTTTTTTTCTTTGCGTCATGTGCTGTTTGGGGAGGGTTTTTTGGAAGGGACATCCTGCGTGACACTGCAGTGCCACTCCTAGATGGGCCCGGTGTTTGTGTCGGCCACTAGGGTCGCTTATCTTACTCACACAGCGACCTCGGTGCAAATTTTAGGACTAAAAATAATATTGTGAGGTGTGAGTTATTCAGAATAGACTGAAAATGAGTGGAAATTATGGTTTTTGAGGTTAATAATACTTTGGGATCAAAATGACCCCCAAATTCTATGATTTAAGCTGTTTTTTAGGGTTTTTTGAAAAAAACACCCGAATCCAAAACACACCCGAATCCGACAAAAAAAATTCGGTGAGGTTTTGCCAAAACGCGGTCGAACCCAAAACACGGCCGCGGAACCGAACCCAAAACCAAAACACAAAACCCGAAAAATTTCCGGCGCTCATCTCTACTTCAAATATAATAATGTCCCAATTTGATTTAAAAGTAACTGTAAAACACTTTTTAGTAACTAAAATTAGTATTTAGTGTTTTTAAAATATGTAAAAGTGTGTATTGGGGCTCTCCTGGTATCCACTGAGTCTCCAGACCCATTACTGCACACTGAAATAGCAGAATGTGTCATGGTGCTATTACAGATTAGTTTTTTTTATCATTAAATGTATGGGAATTATATATTCAGTTTTAATGAAACTGTACTAAATAAATATAAGCAATATTATGCTACAGTACGTGCCACTTTTCATATATAATCCTGAGGTTATGTCACTCTTGATAACGTCTGAGATTTTTAGAGGTAGTAGTATGGAAAGTCTCAAAGACCCATCAGGTATACCTATACTTGACTTGCTAAAGCTACGAGGCTTGCTAATCAAAAGAGATGTTGCTTTTATCCAAACATAACACACCATATTTGTTTCTCTCCACTTTTTCTGAGGGGATTAGTTTCTCTGAAAAATCCTTGAGAATTAATTGCTTACCTGAATAAAAAATAGGCTTTAGTAAGCATATTACCAAGAGTTTAACCATTGAAGTGATCAATTATAATCTATAATGTATGTTGAGTTTATTTATTTATTTATTTATTTATTTATTTTTTGAGGTACTGTGAATTGGATCCTGGGGGTAATTCCAAGTTGATCGCAGCAGGATTTTTGTTAGCAATTGGGCAAAACCATGTGCACTACAGGGGAGGCAGATATAACATGTGCAGAGAGATTTAGATTTGGGTGGGGTGTGTTCAATCTGCAATCTAATTTGCAGTGTAAAAATAAAGCAGCCAGTATTTACCCTGCACAGAAACAAAATAACCCACCCAAATCAAACTCTTTCTGCAAATGTTATATCTGCCTCCCCTGCAGTGCACATGGTTTTGCCCAATTGCTAAAAAAAATCCTGCTGCGATCAACTTGGAATTACCCCCCCCCCCCCCCTGTGAACACCCTTTTGCACATATGGTATGCAATCACTGCACTTGTTTGTTCCATTTTGTTTACATTCCTTTTCATTCTGTGGGGGTAATTTAGAGTTGATCACAGGAGCAAATTTGTTAGCAGTTGGGCAAAACCATGTGCAGTGCAGGTGGGGCAGATATAACATGTGCTAACATCTAATCTAACATGAGAGTTAGATTTGGGTGGGTTATATTGTTTCTGTGCAGGGTAAATACTGGCTGCTTTATTTTTACACTGCAATTTAGATTTCAGTTTGAACACACCCCACCCAAATCTAACTACTTCTGCACGTTATATATTCCCCCCCCCCTGCAGTGCACATGGTTTTGCCCAATTGCTAACAAATTTGCTGTTGCAATCAACTCTGAATTACCCCCTATATTGTTTTGTGCATACAGGCTATCTATAACTATCTACTTAGTCAGTGACTCCCAAACCTTTATGAATAATAGTATCCTAGAGTATCAGAATTTTTTCCAGGACACCAAAAGGCCAAACATTTCTAATTGAAAATCTCAGCTAAAATTCTTAATTAATTATTATTTATTGCCAGTTATTTTACATAGCACACATATATTCTGCAGTGCTTTTCAGAGAATAATTGGCCATTCACATCAGTCCCTGCTGCAGTGGAGCTTACAATCTACAGTATATTCCCTACCACATGTACAAGTACACATATTCAAGCTAGGGTTAAGTTGGTTGGGAGTCAGTTAACTTACCAGTATATTTTTGGATTGTTTAAGGGAACCAGAGTACTCGGAATAAACTCATGCAAGTATGGGGATAATACACAAACTCCACTCAGTTAGGGCCATGGCGGGAATCAAACCCATGACCTCAGTGCTGTAAGGTAGTAATGCTAACCATTTCACCATCCATGCTGCTAAATTTAAGTAAATTAATATTCCTGCACTAACCTATCACCCTATGTAGAAGTTGCAGGGTTCTGCTGCTCAATGTCCACATATTTTTATGATTGGCAGCCACCAGCACTGGTTTTGCCTATCACATTAACCAAAAGTGATTATCACACATTAAGTTTTACTAAACCATCAACCTGTGGCACCACTCCAAGTGTCCTGGAGTGGTGCCAGAAGTTTAGGTTAAACCAATCCGCAGTAAGGGAAAACGAGGTCATCCCAAAGGTGGTATAAATATGAGGAGTAGCACCTACTCTCAGTCATTCACTGGATTTTGAGAAAGGTGGCAGCATTGAAGTAAGTTATACTGCTCTATTGGTTCAATATCTCTATATAGTAATAGGAATTTATGGATTGTATAATGGTTGTAAATCCATCCTATTAGGTTTCTGATACAAGGCAATTTGTTGTTATATATGATTATGAATTCAGAATTTTAATTATGAATTTATAATGTTTTAGGCACTCAAACTTCATAATTTGAGGCCAACTATTTTTAATCCATCCAGTGTCGTGTATAAACATACAGTATTTGGGTATGTATTTTTGGTGAATCTCTTATTTGAATATAAAACTTTTTTCTTTGTTAGTCTGGTAAAAATGTTATAGACCTACTCTTTTCATGATTTGATCGTTAAAATACTTATTCCTGATACCGGTCTATATGCCTGATCGGTATGTATATTGTTCATTCTTCCATCACATGGGTAAACTTTTTGGGGGAAAAAATCTATTTTCACGTACAATAAATAATTATTTTCACTATAGGTCCAATATTGGTTAAAGTTTATCTTGACCTTAAAAATATGAAAATCGTCTAAAGTTGTTAGCCTCAGACATTTTATTGGTATGTATACTATGCGATACCATATTCCACGTTACCTGCTCTATCTTCACTCTATTTTCTGGCACTAAAATAGCCACTGTGTTTTTAAGTATTTGTTCTTAGTTTAAATTTAAATATTTGATAATATATTGTATCTAACCAATGGGTCTGGATGGTTTTATATAATTAAGTATTGTGAACATATTAAGTCATTATACTTTTTTGTTCGTTCAGATCTAATACCCCTGAGGAAGTCCTAAGTGACAAAACGCATCGGGTTCTACATCTGATCAAACCTCATTTGGTGCATATTGGAATTGGGTTCTGTACCTGATTAAATCTAACTGGTGCATATTGGAATTTATATATGTCACATTGAATGTCCATCCTGTATGGTGATAATGTTATTAACACTGTGAATTGGAGAAAGTATTCTGTTTTATGAATAAATTTAAAAATGTATTGGATTGTTTGTAATAGATTAACAAGCTGTTAGCACCCTCAGATTTGTTGTGTGTGTATATATATATATATATATATATATATTTATTTATTACACACAAATGTACCCAAAACTGCGCTGACAAGGGGGGGGCAGCACTTGTGGAATAACCCTTTTGCCAGTTAAGGGTTCACAATCAACATATACAACAAAATTCCAAGTGCGCACAACAAATTTTTCTTAAATAAAATAACTGATTGTCAATTAATATACAACCAACAACCATAAAAATTCACAATAATTTATTAAAAGCAGTTCATTGGACATGTATAACCTCTAGCAGAATAACATCAAGGTTTAGGTGTCCTTGCTTTAGAGTTCAAATCCCATATATATATATTTATTTAGGTGTGTGACTGAATGTACTGTGTGTATATGAAAGTGTTTATGTGTATAGGTGTAAGTCTGTGTATGTACACACAGTATGTGTTTGTATGTATGTATATATGTGTGTGTTTTTGTATATATATATATATATATATAAGTGTATGACTATGGGGGTAATTCAGACCTGATCGCTAGGCTGCATTTTCTCACAGCCTGCGATCAGGTTTGAACTGCGCATGCACCGCAATGTGCAGGCATGTCGCATGGGTACAAAGCGGATCGCCACTCAGAGATGGGTTTATGCGATGGATCCGTTCACACGGGCAATTGCAAGGAGATTGACAGGAAGAAGGCATTTCTGGGTGGAAACTGACTGTTTTCAGGGAGGGGTTGGAAAAACGCAGGCGTGTCCATGCGTTTGCAGGGAGGGATCCTAACGTCAATTCCAGTCCCAGACAGGCTGAAGTGATTGCAGTGGCTGAGTAAGTCCTCGGTTGCGCAGATACTGCACAAAATCAGTTTGTGCAGCTCTGCTACACATGCGTTCACACACTTGCACAGCTAAAATACACTCCCCCTGAAGGCGGCGACTATCTGATCACAGCAGTGCAAAAATCGCTTGCTAGCGATCAGGTCTGAATTAGGCCCTATGTTTGCATACCTTCCCAACTATCCTGATTTTGGTGGGAACATCCTGATTTTCAGGTCCTCTTCCACCCATGGGTTGTTAGTGAGGATCACTCACAACTGCTGTCCATGAGGCAGGGACCAGCTCAACAGCAGGGGAAGTGATGTCCACTCCTGTGTAACATGAATTGGAGGCATGATGTGTATCCATATCCCCCTTTTAATGTATGTGCTAAATGATTTGAGCACAAGTACCCATTCCCCACTCAAATGTTGCTCTATAGGGCCCAATGCTTTAAGGGCCTCAGGCCTCCCAGTGCTTTAATCCTGCTCTGACTTTGTTTCTATTTTCTACAACCTCTAGTTTGACAAATTATTATTATCAACTGCTGTTTTAAATCTTGCTTTTACTTTTATTTGTACAGATAGAAATGATTCCATTGCTGAAAAGAGGCTTTTATTTAAAACTGTTTTTCAGCAAGCCTCTATATTATTTCAACCATGGACTGCTGTTCCCACTAAACCATCCCTCAATGGCACCATCCCACACTGCATCCCCGATTGTATAGTGTCTCCTTTCCATAAATCCAGGCCTGATTAAAAGAAAAAAATAATTTGCATAAAATCATTAGATTCTATGCAGCAGCTATGTGTACATAGAGATGTATTATAAATATTGACACACACAGCAGGCTCCTTTAGATGGAGAGAGCACACACATATATGCCTTTACATCACTTTCTGAATGAATAACTAAAACATTCCATACTCATACATATTTTAAATAAAGTTTACATTCTGTTAAATGTAGATTTTTGTGTATCTATGTGTGTTTCACTGCTGAAGTGAGGGAGGACAGAAAACTATCTTTAAAAAACATATTCAGAAAAAAAAATCACATTAGCTTGTATCAAAATCTCAATATGTAAAGATGAGTCTAGGGATCTGTCACAGCATAGGAACTACACAATAGCAGGAATATTTTAAAGATTTTATAGGACCATATTTTTGTAATAAACATGTATTTGCTTTAATGAAAGAAATTTTTAGAGAATCACATCTGACAAGCCAGGAAATACGTTATTCCTAATGAACTAAAGACTCCGCGGGACATTAAGCCATGCCTGGAAAAAAGATTGTGCAAAGGAACTAAAGAGATTATTTAAAGTGTGCTGCTTTAGAAAGCTCTTTGCAGCAAATTGGTGCCTGGAAGTATAGTAGGCGGTGATCACTTGCTGTTCTGCTTGCTTGCTAATATCACACATTTATTTTATTTGCTTGCTGCAATAAGTACATATACTTCTCAGAAATGTCATTTTCCTTTAAAATGGAGCTTAGATTAGATCTTGCATTGTCTCTCTACATCTCTATGCATGCCTGACTTTCATCAGATCACCCACGCATGTCACTTTTATAAGACCAGTATCTTAAGATTCTTACTCTAGTACTTTGCTTCTGTATATCACTCAGACTTCACTATTATACAGCATGTACAGTATGGCACTTAATAGCCTGTTTTACAGAACAATGTATTTTGGAGTCTATTTACTAATCCTTGAAGAGAGATAAAGTTGAGAGAGATAAAACACAATCGCGGGCACACTATTCACAGCCAACACACTGCAAATAGCCACTCGCAAATGTAAGATGAAAATGGACATTTTGTTGCTTATGTTCTGGGCACACAGTCATTCCAGACAAACAAAGAGGAGGAAGGGGGGTGCAAATCCCCACCCCCAAATTCCCTTCCGCACACTGAAAATTACCTGTAACCATCCCTGAATCTATCTGGTAATAAAATTCAGAGAATTTGTCACAAATGTTTGCAAACACATGTTTAAGCTGCTGGCCACTTCACGGCTTCTCTGATACAGCAGTCCTAACTACTTAATAGCAGTGCCCACATTGGGCCATGTAATTTGTCACAGTACGCCTCATGATAAAGGTCAATACTAAAACATTTCCAGACAGAGAGCTAACTTACCAGGGAGCCACCCCCAGGATCTCCCATTGGCACTACAAGGAACAGCATGCCTTCCAAATGCTGCTCCCATTCAATGCCTCATGCTCACAAGCAGACAAACAATTTGGAAGCTGCTCAATCATACCTGGAGATAATTATATATCAGGTGCTGGAAGGGGGAGGGGTCATAGACAGACAAACAAAGAGGAGGAAGGGGGGTGCAAATCCCCACCCCCAAATTCCCTTCCGCACACTGAAAATTACCTGTAACCATCCCTGAATCTATCTGGTAATAAAATTCAGAGAATTTGTCACAAATGTTTGCAAACACATGTTTAAGCTGCTGGCCACTTCACGGCTTCTCTGATACAGCAGTCCTAACTACTTAATAGCAGTGCCCACATTGGGCCATGTAATTTGTCACAGTACGCCTCATGATAAAGGTCAATACTAAAACATTTCCAGACAGAGAGCTAACTTACCAGGGAGCCACCCCCAGTTAGCTCTCTGTCTGGAAATGTTTTAGTATTGACCTTTATCATGAGGCGTACTGTGACAAATTACATGGCCCAATGTGGGCACTGCTATTAAGTAGTTAGGACTGCTGTATCAGAGAAGCCGTGAAGTGGCCAGCAGCTTAAACATGTGTTTGCAAACATTTGTGACAAATTCTCTGAATTTTATTACCAGATAGATTCAGGGATGGTTACAGGTAATTTTCAGTGTGCGGAAGGGAATTTGGGGGTGGGGATTTGCACCCCCCTTCCTCCTCTTTGTTTGTCTGTCTATGACCCCTCCCCCTTCCAGCACCTGATATATAATTATCTCCAGGTATGATTGAGCAGCTTCCAAATTGTTTGTCTGCTTGTGAGCACACAGTCATTCCATTAAGAAATGCAACAAACCAGAATAAGGAAGTTTCACTCATTGAGAACTGTTACATACAATATAATTTATAGAAATATATATACCCACACGACATGCACTTTGAACAGTATCGGACTGGGGAATGAAGGGCCAACCAATGGAAAGTAGTGGTAGGGGCCCATGTTTAGGAGTGTGGCCAGTCTCCATAGGAGGTATGACCAGCTGCCACAGAGGCTTGGTTAACCATTACAGAGTGCATGGTCTTAAACCCGGGAAAAATATAAACAGTAAATACTGCTAGTGCATGCATGATAATGTACCAGGTTAATAACAGCAATGCACTGTAGAGAATACACAATAGTCCTGTGCAGTATAAGGTAAAACACAGATGACTTCCGGTTCCGGCAGCAGCATGGACGGCTGCTGAACTATACAGCTCCGCTGACCGGGACGCCTCACCACCGATTTCACGGCTTTTTAGCCTCTATATCACTGCCAGCCACCCAGGATAGCTGAGGGAAGGTGTCCGCTACATGGACAAGTACCTCACCTCTATGCCGTCCACAAAGAAGCGCAACGCGAAGGAGAAGGAGCGACGCCCCGCGGAATCCAAGATGGCGCCGGACGCCGCATCGAGCACAGCGGGCTCCCCCCAGACTCTCTGACATCAGTTTCTAACCGGGTGATACCACACATGGATCACCCGGTCACATATGGGGAAATGGTGCAAGCGGTGCGGCTAGCAATAGACCCGCTTTTAAAGGCGCAGACTGCACAGATAAACCAGAAACTGACTATGCTGACTCAAAGAGTACTAAATACTGAACACCAGTTGGGGGAAACGTTTGCTGAAGTTAGTACATTGAAAAAACAAGTCGCTACGCAAGCTACTGAAATTCACCAACTACATAATAAAGTACAAGACTTGGAGAATCGCTCACGCAGGCAAAACTTAAGGATCGTGGGCCTCCCTGAGACAGTAAAGGGCCAAGAATTATTTGATTTTATACGCATTACATTACCGACACTACTTAATGTTGCCGACATTAAGATTTAAGACGCCAAGATTTAATAATTGAGCGCGCGCACAGGATTGGCCCGCCACGACACCATGAAAATGCGAGGCCCCGGGCTGTTGTCTTTAAAAGCCTAAATTACCTGCATAAAGAATTACTCTGGACGGCCTCACGTAGATGCAGGAATTTATCCTGGAATGGAGTAACAATCCTCCTTTTCCAGGACTTTTCGGCCGAACTGTCCAAAACAAGAAAGGACTTTGCCCCCATTTGCTCACAGCTAGTGCAGGATGGATGCAAGTTTGCACTTCTATACCCAGCTCGCTTACGTATATATGACGGTGCCTCGTTTACCGATTTCTTAAATCCTGCAGATGCAAAAGCCTACCTGGAGGAATATGCTGCGGGGGCTCAGTTTAAGTCTACGCCTGAACTACACATGGCAGACTGTGATTGACCTGTTATGTAACGTTGGTACCACCCTATAGCTGATACTCATAAGCAATGTTTTCCTTTTAGTTACATTGTATGCCCTAATATGATACTCATTGATATAATATGGGCCCTATATGGCCCTACTTTTGAGTATTCACAATTTCTTCATTACGGCATTAATCTATATAGGTTGCAGACCCCAATAAGACCATGCTCAAGTGAGGTGTGCCGGCCCAGGAGCCCGACATCTATTACTCCTTATTATATGGAAATATGATAATGGTTCACGGAAGTGAAAGAATGGTTTGTGTCCTACCTAGGACAAGTTATATGTTGTTTTGTTGTCGATTTACCCCTATATTGTTTATCCCCTGTTGCACCTACCATCCCCCCCAGTACAGCCTGATGAGCCTATTACATTTACGTGGCCCGAACTAAATTGTTCAGTATGTGTAACCAGCCAGCAGAGGTCTCCATTGACCTCTTACTATAACTGTTTCCTTTAAGATGTCACAGACGTTAAAGCTGGGATGCTGGAACGTTGGCGGCATCAATTCGCCCCAGAAGAGGAAGCGCATCTTAATATACCTTAACAAATTACGGTTAGACCTAGTATATTTGCAGGAGACTCACTTGATCCCCTCTGAAATTCTAAAGTTAAATATTCTGGGATGGAAGGTCCTGGCTGCAGCATCATATACCTCGAAGGCTAAAGGTGTAGCAGTATTAGTAAGGCGACAATTCCAAACTGAAGTTTCAGATATCATTTCAGACCCGAAAGGGAGATATGTTGCATGTCTACTCAAGGTTGAAAAACAACAATTTTACTGTATGAATATATATGCACCCAATGTATATGACCGGGCCTTCTTTGCCCATAGTATAACTATCCTTACACCGAAAACACACAATAATGTCCTTCTGGGTGGATATTTCAATCTAGTTGCTCACCCTCTCTTAGACAGACAAGTACAACGTCCTAGGAGACGTAGACCTCCAGCTCTGGGGATTCCAGACCTGGCACGACAACTACAGCTCATGGATGTCTGGCGTCTATTACATCCCACAGATTAAAATTTCTCCTGCCTGTCACCCTATCCCGCATAGATTATCTCCTTATCTCAGCCAGCCTGCTGGTACCAAAGGCTTCTATTTCTGAAATGGAGCCAATACATTTCTCAGACCATGCGGTAGTGTGGGCACAGATTGCATTCTCCTGTGACAAGGGTAATTATATAAACTGGAGGTGTCCCTCTAATTTAGCGACGTCAACCAGACTCAAACAAGCTGTCATGGATGCTTGGACTGACTATGAAAATAATAATTTAGAAGCTAAAGTATCAGACCCGGTCCTATTTTGGCAGGCATCCAAAGCCACTATTAGAGGAGAAATTATATCCAGATCATCCACACTCAAAAAACAGATGACTAAAAAATATCTGGAATCCCACGACCTTATCACTCAGACATTTCTAGCCTTTACAAACAACCCTACTCCCTCACATAGGGCCTCTTATCTAGCAGCAAAATCAGCACATGAGAAAATATTCACCAAAATGGAGATGTCCTACTCATTCTCCAGAGATTTTAGATTTCACAAATTTGGTAACAAATCAAGTAGGCTTCTATCGAATCTATTACAGGGCTCACGCCCCACATCTGTGATCCACCCTTTGAAACTCCCAAATGGCAAATTGACCACTGAAAACACACAAATAACACAAGTCCTCCGTGACTTCTATCAAACACTATATTCTGCCCCCAATTCAGACAAATTGCAGGAGACCCAGTTCTGGGACAACCTCATGCTGCCCACAATGCCGGCGGATGGGGGAACGGCATTGATAGCGGAGATTACCCAACAAGAGGTGAGAGAAGGGATATCCAGTCTTAAACGTGGTAAGGCACCGGGCCCAGATGGCCTTACAGCAGATTATTATCTGCTCCTCGCCAATAAAATCATCCCTATATTGACCTCAGTTTACAATGCAATTTTACTCTCAGGTAACATCCCTCCATATTTCAACAGGGCTCTCTTGAGAGTACTGCCAAAGCCAGGCAGGGATCTTTCAGATCCAGGCTTCTATCGCCCAATTTCGCTTCTCAACCTAGACTATAAAATTTTGATGAAGATTCTTGCTGGTAGGTTAAAGCCTTTCCTACCGGATCTAATACACAGTGATCAGACAGGCTTCATTCACGGGAGGAACCCAGTGACCAATATTAGAAAGGTCCTAGCGGCGGTGAATGCTTCCCAGTGCGCCAGGTCAAATTCTAACACAGCAATACTATCTTTAGATGCGGAAAAAGCTTTTGACATGGTGCACTGGTAACACTTATTTCATTCCCTCCATAAATTTGGTTTCCCAGACCGCTTTGTCCGGATTATCCAAACGCTATACCATAATTCGGCTTCCAATATTCTTTGTAATGGAGCTCTAGCTGACCCATTTCCCATCCGGAGGGGCACTAGACAAGGCTGCCCTCTATCTCCACTACTCTTTGCACTTGCACTAGAACCCTTGGCTCTAGCCCTTCGTCAATCCCCACATTATCAAGGTATCCCAATTGGCCCCGCAGACCTCCGTGTATCACTGTTCGCGGATGACATGTTACTACTTCTTTCACACCCAGAACACTCCATCCCGACGGCCATATCGATCATCTCAGACTTCAGCTCCTTTTCAGGTTATAAAATTAATATTCACAAATCTGAATTGCTGGTGCTGGGAGGCCCCGCCCCGATTCTACCTCAAAAAGATGGTATGCAGTCTATCAAAATAGCCAGCTCACACATAAAATACCTGGAAGTGCAAATTCCAAGTTCTCTCCCGAATCTCTACAAACTTAACTTCACACAGGCCATATCTAACCTAGAAAAATCCCTGAAACATTGGCTTGACCTTCCACTATCCCTACTAGGCAGGGTGGAAGTGATTAAATCAATATTACTCCCAAGGCTAACTTATATAATGCAACTTTTACCCATTAAACTTACTGCTACGGACATAAAATTAATTAATAAAATGTGCATGAAGTTTGTATGGCAATCTAAGAAACCAAAAATTTCTCTTAAAAAATTATGTCTGCCAAAGAAGGATGGGGGGCTGGGTTTCCCAGATTTAACAATGTATTCCTATGCTATTCACTTTCGATACGCCATGGATTGGCTGCTAGAACATAAACAATACACAAATTACGAGATAGAATGCGCGATGTTTGCACCTTTATCCCCAGGGGCCCTGCTACATGTCCCTAAAACTGCAATAGATAAGAGCATATACCAGAATATCTTCCTTAGAGAAGCCCACTCAGCTTGGCATTATGTAAACACATCACTGGGCCATGATCCATTGTGGTCACAATGGTTACCAATATGGGGTAACCCCTTATTCAGCCCGGGAATCGAAAATGCAGCTTTCCACCGCTTTCGACAAAAAGGCCTAAGGGCAGTTTCTCAAGTGTTTGATCCTGGAGGGAAAATTCGCCCCTTTAATCAGTTACAGAACACATATGGCTTAGCCAACTCAGGCTATTTTGCCTACGCACAACTACTACATTATGTCTTGTCCCTCCCCATAAGATCTGCTCCTCCTACCTCCACAGACAAACTGAAACAAATTTTTAACAAATGTATACTTAAAAAATACAAACCAAAATTCACTTATTTAGCTTTATTAGAACGTCATAAAGAATACACTTGGACACAAATCACAGACTCGTGGGTAAAGGACATCCCCTCATTGCCACAGGATGGTTCAATAGTGAAATACTATCACTCAGTGTTAAAGGTGGTGCACTCCTCTGTGCTCCAGGAGGTTCATGTGAAAACTACTCATAGAGCGTATATCTCCCAGAGCAGACGCAGTCATTTCGTGCCAGAGGAGGATGGTAGATGTCCAAAATGCAAGGCGTCTTCTGCGACGCTCTTACATAACTTTTGGACCTGCGGACACATAAAGAAATATTGGAATAAGGTTATGTATTTTATAAATACAACCTTCAATACATGTCTGACTCTCAACCCCCTACCTCTACTATTTGCGAATTTTGATATATGGGACCCTGGGGCTCAGAGGAGGAGACTTATGCCCATACTGTCTGTGATAGTCACAGTAGCAAAAAAGGTAATATTAAACTCATGGATCAAACGTAGGTCTCCATCTCTGAGAGAGTTGACGAACCTACTCAACAATTACATAGCATATGACAAATATGATGTTATCTCCGACTCTAGAAATGGTACAGAAAGGTTCAACAAGAAATGGGGTCCCTATATAGAGAATATATAGAGATGATGTGGAGAAATCGGGCGGGAGTTAAGATAAGATATGATACCAGAATGAAGATATAAAAATGAGGGGTGGATAAATCCTTGAAACTCTCTGCGAATCTTTATAATCTTCTTAAGACCTACACTATACAATGTCAAGGTTACAGATCCTATATGCTGAGTGCTGCCCAGGAGGCTCAGTTTGGTTCTGGTTACGTACATGCCTCTGTCCACCGACCAGGGGTAATGTTCCTATATGAACTGAGGTGTATGTTCTCAGGCTTTGCCCCTAATTTCCCCCTTCTCACCCCTTTTCCCCTCCTTCCCCTGTTAACACCCCCCCCCCATGTTGAATTTTCTAGCATGTATTTCGTAAGAATATATATCGACTGTCAGAGACACCTAAGTGCTCAATGTTGGATTAACCTGCACAAGTAATATACCACAATGTTTTATTCTGTGGTGACTCTTAAAGTCACCGCAGCTGACCCAATTTCACCAGAATCCACTATTTTCTTACAAGAATGTACTGCGAAACTGTATTATGTAGCACTATCCCCTATTTGTATCAGTTTTTTTTGTCGATGATGTATATTGTCTGATAAATATGTAAAAATCAATAAATACATTTGAAAAAAAAAAAGGTAAAACACAGGTTCTCAAACTCGGTCCTCAGGACCCCACACGGTTCATGTTTTGCAGGTCTCCTCACAAAATCACAAGTGAAATAATTAGCTCCACCTGTGGACCTTTTAAAATGTGTCAGCAGGTAATTAATACACCTGTGCACTTGCTGGGTTACCTGCAAAACATGCACTGTGTGGAGTCCTGAGGACCGAGTTTGAGAACCTATGAGGTAAAATATGTATAATGTTCAATTCAACTTCACAGTTTGGAATATGATCATTAGAGGAGGAGTTGGGGGGTTTCCCCTGTACCCTGTGGGCCAGTCAAGCCCTGGCTTAGATAGAGAACAGCAACAAGTAACTGCTGAAAGCATTTCTAAATTGTTGTCTAATAAAATGTAGCTGCAGTTGGAGCCTTTTAAAATTTTGGGTAATCGTCGCAGCAATTACCTATCATAGCACGGCATATTCTTAACTAATATTGCACTACAGTGTTTAAATGGACAATGATAATCAGAATGCTTTTAACAGCTCCCCTACTTTTATTGTGCTCCATTTTTCATGAACTACAGGTATGGTAGTCAATCAATAAGTGTACTGAATCTCCATGCTCCAAGCCTAAAGTACTGTTGAGGCAGCCTCCTTCTACTTTCACTTCTGTTACTACCCATACTGCATTCCTACCAGAGTCAGTTGTGTGGGATGATCTCTCAACCTTCTTACATGCAGCCTTTATGGAGTATCCCTGACACAGCTTCTATCTAGACCAGGTGCAGCGTGTGCATTATATAAGATTGCCACCACACAATACCGATACCGACATCCCGCCAGCTCTCGATCCCGACAGTCAGCATCCCGACGTGTTCGTGACATCAAAACAGGAACTAAATAGTCTGAAGTGATCGCAAGCTCTGAGTAGGTGTGGAGCTGCTCAGAAACTGCACAATCTTTTTTTGTAGCAGTGCAGCGATCCTTTCGTTCGCACTTCTGCTAAGCTAAAATACACTCCCAGAGGGCGGCAGCTTAGCGTTGCACGACAGCTAAAAGCAGCTAGCGAGCGAACAACTTGGAATGAGTGCCATTGTCCAATCTCTGATCCAAACTCTCCAAATTTCCAACAGTATACACTCCTACACCTTTGTATAATGCCAACATGAATCCTCAATTTTCATATATGTGTGTGTAAATTTGTCTCAGTTACTAACCATTGCCTCCCCAGCCATTAACCTCACTGTACGTCACTGGATTATAACCCTGTCAGGAGGCTTTCCTCCTGTGGCTACTGAAGGGCTGGTGCAACAAAATGCAACAATGATAGCAATCATCATAACAATGTGGCCATTTCTGATTGGTTGAATGCATTTTCAATGTTCCAGCTGATTTTACTTATTTCATCAGTGTGACTGCTGCAAGGAAATAGTATTACCATTGAATGTTTATAGGAAACACAACAGATATTAGTTAATACTGTCCAGACATATTTTTCTCTTATACACATGGTACTCTATTACATTACTATATGGTTCACAAATAAAATGCATCTTCATCATTTACTAGAAACACTATCAAGCCACATCTCTATGTTACCATGGTCTGTAAGTATATACTTGTAATCTATCACAAATGCTAGTGTTGTACGGTTGTAGATGAATCTGTCCATTATACTCATAAAAAGTAATCAACCAAACCACACTTAAATTGACCAATCTTGTCCAATCTTGGAAGCGATAAAGTGTTGGGCCAGATCAGTATTGGGTAGGGGACCGCCTGAGAATACCTGGTGTAGTAAGTTCTGGGTTATTATATCCAGTCTAACGTTGAAAGCAGATTGACACCTATTCATTTTTTCCTACTTTTTCCTGTTTATCACAGGAGATCTGTTCTACAAAGTCCGCACTATACTCAATAATTTATGGCCAGATAGTAACAATTATCAAGCTGATACAATAATGAAATTATTTCCCAGTAATTTGTATGAACTTGAGTACGGGGCAAATTAAACTGTTGTTCATTACAACCACCAGATTGCGCTGTGGTTTAGTCCTTTTGAGGACTTGCTCCTGCTGCACATAAGGCACCCTAGCCTTTGAATTATTAGAATTATGGACATAAACTTACTTGTCAAATTAAACTGTTATTCATTAGAACCACCAGAGTATGCTGTGGTTTAGTCCTTTTGAGGACTTGTTCCTGCGGCACATAAGGCACCTTAGCCTTTGAATAATTAGAATTATGGAAACTTACTTGTGTAATACCATATATATATTGTTAATTCTACTCCTTACGCATACACTTGATGGTGTATAATTTACAGGAGGAATCATATTTTAACAAACTCTAAATAAAAGTTATGTTTTAAATGCAAATAATTGATAAATACAATAATTTTTCTATTTAATGAGTGCGCCAGAAAAGGGTATTTTCTTTCTTGTTTGTTGATGACTAATCAGTGGGACACTACTGAAACCCTTGGTGAACCGCCAACATTCTGAATTGGAAAGTAGTATATAAATTATTAATGTTGGTTCTAGATATTTTCCTGAGAATTTCTCCCAGTGCGGAAACACACTCACTTAATGACTCATGAAAAGTACCCTGATCTGAAAAAAGTCCCAAATAGAACACAAACCTCTCATATGCTAACATTACTTTTGTTTGTGCATAACTGGATAGACCAGATTACCTACTAGAAAACCTATGAGAATGGCTCTGGAGATCTTCACCATACATTTGATGTATTTATATTAATTTATTATTTATTTTAACCCTTTATTTTATATTTCATCCATTTATTTTCAGTCTGCTGATATGTTCCCTGTAAGCCCAGCAACACAGGTAAAGCTGAAACATACAGATACAAGGGGTGTGCAATAAGTTTCCGGATGTGCAGTGCGTAGGTAGAGTAGACACAATCTAGCTGTCTGGTTGTGAACTGTAATCTCTGACTAAAGATTTTGCGAAATATCAAGGTTCAGACCTGTATATCAGCAGCCAAATGCAGATAAAAAAATAGAAAAGCAACATCATATACCTTTAATTTATAATCCTAAACTAATGACATTTAATGTAATACAAAGTTACCACTAATTTATATGGACATTGAAGATTAGAACTATTCAATATAGCGATCCTTCTTTTTTAGAGTATTGAATTAATGTACCATTTAATTTGATTTATTCTCCTTAACTGGCATGTGCTATAGGCTGAAAGGAAGCACTGTGTGATTTTAAATGAAGAAATTTAGATTGTTAGAAATAAATTTGGGTATACAAAAGGAAGCATTCTTTGAAGGAATGAGGTGTATATCATTTTTTCCTATCAATATTAACATAGAAGTGAGGTAATTTATTTCCTATACAGTACTTCAGAAATGTATCACACTCAAAGAAAATGAATTAAGAAAAGAAACAAAACATTGTAGAGTTTAAGGAAATAGTTAGCAATGAAAAGGATACTGTAATAATACTGTTTCAGTGTAAAATTGGGTATGTAAACAATATTGGTGGTCAGGTCTATATAATCAATTGATTCATGCTGCATGAGCTTTTTAATAAATAACTTGATTTGCACTGAAATATTGGAGTGGACATTCATAACTCAACTGAACTGAAAAAATGTGTCAGATGGTGCTGTTACTCAGATATCCAAATGGAGAAGGATAATCTGTCATGTTACGCCCAGAAGTTCTCACAGTGGCCACATGTAAGCATACTTTTTACTTACCTATGAGAACTCCTGGTGGTCAAATATGTGTGATTTACTCTGTTGCTCGCTGTGGTGATGGGTGTTTCCGAAACCTGGTTTTCAGGTAACAGAGCAAAGAATATATATTTTTTTAAAATGTATATTTGCATTAACTTGTTGAAAAGTGACTATAATTGCTTGAATGATTGAAAAAAGCATATATAATTGGTGAAATTAATCTCTGATTTTCTGCTGTGATCTGTGGATTGTGAATGTCTTTGATTTGCCAGTTCTTGAATTGTTGCCCAGAAATCAGATACTGGTGCTGTGAAATTAAATTATGATGTTTAAAAAGTGTCAGAATATGGTATAGTGAAAAGTGTCTTTAAAACCAAGTTAGATTAAACAAAGTGAATGTGTATTAGGACATGGAACAAGTACTTAGATTGCTTGTCACATCAGTGGTTCCATTCCTGAATATCCTGGTATAGGATCCCTAACAATTCTCATTTTAAAGATCTCTGAGCTATTGCACTGTGTACAGTATTGTAATTGTTTGTTTTGCCATGTAAATGTCTGTAGCTTTAAAAATCTGCCCAGACTTGCACGAAATCCTGCAATGCCTTCTTCTCACAGGCTATTACATTTAGCCCCTGGTCTTTGTCGCATCTGTCATTGTGTATGTTTCTTCATGAAGAATTGAGTTCTCTACAGACATGTTTATTTCTTGCTCTACATCTTGCAGAGTTTCTCTCAAGTTGCCAATCGACATCAACAAACCGAGGTTCTCAGCCTTTGCAGTTTTCCTTGGCTTGACAACAGGAACATTTTCCTTTCCTGCTTTCTTCTTAGAAGATCCTTTTTAAAATAAACTGTGGCGCTAATGCAACCAGAATCTTGGCAAGTGGCAGTGGATGAGAATGAGCTCCAGAGTAGAAAGTTCTACTTTTCACCATCTTCACACTATTCAGTGCACTCTAAAATGCACAAATATAAGAATAGTATAAATATTAAAAACAATATGGGACAATTACAGTACTGGACATTTCTCAAAATACAAACAAGTGCAAACAAATACTTCAAACTTTTATTAGGGCACTACTCCTATCAATAATATGAATGAATTGATAAATGATCTATTACATTTCATATGTAAATTTAATACAATACCTCCCAACATGATCCATTCCATGAGAGACAAACTGCTCTGTTCCTGGACATTCTCTTAATTTATGATTTACATCACCTCTTTTGAACTATTGTAGTTATTTTATAAGAAAGGTGTTTTCATCACATGTCAATCATAAATTAAGAGGGACATCCAGGAACAGAGCATTTTGTCACTCCTGTAATGGGTCATATTGGGAGGCACTGTATGACTAAGTACAGTACATGGTCTTGCTCAATGCGAGTACATGGAAGTGAATCAAGGGACATGGCACATGAAGCTGGCAGCAGTGTGCATGTAGGGTATGTGCCACTGCTGTTTGTGACTGAGTACATGGAAGTGCAAATCATGGCCATTGCAAAACACTAAGAACAAAGTTAGTATTGGGCACAGCACTACAGGCCTTTACACATGTAAGCTGGGACAAAATGGCCACTGACTGTTGCGCTCAGCCAGGAGATAGCAGACCCCCACAAAGCTAGTAGCAGCATGCATGTAGGGTATGTGCCTCTGCTATCTTTCACTGAGTACATGAATGTGTCTAGGGCCATGGCCATTGCAAAATTATAGGAAAAAAACACAGCACTTCAGGCCTTTACACAAGTGAATTTAAGCTGGGACAAAATGGTCTCTGACTCGTGAGTTTGGCAGGAGATGACCAAACCCCATGAAGTTAGCAGAGGCATGCATGTAGGGTATGTGCTGCTGCTATCTGCAACTGTATACATGGAAGGATATGTACAGGGATCCCACCCCATAACAATCCTGATAGTTGGCATTCTGACTATCAGGGACTATTTCCACTCATGGGTGTCCACGATACCCATATAGTGGGAATAGAAGCTGTGGCTGGGATTAGCACGCAAGGTGCAGGGAATAGCATGTTATGGGCTTCGTTTCCCCGACGGCCATCCCAAATCTGGGTTCCCGGCGTCGGTATGGTGACCGGTGGTCTCCTGATCCAGTCACACATACCCAACCCCATGGAAGTGGCAGCATGCATGTAGGGTATGTGCCACTGCCATCTGTGGCTGATTACAGGCAAGTGCATCTAGGGACATGGCCACCATGCAATGCAGAAACACAGTATTTAGTGACATATATTATGGTTAAATGAATCAGTAATTGCAATTTACTTACAATACCAGTGGGATGATACTGTAGTAAAGAAATGGAACAGTTTGAGGTAGATATGTTAGTAGGCAGCAACACTGTGACTTGAAAGTCAGCAGGTCATAATGCTCAGAGTAGTCTGCCTGTATCAGCCCAGTGCTCATTTGCCTGTGTCACTGGACTGCCTGCTGCTGTGCTTCCTCCCTTCTCCACAGTGTGCTGGCTACCTGCAGCTTCCCATTAAAGGAAAAACAATAAAGTCGGGTACAACTGAGTGTTGCACATACTGGGGGTGATATGGGTAGAGGGCTGCATATACTGGGTGGTAAAATGGAGGTCTGTATATACTAGACAGTAATATGAGGGTGCTGTGTGTACTGTGGGTAATATTGGGGTCTGTGTGTACAGAGGGGTAATATGATGGAGGGGTTTTATGTATACTGGGCTGTAATGTGAGGGTACTGTGTGTACTGGGGTAATATGGGACAGTGTATACTGGACTGTAATATGTGGGGTGCTGTGTGTGGGGGTACTGTGTGGGGTGCTGTGTGTGGGGGTACTGTGTGTACTGGGGGTAATATGGGGACTGTGTATACTGGACTATAATATGTGGGGTGCTGTATGTACTGGGGTAATATGATGGGGGGCTGCATATACTTTAATGTAATTTGGTGGCACTGTGTGTACTGGGGGTAATATGGAGAGGAGGTTGCATATATTGCATAATCTAGAATGTAATATGGTGTCACTGTGTTTATTAGGGGTAATATTGGGGAGGCGGGCTGCACATACTGGAATGTAATATGGGGGTGATGTCTGTACTGGGGATAATTTAGAGGAGGCAGGGGGCTGTGTATAATGGGGTGTAAAATAGGGGTGCTGTGTGCACTGAAGAGTATTATGGTGAAGATCACTGTGTATATTGAGTGCAATTATAGGGGGTGCTGTGTATACTGAGTGGTATCATAGGGGTTGTTTATGCTGAGTGGTATTATGCGAGGTGTTGTGTATACTGAATGGTATTTTTTGTGTGTGTACTGAGGGGTATTATGGTGTGCTGTGCATACTCATTGGTATTTTGGGGAGTTTGGGTATACTGAGTGGTATTATGGAGGGTGATGTGCATACTAAGGGATACTATGGCAGCGATTTGTATAATTAGATGATGTTTTTATAAGAGGGCAAAATGAGAAGGTTTCATATAACATAAGCTAGTCTGACCACATATGTACTACAGTAAAGAGTAGTGCTTTGATGTACTGTAACTATAATGGGGCACAAGAGCTTAGGGCGTTATGACATGAACAATCATTAGGGAAATAAAGGCCTGATTCAGAGGAGGATGCAATGTCATGATTTGCGATTACCGACAGCTACAGTGAGTGATGTAGAGTGATTAACAGACAGGTAGCATTTGTAAGAGGCAACAGGGGTGGCGAGTAAAATGCAGGGGATGTGTCTCAGACTGGAAATTCATATAAAACTGTAAAGGCCCCATAGGGTTGCTCATAATTGTATGTACGTCTGTTGCTGCATTTTTGTAGGCAAGCGGCAGATTAGAGACACTATCAGTGGTCATCTTAATATAAATCATGACACTTGCATATTTTGCAGTAGCAACGGGATTTGCGTGCACCTACTGTATGAATCAGGCTCTAAGCGTGTTTTGCATGATAGACTTTGGAACTTCAGTGGTGGGGGAACCAATGCATACTGTATATTTGCTCCTGGGCCCATCAGTTCCTAGTTCCATTTCTGTGAATAGTATGAGTGAAATGGCTGTGTGTATATGTATACTGTATATTTATATATTATATATATATATATATATACTTACATACATATCTTATATATACTGTATTCATCTCAAAGACATCTCAGAGCACAGTGGTTTACTTAGGATAAATCACACATACATCAGGAAAGTTAGTAACTGACACATTGGGGCAAAGTAGCCTGTTACTAGAGAAAACCATGCCTCCACTTTCAAACCAAGAACCAGCTTCTAAAATCCTCTGGATGTGCTTTTTACTAACAGGCTTGTTTATCCCTGTTACCTGTATGCCAGTTTTTACCTTTTCTAGCATAGGGCTTGTGCTAGTTTTTATGTCGCGACTGATGGTTGAGTATAAAAAAGCACAAAGCATGACTGCAGGCATCTGTAGACACTGAACATGGACATCTGAGTCCCTGCACATATGGACACATGGATGTACACCAGGGAAGGGCTTTGCAGCATTAGCATAAAGTCACAGATGAAACTGAAGCAAAAGACACAATGAAGGCCGCTATTGCCTCCGACTATGAATCAGAAGCTATGAGGAGGGAGTATCCCACCCTTCCACAGATCCCGCCCCCTTAACAGACCCACCCCCATTAAGGCTGCAGCTACAAATTCCTTATGCTGGTTTTCCATCCTGATCTGCACTGAGTACTGTACAGTACTTCAGATTGCTAGAGTACTGCGTTACAATTTCAACAGACTTACAGTATAACTGTAAAATAATTTCTATCTGTGTAATACTGTAGAAAAGTCAAAAAGATTGTGGATAATTAAACTAATGAGGATGATCAGCATACTGCTAGAAAAATAGGATTTATTCTTCACTCAGGATGTAATCTGGATATCTACTGTTCCAGCATCAACAGTACAGTAACCCACAAATGTACTGTACAATTCTCTCTTTTATCTAGAAAACAGTCCTTATTAATGCACTGAAATAATGTACTGTAAAAAAATATATTTTATCTGTTCACACAATACATCCCATAATAAGGGATATTAATTAAAGGAAAGAGTTGAACAAGCATGATAATTGACTGAGAGTGGTGAAAAATTCAACTATGTCATTTTCACAGCTGAAACTTCAGTTTGTATGGATAGGTTCTCAAGAATGTCTTTCCGTAAATGTCAATATCTCTCATTAAAACCATGTCCCAACCATCCATTAAAGGTCCATGTATGGGTAGCTATGTCTTGCTTGGGTGCCAGACCTGTCTTAATTTTTGAAGGTAAAGTACTGTTTGTTGTAAAAAATGCAAAACACAAAGTCCTGTACAGTATACAAAAGTACAGTGTTTGCTTGTTAATCACCATTTCTTATCACTTTGGGGATCATGGAAAATACCTTCTTCCAAGAAAAAATAGTAGATGACTGTTTGGTGCCATTTGTGAGAAAACACTATCCATCTGGATTCAGATTATTCCAGGAAAATAAGTGTGGAGCCATGCAATGAATTCAACACAGTATAATAACAATAAAGAACCATAATCATTCTCATTTTATTGAAGGCTGTGTGTGGATCTTTACACCAAAGCAGTTACGTATATCAGTGTGCATCATATTGTCCATGTTGGCATTGCATTGAGATGAAGGATGAATTTGTGTCTTGACTCCCAAATGTTAGACAAGCAAAACTAAAATTAAAATAATACAGTACAGTATACTGTATTGAAGATTAAAATAATATTGATTACAAATCACTTTGCTCAAAGTACCAGGCCTGATCGGAATTTGAACCACAGGTAACGTCTATGTGAAGCATTCACCTTAACTACTAGCCCACACAGGCCAGACATAAGATCAGTCACACCTGCTGCCCATGTGTGCTGATAAGTGCCACTGTGAGTAAGGACTATGGTACACAGTACTAACTACAAGTGCCAGCATCTTGTTTTATTGAAAGCTGAAAGGGCATATTTTTTTGCATTCACTGTTAGCATCATGTTGTGCAAGCTGCTAGCACCAATGTTTGTAGCTGTAGCTATAACTGTAACTGCAAAGCCATCTCTCTGTATAAATGTACTGTTGCAGATGGGAACACCACTTGTGCAATATTATTAAAAAGAATTGTTGTGCAAATCCACAAAATACTGTAAACAAACACTGTCCAGTAGTGACTGTTTTACACTGCCTGAATGTGATTTGCTGGAGCATTCGCCGGCTATGAATGGTTGCAGCGCGGCATGCCATGCCATGTTGGAGCATGCTGCATCTCAGCAAAGATGAGCATGGCTACATATGTACATGTTGCGACTGGGAAGCTTGAATGCTGCACTATGAGCAAAGGTGCATGAGGACACATCTGTACCAAAATTGCTAAACATAATTTTTTTTTACTAACATTTTAATTAAATTAACCTAAAGAAAAAGTGTTTTTATTCTAAGTATGTTGTTGTTCTTGCTTTGGCACTAATCCAACTTTAAACAGAAAAAAAGACAAATCCAGTACTTAGGCTTTCATAACATCTGCACTTGATTTTTGTTTCTTAAATAAACTCAAAAATATGTGGGAATAAAAATGGTAGCCCAACAGGGCATACCAATTTAAAAAATAGATAATTAACCATATCAACTGAAGCTGAAGATGTCCAACAGACATTTGCTCATATTTTTAAAAGATTTTGAAGTGCCTCAAATTTAACATTATAAAACAATGTTGATCTTACCGACAAACCTCAGACCACAGAAAATAGTGTCTGTTCAAGCATACAGTTTGCAATTAGATTATTTGAATTAAGTTCATGTTTAAGAACAATAATTGTATATAAGAATTAATCAAGATGAAAAGTACTAGAGCCCCTGTAAACATCATCACTTTGTCAACCTATTTTTCATTGTGGACCAAACCATTGACTTTATCTTCTATTACTGTTTTGAGATTGTTGATATCATTGCCACATGACCTGAAGAATATTGCATTGTAATCAGAAATAACTTTTAATTTTATATATATATATATATATTTTTTTTTTTTTTTTTTTAATGGCCATACAGTATCACAAGACAATCTTGCTTAGATGTAAAATATCAATCTTAACATGCACATTTACTATATATGTGTATTCCAAGCTAAATTAGTACCTTCAATTTCTTTTCAGAACTATTTTTTTTACTTTTCATTACAACTGTATAATGTTCTTGTACTTAAACCACTCTAAACAGCCTTTCCATGTTATTTCGTACACTCAGAAGTTTCTGGGCACATTCAATTTTTTCCTTTTGGCTTTGCTCCTGAGCCCATCAATCATTTTAAAACTGTTACATTTTCATTATCTCCTGCAGCACATACATATTTCCCCTACCACTCTATCAATTAAAAAAGAACACAACAAAAACAGACCAACATCATACCGCCTGACTTGTCATTTTTTATAAAGGATCCCATCCAGTGATTAAATAATATAATGGTGAACACTTGAACATAATATAATGGTGAACATATATTATTTAGATCTATTGTCCATTTCATACAAGATATCAAAATCATCACGTAATGTAGTTTAATATTAGCCAAAACATGAAATCAGTCAGAAATATCATAACTTGAGTTTGTCTATAACAATTTAACTGCACTATACATGACTAACAGTCAGGGTTTTCATATTTTAAATTAGCATTCTAGTTTTTTTGTTGTTTTTTTAAACATTCTTGTTTGTGCTTCCATTTGAATACACATGCCTGTACAGCCCCATGTACAGTTTAACAATTACTGTTATCAGTATATCAAAAATATTGTTATGTTAAATAAAGGATGAAACTGTGCAATTAAGAAAAGACATTTTAAATGTTTTCAGCATGAGAGTAAGCAGGTGGCTTACATCAATAGGATGCTTATGATCACCCTTAGTGATTATATGAATTTTATTGTCAACCCTGATGCCAAATAACCGTTATCCAGAGTTCACAGGAAATTTGTATTCAGTGAGTTCTTGAAAGTGCCAGACCTATACAATAATGTTCAGTGTAACAAAAAAATCAATTGAACAAGTTGTCAAGATAGAGTATGTTTCATTGGTCTTAAATTCTTACAAACATCTTTAGAAATTGGTGAATTCTTATCTAGAAGACATGTCACATAATGCAATACTAAATAGACTATACAAAGTGTTATACATATATGAAGGTGAAATTAATAGAATAGTTATAACATTTTAGTAGGTTCAAGTATCTTTATTTATTTTACTAAATAAAAAAAGACTTGGGCTTAAAATATCCAGAAGTCATTTTAAAGAAACTTTTCTTAAAAATATCTAAAATAAATAACATAACCATAATATTTTAATAACTACGAGGATTTGGTGAAATCATAATCAGTTAGTAAAACCACCCCTGCAACAGGTTTCAAACTAATGATGATGCTGAAAAGTGACTGCATCTGGTTATATGAATATGTTTAAAGCTCTCCAAATTACTGTTACATTCTAGTATTATTGCAGCTGCAATCTATTCATATGTGTATAATAAAATGAGTGATCAATTTGCAG
Source organism: Pseudophryne corroboree (assembly GCF_028390025.1). Taxonomy (NCBI): domain Eukaryota; kingdom Metazoa; phylum Chordata; class Amphibia; order Anura; family Myobatrachidae; genus Pseudophryne; species Pseudophryne corroboree. Next base: position 399,172,126 of record NC_086449.1, read on the forward strand.
AACATAAATGTTTCTTAGTAAGTGCTATAAAAATAGTATTTGCATTTTGATTGATTTTTATTTTACATGATCCTTGTTACTTTATTACAGATGAATTACATGGCCCAGCAAATTACACCAATATGTAGTGTATACATTCAATTATGTACTGATTCTTAAACATTTTTTTTACCATCATTGTGAATCCCCATCTCCTGTCATATCCCAGATACATGCTTTATTGGTTTTTTTTCATGGAGTTGGGTAATAATTGGTACTCTTATGTGTGTACATTAAACAAGGTCATTTTAACCTCTAGGCTATTCTAAACCAGAGTAGGTCCCTGATTCTGAGACAGAAGTAGCAGCAATTTTCAAGCATTGAAGCAATTTGTTTCTTCTTTGCATGCACCTTAGTCATACATCGCATACATCCAGAGTCAATGGGGCAAATTTTTCTAAGATGGGAGTTTTATTTAAGATAGGATGTTGCCCATAGCAAACAATCAGATTCTACTTATCATTTATCTAGCATCTTCTAGAAGATAATACCTGGAATCTGTTGGTTGCTATGGTCAACATCCCATCTTAAATAGAACTCTCATCTTAGTAAATTTACCCCAATGTGGTACAGAGTTGCAGCTGCAAATAAGGTGAAAGGGTGATGTATGGTCACATAACTGTTTGAAAAATGTATTGGTCATTGCTGGTGGTGACTGGGAGGTAAATCAGTGGCCTGATGGAGGGACCAGACTCTGTCAAACTTTGCGGGGCACTGTGTCTTGATATACAAAAACTGTTTATGGTAAACTGTAGCAGTCAATTAACTAGGCCAAGCCAGCAAGAGAATGATGGAGCTTGGGAAGACATCCTTTAACAGAACAAAGTAAGCTCCAACCAGTATGACTTTTCATAGAGCTGTATATAGGATTTCAGATAATCATCCAAGCACAAACTGAATAAACATAAATGAGGGTCAGACAAATTTATCGTAATCTCAGTCCTACCTACACAGTCCACAACCTAAGAGAAAAAGGAAAAAACATGGGGATAAAACCAGAGCAGGTGCCTGGAAACAGTTCCCGCAGCCCCATATTTAGAACAGGAAGCAGAGGTCAATCGCCCAAGACTACTGTATGGAGCCAAACAAGGATCCATTAATCCCTATACAGGATATATGACTGAATCTGCTATGGGGTGCATCCTATTGTCTCCAAGTTCCAACAATACAGAGGAATAAACAATGGCTATACAGTACATTTTTTAGGGGAGATAGTCTGGAGCAAAAGACATATGGGAGAACTGTTGCTCTACATGGATTAAATGAGTATAACTTTTCATTTTTTTTGCGTTAAAACATTGAAAAAAATTGCAACCACTAGACTCTTATTTTATATTAATTTTTTGTTTTTTATATATCTGGTTCTATTTATAGAAACTTTATTGTTACTAAAAGTTTATAGTGCAACTTTACATGTGTAATTATTTGGCGTTGCCATTCCGGTCCCAAAATATCCATTTCAATTTATCCAGTTGTAATAACTCTGGTGCTCTGCCCCTGTAAGGGGGCAGACATCTGTGCATCACACTGTAACTACTTGTATAAAACATTTGGCCGCTATCTAGGACCATATGACCGGAAGTGAGGGTCTGTGTTCCAACCTGATCCGTGACTATCCTGATCACGTGACTGGAAGCAGTTGCGTAACCAGAAGTGAGGTACCTTGAAATCGTGCAACCGCCAGAGCATACTAAGCACCAATGGGGTGTGGCAGCTTCTGAGACTGGTGAGCACTGTGGAGTAGTTGTGTATGTTGAAGCTCTCTCTGTGTTTAGTATAATGCACTGTGAGTATATGGGTGTTTGATCTAATGTGGAATTGCTAACTTCTTGTGGGTGGGTTAAAGAACATTTTGGTGCCATCTTTCAATCCACCAGGATATTTATTGGGACCAGGTAGGCATGAAGTTATCTGTTGCTGGAATTTGGTGATGGATGCACTTTGTTTTATATTTCTGCATTGGTGTGCCTCCTGATGACAATCCTTTGGTTCAAAGGATTACACTGTATGACACAATGCTGCTGAGTATGAAATAAATTCAGGTGTATAATAATCTGGCAAGTGCCCCTTTCTCATTCTCTCTCTCTCTCTCTCTCTCTCTCTCTCTCTCTCTGTATAATATATATATATATATATATATATATATGTCAATTTTGTCACAGTTGCAGGTTGATTGCTGTTACATTGACTGAGCAGCCACAATGCATTCCAGTTAAAATCAAGAATGGGTTACATCATTTTGCTCCTTTGATCCTATAATAGTCACTGTCCTTACAGCCACAAAGGTCAGGACAGACATGGTGCACTTGAAAATAAAAAGTTAAATCATAATCACAGACATCCAGGAATTGTTATTCATACGAGAATTGGGGACCAACCTTATTGCCATTTGTATTCTCGAAGATGATGGATTTGAGGTTAAGTTCCCAGAGGGCAAGTATGTTGTGAATAATAATAGAAAAACTATGACAGCTACAGCAACTTGTTGCCAAAAACTATACTTTTAAAGATATGAAGCAGTATTGTGATTTGACAGCCTGTGTTTCAAGCCAATCTATGAACTGTATCACAATTAACTAGCTCCCTAGGGGTATGATAATATCCTTTATGGGATTGTGACTAAAATAGCTGGGATTAATACAGAGAGACTAGCATGTAAGAGCTGTATGATGAGTAAGAAAACCTGCTGTCGCTTTCCGAAGTTAGCAAACGGAGCTAAGGCATCACTAGCATTGGTGCATAGAGATGTGTGTGGTTCAATGTAGGTGGAATTAATAAGTGGATACCAATATTTCCTGAAATTCATCAAAAACTTCACAAGAGTGACACGTTTACTGTATCAAAGCCAAAAGTGAAGTCATAAGCAAAATTTCAGAGTTCAAGAGTTTGATAGAGAATTAAATGGGACAGAAGCTGAAATTCTTGAGATGTGACAATGGCAGGCAATATGAAAATAAAAGGGCACCATCCTGAAAAAATATGGAATGAGCATTAGCTAACCATTGCACACACCCCAGATCAAAATGGTTTCAGTGAGTGATCAAACGCACAATATTTGAGAGAGCGTGGAATACTCTGAGTGATGTAGGTCTAGAAAAGTGTTTGTTGGTAGAAGCAGGGTCTGCTGCTGTATATCTGAAGAATCATGACCCACCATTGGCATTTCTATAATGGGTGTAATGTGTGCGGTGCACCTGGGCCCTGGGTCCAGGGCGGCCACACACCAGACACACTGCACCCATTTTAATACTTACATGTCAGGAGTCCAGCATCGGGTGCTGCAGTCATGGCAGAAATTGCCACCAAAATGGCGTCGCACATGAGTGGTAGCCAAATTGGTCTCCGGATCATGGCAGGTGCCATGTTTCCGGAGACCTGCACATGCGCAATAGACTCCGGCACAATGCTGGAGTCTACAGTGCCTTACAGAGAAGGGGGCCCACGCGGAGGTGCACATGGGCCCCCTACTCTGTAGAAACACCGCTGTGACCCACAATAGCTGTAAAAGGAAAGAAAGCACTAGAGATGTGGTCAAAGAGATGTAAATTGGATCCCAAGTCAGTGGAATGTACAAAATGCTTGGATACTGTCAAGAATGTAAGGGATACAGACAATACAAACAAATAGCTTATAACATCCAGAGATTGAATGTTCTGTGAAACAGCACCCCTTATCATGAAATTAGAACAAGAATTGCAACACAAGCTTGTTAAACTGAAAGTACCAACAACTGGAAGCATCAATTAGTGACTGCCAATGTGGACATCCAAGCACAGTGTTTAAAAACTCTTGACTGTGCTTACATGCTGGCCATTAGGACCTAGGGAGGACTTTCCTCCAATATGATGTACTACTGCAGCATGTGACTGCAGCCATCTTGTAGTTCCTTACTTACTGCTGTACTGTACTTAGCCCTACAATATAAAGCTTTTCCATCAACCTTGCACTGTTACACATTAGCAGTATACACTCATTGACTGGTGAGCTATATAGAACTCCACTTTGCTCAAAGCTTCAATCTATATACGTAAGGCTGTACCTGTTATACTTCAATGAACCAACACCACTTGTTAAGTAATTAGGTTCTTCATAGTTTGAGCCATCCCCTTGTGTGTTCCTTTATGACTCACAACACACAGAGCAGAAGTTATGTGAGAAATAATAAAGGAAAACCTCCTAGGAGATATTATGAAGAGCTTGCAAATATCACTTACTGTGAACCCCAAAATATCCAAGTAGCAAAGTCTAGCAATGACTGGGAGTATTGGAAGTCAGCAAAAGAAAAGGAAATGGCATCACTGAATGACAACCAAACATAGACTGTTGATAAAAGGGCGAGTCACCAAAAATCAGTTAAGAAAAAGAAAAGTTAAATGCAGATGGAACCATTGCCCATTATAAAACACAATGAAATCTTCTTGCCTGTGGCAAGATACAGTAAATTATGTTTTGTCTTTGTCATATCTACCATGTATGATTTATTGCTGTACCAATTACAGTAGATTTTTGCTCAGCTTTCTTAAATGGAGGTTTAATTGAAGAAATTTGTATGGAACTCAATATGCATTAAAATGAGAACATATATCAAGAGGACAATGTCTGTTTATTGATGAAAATATTGTATGGTTTAAAGCAGAGTAGACATTGTTGGTACATTAAGCTAGACACTGACGCATTAAGCTAGACGCTGTACTACTGTAAATCAGATGGACTTTCAGAAACTGATCACTGTCTGTAGATAATAGAGTAAAAATTGTCCATCGTTGTTATATTTGTGGATGATCTGTCACTAGCAGACAAGAGAAGCACAAAACCAGTGTCAAGCATCTGTTAGAGCAGAAATTCAAGATAAAAGACAGGAACAGTCACAGTTGATCAGCAAATATACTGTATACTGAAGCAAGACTTGCCGAGTATGCAATGTCAGATGCAAAACCAGTCAGTCCCATTGACAAGGGCATAAAACTAATAAAAACCACGGCACCAACAAGTAAGGCAGATACAGAAGATATGAAAAAACGTCAATATCAGAGCGCCTTTGGAGACTTAGGGGTGTATTCAATAATTGTCGGAAGGTGCTGTCTTGTCAGAAAGACGGCAGCTTCTGACAGGTTTTGGTCAGAAGGGGTTCAGACCTATTCAATAGGGGGCCATTTTTTCCAACAAGTCGGGAATTCATGACTTGTCAGAATGCTGTCGGAATGCATGCAGATCGCGGCATCAGGCGCCGATCCGAGTGTATTGGTGGAAGTGCGACAAACCGACAGGTTTTAGCCCCGTTTCCGAAAATGGCAATCCAACTTTAAAAAAAGACAGATTGGCATTGTTGGGACCAGGCAAAACCTGTCGGTTTGTCCCGGCATTGAACACTGATCTGTCGGATCCTTTCCATCAGAAAGGATCTGACAGGTATTGAATACAGCCCCTAATGTACTGTATGCAGGTATAGTAATTAATCCAGATGTCACATATGCTGTGAGCTGGGTAAGTCAATTTACCATTAACCTTGGGAAACAACACTGGGCTACAGTTAAGAAAATTCTGAAGTACTTAAAGGGTTCACATTTGTTAAAGTTAGAGTTTTCAAAGTTTTGAAATTCTGCATTGAAAACTTTCTGTGATGCCAATTGGAGATCAGATGATGATGATGACGATCATTCATACAAAGGAATGTGACAACTAGGGTGCAGAGCAGTGACCCAGACAGGATGACATTACTGGCCATGTGCGACCTGGTGCATGTCACTGTGTTGACTGTCATGGTGATACACAGCTGTGCAGTACTCGGCTCCTTAGCCATGAGACTATATACCATTGACATTACCTGATAGACCTACTAATACCACTAATATTGTCACCTATGTATAACTATATTACCATTTTGTTTACTGCTGTTATGAATAAAGCTAGCTTGGTTAAGGACCCACTGTGTGAAATACTGTAATCAAAATTTCACATTCCACTGTATGCTGTATTCCATAGTTCTACCAATAGGTCATGTTCAGGGCTGGACTGCCCATCTGGTACATTGTATTGTGGGCCGGTCACACAGAGAGCCGGAAAGGCCATGTGCAGCTTCTGGATCTCTGGTTTGGCCACCCCCTTCCCCCCAAAAGTGTGTATCTCCAATCCACAGCCCCCTGAGTTGCAGCACACACCTGTGTGCCATGCCTACCCACCTGTAGTGTGCGTTTTCACAAATATGGGGGTGTGCCAAAAGTTTTTACTCCACCCGACTGGCAGCACGCCTCCATGTACTGTGCCTGTGCACCCCCTCTGTCATGCATGCAGCCGCTGTGCGCACGTGCCAATGGCGTGCATGGGCTTTCACGAATGCCAGGGTCAAATTTGGGCCCCAGCCCGTCCTTGGTCATGTTAATAAAAGTAAAAAAGGCATCATTGATCAGATGTAGCTGGGAGTCTGGGACACATGGAGAGGCAATCAGCACAAACGGAATTTATGTCAGGAATCCTCCCTGCTAACGCATGGAGACGCCTGCGTTTTTCCAGACACTCCCTGAAAACAGTCAGTTGACACACACAAATGTCTTCTTCCTGTCAATCTCCTTGCAATTGCCCATGTGAATGGATCTGTCGCACAAACCCATCGCTGAGTGGCGGTTCCGCTTTGTACCCGTTCGACTCGCATGCGCATACGTATGCGCAGTTTGGACCTGATCGCCCGCTGTGCAAAAATGCACAGCAGTGATCAGGTCCGAATTACCTCCTGGTTTGGCTGCTTGGCGTATAAGTAGCCAGAGATGAACTAATTTGGTTTCGGTTAATACTGAAGAGTGATATTTGATCCATCGGAAGAGAAGCATATTTTTATTTTATTTATATTAATACATTGCTTTTAACTGTTATTTTGGAAACCTTTAACAGTGAAAAGATGTTCGGATAGATCACTCCTGCACAGAAATACTATTTCATGTATTGTTGCCTTTATTCCCTTCACTATTACAGTAATCCCTGCACCTAAGGCAGTCCCTGTAACATGTTATTGGGTTGCCTAGCAGCCACTCCACACTGCATAGATTAATGTACAGACTTTTTTACATTTAAAAATAGATCTTACATTGAATGATATCTGCAATCCTCAGGTCCCCCACGTGTGCCACCATTACCACCTACCCCTTTCTTCATTATTAGCTGTACTGAAGTAGACAGCCTCTGGGTAGTCGGGAATGGTTAAATATATTACATTTGCTCATGATATTATCATTTTACCATTATCTGTGAACAAAGGGTTACTTTTTTTTTACTTTTTCTGCTCAACAGTTTCAAGGATATAAATAGCTATGCATTATTAGTGTTTTGTTTTAAATGTATAAAAAAACAAGGGAAAAGAATGTGAACTTCTCTAGATTGCTGCTATTTTACAACAGTAACAAGGAATTTATTCTATTTGTTTGTCAGCTTTCACACTTTAATTCCAGGGTGGTAATTTTAAACTGCTCTTTAATTAACACCAGCATAAAATTCTCACAACCCATAGTCAAATGTCAGCAGTTGCTAAAATAAGACTGTAGTCCAGCTAAACAAATTAATATTCTTTGCCTCACATGCATCAGTGCATTGCTCCCATTAAGTTATCTCTGTTACAGCTACAGTGAGTAAAAATAAATATTCAAATGACACCTGTAATGATGTTTGGGATGTCTGTGTCATAGTGTAGCTGTTTGGCATTATTTTTAATTTGGAACTGACAACACTACTCAACAACGCAAATCAATTCCATATAGTTCAATTGCAAACATCTATAATGTCCAAGTGTCACAGCGAAGAGCGTTTTCTATGCTTTTATATTATATATTGTCAGTAGTATTAATGGACATTGAACTTATCAATTTACAATACTATGGACTTCTGTTGCATCACACTAATAAAAAAAAAAATCTCTTCTAAACAACAATGCCTGCTCTTATTTTATATAGATTTTTTTAAAGAGCTGACATTTCATTGCATTCATATGGCATTGTCAAACCCCTGACCTCATGCTCTTCATTTATGAAGAGAATTCATCTTTTAGATGGCATGTTTCTTTTTTTGTACAGTATGAAAGTTCTGGCACAATGAGGATTAGAACAATTTATTAGCTTCCAGTCTAGTGCTCAAAACCACAAACTAGACCCACAGGTAAAATATGTTAGGAAGACGTTAACAGCCCCAAGTCTACTAGGTGCTCTTTCCCATGTAGCCTGTTGTTAAACAACTTGCTAGTGGAGTATTGGAGAAAGTAACATCGTCCAATTTACTGGTGGACACCCTAAGGCAGTTTGACTTGTAAATTATATAATTGTACCAAGGTTTTCATTTTATTTAAAATAGTCTGCATTATATTGCTTACGTACAGATATAAACACACCTCTCACTGTTTGTGTGAATAGCAATAATAGGCCAATAGTACAATATTCAGTAAAATATTTTATTACCACTTAAAATAAATATTAATAAAATGTGTGCGTGCGTGCGCATGTGTGTGTGTGTGTGTGTGTGTGTGTGTGTGTGTGTGTGTGTGTGTGTGTGTAATACTCTAGGAACAAAAAAAAGGCCCAAATTATGTGAATTTAGCCTTTTTTGCCTATTTTTGCAAAAAATCCAAAACCAGTCATGACATTTTCACAAAACCAAAACTGGACAATGAATTTGAACCAAAACCGGCAAAAATGGTTAGACACACACACATTGTGTGTGTGTGTGTGTGTCTAACCATTTTTGCCGGTTTTGGTTCAAATTCATTGTCCAGTTTTGGTTTTGTGAAAATGTCATGACTGGTTTTGGATTTTTTGCAAAAATAGGCAAAAAAGGCTAAATTCACATAATTTGGGCCTTTTTTTTGTTCCTAGAGTATTATTAACCTCAATTTCCAATAAATTCCACTCAATTTTAACCACCTCTCAGCTCACAATATTGTTTTCATACAGTTTAGGCCAAAAGGCTGCTCCGAGCTAGCTGGCTGAGTGAGCTAAGTGACAGTGAGATGAAGCCTAGTGGCAAAAAGATAATAAAAGCAGAATTAAAAAAATATTGATCAATTGACAAATTGTACAATTAAAAAGAGCAATTCCTTTACACTTTTTTTTCAAAAGACAGCTCACAGCAGCAAGTCACCCTGCTTATATTTATTATGTCAACAATAAAAGAATAATAATAAAAATGATTGTTGTAAGCATTCGTAACGGTATGGTGCACTATGGAAGAGACTGAGGCTTAGTAGTAAAAATACAATAAAAGTAGAATTTAAAAAATATTGATTGATTAATTGCTTATGGTGGGCAACTGTATGGTCCACGTTATCCATATAGATGAACTCAACATACACAAGTTTTACAATTAAAAAGAGCAATTCTTTTTTAATGCTTTCACAAATGACAACTCACAGCGGTGACTCACCCTGCTTTCATTTATTATATCAACAATAAATAAAGATTAAAAAAAAGATTGAATGATTGATTCAGATTGTGGTAGGCATTGGTAAATGCATGGCCCACTAGGGAACACACTGATGTTAATAAACTATTCTCTGTGAGGACTAGCGGCAAAAAGACAATACATTTTTTTTAAAAAAGATTGATTGTGGTAGGCATTAGCCACTAGGTACACTAGGGAATAGAGTGATGTAAATGAATACATAGTCTCTATGAGTAAGGCCTAGTTTCAAAAATAAAATAATAAAAAAAGATTGATTGATAAATTTACTAATTAATTTATTGATTGTGGTAGGCACTGGAAACTTTATGGTCTACTAGGTGCAAAGACATATGTGAATGTGCTATTCTCTGTGTGGCCAATAAGCAAAAACATAATAAAAGAAGATCATCACCAATGCCCCCCAAACATTCAGCCCATAATGAAAATAAAACAAGTGGTTCAAGATAAAATTGTCCTTGGGCCCTACCATCCACTTTTATGTTTGACATTAAAAAGGACATGCATGGGGCGTGGCTTGGCTAGCAAGCAGGGTAGATGCCTGGAGTAAGAGCGCCTGTCTTTTTATTCATAAAACAGTCTAACTGACACTTTATTCGGCTGCTATACACCCACATTTCTGCAACCCCATTGCTAGCCAATTGCATTGGTCCTGCTGGTGTGTGCTGAGGAGCTGCGGACAGTTCCTGCCATCACTGAAGGTTGCAGCCCACCTGCCAGCCTTGTGCCAGGACCTCTATTTTAACAACCCTCCCAGTTGGACCGCATCGGTGACGGGACAGCGGTTCATATACTCCACCTGGCATCGCCTGGGGTCTGGACCTGTGGTCTGTTTCCCCCACTCACCCATTAGAATCCTTGGCTGCTCAGAGAGCAGCACCAGGGCTTTGGAGTTTGGCCCGTGGCAGAAGATTGGGACCGGAGATTGTAGATGGTGGCCATCTTGAATGGGGAATGCCGGACGTGGCTTCAACCTCCAGCTGTAGGGAACCCTGGGAGGCTGTGGACACAGTATGGGCACTCTCACCACCCTGTCCACAGCGGATCTAGTAGCTTCAGGCGCCCCAGTGACTGCACATAGGAGGCAGTGAATGATCCCTCCTAGCTGCAGCCGCTTACCATTCCCTGACAGCGTCTCCTGCTATGTACAGTGAGCTTCTGATTTTTAGCTCACTCTCCAATTAATTTGACACATAGGATCTGGCGGGGGCTGCCTGGGCTGGAGGGAGGCCTCCCCTCAGAAAAGTGACTTACTACCCACAGCAGTTCTATAGGTAGTTATTCCTTGCTATTGAAAGCAAGTTAGCTGTCTTCTACCTCACCATCCTTACTTTTCACTCCTGCTCTGTGGATCAGTACACTCGCTCATCCTTTCTTGGTTCAATAGTCCTCCTGGGCTAGGACTTGAGTGGGTTGTTTTTATTACAGTGGAGCTCTTGTTAAACTACAAACATTCACATACAGAGTTTTTCTCTGCATACATTTGTTCTACATAACCACCTCTGTATCTACAGTGATAATGGCTGCAGTCTATATATGCTTTTCCTCTGCCACAATGCTTTTATTTTGCTAATGCTTCCGTGAGTGCCATATTTTCTGACCCAGAGCCTACATTTTTACTAGTGGGTAACACTGACATTTTCCTTTATTGCCTATGAATATTGATCATTGAATTTAACTTATGGTAATATGAGTCGTTCTTCAACGAAAATCAAGAAAAAGGGCTCAAGAAATTTCTCATCACTTCATTAGCCAAAGTAAACCAAGTCCATCTACCTCCCCTTGTGTTCCCTCTCCATTGTCCGAGATGGATCAGGCATCGGATCCTGACACCAAAGGTGATATGCAAACATTACAGGCTCTAATTATGGACCTTAAAGAATCCTTCACCTCTGCACTTCAAAAAGCTGTTGGTGAACTAAAGGCTGATATGTCGGAATTTGCATCTCGTACTACGTTGCTCGAATCCCACTTGGATAAAGGGCCTAAGTCAGACCTGATCATAGCAGCAACTTTGTTAGCAGATGGGCAAAACCATGTGCAGTGCAGGGGGGGCTGATATAACATGTGCAGAGAGAGTTAGATTTGGGTGGGGTGTGTTCAAACTGAAATCTAAATTGCAGTGTAAATATAAAGCAGCCAGTATTTACCCTGCATAGAAACAAAATAACCCACCCAAATCTAACTCTCTCTGCACATGTTATATCTGCCCCCCCCCCTGCAGTGCACATGGTTTTGCCCATCTGCTAACAAAGTTACTGCTACAATCAGGTCTGAATTAGGCCCAAAGTCCAGGAAGATCATGTCAACTTTGCTAACGACATGAACTATTATTCTAATGAGCTAGACCTCCTAATAGACAACAATGAGGATTTGGAAAATCAGGAGGGACGGAATAACCTTTGCATATGTAATATTCCTGAAACAGTGGCACCGAATGATGTTGAGCCCTACCTCATTCGCCTCTTTGTTCACCTGATCCCATCGGCTGATGCTTCTATCTTTAAAATTGAAAGGGCCCATAAAGCCTTACGGCCTATACCGAAAGCCACTGATCCATCCAGATATGTGATCCTCAAACTGCTCTCTTTCAAGGTCAAAAATATGATTACCACAGCTAGTAGATCCTCCCAAGGCATCCCGTTTGAAGGTTCAAGCCTTCAAATTTTTCAGGACTATGAGATAATGGATATAAATATAAGTGGGGTTTCCCATTTCATTTGTTGGTGGAAGCCAAGGGAAAACCGTACACTGCGCGAACACCTGAAGAAGGAAAAGATCTCCTCCATAAGCTTAACCTTCGACCCTCTGTTGGCTTCTCTCATCAAGACACAAGTGCCCAGGACTCGCTGACCTGAGCGACTTACTTGACGGTCATATATTACTGTTTGTTGCGCTTTCATATTTTTTATTTTAGTCAATATTGTATTCCTTGTTCTTGTTATTTGTTATATTCGTGTTTTATGCTTATTTAGTTTCTCGTGTCCTCAACTTGTACTGGAATTATAATGAACTATTTATGTGTTGACCTTGCTCAACCCTCGTTTCTAACAAGTTACATGGTTACACTGTTCCTTTTAACCACTGACTTTTGATGTGCATTACTATATTTTTGTTCTGGGTGGGAATTGGCATACCACCACATCTCACCCCCCCCCCCACTCCTAGGGATTATTGTATTTCTACCTATATATCTCATTTAGTACATCGGGAACATTCCCAATTCTTGAATCCCACCCCGGAGCCCCCTTTATTGAGTGGAGCTCACTTGTTGTAGCGGTCTGCCATATTCTTTGGCAGCCCTTGCTACTTATTTCCATTTGTTTTTCCCTTTCTACCCTACTCTGTCAGATTTCCAAACTTACATTATTCCTGTTAAACGTGTATCCATCAATACAAAGGGACTTAACACCCCGAAAAAACGTTAAGTACAGAAGAGTACAGCTGGTTTTGCCCGTATTGATGGTATGTCCAAGTACGCTTTGCAGTAATCCTCAGCAGGTCCTGGTGCAAAAAATATGGGGGACAAAAAGAGTAGGGTCCCCTGTATTTTTTGAACCAGCACCGGGCTCCACTAGCTGGACAGATAATGCCACAGCCGGGGGTCACTTTTATACAGCGCCCTGCGGCCGTGGCATTAAATACCCAACTAGTCACCCCTGGCCGGGGTACCCTGGAGAAGTGGGGACCCCTTCAATCAAGGGGTCACCCCCCAGACACCCAAGGGCCAGGGGTGAAGCCCGAGGCTGTCCCCCCCATCCAAGGGCTGCGGATGGGGGCTGATAGCCTTGTTGAAAATGTAAGAATATTGTTTTTTGCAGAAGAACTACAAGTCCCATCAAGCCTCCCCCGCAAGCCGGTACTTGGAGAACCACAAGTACCAGCATGCGGGGTGGAAACGGGCCCGCTGGTACCTGTAGTTCTACTGCAAAAAAATACCCAAAGAAAAACAGGACACAGACACCGTGAAAGTATAACTTTATTACATACATTCCGACACACATACTTACCTATGTTGACACACCAACTCTGGGCTCGTCTCCAATGTCGACATCCAGGGTACCTGAAAATAAATTATACTCACCTGATCCAGTGTCCGGTTCTTTTATTATAATCCACATACTTGGCAAAAAAAGCATCCATTAGTGTAGCCATTAGAGAAAACATGCTACAAGGTGTACACTATATAGTACCTGGTACCATCAGGCTCCAAGCTACTGTATTTATCCATCTTCTTCAAATTTATACTGGAGAAACTGTGCGGTGGAAGGTACATTTCTCCATATATGGTGGTCCTGTCCAGTTATACAAACATTTTGGAGACAAGTGTGGACACTTCTATCGAGAGTGTTGGATATGATCATCTGAATGATGTGGCAGTAGCCCTGCTTTGAGCCCCAACTAGATTTGCCAATTCACATCAAGACAAGCTCATCATGCACATATATAATGCCTCCAAATCACTGATTGCTTAAAACTGGAAATCCATGTGGACTCCAGTATGTGGGTAAGACCTACCGTTGTCTACATACTAGAATTAACGAACATCTCAATAACATAAGGACAAATAAAGAAAATCACAGTATCCCGGAACATTTCACTAAAATTCACAATAGTTATCCCTCATCTCTGAATTTTATTGGGATCAAACTAATAAAAAAAGCATGGAGAGGAGGAAACTGGGACAGTTTATTATTAAAGGAAGAAGCAAGAACCATCTTTGAACTTGGGACGCTTATACCTAAAGGCCTCAATATAGATTGGGACCTTCATCCCTTCTTGAAAGAAGGATAATGAAATAAATAGGACCACCATTTTTCCTCCAAAAAAGACTGACCACCACCAATTAAATTATAATCAACATCTGGATAAATAATTTACTATGATATAGAGTCACAATATATATTAAGAAAAATAAAACCATTATATAGGCAGATAGCAACACAATTAATTGATTTTAACCTTATTTTTATTATATTTTTTTGTTCCATTTAGTTTTATATGTAATCTTTATCACTTTGTTTTATGTGTGTTACATGTGTATTCAATCTAAAACCCAATTTAAATAAAGGGTACAACATGTATGAAAATATAACTACCTTCATTTATAATGAACGATAATCTGGAGTGATAACCAAGAAGACTGCCTGACGATGGGAGTAATGGTTATGGTAACATGACTATTACTGACAGTCTGAATGAAGGACAAAACGGACATTAAAGGATGATCACTGGTATCCATATTAAATTATTAACTGGGGACATTGTGATGATCAAGAACAAATACAGAAATAATATGAAGAAAGCAGCCCGATGAAAAAACGGAAGTCACGTCACGTTCCTATGGAAACAACATCAACTACATTATGCTGGAGAAGAGGGCGGAAGTGATGCCAAGCGGGAGCAACAGCAGGACCTACAAGAGGGGCGGAAGTGACGAGGCCGCTCCCCGGGCAACCTGGCACAAAGTACGAAAGAAGCCCAAGTGCTAAGGGCGGAAATGACAAGGCCGTTACCAGGGAGACAAAGGAACAATGTACGTGAAAAGAAGCCCATGCAAGAGATGGGCGGAAATGACGTTACCTATACTGACAGGGTAACCATGACTACGAATAATCAGTGGAGCATAAAAACGAGTCAGGAGGTGCGCTCAGGCATCCTGATGAAGCCTGCTGAGACAGGCAAAACTAGTAGATCGCAGAGGCACCAGTAAAACGTCTGCCGGCAGACACCTGATGTTTTATGCTTCCAGCTACAAGAAAGCACAGTAAGTCTCTTTTTGGATATAAAGCTGCAGTTTATAGAGACCATCTCTTGACTGCATTTCAAGTGGCCCATTAGGAGGACGGATTTTTTTAACAATATATGAAAATACTTTATACATAACAAGGAGACTCTTGAATATAAGCTTCCAGTCACTGGGTATAGTGCTGGAGTAGTACCTGAACACCTTTTGGAATATAATTATAAAGGCCAGGAAAGTGAGTAAATCGCCAAAAGGCGTGTCACTAGCCTTTTTATGTTATATGTATGTAAGTATGTATGTATGTATGTATGTATGTATGTCCATGTTATAGTATACCGGTATTAGGAATCACTTTTTATTTTTATTCTTATTAGGTACATTGAATAGATGATTATCTTTTATTCATAATTTTATAAATAAACAATATACTTTACTTTATCCGGTCTATATTTGTACAATTATTGGTAGAGACTATCAATAGATTTGGTGGTGTGAGTTGACATTACACTTGATTGTATTAGCGCTGGGAGGTACTTTTGTTTTTTATCTATTTATATTGAGAGGAAAGTGGAATCCTCTTACCCCTCCACAAGCAGCTTACTATATCAAGTGAAGCAAGAAGCGCGGTCCTCGGCTCTGTTTATTTGTTAAAACTGGAAATGCCCACTTTCCAGAAAATCTGGTCTCCCTCTTTTCTTCTTAACGCATCCCCACTCCCTGGCCTCGGCTGAAATTGTTATTGTTTCTGCTCCCTCTTTTCCTTTTTTAGTAATCTTTATTTTATTTAATATTATTTTATTTATTTATTTTTGTTTTTGCTTTCTCTTTTCCTTTTCTCTTTTACACTGGACTATTCTGTGAATTTAACCGTTTCTAATACCTGTGTTTTGAATATGGTGTTTATGTTTTTTCACTGTTACATTGTCGTTAGTATATAACAGATATTGTGCATTATGTTGTCTGAACTATTTTCAATATTGCAATAAGAACTATTGTTAAGAAAAAAAAGGACATGTACAGTTTTACAAACCAATTACTTCAGCGATAGGGACTGACACTATTGTGGCTGAAGTGCTTGGTATGTTTGGGCCCTCACAAACCAATTTTTTTGGAAAGACTACCTTGATAACTAATTAAGAGGTTGATGATGAGGGTGTTAATTACATTATAATCTTATAAAATAAATTTCATGACCTAAGCGCAAATGACATAACATGGAGGAGGTGCCTAGATGGCTAACATCCCTACATTTACTAACTTTAGTCTCACAAATGGATCAGATGCCTTTGAAATGTCAGGATTTGAGAAAAAATTATTTGACACTCAAAAGGTCGCTTTTTGGTCTTCTGTCCAGGCATCATGAGGCTTTCTATTTATCACAAGCAAGAACTGCAGACACTGGTGGTTGACTTACTCAAACAACATCATCAACATCCTCGTGTTCAATGTCAGAAAGTAGTAGTAGTAAGTAGTAGTAGTACACACATTCTGTTCCACTTCCGCACAACCTTCCTCAATTTCTATTATGTCCTCATCACCATCTTTACTTGTAGTGCTCCCCACATGTGCAGATGGTGCAGAAATAGTGGAAGGAGGTGAAAGAGGTTTCTCTTTGAGGACTGTGTGAGAAATTTCAGACTCACACATAGCTAAGGTGGGCACCCATACACTCTCCTGATGGATTTGTGATGGTTATGAATACACCGTTTTTTGTACCGCCCTAGTGGTTACTATATTTTTTACACCTCTTCTAGACTCTGAGTGAAAAGGTCTTTCATCATCATGAGAGGCAGAAAAAGATGACTCGCTGAGAGTTGCAGAACCACTACTCATAAATAAAGGCCAATGCCTGAGTCTTTCCTTGCCACTGTGTGAATTGCATGTTGCCAATTTTATGTTTTTCTGCACTAACCTTTCCCTTTATTAGCAGTGTTTTTTCATTACTACTGTAAAATACAGTTTTATTTGTTTCAGATATTCTGACTTAAACCCTTTATGCCCTCGGGCATGGACTTTTGTAAATTATGTTGAAGGACTTGTATCATCATGACTGGTGGCAGCAGCTGCAGTGCTAGTCTTTGTTTGCTGCTTCTGCTTTTGTCTTCTCTTGACTGATTGTCATGATCCATATTGATAAACACACTCAAGTTTAATAGTATTTTTTTACTTTAACCTTTTTTTATTTTAAATTACCACTAAGCGTAGACTCGTGGTACTTGTATGTTATAGATTCACAATTGGGTATGGCCTGCATTGTCACAGAACTTGTATGTTGTGGATACACAATGGGGTTCAACATAAAAGAAAAAAAATAACTTTTTTTTGCTTTTTCAATTTGTTTTAACTTTTTTTAATTAAACTATGTTAGTGAATGACAAAGCAGAGTCACACCACTCATGTCAATGCAGTGGGGTTTGGCCTGTGAAGTCACAGTACTTGTATGTTGAAGATACACAGTGGGGTATGGCCTGCATTGTCACAGAACTTGTATGTTATGGATACATAGTGGGGTACAGCCCAAAGGAAACATATATATTTCACTTTTTTTCTATATTTTTTTACTTTTTTATTTGTTTTAACTTTTTTAAATGGTGCTCACAAATGACACTGCAGAGTCACATAACTTATATGAATGCAGTGGGGCATAGCCTGAAAAGTCACAGTACTTGTATGCTATGGATACAAAGTGGGGTAAAGCATAAAAGACAAGAAAAAACTTATTTTTGCACTTTTTAACTGTTTTTCAACTTTTCACTTTTTTCTCTTTTGTCTTTTTAAAATATTTTTTTGTAACTTTTTTCTTTATTTCATTTTTTAAACACTTTTTTAACACTAGAGTGGATGGACACTGGACAAGTGGGTTGCAGCATTGGAGCGGATGGACACTGGACAGGAGTGTTGTCAGCACTGGAGTGGATGGACACTGGACAAGCGGGTTGCAGCACTGGAGCAGATGGACACTGGACAGGAATATTGTCAGCACTGGAGTGGATGGACACTGGACAGGTGCATAGGCAGCCCTGAAGCAGATGGGCACTGTAAAGTTGCATCAGCAGCACCAGAGTGGATGGACAATGGACAGGTGCATCGTCTGCACTGGAGTGGATGGACACTACACAGGTGCATTGGCAGCACTGGAGTGGATTGATACTGGACAGGTGCATTGGCGGCACTGGAACGTATGGACAGTGGACAGATGTGTCAGAAACACTGGATTGGATGGATACTGGACAGCCACTTAATGGACACAGCACTGCCACTTTAGATCTATATAGCCCTGCCACTTACATATGGAGTTTGGACACAGCACAGCCACTTGTATCAATGCACACAGCATAGTCACTTGTCTGGAGTCTGGAAACAGCACAGCCACTTGTATGGACACAATAAAGCTACTTGTATGGGGTCTGGACACAGTTTCAACTAGAGATGAGCGGATTCGGTTTTACTCGGTTTTACTCGGTTCTCAAAACCGAATCTTATTGGCTCACGGATGTCACGTGTTTTGGATAGCCAATAAGATTCGGTTTTGAGAACCGAGTAAAACCGAGTAAAACCGAATCCGCTCATCTCTAGTTTCAACACAGCTCAGCCATTTGAACCAGACTACAGTACAGCACAGAGCAGCATGCCTAAGAACAGAGTGAAATGAAACAGAGCCACTGCTCTGGGTCCTGTATATAGAACCCAAAACCCACAAGAATCCGATGCCAGGATGATGGTGTTTTACCTTGATTTGGAATCCAAGTCTGGCAGGAAAGCCTGAGCCAGAAGTTAGGCTGGTACTGTGCATAAGTTTTAGGCAGGTGTGGAAAAAATGCTGCAAAGTAAAAATGCTGTCAAAAATAGAAGTGTTAATAGCTATTTTTATCAATTAACACAATGAAAAGTGAATGAACAGAAGAGAAATCTAAATCAAATCAATATTTGGTGTGACCATCCTTTGCCTTCAAAACAGCATCAATTCTTCTAGGTATACTGCACACAGTTTTTGAAGGAACTTGGCAGGGAGGTTGTTCCAAACATCTTTGATAACTAACCACAGATCTTCTGTGGATGTAGGCTTGCTCAAATCTTTCTGTCTCTTCATGTTATCCCAGACAGACTCCATGATATTGAGTTCAGGGCTCTGTGTTGGACATATCATCACTTCCAGGACTCCCTTGTTCTTCTTTACAAAGAAGATAGTTCTTAATGACTTTGGCTACACTGTATTTTTGGGTTTGTTGCCCTCCTGCAGAATAAAATTGGAGTCAACCAGATGCCTCCCTGATGGTATTGCATGATGGATAAGTACCTGCTTGTATTGGTCAGCCTTCAGTTGTTGATAGTATTCTCACTTTGTAGCAATTTTTCCACACATGCCTTAAACTTTTGCACAGTACTGTATATATATATATATATATATATATACACATATACATATATATATATATATATATGATCACAGTCAGAAAAACTATTAGTAATGCTATATCAATTCCCTGACGTCATATATATACCTCTTGCCCCGATGTTCTATCATTCTTATAATTTTGTATAATCCATATATTTTAATTTTATTTTTATATATTCTTCAATTCTTCTTATCATCAATTTTTACTTGTCCCTTATACAAAAGTGGTAATACTACGGAAATGCACTATATTCACTACACTGTACCCCTGCATATATTTTATATATATATATATATTTCTTGCTTTATAATATTGTCCATATAGGTAAAATTATATCTCTCCCTTTCTCTGGACCAACTAGAACATATATTACTCTATATATATTTTTTATATAAAAAAATGTTTCTCTGAAAGATATATGATTTCATTCTTCACTGTTAGATTATTTTTCTGTATTAATGTTGGAAGATGCAGTTAAGTGACTTGTTATTATTCAATATATTTTGTTGTTTTTATCATTACAAATTTTTGATCTAATATATATATAAGGTCAAATATTTAATATCTCTAACAATGAGGGAAGAAGTATTATTAAAATAATACTCTAATATCCCCCCTTTCCTTAGATATATGCTGAGGGCAGAAACACCGCCGTACTGAGGGCGGAAGTGACTCCCTCTATGTTTACCAATAATCTGGTGACGAAAAACGCCGCTCACGTGACGGGACGCATGCCACGGAATCGGTCCGGTCTGATTTCCTTAAGTTTTCGTATATTCACTAAGGGCGGAAGTGACGTACGCTAAAGGGCGGAAGTGACCCGCCCCGGCACCCGCCCCGGCACCCGCCCCGTTCTCCATGATAGACACAGCCGATCACGTGGTATGATCGAGGTCACGTGACCGGACTCCTCACCATTCATTTACCACATATGATATTGGTCCCTATTACGGGACATTACATTGGCTACAGCTTCGATCATGTGACATGATGTTAGTCACATGACCGGGCTCTGACACACATATCTTTGATAGGGAAAATCATGTGCATTTCCTATACTGTCCCCACCCAATCAGAGTGCCTAAAGAAAGGTTTCCATAGTAATCTAAGCCTCAACAAAGTCCCTGATTGGTTACCAATCTTTGTACTTCCTGGTGTTTTCAGTGATTATAAATAGATGTAATTTTTAAAATCTTATAAAATGTGATAAAAATTACAACTTAACCTGTGTTTTCCCAATATGAGAGAAGTAGGTCTGTCTTCTTCATAAATATGTTTTATTATTTGTCCATTATCTGATAAATGTTGCCATAATAGTTCCAGGTGCTAATTAGCCACCATATTGAAATGGGTATATAAACCCCACATGTCTTACCTATGAACACCTTTGAAAAAGCTGCCACCCTAGTGCAGCGAAATGCATCAGGCTACAGGGACCCACGCCAGGAACTTTGCCTAATACGTCCGGACCATCCCCTACCATATTCCAGCACAAAGATCCATACCGGAAGGTGTCTGCTATTTGGCTGAACTGTCGAACTTTGCCTACCGCACTGCATGAGGAGCTCATCACTTACCATCTTGGAGCAACACATCCTCTAGCGGTAAAAGCCATAAATTTTGATATATACACCTCCTAAAATCTGTAGTTGCTGGACATACTAACTATTAGGGGAACAAATTTGGAACGGACTTTCCTAATTCAATACCATCCAAATTCCTGGCCTATGGGTAACCCTGGTTTTATTGATTCTATCATGTGTACTTTTTAATGTTATTATTTGGAACTACCATTGATGGTTTATATTCCTATATTAAATATACTAATTTTTAACTAAATATTGAATTATCAGATATTATTGTTATTTCATGTAAACAATCTAGCGCAGCCTAAATTGCTTCTTTTGTTTATTTCTTGTGGGAGTGACTTCCCGTTTTCTATGGTTGCTGCTTGACAGAGCACCCCATATCCAAGCGCCCGAGAACTTTGGATTATTCCTTTCTTTCACACTAGCATGAAAATAGGACAGAAAGCACTTGCAGATGTAACTATAAAAGTTAATGATAACTACTATTTCAGTAAAAAGGCCATTTGCCCATATCTGTTATTAATTGATATTAAGTGACATCAATTCAACTCTATATAAGTGATAAATATGGAATATTGGCAAACCTGTCACATGGTACAGGTAAAAAATGTTATATAATCCTACAGCATGAAGATGTAAATATTAAGGGACATCAATTCAACTCTAAATTACAAAGTGGCAAGGGCAAAAGTGGGACTGCATTCCAAATAAAATAAATTGCTTTAATGGCTGTTCACCAATAATTACAGCGACACTGTAAGGTAGTGTGCTAGGACTGACGGAATCAGTATGATATGCCAGCCATCAGGATACCAGCGGTCATAATACTGATGCTGGGATCTCTACGTGGAAAAGACTGACAGGGATGAATTAGGGATGTTCTCCCCAAACCCTAATCCTCCCCTCCCGAAGCCTAACCCTTCCCTCCCCCTTAGTGCCTAACTGCCCCATGGAGGTGCCTAATCCTAACCTGCCATCCACACTGTCTAAACCTAACCCTCCCTCCCCCGCAAGCCTAACAATCCCTGGGGGTGCCTAACAATAACCTTCCCTCTCCGCAGCCAAACCCTAACCCCCTGCCTGGTGCCTAAACCGAACCCCGCTCTCTCGGCCTTAAGCTAAGCTGCTGTTAGAATTCTGGCGGCAGTCTCCTTGCCCTTTTGGCGTTCCGGCATCAGTATTATAAAGGGTATTGGGTCTCAGGCTGGGATCCCAACAGCTGGCATTGGGACCACATCTCAGACTGAGTAGTACTGTAGTCCACAATGTAAAATGCCAATTCAAATAGCCAAATCCCTTTTATTATAATTTAGTGCTATTATAATGAAAAATTTCGAGCACATATATCTAGACATATACATATATAGTGTGATGTTATTAAACATTGTATTTATGAAATAATTATTACAACTAAAGGAGTAAATCCATGTTGCAATAAAATAAAAAATATATTAGAAATAAAATGTTTGAAACTTAAATTTATTTAAAGATTTGTCATCTTGTAAACATATTGTCTATTTTTTTGTTTTGCTAGTGAAATAAGCAATATATAGTATATTTATAATGTATAGTTTACATATCATATTGTTGCTATGTAAAAACGAATCTTGAACATTTACTACTGTTTAAATTAATATGAGATTATAATGATTTTCTGAGATGTTATATAATCTAAATATGTTTTTTTTAATCTCTCTGGTGAATGAATAAATATCATGCCCATATCTTGATTATGTGAAAATTGACTTGGAAATAAAATAGAAATTATTGTGCATTGATTCAGCCAAAGTGCTTAGTGGGATGTCCCTTTAGGCTAGAGCCTTAGTGATATACAGTATAGAAGGCATTGGGTATTGGCTGACAAAAACTCTTAATATTCCCTTTCAGCCAATCACAGATAAAGATGGTCAAGTTGTGCTGTAAAGAGACCATGGTAATTGATTACAACAGCCAACAAACGAGGAAGTTTACATTGTCTAATGAAACTCAGAAAACTACATATTATAAAAGAATAGTAGTAAAGGAAAGTAAAGGGGAATGATTTGGGAAAAACATAAGAAAGGGTCTAAAGAAAAGAATGATAAGCACCAAAAGAGTGATGTACAGTATGATGAATTATAAAGAAAGACCATTATTGAATGTACAGTAAGTGGGAAGCTCATAAAAACTGAACAGAAGCAGAATGATGGAATAGGAGAGGACAAAAGCGTAGCTACCATAGGTGTGGGCAGTGCAGCGGCTATGGGGCCCAGAGCTGAGAGGGGCCCACCTTCCCTGTCACAGTTACATGCATTATATACATTTGTCTCCATTGGGTGGTACGTAGGGGTCATTTCAAATTTTTTCCTTGGGGCCTGCAATATGACTAGGTATGCCCCTGGACTTATTCATTGTAGTGTGGTATAAAATAAACTGGATGGCATTTTTTTATATTATATAATATGAACCAGGACACTGTAATAAGGCACAATATGAATGGGGAGCACTATATATCATACTGTGTGGCATGATGTGTACTGGCAGCTCTGAAATGTGACATAGGGTGAACTTAAGAACTACTGCGATTCATAAAAGAAATTAGGGTACTACTATGGGGCATAATATTAAATAAGGCTCTACTGTGGTTCAGAAAATGGACTAGGGCACTATTATAGGGCATAAAATTAACAACTGCTGTACAGAAGTGTCTCTCTAGAAGCATTGGGATGGGGCCCCTTCAAAAAGTTGCTATGGGGCCCACAAAGTTCTGGCTATGCCCCAGGGAGAGGAAGTTGAGATAGAAGGTTAAATTAAAGAAAGAAGATATAGCGAGGATTCAGCAGAATAAAGAAAGCTCAGTAGTAGGAAGAAATGGTAACAAATAATCAGTTAGCAAAGCTAGTTGCTTAGCAGTGTGACTGTAGAGAGTTCTAAATAGTATACAGTTAACTAGTCAGATAATCAATTGTCTCTCAGTCATAATAATCAGGATCCAGAATATAAACTAGGGCCCACAGCAGAAAGATGCCACGTTGTGGAAATATTCCAGATCAAATCAGAGAACCTAGACAGACCGTGCCAGCAAAGAAACACTTTCTTTTGGAAAGTTAAGTGGTAACACTGATATTAAGATTACTTACAATAACAATGACCTTAGTCCTGACCAGGTGAAACAGTTTTAAATACGTAATATTTAAATGTTTACTGAAATTAACAATTTAGTACTATTCAACTATTAAATATTTAACTGTTGGACACTGGAACCCAAAAAAGATCCAGTGCCAAAAATATGATGAATTAGTTTCAACATGAAATTTGCTGAGAGTATTTAAGCTAAAGTGTATAGATAATTATTCTAAATCTCTCTGCACATTTTCCATCTTCCCCAATTGGAGTGCAACATGGTTTTACTTCCTCTTTTCTACTTAAGCCCACCTCAGAATTAGGCCCATTACATTATTTGATGCTGTGGAAGTTGTAATGCCTTCTAATCTTCCTATGTTCCAGTCCAGTTCATAAGATCAGACATGATATGTATGGTACCTGAAGTTACTGCATATGAAGTCTGCAGGAAAAGTCCATGCATTTAAGTTTGGTGGCCCATACAACTATATTCTTGTTCCCTTTTTTGGCATGATAAAAGACCCACCCTTATCATGTCACTTTTGTATTAGATACTCTAAATTGATTATTTATTATGGCTATACTGTATGTCTACTGGAAATAATGCTTACTATTTGACTATTTAAGTAAGATGGTTAGTGGGGCATCATGCATTGGTATACAAAGCATAAGCACATACGGTAATACAAAACAAGTAAATATTCACTGCAGATACTTTTTTTGTAAAGCTTCATAATAGCAGCAAAATCATTACCAGAGCTTTTCTCTAGTTCAGTCTGATATAAAGTATAATGATAAGAGTGGCTGCAGCTGAATATAGCTCAGAAGAATTCTGTTGGAAAGGAGTGGGCTCCTGATCTTTCTCCTTCTCCTTTGTGCTGTGACCCTGGTTGGATGACGGTTGCATGTGAGAGCTGGGGCACATTACTGTATGGAGTGTTGCAGCTAATCAGAATTGAGATTACTACTGTATTGCCTGCATTACTGCTGATATAGCAACCTCTAGTGATAGCCGCTGATAGCCATGACTGTTACCGCTGTTACCATTGTGTGTGTACCACGGTTAATCTGTTATCAATAATCCTGAAAGCCTGCCTATGTACCCACTATGTGGACTAACCTCCATTTCACTTTCCACTGGTACCTATTCAAACCACCCAGGTTCTACACCAATAGGTTATATCAATAGGCTATGGGCCCAGCACCTGAAGTGTGAAGAATACAGAAATTCCTGTCATTTAAACTTGTACTGAAATTGACCAGTGTAGTAGCAGCCAGCATTACCATTATAAAATTGAGAGGTTCAGAGTATTATGTCATATGGAAGTTTACTACGTAAATGTGACTGAAGCAAGAGGAGCTGTGAAAAAGCAGAAATGATCCAGCTGAAAATATAAGTCCTGATGAAGTGGATAGAGTTATGGGAACCATTGGCATAGTTGGGGAGCAGCAAGTATCATAATTCATTGGAAAGTGTCAGCACATGACATGTGGATATCCCTGCAGGCAATGTACTGTATGAAGATAAAGTTGTGATGAAGAGGGAAACTTGAAGTGTTCTGGTACCAAACTGAGTTCATGCAGTACATTGATGAGAAGTGAGTATATTGATGAGATGTTTTCCATATCTCAGTAAATGACATCTACAGAAGCCCAGGTGGACAATGTGAAGGTTGCAACAGCAATGCTGCTGATCCTGGTCTCTGAATCTGATTTTTTTGGTAGTGGCTTTAAAATCCTGTATTGGTAAACTTTCAACATATGAGGGCTAAACCACTGCTGCTCCAGGAACATATACAGTTGAGACAAGTGCTAAGAGTTCTACTTTACTCACAAAGGACACTAAGCCCAAAAGATCTAGTTTCATAAATAAGTAGTGGGACATAGAGTCTCTGAATTCAGACTAAGAGACTGAATTTTGGGGCAGGAAAAGCATGGAATAAGAAATTATTAAACTTTAAATGTCACAGTCACTGGAAGGCATTTCAGTTGTATTAAAGAATGGTTTACATCATTTAGCACATGAGACCCTATAATAGTCAGAAGGATCAGTGACAAAGTTGTTTCAGTCACAAAAGTTGGGTTAATCATGAGTCACCTGAGAATCAAAGATGAAACCATAGTTTCAGACATCGAAGATTAATCATTTTTACCATATTAGGGGACCAATCTCATAGCTATAAGTGTCCTAGAAGTAAAAGGATTCAATGTCAAGTTTGCAAAGGGTTGTGCAAAATAAAAGAGACTATGAAAGCAACAGAAACCAGGTGTCAGCAACTATACATCTTAGACATGAAGCAATAATGACCTGTGGTTCAAGCCAATCTTTGGAGTTGTAGCATAGTCAGCTAGAAACCCCTTGATGGGATGATGATGGAAATAGCCATAAGCAAATCAAAGAAGCCAGTATGTGAAATCTGTATAATGGATAAGAAAACCCACTGTCTATTGCCAAAGTTATCAACCTGAGTTGAGGCACTATTATCATTGGTGTAACTAGATGTGTGTGGTCCAATGGTGGTGAAATTGATAAATGGATACAGATATTTCTGACTTTCATCAACTTCACAAGAATAACAGATGTTTAATCCATTAAAGCCAAAAGTGAAGTAGTAAACAAGAGTCTGGTGGAGACTTAAACAGGTCATAAATTAAAGATCTTGAGATCTGGCAAGAACAGGGAGTATGAAAATAAAAAATGTAGCTGTCTTCCTGAAGAAATATGGCATTGAGCACCAGTTAAACATACATATATGCCATAGCAGAATGGTGTTAGTGAGCATGTCAATTGCAAAATTGTGGAGAGAGTGTGGACTATGCTGACTGATGCAGTCCTAGAAATAGTTTTTGGGTAGAAGCAGTGTCTGCTGCAATATATCTAAAAAATGTGCACCCATAGTAGCTGTGAAAGGTGTTGCCATACAGGTAATTGTCCGCAGTTAACATAATATTAAGCCAATAGATATTGTCTGAAATAAAATATAATTCATTATAAATAGGCAATGTAACCATAGTGAATAGTATAGTGGATATATATAGTAAGGAATAGATATGAAATAAGTTTAAACATATAAGTTAAATGTTTAGATGATTTAGGAAATAATGTTTGTATATGTATTTTTATATTTATACTGTATATATTTGTGTTTTGCTGCAAGATGGTAAAACATAGTGTAGGGAACAGGTTTATTCTGCTCCAGCCATAAATAAGGCTAGAGAGGTCACAGTATAACAAAGAATGCATTTACAATCAAATGGACACTGGAATCCACAGGTGTACATTTAGATCAGAATCAAGATTTGCAATACCTCTGGCAATTATAAAACTAGCTGGTCAATGGTCCAGCTGTATGTCAGATCATGGGTCATAAAACAGTAGTTTACATTAGCTACTACAAAAAGAGATCACATCCATTGATAAAACATGCTTCAGGCAAACAAATATTGTTACACTTCAAATAACCAAAGGAAGGTCTTTGATGTACAGTATAAGGAAAGGACACGTTTTATGGCACCATACCCGCTTGAGCAGAATATCCAACTTGGAGCAGATAACGTTTTATTACACCTTAGAATCTGACAAACCTCTAATTATCTATTCCATTGGAAACTGTGAGAATATGCTAGTTTGAATTGGTAAAATATGACATAAAAAGAGGCAGGTCTAAGAATCAGGAGGAGAAGGAAGTCAGTCAGAAGGAGAGAAGGAAGTCAGTCAGGAGGAGGAGAAGTCATGGAGAAGATGCAGAAGGAATGATTCTTGGGATGGCAATCATGTAACTTGCAAGTATACACTTTATGTTAGCAATTGAAACTGTTTGTGAAACTTATATCATGTTGTTTTATGTTATATAACTAAGGAAGCATAGCATAGCTTAATATAGTATATATATATATATATATATATATATATATATATCACTACTGTGTATATCTTATTCTGTACGATTTGATCTGCCTGTAAATAAATAATCATATAAAAAGAGCGGTAATATTCAAGCTCGAACTCTCTTTAAGGAATCTTAACTTCATAATTTCATAAGTCATATGTATAAGGACTGCATATATTTGTCAGACGATTAGTTTGTAAGCCTAACATAATATATTTGCAGATATATTTGATAAACGCATATTAATTAAAATATATCCATATATTAAATACCATATATGATATATTAAATATTAATATTCATAAATATGATTCCATAAATCAATAAAGGCAAAACCCTAGAGGCATGGTCTAGAAGTAAGCACAACTTCAATCAACTCAGAGACTTTGGGTGCAGAGCAAATATAAGGAGAAAAGATGGAAGCTGGTGCCCAAATCAGTGGAGTGTATCTTGCTTGGATACTGTCAAGAATGTAAAAGATACAGGCTATGGGATATTGCAAATAAAATTTTTATAAAGTCCAGAGATGTGGTGTTGGTACAAGAGTCACAATGCAAGTTTGCTATGCTGGTGTGTACATCCAATCACAGAGCATGTGAGAAATAATAAAGGAAAACCTATTAGGAGATATTATGTGGAGTTTACAAATATCTCTTTCTGTGAACCTTAAAATATCCAAGAGGCAAAATCAAGCAATGACTGGGAGGTGCTGTATGGAAGTTTGCAATAGATAAAAAAGGCATAATTGAATGACTATGATACAGTACATAGAGTGTTGTTAACAGGAGAGTCCTGCAGATTGCCAAGAACAAGTTGGCCTTATGTAAAATGTTAAATGCACATGGAACCATTGCCCATTACAAAATCCATCTTGTCACTAAAGGATATATAGTACAAAGAAAACCAGAATTTACATTTCTCACATGTTGCAAGGTATAGTACAGTACATTTAGTCATTGTTATATCTGCCATGCATGATTAGTTGCTATACCAATCAGACTTTGACTCAGGTTTCCTACATGAGAACTATTTAAATACATTTATGTGGGACTTCTAGAGCATTATGAAGAGGACATGTTCCAAGAGGGAAAAGTCTGTTTATTGAAAAATGCATAGTATGGCCTAAAGCAGAGTGGTCATTATGTGTACATTAAGCTAGACACTGTACTCCTAGAGATTGACTTTGCACTTCAGAGACTGAGCACTGTCTATACCCCAAGACAGCAAAAATTGTTCATCATTGATGTATATGGGGATGATCTTTTGAAGCAAGTTACTAGTATCAGCAGCATATAACCAGTGTCAAGCATCTGTAAGAGCATAAATTCAAGTTAAAAGACCTAGGGCTTTCACATCACTGTTAGGCTTGAGGATCTAACAAAACCTGAAGGCAGAAAGTGTCACAATCAGTGTCAGACTTTGGCATTTGGTACCCTTTATAAACATATATAGTAAATACTGATAGTGCTTGCAGTATAAACTAACAAACGCGCTCTAGTGAATACACCATAGTCCTGGGAATACAGTGTAATGTAACATAAGTATAATAATTAAGCAAATGATCATTCTGTCTATACAATATATACCACATAAACGCATTCAATATATGAGAGGGGACATCCATACACACCAGTCAACTACTTTTAGGTGTCTATGTACTTAGCCTTTGAGAAAGAGATATAGAGGTCATAGACAGAGTTCCAGCCAATCAGCTCCTAACTTCCATGTTACAGGCTGTGTTTAAAAAATAAGTAGCTTGATGGTTGGTACTTTATCTCCATCCACTTTATCTCTCTCCGAAGCTTAGTCCATAGACCCCCTAAGTCTATTAAAGACCAAATACATGCCATTGTAAAAGAAAAGTAAGATTTTCTAAGTTATTGCCACTGAGATGACTTACTGTAGGTATTTTTTTTAAACAACTACATTGTAGTTTACAATATCCTATATTCTGAATGTTACTTTCACAAAGAAAACAGTAGATTTGTAAACCCAACTACTAATGTTGATTGGCAGGATGGAAAATCTTACTGTAGTTTCTAAAGAAACAAACCAAGCACCCATGTTCACTCTGCTCTACCAGGTAACTTACCCTCTAATAGAGTTACCATCTATAACTTGTGCAGAGCCATAGCTATATATTCTGGTGCCTGGTGCTAGAAAAATCATTGGTGCCCTCCCCATAATTTTCAAAAAGAGACATAAGGAAAGCCCTGGCACACACTGAAATCACTTGCTATGATGCCCCTCCCGCATGATAGATATTTATAGAACACCTACTTACAGATCACTCCCAAGAAAATTGGTTTGGACACCAATCTTCTTATACCATCATTTATGCACTTAGGCCCTCATTCAGCTTCAAATGCAGCTTTGCTATTTTAGCAAAACTGCAACTGGCTGCGATCACATACTGGGAGCTGCCCAGCACAGAGCAAGGCCACCCAGCATGCAAATACCCAGCAATGATGTGAACGCAATGCAATTGCGATTGCATCTCTGATTTTTGGATGCCCCCCTGCCTACATGCCAGGCTGCAAAGGAAAGCACAGGGTGGTAATTTTCTGGGTCTCAGCGGCCACGTGTGATGTCATGTGGCTGCCCCAAGCCCACCCCATTTCCCATGTTTGCCCAATGCTGTTTCACCACCCCCACAACACGTCGCTGCCATGTATCGCCCCGAGGCCGAATATGACTGTCAATCAGGCAGAGGCATTCGTATAACTAAGATTCAAATGCATTTCCCCGTCTGCATATGCACAGAGTGGGTCCTGTATGTACACACTGCAAAGGCAGAAGGGGAGACTCGATCACATCTCAATTCCATCTGAAGCTGAATACCCCCCTTAATATGATAGTTCTTTGCCATTTATTTACATTATCCTTTATTTTAAATCACACATTTCTTAGCAGTCATACCCAGTATATAAAATGCACATTTCAAAATACTGTCATACTCTGCATTGGAACCCATGACCTTCCTTTTTGCAGTTGAACACCTTACTCAAGGAGCTATTTGCTCCTGTTTGGGAAGTATGAGAGTATTTTGAAATGTGTGCCTTAAATAAAGGAGTGCATGACTGAAGGCGCTTAGGTACGTGAGGTGAAGATGTGGGTGGCCAGAGGTTGCCAGGGATTAAAAAGGAGGAATTTGCAAGTGAGATTGATTAAAAAAAATTGACAGGTGATGCAGGACAGTGCCACTCTGCCTTGCAGTACCCTGTGCGGTGCAGTAATGTTCCTGAATTCGGATACATAGTTTGGAACCTGACATTAGATGAGTGGGAAAGGCCCTTAAGTAGTGGGGCCCATAAGGGATTTCCACTGTACCACTGTAGGCTTGTCCGACCCTGGTCACAAATGATTAACAGGGATATATTGAAGCAATACATACTCAGGGACTAATTCATGTATGCAATGGCTGATTATCATGCAATGCACGACGTCAGACTGTGCATGTGCCATGATCCCAATGTGCAAGGTGTCACTGCTATCCTGCTCACAATAAGGATTTCAGTGCAAAGTGTTTGACATAAGTGACCATTTGAGGGTGTTAATGAGGAGTTTACATAGATTGGTCGGGAAAACGCATGTGTATTATTGGTGTTTTGGGGGTTTGTATCTGCCATCAGCTGCAAGCTCATACATGCAAAACCATGGCATCTGAGTCGCTACTGCTGTGTTCAGTATGCATAGCCATAGGGTTACAGTTAACATCGATGTTCCTCTTTTTTGTGTGTGAGCTGTGAATGTGTACGCAATTGCAAATGAGTTTGCAATAGCTCCAGTAGGCATCTCTTTTCAATTCTGGCCAGCAGCTTGACTTGCTGACATTATCAGTTCTATAGTCTAGAGAAACACTATTGCTAATGCGTTAAAGTACAAACATGAATTAGGCCCTAATTATTAGAGACGTGCAGCGGGCACTTTCGTGTTTTGTGTTTTGGTTTTGTTTCCAATTCCCCGCTCATGTTTTGGTTTTGGGTTGGTTTTGCCAAAACCACTCTTTCGTGTTTTGGTTTTGGTTCTTGCTCTGGATGATATTTGGAAAAATTTAAAAACAGCTATAATCACAGAATTTGGGGGTAATTTTGATCCTACTGTATGGTATTATTAACCTCAATAACATTCATTTCCACTAATTTCCAGTCTATTCTGAACACCTCACACTCACAATATTGTTTTTAGGCCAAAAGGTTGACCGAGGTAGCTGTATGACTAAGCTGAGCAACAGAAGTGTGCGGCACAAACAACTGGCCCATCTAGGAGTGGCACTGCAGTGTCAGACAGGATGGTAGATTTAAAAAATAGGCCCCAAACAGCACATGATGCAAAGAAGAAAAAGAAGTGCACCGAGGAGGCTGTATAACTAAGCTAAGTGACACAACCACCTTGCCCATCTAGTAGTGGCATGCAGTGGCTGAATTTCGAAAGTGGCCCACAATTTTTCAGTCCGCTGACAGCATCTCCTGTACGCCTGTCATTTTTAAAAAATTCTGCAATTGGTGCACTTATACGGCAGTACCCCATGACTTATACAGCAGTACCCCTGGACTTATACGGCAGTGTCAGACAGGATGGCACTTTAAAAAACCATGCCCCAAACAGCACATGATGCAAAGTTGAAAAAGAGGTGCACCAAGGTTGCTGTATGACTAAGCTAAGCGACACCTGGCTCATCTAGGAGTGGCACTGCAGTATCAAACAGGATGGCACTTAAAAATAAAATAATACCCTAACAGCACATCATGCCAAGAAGTAAAAGAGGGCAATGAGGTAGCTGTATGACTAAGCTAAGCGACACAAGTGTGCGGCACAAACAGCTGGACCATCTAGGGTTGGCACTGCAGTTGCACTGCACTAATGGCGGATACCAGATGCACATCTAAAAAAGGACATATATGGCAGTATCACTGGACATATACGACAGTATCACTGGACTGGACTTATACGTTAGTACAACTATAAATAAAACGGTAGGATCATGGATTTATACAGCAGTACCGCTGGACAGATACAGCAGTATCAATGGACATATACGGCAGTATCACTGGACATATACGGCAGTATCACTGGACTGGACTTATACGCCAGTACCCCTGGAATTATACAGCAGGATAACTGGACTTATACACCAGTACCCCTGGAATTATATGGCAGGATCACTGGAATTATACGGCATGTAAAGTTCAAATGATTTCTAAATAAACATTTCAAATGCCAGCATTAATATATGCTGTGGATGCATGGTGCATCTTATTACCATATGCGATAAAAGTGCGCTGTACGTCGCAAACACTATATCCCTTACGAGAAAGCAAGCAGTTGCACACATTGTAGGCTGAGGTCCAACGCTCAAAGATATATATATATATGATATTAAAAGGGTATGCATACAATGTAACATATATACAGTATATAATTCGGTTATAACATATATATATATATATAGTTACAGAGTTACAATTACATAAGAAGCAGATAGTTACATAAGGATCAGTTAAAGCCAGCATACTTCACCCTATTTGCTCAATGCACAGTCCTCTCATCTTTGAATCTGCACCAACAGCAATGAACAGAGCTTCCTGGGTGAGGGGAAATACCTATATACTGTGTATTGGGGGAGGTACAGGTCTGTGACTGAGTCTTCTGTTATTGGTCCAGGGGAGGGAGATCTCTCATTCATGATGTGTTATTGGTCAGTTCATTTGCAAGCAACATCCAGTTTTGAAGATGCCATTATAGGGATTAACCATGCTGTCTTCAGGAAGTTCTTTTGGTCACTTTAGAATGTAGCTTCATATTCATACATTTAATCATAACTAATCGTTGCAATGTGATACAATCTACCCATAGCTATCAAAAAAACACACACATTCTCCTGATCATTTTGACACTAAGCATGTTATTTTAACTTGTTCCGTTCCAATAATACATATATATCTGATGTTATACTCTATTATATAAATATAAATATGTGTTGTATGAAATATGTGTTGAATATATCTTTGTGGCTTCTCTGTGCGAATGTGTATGCTACCATATATCGCTGTGCACGCTGCATGTATGCGCACACACAGAGACCCATCTGTTTGGAGTTTGTATGTGGTGTGTATGTAATATTTTTGACTTTGACAGGCAGTACTGCTGGAATTATTTGGCAGTACCGCTGGACATATACGGCAGTATCACTGAACATATACGGCAGTATCACTGGACATATACAGCAGTATCAATGGACATATATGGCAGGATCACTGGACTTATACGCCAGTACCCCTGGAATTATACGGCAGTACCACTGGAATTATACGACAGTACCACTGGACATATACTGCAGTATCAATGGACATATACAGCAGGATCACTGGACATATATGGCAGGATCACTGGACTGGACTTATACGCAATACCACTGTAATTATACGGCAGGATCACTGGATTTATACGGCAGGATCACTAGATTTATATGGCAGAACCGCTGGACATATACGTCAGTACTGCTGGACATATATGGCAGTATCAATGGAGATATACAGCAGGATCACTGGACATATACGGCAGCACAGGGACACCACCGCTCGACTGATGCAGCACAGCACAGTACCACTGGACTGGACTTATACAGCAGCACTGGCTGTATGGCAGCATAGGACACCACTACTGTGACTGAACTGATGCAACACAACACACCACCACTGTACTGATGCAAGACAACACAGCACCACTGCAATGGACTGGATTTATACAGCAGCACTGGACATTTGGCAGCATAGGACACCACCACTGTGACTGGACTGATGCAGCACAATACACCACTGAAATGATGCAGCACAACACCGCACCACTGCAATGGACTGGACTTATACAGCAGCACTTGACATATGGCAGCAGAGGACACAACCAGTGTGACTGGACAGATGCAGCACAAAACACGGACACTGAGTACACTGAGGACGGAGACACATCCTCTCTCTACACTCTCCAATGCCGGAGTGAAAATGGCGTTGACACACGGCTCCTTATATGGAATCTAAACACTGCAAGAATCCGACTGCGGGATGATGATGTTTTGCTTCGTTCTGGTTTCCGAGTCAGGCAGGAAAATCCGAGCCTGACTCAGATCCAGGCTCGTGACGTGAAGTCGGGTAGGGTTCAGTTATCTGAGAACCAAACCCACTCATCTCTACTAATTATGCACTATCAGATGCAAAATCATTTAGTACTCCCATTGTCAAAGGCACGGGTGGTCTTCAGGTTGCCAGCGGCTGGGCTCCCGATGACCAGCATACTGACGCCGGAATCCCGACCGCCGGCATACCGACAGTTTTTCTCCCTCTTGGAGAAGGCAGGTGGTGGAGAGCGGAGTATCTTAGGAAAGTGGTGAGCACAGTGGTGAGCACAGACACAATGCCTGCAGGTGAATTAGTCTTCTTTAATTTGCAACATGCTGAAGCTTGTGTGAACTGGAACACTTTTCACAAATCAACACACCACTCATTTAGTAGTTTTTTTTTAAATATTATTATGGTTCGATTTTTCTTTGGTTTCTATAAGTTTTACTAATACAATTGTAAGAATATCCAGGGTCCGTTTTGGGCCAATGAAAAATAATCAGTGTTTGCTCTGATGGTCTAATGTTATCTATTGCCATCTTAAGTCTTTTCTGTGAGATTTCTTTCTCAACTGCCTTATCTCAAAATTGCAAAATTGATGAGAAATTGAAAAAACAAACCCCAAAATCTACACTTAGTAAACTGTTACCTTTATGAAGTAAAAAAAAATGTATTACACATACAGTACCTGACAGATTTTTTTCACTATAAATAACAGTTCAACAGATGAAGAATCACTGCCGCCACTGTTTGGTGGCTCTCCTGTCACACCATTACAATGGAGAACAGCTGTAAGTATTCTGTAGAGAAAGAGACTTTGCTTCCTCGCTTGTTTGCACTGTAGATAAGTCTGCCTGATAGCTGGACTTATGTGGTGACATGACCATCAGTTCCCATAGCAAATACTTGTCCCTCTCCTCCACTGTTAGTATTACCTAAGCAAAATCTTTTTACTTACTTTTTCCCACCATTAATAGGGAGTTTTGTTCACCACCCACCAGTCATTTCTAGGGGTCAAGCCTCCTGACTAAATCTTAGGTTATAGACTCAAAACAAACAGCTTGGGTTATTTTATTATGTTATCACACCATGGCTATAGTGAGTTGGCTAGGCATCACCTGAGATCATTCCATGGCCACTCTCTGCACAAAAATCTAATTATTTCTCACAATGTCATTACGATACAAAACTTCAGATGAACAGGGTATTTTAGCTTAGTTACGAGACATATTTAAATACCATGAGAAAACACATTTATCAACACACATTCCATCTGATCACTGCACATTTTATAGCCACAGAGGCTATGAAAGCTATGTGATGATGGTGAGTTGATATTTTAATTCATCCCAGGTTGCTTAAGATCAAGTGCAATAATCACCTCAAGTTCATATATTACCATATCTCTAACAGTCAATGCAATAAGATTCAAAGATGCTGTTTATTAATGGGATTTGCTGGCAACCCCAGCAGAGAAATCCAAGAACTGATATACTGTAATGGATCTTTAGTTACATGATACCATTCATGAACAGTCATCTTTACAAAACCTGAGATGCAATAATCAAAAAGATTAAAGATATCGTAGGAATCATAATGGTTACTGATATTATGTATTATTAGTAGAGATGCATGGCGGGCACTTTTCGTGTTTTGGTTTTGGTTCTGGCTCCATGCTCGTGTTTTAGATCTAGATTGGTTATGCCAAAACCACCCTTTCGTGTTTTGGTTTTGGATCTGGATGATTTTTGAAAAAAACATAAAAACAGCTAAAATCACAGAATTTGGGGAAATTTTAATCCTATGGTATTATTAACCTCAATAACATTCATTACCACTCATTTCAAGTCTATTCTGAACACCTCACAATTTTGTTTTTAGGCCAAAAGGTTGCATCGAGGTGGCTGTATGACTAAGCTAAGTGACACAAGTATGTGGCACAAATACCTGGACCATCTAGGAGTGGAACAGCAGTGTCAGACAGGATGGCAGATTTTAAAAATAGGCCCCAAACAGCAGATGATGCAAACAATAAAAAGGTGCAATGAGGTAGCTGGATAGCTTAGCTAAATGACACAAGTGTGCGGCACAAACACCTGGTCCATCTAGGAGTGGCACTGCAGTGGCAGACAGGATGGCACTTTAAAAAACTAGGCCCCAAACAGCACATCATGCAAAGAATAAAAATAGGTGCAATGAGGTAGCTGGATGGCTAAGCTAAGTGACACAAGTGTACGGCACAAACAACATGGGACGTGCTAAAATTTGCCCAGATGTAATACACGCACAATATTGGTGGCACAGGAGAGCGTACCCCTAAACCACAAACACATGGAAAAGCCTGTAAAATTAACTTGGATAATAATAACCCTTTTACTTGGAGCTATTAAAATAATATGCAGCACAGGCGAGCGTACCCCTATACCACACAGGACAATCCCTGTAAAAATTATTTGGATAATAATATAAGTAATGTATATAACCCTTTTATTTGGAGAAAATAATATACAGCACAGAACACTACCACCGGACTTATGGTAGCGCAAGACACCACCACTGGACTGATTCAGCACAGGACAGCACCACTGGATTGGACTTATATGGCAGTACCCCTGGACTTTTATGGCAGTACACCTGGACTTGTATGGCAGTGTCAGACAGGATGTCACTTTAAAAAACTAGTCCTCAAACAGCACATGATGCAAAAAAGAAGAAGAGGTGCGATATGGAATTGTCCTTGGGCCCTCCCACCCACCCTTATGTTGTATAAACAGGAAATGCACACTTTAACAAACCATTCATTGCAGTGACAGGGTCTGCCATGCGACTGTGGCTGAAATGACTGGTTTGTTTGGGCCCCCACCAAAAAAGAAGCAATCAATCTCTCCTTGCACAAACTGTCTCTACAGAAGCAAGATATCGACCTCATCCTCCAATTCCTCACCCCTTTCAGTGTGTACATCCTCCTCCTCACAGAATATTAATTCGCCCCCACTGGAATCCACCTTCACAGGTCCCTGTGCACTTTCTGGAGGCAATTGCTGGTCAAGGTCTTCCTGGAGGAATTTATAATTAGTTTTGATAAACATCATCTTCTCCACATTTTGTGGAAGTAACCTCCTATGCCAATCGCTGACAAGGTTACCGGCCGCACAATACACTCTTTCGGACTACACACTGGAGGGGGGGCAACTTAGGTAAAATAAAGTCAGTTTGTGCAAGGGCATCCAAATTGCCTCTTTTTCCTGCCAGTATACATACGGACTATCTGACATGCCTACTTGGATGCTGTCACTCATATAGTCCCCCACCAGTCATGGTGACAGAATCATATGCAGTGACAGTAGACACTCGCTTCTTACTGCCCTGCATCACAGCCAGCGGGTGGGCTAGGAAATCTTATCCTTTTCCTCGCAGCCCCAGTTGCAGGAGAAAATGAAGGAGGAGCTGTTGATGGGTCACGTTCCGCTTCAGTTGACAATCTTCTCACCAGCAGATCTTTGAACCTCTGCAGACTTGTGTCTGCCGGATAGAGAGATACAATGTAGGCTTTAAACCTAGGATCGAACATGGTAATCAAGATGTAGTGCTCTGAATTCAACAGATTGACCACCCGTGAATCCTGGCAAAACAAATGATGAACTCCATCCACAAGTCCAACATACTTAGCGGAATTGCTCCGTCTCAGCGCATCCTTCAATTTCTCCAGCTGCTTCTGCAAAAGCCTGATGAGGGAAATGACCTGATTCAAGCTGGCAGTGTCTGAACTGACTCCACTGTGCTTGAGTCAGGTGCATTCACCCCCTCCTTTGCCTATATCGTAGGTGGATGTACAGTATATGCTTGAATGACCTTTTGCTGCTCCTCCGTCCTCTGAAGCATATAGAGTACATGCATGTTGAATTCCCCCTCATTACCACCTCTTGCTGCAGGTGATGGCAGGGCAGGTTCAGGAGTGTTTGTTGGTGCTCCAGTCTTTGGCATGCAGTGGCTGAATGTCGAAAGTGGCCCTCAATTTTTTGGGTCACCGACAGCATCTCCTGCACACCCCTGTCATTTTTAAAAAGATTCTGCACCACCAAATTAATTGTATGTGCAAAACATGGGACATGCTGGAATTTGCCCAGATGTAATGCACGCAGAGAGTCTAAGTGAAGTAAGTCATTGTGTGATGATGTCCCTCAGTTTCCGTAAGAGGTTGTCAGTGGTGTGACTCTTACGGAAAGTGGTGATACATAGTGTAGCCTGCCTAGGAAAGAGTTGACGTTTGCAAGATGCTGCTACTGGTACCGCTGCTGTTGATGCTGCGGGAGGCAATACATCTACCCAGTGGGCTGTCACAGTCATATAGTCCTTAGTCTGCCCTGTTCTACTTGTCCACATGTCCATGATTAAGTGGACAGTGGGTACAACTGCATTATTTAGGACACTGAGGAGACTTTTTCTGACGTCTCTGTACAATCTCGGTATCGCCTGCCTAGTGAAGTAAAATCTAGATGGGATGTGGTACTGGGGACACAAAAACTCCATCAATTCTCTAAGTCCCACTGAACTAATGGCGGATACTGGATGCACATCTAACACCAACATAGCTGTCAAGGCCTCAGTTATCTGCTTTGCAACAAGGTGACTCCTGTCATATTTCATCTTCCTCACAAAGGACTGTTGGACAGTTAATTGCTTAGTTGAAGTAGTACAAGTGGTCTTCCGACTTCCCCTCTAGGATAACGATCGACCCCCAGTAGGAAGAACAGCATCGGCAGTAGCAGCAGTAGGCTTACACTCAAGAATCCTCGGTAGAAATCCCGGTTTGGAGAGGACTCCTCAGTCATGCCAGTGACATGGACCTGCAGGACTACTTATGTTCCCGACTGAGGAGGAAGTTGACATTGAGGGAGTTGGTGGTGTGGCTTGCAGGAGTTTGAGTACAAGAGGAAGAAGAGATTTTGGTGTTAGTGCACTGCTTACGCACTTACCCAAAGTTCCCGAACTTGACAATGACTTCTGTTGAATGTGCAGCAGGTGATGTATAAGGGAGGATGTTCCTAGGTGGTTAATGTCCTTAAACCTACTTATTACGGATTGACAAAGGCAACACATGGCTTGACACCTGTTGTCCGGATTTGTGGAGAAATTATTCCACACCGAAGAGGTGGCTTTTTTGTTATTTTGCCCAGGCATCAAAATGGGCTTTTTCATCCTGTGGAGAACAGGTGTCTCCCCTGGTGCCTGATTTAAACACACCACATCCCCATCAGAATCCTCATCGTCAACTTCATCCTCAGTGCCAGCAACACCCATATCCTCATCCCGGTGTACTTGAACAGTGACATCTTCAATTTGAGTATCAGAAACTAGACTGTGGGTGCTACTTACAGCACTTGCAGAAGGCATGCAAATGGTGGAAGGAGCCACCTCTTTCCATCCAGTGTTGGGAAGGTCAGACATCGTAAATGCCATCACACTTGGACTCTCCTTGGGGATTTGTGATACCATCTTAGAATGCACAGTTCTTTGCTGTGCTTTTGCTAGCTTAACTCTTATCATTTTTCTAGTGGGAGGATGAGGAATTCCATTGTCATGTGAAGCTGAACCACTAGTCATGAACATAGGCCAGGGCCTTAGCCATTCCTTGCTACTCGTAAATGGCATATTGGCAAGTTTACATTTCTCCTCAGACCATTTAAATTAATTTTTGGGGTCCTTTTACTGAACTTTGGCTTTTTGGATTTTACATGCCCTTTACTATCACATTGGGCATCAGCCTTGGCAGATGACGTTGATGGCATTTCATCATCTATGTCAAGATTAGTGGCAGCATCTTTAGCACTAGGAGGAAGTGGTTCTTTGGTCTTTCCCTATTTTATCCTCCAGATTTTTGTTCTCCATTATTTTTCTGGAATTATATAACAATATGCGGCACAGGAGAGCATACCCCAACACCACACAGGGCAAACCCTGTAAAAATTATTTGGATTAAATATTAATAACCCCTTTATTTGGATTAAATAATATACAGCACAGGACAGTACCAATGGACTTATACGGCAGTACCACTGGACTGGATTTATACGACAGTATCACTGGATTTATATGCCAGTACCACTCAAATTAAATGGCAGTATCACTGGAATTATACGGCAGTATCATTGGAATTTTATGGCAGTATCACTGGAATTATATGGCAGTACCACTGGACTGGATTTATACGGCAGTATCACTAAAATTATACACCATTACCACTGGAATTATACAACAGTATCACTGGAATTATACATAAGTATCACAGGAATTATACGGCAGTATCACTGGAGTTATACAGCGGTACTACTGGACTTATGATGCAGTACCACTGGACTTATACGGCATTACCAGTGGATTTATACAGCAGTATCACTGGAATTATACGGCAGTATCACTGTTACTATATGGCAGTATCACAGGAATTATATAGCAGTATCACTGGAATTATACGGCAGAACCACTGGACTGGATTTATTCGTCAGTATCACTGGATTTATACGGCAGTACCACTGGTCTTATATGGCTGTACCACTGGACTGTATTTATACTGCAATACCACTGGACTTATAAGCCAGTACCACTGGAATTATATGGCAGTATCATTGGACTTATATGGCAGTATCACTGGACTTATACAGCAGTATCACTGGAATTATACGGCAGCACCACTGGACTGGATTTATACGGCAGTATCACTGGATTTATGCACCAGTACCACTGGAATTATATGGCAGAATCACTGGAGTTATACGGCAGTATCACTGGAATTATATGGCAGTACCACTGGACTGGATTTATACGGCAGTACCACTGGACATATACGGCAGTTTCACTGGACTGGATTTATACCCCAGTACCACTGGATTTATACAGCAGTACCATTGGACATATAGAGCAGTATCACTGGAATTATATGGCAGTACCACTGGACATACTGTATACGGTAGAATCACTGGATTTATACGGCAGTACCACTGGACATATATAGCAGTATCACTGGACTTATACGGCAATATCACTGGACAGGATTTATATGCCAGTACCACTGGATTTATACGGCAGTATTACTGGACATATATGGCAGTGTCACTGAAATTATATGGCAGTACCACTGGACCAGAGGCGTAGCTAGGG
The DNA here is from genome assembly GCF_028390025.1 of Pseudophryne corroboree. Taxonomy (NCBI): domain Eukaryota; kingdom Metazoa; phylum Chordata; class Amphibia; order Anura; family Myobatrachidae; genus Pseudophryne; species Pseudophryne corroboree. Next base: position 399,214,594 of record NC_086449.1, read on the forward strand.
TTTTTGGAGCCCAGGGCAAGATGCAAAATGGCGCCCCCCCAAAAAAAACAACACAAAAAAGCATCCAAAAAGAAGGCATGTGCGCGCGCCAAAGGCGCGCGCGTTGGAAAAAAAATGGGCATGGCCACACCCCAGAAGGGATGTGACCACGCTCCAGAAGGGGTGTGGCCACTGAAAATGGCCCACAGTGCCAGTTACATTGCCCCACAGTGCCAGATACAATGCCCCACAGTGCCGGATACATGCCCCACAGTGCCGGATACATGCCCCACAGTGCCAGTTACATTGCCCCACAGTGCCAGTTACATTGCCCCACAGTGCCAGTTACATTGCCCCACAGTGCCGGATACATGCCCCACAGTGCCAGTTACATTGCCCCACAGTGCCAATTACATTGCCCCACAGTGCCAGGTACATTGCCCCACAGTGCCAGTTACATTGCCCCACAGTGCCAGATACATGCCCCACAGTGCCGGATACATGCCCCACAGTGCCAGTTACATGCCCCACAGTGCCAGATACAATGCCCCACAGTGCCAGATACAATACCCCACAGTGCCAGATACAATACCCCACAGTGCCGGATACATGCCCCACAGTGCCAGTTGCATTGCCCCACAGTGCCAGTTACATTGCCCCACAGTGCCAGATACAATGCCCCACAGTGCCGGATACATGCCCCACAGTGCCAGTTACATTGCCCCACTGTGTCAGATACATGCCCCACAGTGCCAGATACATGCCCCACAGTGCCAGATACATTGCCCCACTGTGCCAGATACATGCCCTACAGTGCCAGTTACATTGCCCCACTGTGTCAGATACATGCCCCACTGTGTCAGATACATGCCCCACAGTGCCAATTACATTGCCCCACTGTGCCAGTTACATTGCCCCACTGTGTCAGATACATGCCCCACAGTGCCAGTTACATTTCCCCACTGTGCCAGATACATGCCCCACAGTGCCAGTTACATGCCCCACAGTGCCAGATACATGCCCCACAGTGCCAGGCCCCACTCAGTTCCAGTTACATGCCCCATTTGGTGCCAGATACATGCCCCACTGTGCCCGTGCCCCCACCGGCCGCTTATGTGAGGGGAGGAGAGCGCAGCGCAGCACCTCTCCTTCCCCTCACCGCTCCGTCCAGGTCTCCCGTCCCATCTCCGGCGGCTGTGTCTGGCGCCGGTTTGCTAGCCAATCAGAGCTCATGGACCGGCAGCCAATCAGGAGCCGGTCCGCAAGCTCTGATTGGCTAACGCTGGAGACCGGACACAGCAGCGCTGCTGGCAGCGGCGGTGAGGGGAGGGAGAGACGCTGCGCTCTCCTCCCCTCACATTTAGGGTTGACGGGGGCGAGTGGGGCATGATGCCCTGGCCGCCGGCAGAGCCCCCCTCTCCTGGGCCTGCCAAGGCGCCAAGGGCACGTGCCCCACTCGCCCTACCCTAGATACGCCTCTACACTTGACATTTATGGCAGTATCACTGGACATATACGGCAGTATCACTGGACATATACAGCAGTACCACTGTATTTATACAGCAGCACTGGGACACCACCACTGGACTGATACAGGACAACACAGCATCACTGCAATGGACTGGACTTATACAGCAGCACTGGACACATGGCTGCAGACAGTCCCGGCACTCCCAGCTCAGCATAGGGATGCAGTGCAGGTAGGCGCCAGAAAGGAGAGGTGCTCTACCTGCTCTGCATCCCTGTGCTGCGCCTTGACCCCTGCTTTTGCTGCCGGCTGCTGTGCCTGTCACACCATTTGACAGGCAGCGGCGCTGGCAGCTTGAAGTCTCCCCTTACCCCCCTGCAGTGTCCTCTGTATCCTGGATGAAAGGGGAATGGCTACATGGCACAGAGGAGTGGAGCTACATGGGACCAGGATGCAGAACCTGAGGAGGACAGAAACTGTGGCCAGCCAGATGGTATGTGGAGGGAAAGTGTGTTTGTGTATCTGTGTGTGTGTATCTGTGTGTATGTATGTGTGTGTGTATCTGTCTATGTGTATGTGGGTGGGGGGTATCATTTGTATAAATTGCACTTCTGAGGGCATTACAGTGGTCAAAGTGGGTCGGTATGCAGTGGTGTGGCATACCGACACTTCGCCACTGAAACTGAAGTTTTTTTTTAACTAATAGCAGTATGCAGTGCAGACCATAGGCGTGCACCCCCCCACACTCACCACTCACACGTTTGCCACCAATTAATGTCCCCCCGTCTGCCACGTCTCGTTTGTGTGCCGTGCAGTGTGGAGATGGAGGAGTGGGACAAGGTGCAGCGGCTCCAGTGGGAGGCTGCTGCTACCGTCCATGGAGTGAGCGATGGCGGATTGGAGCTATGGAGGGAGCAGTGTCCATGGAGGGAACAATGGTAGCCGGGAACCAGGATCTATGGGGAGCAGGTGACATTCTTGTTTAACTTAGCGCGCACCTTTCACTGCCATACTGCCCCTCTGCTCTGCACCACTGCTGCCATACTGCCCCCCCTGCTCCGCACCACTGCTCCCATACTACCCCCCCTGCTCCACACCACTGCTCCCATACTGCCCACCCTGCTCCGCACCACTGCTTCCATACTGCCCCCCCTGCTCTGCATCACTGCTCCCATACTGCCCTCCTGCTCTGCACCACTGCTCACATATTGCCCCCCTGCTCCGCACCACTGCTCCCATCCTGCCACGAACTACTGCTACCATTCTGTGCTATAACGCCATACCATGTGTGATAATGTGAATTTTGCCTCATTCTGTGTGCTATAATGTGAATTTCAGCTCATTCCATATGCTATAATGTGAATTTCAGCTCATTCCATGTGCTATAATGTAAATTTCGGCTCATTCCGTGTGCTATAATGTGAATTTCGTCTCATTCTGTGTGATATAATCTGAATTTCGGCTCATTCTGTGTGCTATAATGTGTATTTGGGCTCATTCTGTGTGCTATAATGTGAATTTCGGCTCATTCTATGAGCTATAATGTGAATATCGGCTCATTCTGTTTGCTATAATGTGAATTTCAGCTCATACTGTGTGGTATAATGTGAATTTTGTATTCTGTGTGCTGTAAAGTGAATTTTGGATCATACCATGTGCTATAATGTGAATTTCGGCCATTCTATGTGCTATTATGTGAATTTTGCCTTATTCCATGTGCTATAATGTGAATTTGGCTCATTCCGTGTGCTATAATATAAATTTCGGCTCATTCTGTGTGGTATAATGTAAATTTCAGCTCATACTGTGTGGTATAATGTGAATTTCGGCTCATACTGTGTACTGTAATGTGAATTTTGGCTCATACTGTGTGGTATAATGTTAAATGGGCACCAGTACTAGATAGTTTAAGGGGTCCTACTATTGTGGTGCATAATGTGTATAAGGGGTATATGGTGTGGTACACTACACTTATGGACATGACCCCTTTTGAGTGACCACGCCCACTTTTCCAGAGCGCGCAGAATTGCAACCTTCACTTTTCCATACTCACACTTCAAAATTTCCACTTTGACCACTGGGGCATTATATATAACCGGCGCTACTACAGGGGCTATTATGTGTATAATCAGCACTACAACAGGAGCTATTATGTTTAAAAGCAGCGCTACTACAGGGGATATTATGTGTATTAGCAGTACTGCTACAGGGGCTATTATGTGTATAAGCGGCGCTACTACGGGGGCTAATATGTGTATAAATGGCGCTACTACAGGGGCTATTGTGTGTGTAAGCGGCACTGCTACAGGGGATATTATGTGTATAAGTGGCGCTACTAAAGGGGCTATTGTGTTTATAAGCAGCACTGCTACAGGGGCTATTATGTGTATAAGCGGCACTACTACAAAGGCTATTATGTGTATAAGCAGCACTACAACAGGGGGTATTATGTGAATAACTGGCACCACTACTGGGGACATTATGTGTATAAATAGCACTACTATGCGCGGGGTAATGTGAATAAGATTGTGCTTCTAGGTGGCGTAATTTGCAATGTGGGTACTCTTGTGTGGCCATGCCCCTTCCTTGAGAAACTACATCCCTTTTTGCCGCACGCTGTCCATTTGTAAAATATGGGGGGGGGTGCAAATGTATTGTTTTTGTATTGTATTTGCATTTTTTTTATTTGCAGGGGGTCGCCGAACACCCTAGTACTGGCTCTGGCAGCAGAGGACAACACCACTGTGACTGGACTGATGCAGCACAAGACACTACCACTGTACTGATGCAGGACAACAGAGCACCACTGCACTGGACTTTTACAGCTACACTGGGCATATGGCAGCAGAGGACTTCACCACTATGACAGGACTGATGCAGCATAAGACACAACACTGGTCTGAGCAGCACAAGACAGCACTGGAATCACCACCCCACTTACCCTCCCGCACAGACACTGAGGATGGAGACACGTCCTCTCGCTACACTCTCCAATGCCGGAGTGAAAATGGCAGCGATGCGCGGCTCCTTATATGGAATCCAAAACCTGCGAGAATCCGACAGCGGGATGATGACGTTTTTCCTCATTCTGGTTTTCGAGTCAGGCGGGAAAACTCGAGCCGGGCTCGAGTAGTGAAGTTCAGGGGGGTTCGGTTTTCAGAAAACCGAACCCGCTCATCTCTAATCATTAGTCACTGAGATATGAGCCAGAACTAACTAGTAAGAGTGTTCATAACAACATCAACTGCTGTTACAATTTTCACCAGTTGTATTTTATCCTTCTGAATTCTTCGCCCCTCCGGAAAACAAAAGTACTATATTTGACATCAAAATATCTGTGCTTCATATCTATTATTCTGTTTTTATGAATCGCATTCATCCAGGGGTAGACCATTGTAATTCAAGCTCTCCAATATTAAAGATATTTGTGTCAGATCAGCATTTTCCTGCTGTCCTTGTTTTTCAAAAGAGAAAATCAAAATCTGACATTTCTAATGTACGCACAAAGCAAAAAAATATGAATTATAACCTTAACGCTCAAATGTAAGATAGTTGTTTCATAAACTATTGCATGCTTAACCTATTAGAAGCATAGCTTACTAGCACTGCTGTTGTCAAAATGATAAAAGAAATACAGTATTAAACAACTGTATCTCACGGCTCATCTCCATCTGTATTTTGAACCATAATAACTCCTTTTTATCCCAAATAGAAAGCTTTCTTGTATAATCATCAAAGATAGCTCCATAAAAACCTCAAAGCTCATAAACATCTGAACTTTGAATATGTCTAATGCCATTTGATTTCAAACACAGCTTCTCTAAGATATAAAGGGTTATTTTTATATGTATTTGAATAGCATTTTGTTAAAACATATACAGTATGTTGTTATCAGATTTTCTGTGACTATGAATTCTCCATCATGGCTAAAGTGTAATAATAATATATAATTGGTGATAATTGATTAACTATATTAATCTTAACCATAATGATGCCCATAGAAGGAGTTCACTCATTTTTACGCACACAAATATTAATCAGTCCCAATTTCTAATTAAATAATGTAAACATAAACTTGTAAGCATCATTGCCATAATCATAATCAATGGATGATCTCAGTGAGAATGGTTTAAATTTATTACTAACTTTAGATGCCAAAAAGGCACTGATTTTGACACTCATGACCAAATCTATAAGACACTGCATAGGTGTGGGTTCCCTTTACAATTTGCAGAGTTTACGCAAATGCATTCTAATCCCCTTCCTGCATTGTGGCTATTGGCTTTGTCTCCAATTCCTTCTATACCCAATGAGGCATGAGACATGGACCCATTGTCTCCCTTTGCTTTGTATTGGAACCCCTAGTTCTAACTCCTCACAATAATACAGCTTTCACATACATCCATGATGGCCATTCAGTTCTTCAATTATCTTTTTTTACTGACAACATGGTTCTTTTTGTTATCAGGTCCCTCTAATTCTCTCCTTGTGGTATTGTATAACATCAAACTTGTTAGCTTCTTTGCAGGATAAAAACTAAATATACATAAATCAGAAGTTCTCCTTCTCATCTGCCCTGATTTATTAGAATACTCCTACACTCAATTTCCTCTCAATTTCAGTTTACCCAGGATGTTTTGAAATATCTGGGAGTTTCTATTCCCTCTTCCTTTTGGAAATTATTAAAGTTTAACTTTTGCCCATTACGTCACAAAATTGTAACTCATCTTCAAAATTGAAGGACCTATCCACTTTCTACTTATAAAGGTCTCTCTATCTAATTTATTGTGTCATCTTTCTGAAATTGACAAACAATACTGTACTCACTCCAGATGTTTCCCATCTTTCCCACTAAATCGGGTACCCTTAAATGTACTACTGCCTTTTCTAGATCCATTTGGTATAGAAGGAAACAGAATAGCACATGGTAGCAGTGGCGCAAGTTTGTCCCAGTTGTCCGGAGGCAAGATAAATATTGGTGCCCCCCAATATATATATATATATATATATGGAATGAAGAATAAGGGCGGCACTCACGCAGGCTGGTGCAGGTGTAGAAAAGGTCAGTTTATTGTTCCGACATGTTTCGGGGACTAGCCCAGTCCTCAGGGCCTTAACAACCCAAACTGAATATTGGACAAACATATATACCCAACCCAAAACTAACAATCATGATAAAATGCCACTCACCTGCTCCACGGCGCCATCCTGTTCATCTGGACGCCGTACAGCGCTGTCACGTCACTCACCCCTGACGTCATCCAGCAGCGCCGCGTCACCATCATCTAGGTAACCTGCTGCTGCACACGCTGGGCGCTAGGGGATACTCGGTAATCTCACGCTGATGGCCGTGATGTCATCTGGCGGCGCTTTGCAGCGTGGTTGCCGTGGCAACTGCTTAAACTAAACACAAAAATAGAAACATACATACAATAAGTGCATATATAAAGAGCATTACGTCCGTACCACCTTGGTTAGCAATACATAGTAAATCTCAGTTAAATACTAGACACATATCAAGACATTATTAGAGCTACATATTAATGTCATATACTGCAATTATACTGCACTGGCCTAGACATCCATCATTAATTCGCAAAAGACTAGACCAATAATTAGGAAATTCCTAAATAATATATGGTCTATACCTATCCACAATGTTCCTAACCAATGGAATAATGGAGGTTTACAAAAACCTCTGAAGGCCAAGGTTTTCATTCAGGCCTCGAGGAGATAAGGTCCCCAGTTTATAAATCCATCTGGACTCATGCTGTAATAACACTCGATCCCTATCGCCCCCTCTGAGAGTCTTAGGGACTTGGTCAATCAAGATAGCCCTAATACTCGCCACCCCATGCTAATTTATTGTGTCATCTTTCTGAAATTGACAAACAATACTATACCCACCCCAGATGTTTCCCATCTTTCCCACTAAATTCGGTACCCTTAAATGTACTACTGCCTTTTCTATATCCATTTGGTATAGAAGGAAACAGAATAGCACATGGTAGCAGTGGCGCAAGTTTGTCCCAGTTGCCCGGAGGCAAGATAAATATTGGTGCCCCCCAATAAATATATATATATATATATATATATATATATATATATATACATACATGTACTGGAAAAAAAGAGAATAAGATCTGAGCGACCATAGGTGGCATAAAATTCTGGGGACTGTGTTTTCTCTTTTAAAACACAATGGGGTTTATTACAGACAGTAGTTAAAAATGTACACAAAAGGAACAGTAATACAGGTTTTAAAATATATATAAAAAAAATATTAAATACCTGAAGGGCACATAAAAGATGCGAAAAAATTATACAGTATAAAATGAGAAAATAATAAATACTTGATTGCGCTATGTATCTAAAATAAGGTGGATAAAAGCAGCTTAACTGAGGTTTTAATGGTAGTAGCAGGATTCACGCAACGCGTTTCTTCTTGTCTGACTTCATCAAGGGGTAACATACACAGTGGGACACATCATCTATATATACCCATATGGAGAAGGAAGTGATTGATTACCTCACTTCCTGTAATTAGTTTGCATTAGAATACAGGATCCAAAAAATACATAAACATTGCATCAATTATAACTAGAGATTTTAGGTGAGCCTAAACGCTATATCTGCGCTTGAAAACTATTTACAGAATCACTGTAAATCTCAGAAACAGTTTCTAAATGTCCACTTCCGGTCATTTCCGCCGCATTTCCGGCGTCCGGGCGTTCACTCTGCGCATGCGCCGGCGGGTATGAAGGAAGGTGTGGCGGCCATCTTTGTGAAGCCCATATCCTAGGACCATCTCATGTAATGCAAGCGGGTGCCGGCGGCCATGTTTCCATTGATATTTATCATTCATAAGGATAGGCGTTTTACAGGTCCATTGTCTCCAAACCGGAAGGACAGAGAAGGGGGAAAAACGGAATCAGTGTTTACAAAAACAAAGATTCATGACTTGAAGCATATATGTAGTTTATATTATATATGTATTAGCCTTATACTATTAGAGGGCTAGTTCTACACTGGAAGTGCATTATGTAAGCTTGGTTATACAAAACTATAAAGCGAGGTATTACATAGTGTTTCCTTGTACACAAAGGGGAGCAGCAACCTTAAAAATGATGATCGGTAGGAGGAAGCATTTTTCGTGAAAATAAGACAGGGGTGGTATCGAGAGACTAATCATTCAGTGCAAATTATAAACTTTCAAAAATATTTATGCATATGACAGTCAGTGTCATACTGGTAACATTATATATAGAAAGTTGGTAACGTCATATGCGGAGGAAAAGTTCAGATTAAGTTGAGAAATAATGCGCCCCTGATCCAGTTTAAATTACAGCACCCGGTCCTCCTGGGCAGTTTCCTAGCCCTATACTGGCCGGGCCAACACTGCTTGGCTTACAAGATCGGATGAATTTGGGCATATCCAGTGTGGTATGGCTGTAAATTAGGATCTGGGCTGCAAGAATAAAAGAAACCAGTACTGGTTTTCCCAACTCCAGGATTTTATCTTTTTTTGATTCATTGATGATTTGTTCATGATTTGGACGGGTAGTTATGAAGAATTGGTTGGGGTCATTAACATGTACAATTCCTCAGGATCTGTATTAAAACTTACTCTCAATATGAGTCAAACTTCTTTACCATTTTTAGATGTGTTGATTACTCTACAGAACGGTAGCTTGGGTACTTCGGTATACACAAAACCAACGGATAGAAACACCTTATTACACTACAATAGTTGTCATTCAAGAAGCCTGAAATTAGGACTTCTTTACTCGCAAATGTTAAGGATTTGGAGGATCAACAGTAACAAAGAGATGGCTACTCTCCAATTAGATCAGTTGATTGGTAAGTTTTTAGCCCGTGGATACAATAATGAAAATCTCTAGTTAACTAAGCAGAAGGTGTTAGCATTAGATCGGGAGACGCTTTTGAAGAAAACCAATAAAAAGAACACTGTTAAGAGAATGCCTTGGGTCAATAACGTCAATGTGCATTCGACTAACATCAATAGGATCTCCAAAAATTTGTGGAAAGTGGTACAGTCTGATAAAGAACTCCCATTGACTGATACTAGCCTTATGGCATGCTACACTAGATCAAAAAATCTGAAAGATATTCTTGTTAAAAATTACATTTCGATGATCCGACCACTGTTGGTTAGTGGTAAGTGGTAAGCCGCTAATGATGTTTTCTCCAGGACATTAAGAGGATGTACACGGTGTGCATGTACCACGTGCAAATATTCCATAGTTGGAGACACGTTTAGTCACCCGCATAGTGGCAAGAAATACATTATAAAAGATCATTTAACGTGTAACAGCAGTTTTGTGGTCTATCAAATTATTTGCCCTTGCGGGTTAACATACGTGGGAAAAACACAGCGTAAATTTAAAGAACGTATGGCTGTACATCGCTCATCAATTATATTGGTGTTAGAAAGTAGAGAAAGCGATCAATCGGTCGCCAGACACTTTTTGGTTGCTAGACACAAGTTGGCAAGTTTACGTTACCGTATGCTAGACCACATTCCACCATCCAGGAGAGGTGGAGATAGAGGTGCACTCCTAATGAAAAAGGAAGCGGAGTGGATCATTCAATTGGAAGTGATGGCTCCAAGAGGTCTTAATGATAAACTCATGCTTGGTTCGATATTATAAAGTATACATTTGTATGAAGTGCTATTCATGAGTTATGACTGGGGCTGAATTTTGGAATAACTATATAATTTCCCTAGTAACATCCCACTAGATATAATGATAATATTTTTATTATTATTACACATTTTTATGATGTGCTGTTTATGAGCAATGACTGGGGCCCAATTAAGGAACTATTATATAAATACCCTTTCTTAGTAACATCTCACTAGATATAATAATAATAATAATAATATATTTTTTTAAAAAGGTTTTTTCATTTTTTGAAAAATATGTTCCCCCCCCATTTTTTAGAGGGGTAGGTTATGTGTTTCAATTCACTAGTTAGGGATCATAGCTCCATTCATTATACTAAGAGATTAGTAGATTTTTAATACATGTTATATGTCTGTTTATTTTTTATTATACTGTTCACGTATTCATGTCTCCAGGTTGCTATGGAGACAATGTGGGTGGACGTGCATCACGTGGATACGTGATGACGTCATCAGACCACACCTCCGCCGGGAAGATCCAGGACGGATGGCGCTTACATGATGCGCAATCACTGTGGCCACCCAGTGCCTGGGCGGGGGAGAAGCTCGCCAGGCACAGGGCTGACATGGGGCGTATTGACATCATCAGATTGCGCCGCCGACCGGAAGAATTCCCATGCTGGCCAGCGTTCACTTGGTGGAGGGATGCTTTATAAGGTAAGAGCATTCACTGTATGTGTTGTAACCTGATGAAAATCTTGACAGATTGAAACGTTGTTGTTTGCTGACATGGTGGGCACCTCATTTGTTTTCTTATCCTCTGCCCTGAGTGCCGTACCTCTGCTTGCCTACATTCGTTCACACAGTAAGGGCACCGGGTCAAGGTAATTGCCACATGGGAGTGCCGGACACATTGCAAATTATATATATATATATCAGTTAATGTGCTCAATAAAAAGAGGTCCAAATAATCCAGTCCTCTCGGTATCTTTAAGACTGTTACCCAAAGACAAAGTCACATCTTTTCTCTCTTTACTTTTTCAAAAATGGAAAAGTGACAGCTTCCAATATTGCACTTAAACCTTCTACATATAGGTTGGCGTCTTCCCCTTAACATGAATCCACAGCAGGTAATAGCAATCTGAAAATAATGAAAACACAGGGTGAGCTCCATAGTGTGGGAATCCATTATTTTTTAATGGGTAAACATAGTAAAAGCAGATAAGATCATGTACCAAATACAGCGGTTACAACAACTGCCAGTGTAAAGAGCTTGAGGTTTATCGGAAATTATCCTGTCACTTTAGTGCAATGATTGCCAGGCACAGATCTCCAGTACCATATCCACTTTCAAGTGCTCCGATCTCCTCACATCACCAACACGCTAGGCCATGCTCCTACGCGTTTCATCACTGGGACTTCGTCAGAGGGCTGGCCTAGCATACCAACATTCCAGGAATGTGCGGTACGCTAAATAGCTCAGGAGGCACTGGCTAGCACCAGAACCAGATTTACATGCAATATATGATCCAAAGCGTACATCTGGGCATTATACAAAGGTGCAGCAGTATAAACTCCTGGAAATTTGGTGAGTTTTGATCAGAGATGTGCGTAAAAGTTAGCCAGGTGAGGCACTGCCTCACCTGCCATAGACTTTGTACTCCACAATTTTAGCTATAAAAATTATTAGAATAATGCAAATTACATATTTCAAACATATTCTTTGTATTTTTCATATACTTTTTACAGTCAAAATGTTGGCACAAACGTTAGTATGACAGGAAAGGCTCTGCCTCACCTCCCTCACCCCACCGCACGTCACTGCAACATTCCCATCTTTATAGTACAATTCCACCAATCATGTACAAATAAAAAAACCTACATATTTCTTTAATAAAACACTTTGAAACAATGTGATAAAACAATATAACAATACAACAGTATCGCTGATATTCTTGAGCATAGTACATAGTATTCACAAGCATAGTACATACAAAAACCATTATGTCTCTTTGTAGAAACAGGAAAAAAACAGGAAAACAATGTCCTTACTCAATAAGGCCATTAGGGCACATGGATTCAAGGTAATTATCCAGAATGTCTCACGTTTAAGTAGGCGGTTCAATATATTACCACCCCTGACATCTGGAACTACAGTCTCTAATCCCATAAATGTAAGTTTCTCATGATTACCCTCCTGGCAGCCCCTGAAGTATCTCGGGACACTATGGTTATAAACTTTATTTTTTATATTATGAATGTGTTCAAGGATGTGGACCTTTAATATCCACTTTGTTTGGCCAACATTTTTCTTCCAACAGCCACACAGTAAAAGATAAACTACAGGTGTGGTGTTACAATTGATTAAGCTTTTTACTTTATATTCTGTATTCCCATCCTTAAACACCTTTTGTCCTTTTAAGCCATGAGGGCAGACTTTACATTTACTGCACGTAAAGAAACCACAGGTTTTTTTAAAGAAACATACACTTTTAGTTTCAGCTTTAGTTTTTATTACTAACGGTAACAGTCTGGGAGTCAAATTATTTTTTTTATGGCTCTAGCCCTTTTAAATACAATCTCAGGTTTATCAGGAACATATGTTGAAAGTATTGGGTCCATCTTAACGAGATGTCAGTATTTATTTAATACATTTCTTATCTCTTTACTCATGCATTATATTGAGTTACAAATGGGCATCTAAAAGCTTCTGATGTCTCTGTATCTTTAGTCTTTGTTTTCTTATATTCTGTCAGCTCTTTTTTCCCTAAACTTCTTGCCTTTTCAACAGCAGAGTTGACCAGCATCTTAGGGTATCTTTTCTCCAAAAATCAAGAAGTATATATCTCATACTGTACTTCAAACTTCTCTGCGGTGTTACAGTTACATCTCAGTCTTACTAGCTCTAAAAAGTGCAAGTTTTTCTACCATTGATTATAATGGCAGCTCTGGTAATTTAAGTAGTTGTTACTGTCTACAGGTTTAAAATAAGTACAGGTAATAATTAGAGATGAGCGGGTTCGGTTTCTTTGAATCCGAACCCGCACGAACTTCACTTTTTTTTCCACGGGTCCGAGCGACTCGGATCTTCCCGCCTTGCTCGGTTAACCCGAGCGCGCCCGAACGTCATCATGACGCTGTCGGATTCTCGCGAGGCTCGGATTCTATCGCGAGACTCGGATTCTATATAAGGAGCCGCGCGTCGCCGCCATTTTCACTCGTGCATTGAGATTGATAGGGAGAGGACGTGTCTGGCGTCCTCTCCATTAGAATAGAGATAGATAGATTAGATAGAGAGAGATTGTGCAGAGTCGCAGACAGAGTTAGTTTACCACAGTCAGTGACCAGTGCAGTTGCTAGTTAACTTTTATTTAATATAATATATCCGTTCAGTTCTCTCTGCTATATCCGTTCTCTGCCTGAAAAAAAAAACGATACACAGCACAGTCAGTCACACAGTGTGACTCAGTCTGTGTGCACTCAGCTCAGCCCAGTGTGCTGCACAGTCATCAATGTATAAATTAAAAGCTTATAATTAATTGTGGGGGAGACTGGGGAGCACTGCAGGTTGTTAGCAGGAGCCAGGAGTACAATTATATTAATTAACAGTGCACACTTTTGCTGCAGGAGTGGTGACCAGTGCCTGACCACCAGTATAGTATTGTTGTATACTACTAATATCTCTTTAAATATCAACCAGTCTATATTAGCAGCAGACACAGTACAGTGCGGTAGTTCACGGCTGTGGCTACCTCTGTGTCGGCACACGGCAGGCAGTCCGTCCGACCAGAATTGTATTATTTATTATTATATACCTACCACCTAACCGTGGTTTTTTTTTCATTCTTTATACCGTCATAGTGTCATCCTAATTGTTACGAGTATACTACTATCTCTTTATCAACCAGTGTACAGTGCGGTAGTTCACGGCTGTGGCTACCTCTGTGTCGGCACACGGCAGGCAGTCCGTCCGACCAGAATTGTATTATTTATTATTATATACCTACCACCTAACCGTGGTTTTTTTTTCATTCTTTATACCGTCATAGTGTCATCCTAATTGTTACGAGTATACTACTATCTCTTTATCAACCAGTGTACAGTGCGGTAGTTCACGGCTGTGGCTACCTCTGTGTCGGCACACGGCAGGCAGTCCGTCCGACCAGAATTGTATTATTTATTATTATATACCTACCACCTAACCGTGGTTTTTTTTTCATTCTTTATACCGTCATAGTGTCATCCTAATTGTTACGAGTATACTACTATCTCTTTATCAACCAGTGTACAGTGCGGTAGTTCACGGCTGTGGCTACCTCTGTGTCGGCACACGGCAGGCAGTCCGTCCGACCAGAATTGTATTATTTATTATTATATACCTACCACCTAACCGTGGTTTTTTTTTCATTCTTTATACCGTCATAGTGTCATCCTAATTGTTACGAGTATACTACTATCTCTTTATCAACCAGTGTACAGTGCGGTAGTTCACGGCTGTGGCTACCTCTGTGTCGGCACACGGCAGGCAGTCCGTCCGACCATAATTGTATTATTATTATAATATATACCACCTAACCGTGGTTTTTTTTCCATTCTTTATACCGTCGTCATAGTGTCATACTAGTTGTTACGAGTATACTACTATCTCTTTATCAACCAGTGTACAGTGCGGTAGTTCACGGCTGTGGCTACCTCTGTGTCGGCACACGGCAGGCAGTCCGTCCGACCAGAATTGTATTATTTATTATTATATACCTACCACCTAACCGTGTTTTTTTTTTCATTCTTTATACCGTCATAGTGTCATCCTAATTGTTACGAGTATACTACTATCTCTTTATCAACCAGTGTACAGTGCGGTAGTTCACGGCTGTGGCTACCTCTGTGTCGGCAGTCGGCAGGCAGTCCGTCCATCCATAATTGTATTATTATTATAATATATACCACCTAACCGTGGTTTTTTTTGCATTCTTTATACCGTCGTCATAGTGTCATACTAGTTGTTACGAGTATACTACTATCTCTTTATCAACCAGTGTACAGTGCGGTAGTTCACGGCTGTGGCTACCTCTGTGTCGGCAGTCGGCAGGCAGTCCGTCCATCCATAATTGTATTATTATTATAATATATACCACCTAACCGTGGTTTTTTTTGCATTCTTTATACCGTCGTCATAGTGTCATACTAGTTGTTACGAGTATACTACTATCTCTTTATCAACCAGTGTACAGTGCGGTAGTTCACGGCTGTGGCTACCTCTGTGTCGGCAGTCGGCAGGCAGTCCGTCCATCCATAATTGTATTATTATTATAATATATACCACCTAACCGTGGTTTTTTTTCCATTCTTTATACCGTCGTCATAGTGTCATACTAGTTGTTACGAGTATACTACTATCTCTTTATCAACCAGTGTACAGTGCGGTAGTTCACGGCTGTGGCTACCTCTGTGTCGGCAGTCGGCAGGCAGTCCGTCCATCCATAATTGTATTATTATTATAATATATACCACCTAACCGTGGTTTTTTTATACCACCTAACCGTGGCAGTCCGTCCATAATTGTATACTAGTAAACTATCCAATCCATCCATCTCCATTGTTTACCTGAGGTGCCTTTTAGTTCTGCCTATAAAATATGGAGAACAAAAAAGTTGAGGTTCCAAAATTAGGGAAAGATCAAGATCCACTTCCACCTCGTGCTGAAGCTGCTGCCACTAGTCATGGCCGAGACGATGAAATGCCAGCAACGTCGTCTGCCAAGGCCGATGCCCAATGTCATAGTACAGAGCATGTCAAATCCAAAACACCAAATATCAGAAAAAAAAGGACTCCAAAACCTAAAATAAAATTGTCGGAGGAGAAGCGTAAACTTGCCAATATGCCATTTACCACACGGAGTGGCAAGGAACGGCTGAGGCCCTGGCCTATGTTCATGGCTAGTGGTTCAGCTTCACATGAGGATGGAAGCACTCAGCCTCTCGCTAGAAAACTGAAAAGACTCAAGCTGGCAAAAGCACCGCAAAGAACTGTGCGTTCTTTGAAATCCCAAATCCACAAGGAGAGTCCAATTGTGTCGTTTGCGATGCCTGACCTTCCCAACACTGGACGTGAAGAGCATGCGCCTTCCACTATTTGCATGCCCCCTGCAAGTGCTGGAAGGAGCACCCGCAGTCCAGTTCCTGATAGTCAGATTGAAGATGTCAGTGTTGAAGTACACCAGGATGAGGAGGATATGGGTGTTGCTGGCGCTGGGGAGGAAATTGACCAGGAGGATTCTGATGGTGAGGTGGTTTGTTTAAGTCAGGCACCCGGGGAGACACCTGTTGTCCGTGGGAGGAATATGGCCGTTGACATGCCAGGTGAAAATACCAAAAAAATCAGCTCTTCGGTGTGGAGGTATTTCACCAGAAATGCGGACAACAGGTGTCAAGCCGTGTGTTCCCTTTGTCAAGCTGTAATAAGTAGGGGTAAGGACGTTAACCACCTCGGAACATCCTCCCTTATACGTCACCTGCAGCGCATTCATAATAAGTCAGTGACAAGTTCAAAAACTTTGGGTGACAGCGGAAGCAGTCCACTGACCAGTAAATCCCTTCCTCTTGTAACCAAGCTCACGCAAACCACCCCACCAACTCCCTCAGTGTCAATTTCCTCCTTCACCAGGAATGCCAATAGTCCTGCAGGCCATGTCACTGGCAAGTCTGACGAGTCCTTTCCTGCCTGGGATTCCTCCGATGCATCCTTGCGTGTAACGCCTACTGCTGCTGGCGCTGCTGTTGTTGCCGCTGGGAGTCGATGGTCATCCCAGAGGGGAAGTCGTAAGCCCACTTGTACTACTTCCAGTAAGCAATTGACTGTTCAACAGTCCTTTGCGAGGAAGATGAAATATCACAGCAGTCATCCTACTGCAAAGCGGATAACTGAGTCCTTGACAACTATGTTGGTGTTAGACGTGCGTCCGGTATCCGCCGTTAGTTCACAGGGAACTAGACAATTTATTGAGGCAGTGTACCCCCGTTACCAAATACCATCTAGGTTCCACTTCTCTAGGCAGGCGATACCGAGAATGTACACGGACGCCAGAAAAAGACTCACCAGTGTCCTAAAAAATGCAGTTGTACCCAATGTCCACTTAACCACGGACATGTGGACAAGTGGAGCAGGGCAGGGTCAGGACTATATGACTGTGACAGCCCACTGGGTAGATGTATGGACTCCCGCCGCAAGAACAGCAGCGGCGGCACCAGTAGCAGCATCTCGCAAACGCCAACTCTTTCCTAGGCAGGCTACGCTTTGTATCACCGCTTTCCAGAATACGCACACAGCTGAAAACCTCTTACGGCAACTGAGGAAGATCATCGCGGAATGGCTTACCCCAATTGGACTCTCCTGTGGATTTGTGGCATCGGACAACGCCAGCAATATTGTGTGTGCATTAAATATGGGCAAATTCCAGCACGTCCCATGTTTTGCACATACCTTGAATTTGGTGGTGCAGAATTTTTTAAAAAACGACAGGGGCGTGCAAGAGATGCTGTCGGTGGCCAGAAAAATTGCGGGACACTTTCGGCGTACAGGCACCACGTACAGAAGACTGGAGCACCACCAAAAACTACTGAACCTGCCCTGCCATCATCTGAAGCAAGAAGTGGTAACGAGGTGGAATTCAACCCTCTATATGCTTCAGAGGTTGGAGGAGCAGCAAAAGGCCATTCAAGCCTATACAATTGAGCACGATATAGGAGATGGAATGCACCTGTCTCAAGTGCAGTGGAGAATGATTTCAACGTTGTGCAAGGTTCTGATGCCCTTTGAACTTGCCACACGTGAAGTCAGTTCAGACACTGCCAGCCTGAGTCAGGTCATTCCCCTCATCAGGCTTTTGCAGAAGAAGCTGGAGGCATTGAAGAAGGAGCTAACACGGAGCGATTCCGCTAGGCATGTGGGACTTGTGGATGCAGCCCTTAATTCGCTTAACAAGGATTCACGGGTGGTCAATCTGTTGAAATCAGAGCACTACATTTTGGCCACCGTGCTCGATCCTAGATTTAAAGCCTACCTTGGATCTCTCTTTCCGGCAGACACAGGTCTGCTGGGGTTGAAAGACCTGCTGGTGACAAAATTGTCAAGTCAAGCGGAACGCGACCTGTCAACATCTCCTCCTTCACATTCTCCCGCAACTGGGGGTGCGAGGAAAAGGCTCAGAATTCCGAGCCCACCCGCTGGCGGTGATGCAGGGCAGTCTGGAGCGACTGCTGATGCTGACATCTGGTCCGGACTGAAGGACCTGACAACGATTACGGACATGTCGTCTACTGTCACTGCATATGATTCTCTCAACATTGATAGAATGGTGGAGGATTATATGAGTGACCGCATCCAAGTAGGCACGTCACACAGTCCGTACTTATACTGGCAGGAAAAAGAGGCAATTTGGAGGCCCTTGCACAAACTGGCTTTATTCTACCTAAGTTGCCCTCCCACAAGTGTGTACTCCGAAAGAGTGTTTAGTGCCGCCGCTCACCTTGTCAGCAATCGGCGTACGAGGTTACATCCAGAAAATGTGGAGAAGATGATGTTCATTAAAATGAATTATAATCAATTCCTCCGCGGAGACATTGACCAGCAGCAATTGCCTCCACAAAGTACACAGGGAGCTGAGATGGTGGATTCCAGTGGGGACGAATTGATAATCTGTGAGGAGGGGGATGTACACGGTGATATATCGGAGGGTGAAGATGAGGTGGACATCTTGCCTCTGTAGAGCCAGTTTGTGCAAGGAGAGATTAATTGCTTCTTTTTTGGGGGGGGTCCAAACCAACCCGTCATATCAGTCACAGTCGTGTGGCAGACCCTGTCACTGAAATGATGGGTTGGTTAAAGTGTGCATGTCCTGTTTTGTTTATACAACATAAGGGTGGGTGGGAGGGCCCAAGGATAATTCCATCTTGCACCTCTTTTTTCTTTTCTTTTTCTTTGCATCATGTGCTGATTGGGGAGGGTTTTTTGGAAGGGACATCCTGCGTGACACTGCAGTGCCACTCCTAGATGGGCCCGGTGTTTGTGTCGGCCACTAGGGTCGCTAATCTTACTCACACAGCTACCTCATTGCGCCTCTTTTTTTCTTTGCGTCATGTGCTGTTTGGGGAGGGTTTTTTGGAAGGGACATCCTGCGTGACACTGCAGTGCCACTCCTAGATGTGCCCGGTGTTTGTGTCGGCCACTAGGGTCGCTAATCTTACTCACACAGTCAGCTACCTCATTGCGCCTCTTTTTTTCTTTGCGTCATGTGCTGTTTGGGGAGGGTTTTTTGGAAGGGCCATCCTGCGTGACACTGCAGTGCCACTCCTAGATGGGCCCGGTGTTTGTGTCGGCCACTAGGGTCGCTAATCTTACTCACACAGCTACCTCATTGCGCCTCTTTTTTTCTTTGCGTCATGTGCTGTTTGGGGAGGGTTTTTTGGAAGGGCCATCCTGCGTGACACTGCAGTGCCACTCCTAGATGGGCCCGGTGTTTGTGTCGGCCACTAGGGTCGCTAATCTTACTCACACAGCTACCTCATTGCGCCTCTTTTTTTCTTTGCGTCATGTGCTGTTTGGGGAGGGTTTTTTGGAAGGGACATCCTGCGTGACACTGCAGTGCCACTCCTAGATGGGCCCGGTGTTTGTGTCGGCCACTAGGGTCGCTTATCTTACTCACACAGCGACCTCGGTGCAAATTTTAGGACTAAAAATAATATTGTGAGGTGTGATGTGTTCAGAATAGGCTGAAAATGAGTGTAAATTATGTTTTTTGAGGTTAATAATACTTTGGGATCAAAATTACCCCCAAATTCTATGATTTAAGCTGTTTTTTAGGGTTTTTTGAAAAAAACACCCGAATCCAAAACACACCCGAATCCGACAAAAATAATTCGGTGAGGTTTTGCCAAAACGCGTTCGAACCCAAAACACGGCCGCGGAACCGAACCCAAAACCAAAACACAAAACCCGAAAAATTTCAGGCGCTCATCTCTAGTAATAATCCCCATCTGTCCATCTACACGTTCTTTTATATTCAATTTCAAATCAAGGAACTCTATTTCTCTTGCTTGTAAATTTGCTGTAAACTCAAGGTTAAAATAATTCTTATTCAGATACTCGATAAATAAAGAAAATTAATTTACACCACCTTTCCATATAAGTAAAAAATCATCTATACACCAATTAAAAACTACAATATTAGCCTCAACAGGATTCTTAGATGAATAAATACATTCTTTTTTTCCCACACCCCTAAATAGAGGTTTGAGAAATTCAGGGCATAAATCGTCCCCATCGCAGTACCACAGGTCTGGACATAGAAGTCCCCCCAAAAAAATAAAATATTTATGTTGCAGAACGTATCTAAAACATTCAACAATTAATTCAATTCTATCCATTTCTATATCAGGATTCTCCTTCAATATTTCCCTAATACACTCTGAACCTTTTGTACATGTATGCTATATTGCGGTATATACTGATTTAATATCTATTGTCACCCATTTATAATCAGGGTCCCACCACAAACTTTGCACTCAGGGATGACAGACTGATGAGAAAGGAATCATGACATGAGCCAGGATATCCAACCAATATACTCATTATTCTTTAGTTTGCATCTCAGATCACCTCCACGGTGGTGAAATAGGTGTGGTGGTGATTAAGAAACACATGTGCTCTTGCCCTAGGTGGTCTCAGCTCAATGAACATGCAGTCTATAGCACCCAGGACATTTGGCATGCCTGTAATCCTATCAAAGCTAACCTGACATCATGTCACTATGACTCCTGGCTAGGGAAGCAAATATAAGTGCTGGAGATGGTATTGATTGCATCAAGGACTTAGCCCAGGTAGCATGAGAAGGTGAGTTGGGAGTTCCCAACCACCCTCCCCATGACTTACTGAAAGATCACAGTAGCAAAGTAGTGCAGAACAGCCAGCAGTTTATGTAGGCTTGATGAGGCTCGGGACTATGCAGTATCTACTCAGGGTGAGTTTTGTCAAGGTCATATAGGTGCATTATGTTGGTGCGATTAAGGCAGAATATCTGCATGACCTCATCATCAGACATTAGTGCATTGAGGTTCAACCACCCACGGAAGAACCTAGGCCTACTGTATGTAAACTCTGCAGCACTGCTACCTGCTGGTTCCTCTGTTCTGTTTCTTGCTCCTGGGCAATTTAAGTCAGCTGATGCAGGCCACATTAAATCACTGCCTGGATCCAGGCTATTTCATATCCTGAATATGCAATGATTGAGAGCAGAAAGGGAGTGCTGCAGATGAGTGAGTAGGCTTTTATTAGCATTCTGATTTAGGGATTTATTCAGGTTTTTTCAAGATTTACATATGTGTGGGGTGTGTTCAAACTCAAATCAAAATTGCAGTGTAAAAATAAAGCAGCCAGTATTTACCATGCACAGAAACAATATAACCCACCCAACTCTAAATCTCTCTGCACATGTTACTTCTTCCCTACCTGCAGTGCAATATGGTTTTACCCATTAGTGTGATTTATTTGTTTGCTAACACAGCTAAATAACCCCCTTAGTGTTAATTACAATGGATTTCACATGTTGCTTTCTTTTTGGACTTTAAGCAAAATATTATACTAAATTAGTTTTTCATTAAAAAACACAATTCGGCCAAAATCACCATTTAGTAAATTTCCACCTGTACTGATCTGTTGCATACTGGTGGTTCTGAAAATATGAGACTGCTTAAACAGCATTCTGTTTCTTTATCCAAACAACTTAGTCTTGAGTCAACTTTCCTGAGACAAATTTTTTGCCTATAATCCTCAAAAATATATATATACATTTTAATATTGAAGAGTGTAGCCTCCTAAAATCCATATATACTGTAACTCTAGTGGCTGGTCTGATTTCCATAAAGTAGGGAAACAATGACTGGCACATCTGCTAGAGTGGAAACCAACACTATATAAATTGAGTTGGAACTCATTATACAATAACTGTGAAACCCATAGGGGTATATCTACTAAAGGTCGATTTTAATTAATATTGGGTTTCCAGGGCTAAAACACACATTTACTAACATTTAAAAATGTTATCATCTGTTAGTAAACATGTGTTTTTACCCTGAAAGCCCAACAGTGTCGCATTAGGACATGAAGAGCCCACCATGGTAATACAAATGGTAGGTGCCCATGTTTAGAGGCATGGCTAACCATTAGCAAGTGCATTTTCTCGGTTCCTAAATATATGTAGTAAATACTGTGAGTGCATATTGGATAATGTACCAGATTAATAACAGCAATGTACTGTAGAAAATACACCATAGTTTAGTGCAGTATAATGTAATATATTGTCACAAGGCAGGAAGAATCATGTCCAGCCACTGCACAAGTATCAAGTGGTCTACTAATGAACAGTGAAAAAAAGTGGAGACGTGAGCCAGTGGAGAAATTGCCCATGGCAAACAATCAACATTGAAGTAACATTTATCAAGTGCATTTTATAAAATTATATTTAGTAGCTGATTGGTTGCCATGGGCAACTTCTCCCCTGTCTGATATTACCACAGGTCACAAACACCATACAAGATGAAGCAGACACAGTACCAGGTTTGCCACTCTGGCTCACAGACAGCATGCAGAAGATATATGAACCATCCAGTCCTGGCATCCAAATGCTAACCACCACCATGGCCTATCACCTGGCCAGCTTATATGGCATCAGGAGCACTGTGCTCTGCTTGCAGCAAAGCTTTATCCCAACTCACAGGTAGGCTGATTGCTTGGTTGTGAATCTAAGCACTTAGCAAAACCTGGATTGGATCCAACAACCAGCCTACACCCAGGTAGTCAGGTGGTGAGTGTTGCCTCTGACTTGTGGTAATGTGGATTCCCTGCCACACACCTCCCCCTGAGCTTCAGACCCCTGGTGAAGCTGACAATTTTTCAAGTTAACTCACCTGTATGTCCATCCCGCTTTGAACATGTACTTGTGAACTAGCTCTCCTTTTTCTTACTTACCCCTCCCCTACAGTAGCTTCACCATCAGCTTCTCTGGAGTAACCTGAGGGGTGTATCTTATATAGTATATGTATGATTCCTATCATTTTCCATATCTATGTTGTACTGTAAACTGATATGGCTGAAATGCCAGAAACAAACGTGTCACCCTGGCATTTACTTCTTTGTTGGTATGCATCCATTGAAGAGGTGCATGATCTGTTACCAACAGGAATTATAAAACAGAGGGTTTGAGTTTGCCTGCACTGCTACAATTGATTTCATTAAATCATGTTGAGCCAACAGTATCAGAATATCATAAATTTATTACAATGAAACAAGAGATTTCTATATATGTTGGCGGTGCGACCCCAGAGGTATTAAATATGATTGTAGAAACAGAAAATGGTCCCTACAAAGAAATGGGGAACCAAAGAGAAAAAGCCTCTTTGTGGGTGCACTCTTTCAAAAACAATATATATATATTATTTTTCAATATTTATTGTGTAAAAAATTATACTTTATTTCGACAATTAAAAATGATGTGTATAAAGAAAAGGGCAAAAATACCTATTGGTATACCCTATAGAACAGATAAATAAGGTACAAAGGTGATTATATCTCATATAATAAGCTCCTCCAAAAATAACAATATATCTCAAAAGATTCTTTGTAATAGTTTGTAGCAACCCCTGTATACAGTGGTGTGTTTAAGAGTGAGGGCAATAGTACCAAAACTCTTGACACGGGATGCGATTTAATAAAATCTGAAATGGAGGAGAGTTGATTAATTACATGCTAGGCGAAAATTTATGTGCTGATAAATTAAGTAGGCAAAAAGGATTATATAGCAATAATATGCTTATTGCTGTCCTTGTAAAGTATTACACAGTGATATTAAATGTTACACAATAAGTGTCAGAAGTAACAAGTCCCACAGTAGGAAGCTGTAACTGACAATCATTTAAATTAGATATTGTATTTATATCAATTTATCTCCTATTATAGGACTAAAGGTGAACAAGCCCGGCTAGGGTGAAACGTACGTCCGCTTCTCAAACACTCTGACGTCATTCTGACGTCCTTCCGGGAATGTACCTTATTTATCTGTTCTATAGGGTATACCAATAGGTATTTTTGCCCTTTTCTTTATACACATCATTTTTAATTGTCGAAATAAAGTATAATTTTTTACACAATAAATATTGAAAAATAATATATATATATTGTTTTTGAAAGAGTGCACCCACAAAGAGGCTTTTTCTCTTTGGTTCCCCATTTCTTTGTAGGGACCATTTTCTGTTTCTACCAACAGGAATTCCCAGGTAGCATTGCAGGAACTTGACAGCCCACTTAATTATGAGACAATCCTGTTCTACTGTTGTCCGCCTGTTGCAAGCCCGGCTCCTAGCAACAGGCGGACGCCGGGTGCAAGGTTTTCTGATCCCTGCCCGGCGCCTAGCAATAGGCAGATGCCGAGCGCTGTGAGCCGCCGGATCCCTAGAAACAGGGATGCCAGAGGCAGATGGCATTCCCCTTTGCTGGGTAACTACCCAGCTGTGTACAAGGACGTGCAGCAGGACAGCTGCACGATATTTGCAATTAAGGAGTTTCTTCTGTGATTGGTGCAGCACCATTTATATTCTCTTCCTGGTCACTCCAAAGATGCTGGTGATAGTTCTTACTTCTGTGTGAACCTGTCAGCTCGTTGGAGACCCTGCCTGTGTTGTGCTGTGGCCTGGAGACTTTGACTGATCGATTCTTGAACAGATCTTGCCAACCGGTGTTCAGGTTTTTTGTGGAGTATCCACGCTAACAGTTCTTTGTTTATATTTATATCTTTAATATCCCTGAGCATTGTTGCTCTCACTGTTTATTTGCTTATAACATCTAAGACCATTGTTGTTCTCATTATCACTCGTGCATTGGTGTTGCAGGGTTAGTTAGGTTCCCACTTACTCACTCGCAGTCTCGGGTGGTGCCTTGTCACTTAATAAGATCGGGGGGCATCGAAATTTGGGCAGACTTAATTCATCCATTCAAACGCGGCTGCCGCATACTCCCCTGAGTTCCAGGTACTCATCCATAACACAGTATCAGTCCAGACTAGTTTATCTGGACTTTTCACCATCAAACAATCGGTTAGTGGAGCTGCCCTGGTTGCAAATTCATGAATGAATCAATAATAGTAGCCCACTTACCCCAAAAAGTTTCAATCAATATAAAAATTTACTATTTATTCAAAGGTGAATATTCTTTATACTTAATACATAAAATAATTTCAAGTAACCTATGCAGTAAATATTAAAATAAGGACAAATAATACTAAAAGCAAAAAATAAAATATGACAGACAATAAGAAATGAAGGGGTGAATGGGAAAATACAGTAGTAACCTAAAATTACAAAAGTTACTGCAAAGTGTATTACAGATCTCTCTCTACAGTACTTCCTCAGACAAGTGACTTGGCATATGTAACAGCAAATATGGCAGAATTCCCACACTGGCACCTGCCCACTACCAAAAGCACCTACAAAGGGCACATGAACACCATAACTGGAACATGGAGCAATGGATGAGTGTGGCCTGGTCTAATTAATTACATTGTCATTTACATTATGTGAATGGTCGTGTGCATGTGCATAGTTTACTTTTAGAAGAGGTGACACTAGGATGCGCTGTTCAGTAAGAAGGCAAGCTGACAGAGGGAGTGTGATTCTCTGTACAATGTTCTGCTGGGAAACCTTGAGTCATGGCACTCATATGAATGTTACTTTGACAGGTGTCACCTTCCTATATATTGTTGCATGACATGTTATTCCCTGATGACAATGGCCTCTTCCAGCAGGCTAATTCACCCTGCCACACTGCAAAAAATATTCAGGAATAGTTTGAAGAATATGATAAAGAGTTCAAGATGTTGACTTAGCCTCAAAATTCCATAGCTCTACATCTGATCCAGCATCTGTGGGATGTGCTGGAAAAACAAGTCCAAGCTCTTGAAGGCCTCACCTTGCAATGTACAACTCTTAAAGGATCTGTTACTCATTTCTTGCTGCCAGATACCACAAGCCACCTTCAGAAGAATCCATTCCTTGATGGGTAAGAGCTATTTTGGTGACACAAGGCAGACCTACACAACATTGGGAAAGCAGTTACCATACCTTCAGTCGGGATCCCGCCGGTCACAATACCGCCACCGGAATCCCGACAGGGGGTGAAATGCTGGTGCCGAAATACTGGTGACACAAGCTATTCTCCCACTGTGGGTTTCCATGACACCGATAGAGGGAGAATATAACTTGTGGTGAACGCATCGAGCCACTGGGCCTGCAGTGTGGTGAGCGCAGTTAGCCTGCAAGGGGCTTTCTAGTGCTTGCCCCGCTGCCTGCATTCTTGTGTATGGGATCCTGCTGTCTGGATCATGACAGCCAGGATCCCATCCGCTGGCAAATGGTACGTATTCCCAGCATTAGGCAGGTGGTTTATTATTGTTATGGCTAAACATTGTTTTGGGGATTTCTAGTTATTTTCCATCGGCTTTGAGATTTGCTTATCTACTCAAGGCATAAGCAATGGGAAATGTGGAACAAATTGAACTTAAAATTTAAAACAGGATGAACTCATCTTCCAGACCAACTCCAGACTATGCTAATTGACAAAACCTACATTTAACTTTACCCCCATATGTGGTGTTGAAAATAAAGCACAAAAGCATTTAATTTGACTGTATTGTTTTGTTAAGTGTGCGTACAGTATTTGTGTGCTTCCAGGAAATACAATATCTATTTATTTTTTTCCAGGACCATACAGGACAGGTTTTTTTACAATTTAATAGGATAAAATGATACTTACATGCTTTTTTTTATTTTCACAGGTCCATCATATGCCTCTAGGACAATGCACCTCAACAAAAGGATGGAGAGGAATAAAATCACACAATAGAATAACTAGAGGTTTGGATAACCCTTGCAAACTCTCAAAGCTGGCCTCCTATATGATTTTTATAAACCCTTAGGTCTACACGTGCAGCTGCAGCTGTGTAGGTACTGTACTAACGGAGCCAAACAGAGAACTGGAAGACAAGGAGGAAGCAGTAAAGAATGCTGGTCAGAGGCAGTCCCACAGGACAGACACACCATTGTTCAGCCATAGGGTTACCTAGAGAACACCAACCTCCACAGTCAGATAACAATGACAGGTAAGTTGCAGACACTGGGGTATCAGATGAATGGGCCCAGCAGGCAGCAGCATCAGTGTGGTCTCAGCAGACAATGATCTCAGGGTCCAGAAATCCAGGCCACAGCTTTGGGCCTATTTAGTCACAGGAGCTTGGGCGCTAGAGCTCGGTGGACCCCCTTCACTTTGTGGGCACCTGGACATTTGCCAGTCATTCTGGCAATAAGGCAGAAAAACTCCTACAGATGAAACAGTGCATGTCAGTGTGCCCAGATCACCACAACAAGAACCTGCACAAGATCCATCCATGGCAAATATTTATGGCATCTTGGATATTTCAGGAAATTACAATTTGAATATATGTGTGACAAAAAAATATTTATATGCGATGATCCACTATATCAAATCTGCACATCAATTTTTCAGCTTCAAAGTGCTATAAGACAAGCTTTGGCTGCAGGAATTACTAATACTGCACCAAGAATTCAGACAGGAACACTGTTGTCATCATAAGTGAGCAATATATAGCCCAGGTGGAGTGTGTAGATAAGAATAAGGCTCAGGTGAGGTGTTTCTGAGTCATGTGAAAAAGCATCTTCTTTTATGTGCAATACTGTACATCCTGTGGCATCCAGGGCCTCAGGGGACCTATTGTCCACAACTTTTCAAAGTGTAGTTGAAAAGTGGAGTTGCTGCACAATGGTAATTCTCTTTCTTCAATTCCTATAGGGTATATTGTCCGCATGAAGACCACATGTCCGAGTATGAAATAACTTCTGGAAGAATTTATGTACAAAGACCACCAGTCTGATCTGTGGAGACTTGATGGTGATTGCAATACAGATGGGCATGCATCGGTAATACACCAAGTACAGCTGTTTCCTGTATAAGTGGGGCATTCGGGCTAAGTCTTCGAGCTGCATCAGAAAAGTCTGGCCTCCAAGCGAAAAGCTGTTCCACAGGGGGAAAAAATGTCCATCACAATCCTTTGGTTGTTCAAAACAAATTTCTCCTGCCCTGTTTATACTGTACGTCAAACTCAGACTTATGAAGAACTTTGAAAAGGCGAGAAACAAAGATGGAGAAGATAAGAGAAAAATTGAGAGAAAATTAGAGAAAAATTACCACTTCTGAAAGATGTTAAATTTAATGTAGGAATCTTTGTTGGTCTGCAAATTTGTCAACTTGATCAGGATGAAAGTTCTCCAGATTAATGAGAAAATGGCTTGGAAAGCTTTTTAATATGTTGTGCATGGCTTTTTGGGTACAGAAGAGCTGGAAACTTTTTTGAGATTGTGAACAATATTCTAGAAAGGTATAATCAATTAGGCAAACAAGAAATGCCTGATGGCGCAGGTTGATGTATACTGTACGTCCTTTACTAAATTACTCTCATCTCATAACCCTGTAATTATTAAACGGTTCTATTTTGCCTAACCCCAGAAGCCTATCTGTATCAGCTTCAAGAATAGAACAATATGCAATTAGTTTAAGGGGTTGCGCTAAAGAACCAGTTTAATGAATTTAAAACTCCAATATATAAAAAATTAATATTTATTTGTTACACATAAAAAGTACACATACTGTATGCAAAGTTTAGCCTATAGCAAAATGTAAGGTAGACAACCTCTAATGAATACAATTGTAACTGTTAATTAGGACAAATTATGAACTGTGTATTAATTCAGATGACTCAATGTCCTCAATAGCTGAATAAGAGATAATATATGTTCAGTCCTAATTAAAACAGTTAATCCAAATGGATTCAATGATAATGAGCTAGGGTTCCCGTATGTAATAATAAAAAAATAGATAATTAAGTCCGGCTGCTGAATTACAAATAGTGCTCATTTATTTTCCCATTTGCCGCATATACACAGTTTTGCCGGCCGTTATTTGCTGTACTCACTCTATCCTGTGTATCGCTTGTATCGGGGACCTATTTGCAGGTAGGAGGAGATGATTGTGACCTGAGCTTCCCCGGGCACATACAGCTTGTAACCAGCAATGTTCTCTGTCCACGGACCGGAGCGGCTTCCTGGCGGCGATGATGAATACAGCTGACGGTTTTCGGCTCCCTGGTAGCAGTGTTTGATGTGGCTAATGGTTTCCGTCTGCAGGGACAGCGGTGTATAATGCTGATGGACCGGAGCAGCTCCCTGGGGGCAGTGTTTAATCTGGCTCATCATTTCTTATACTTCCTGCCACACACATCCATTATGGTTTCTTTTTTTGTCCGTACAGTATGTTTTTGGGCTGTGAGAGTAAATCAAAGCACACAGAGACAATCCACCCTAATATTGGAGAAGCATACAAATGTCACACAGACAGGATCCTGTTCTGAATGAAAAAAATGCTAAACAAAGTGTCAATAGAAGACATTTACTGTAAAAATAATTCTGAGGCCTATGTTAAATCAAACAAATATATTTGTCATGCAATTGTTAAGCTGTAAGCACAAGGAAAATTATTGCAAAGAAACCATTAAATCTTCTCAAATGTAAAGAAATTGTGCCTTATAGTACTGTATCTACTGTACCATGACATTTACAATTTAATATTGTACACTTTAAGGAACAAATATTGTGATTTTATTGTAATTTAATCCCTGATCTAACAAGGTAAGTAGCACTAGTTTAGCCTTTTCCATTCACAAAATAGATTTTTCATTCATTACTTAATTTTTTTTTTATTTTTTTTGCTGCACCCATAAACTCACTGCTTGGGGTTTGTCATGAAGAGGAAAGTGATAAAGATAATGGACATAAATGCATTGATAGCAGCCAAGAATAAACCAATATTGTATGTGGAGATGCAATCCATTGTAGAGTAATGTTTATGTTGTGATGAGCAAGATGGCTTGGAACATCGTGAATTATGCATTATTTCTAAAAAAAAAAAATTGTTATGCACATTAAAATTATTTTAGAAAGAGAAAATTATTTTATTGTAACACTGCTGAATCTGTATTACAAATGAAAATTCCATCTTTTTTTATCTCTTGCCATAGGGACTCAATGATTTCACATTTCCAATTAACACTTATCGAAACTGCTAATAACTTAATAGCATATGAAAAAAGGAACATGTCAGAGAACAAATGCTGGTACTAAACATGTTGATAAATTGCAATCCCTCATGTGGGAATAGAAACTAAATTAACAGGAAAACAAAAAATGTGAATTTGCAATAGTTTTTTTGAAAAAGAGGATAAATGATGCCATCTCTCCAGCACTCCAGTGCTCAGATGTACAAGGGGTAGAACAAAAACATCAAGGCACAAAGTTTTCATTATCATGTTTCATGGTGTAGAATTATCAAGAATGAGCAATACATACAGTATCATATCTGGATTTGGCTCACTTTATCCACCAGGTTTTTTATAACAATTGTAATATTATCTATAGAAAAATTATGCAGAGCTCAATAATAAAGATTATTACATTTCCAGGGCTTGAATGGATGTTTAAACCATAAATCACACATGTGAAATAGCTGTGGACGGTGGATGGACAGTTTTGTACTCTATAAAAGAGAGCCGTATGTGATATATATGTCCAATAAGTGTGTCCAATGAGTTGAAACAACTGATTAGTTCATTAGGTCAAAACCTCTACACTCATTGATACAGTAATGTGAGCTGTACATTGCAATAACGTGACCTGGGAAACATACTGTACACAGTATGTATGTGTGTATATATATATATATATATATATATATATAAAGATATGTATATATATGTGTGTATAGATATATATATAATTGCTTTTATTAGTCAAAAAAACATGGCAATTATGTCATGTATAAACAATAAATATGTTTTCACAGTTACAAACAATAAGTGATGCTTAAAAATTTATCTATATAAAAATGGACGTGTGTGTGTGTGTGTGTGTGTGTGTGTGTGTGTGTGTGTGTGTGTGTGTGTGTGTGTGTGTATGTTCCAGCATAACTCTGAAATGTTTGGAGCAATTTACACCAAACTTGGTACACATATGTCTTACAAGCTGGAGAAAAATACTGTGGGGGTAAGACACTCCTAGCACCCCTAGGGGTGGGGGTGGGAAGGGGTACCATGTAAAAATCCATAGTTTTTGGCATAACTCTGGAATGACTGGAGCATTTTACACAGAGGCATACATGGGTAGTTGCAGAGGCACCCATGTGTAAGAGCAGAGACACACATGGGTAGGGGCAGAGACACCCATGTGTAAGGGCAGGGGCACCCATGGGTAGGGTCAGAGGCACTCACAGGTAAGGATAGAGGCACACATGGGTAAGGGTAGAGGCACCCATGGGTAGGGGCAGAGGCACACATGGGTAGGGGCAGAGGCACCCACAGGTAAGGATATAGGCACACACAGGTAGGGGCAGAGACACACATGGGTAGGGGCATAGGCATACAGGTAGGAGCAGGCACCTACGGGTAAGGGCAAGGCACACATAGGTAGAGGAAGAAGCATTATTTTGTTTCGAAGTTAAGCAAGGAGACCTAGGGCCATTTGACATAGAGTCAGCCTGCAAACCTTACATATTCAACATACAGCGGGCAGAGTTTGGCTTGTTGTCCCAGCATTTACAGCACTTAGCAGGGCAGCATCAGAGCTGGGACGGGCAGGGAAGGAGGTGGACTATTCTCCTCAGCACCAGCATTTTCACAGCATCAATCCGGGGAAGACCAGAGGTGCGGCCTGACAAAAATTTGCATTATTCTTTAAATTCCATAGCAAAGCATGGGTATTCAGCTAGTAAATAGAATAAAATTAAAATATGAAGAAAAAGTAAGAAGGCATAGTACCACAACAATACAGGCATTAACTGACAATCCTAAAATAAAATGTAAATATAAAAATCTCACAAATGTGTTACTTGCTATGTGTTTCACTGCATCCAGCTTTTACTTCAGGCAATGGAGAGTGAATGAGACATAGCCACAATGGAACCAGGTTATTTAGGCAACATTTCATTTTAAAAAGCAGATGTACATAATGGAACATACAGCTGATGCAAAATGTTGATGTTATAAGAAAAGAAATACAGATAAAATGTGTTATGAAACCAGATGATAATTCAATAGAGAATTGTAGTGGAGAATAAAAATCAGCATGAACGAAGTTTGTGTGCATGTGAGACAAGAGCTAATAAAAGTGGTGCATTGAAAACATAAGAAAGTAGCTGGGTAACAGATGAGTAATTATGAGTGAATGTATGTTCTGTATTGCAAGTACGTGTGGTGAGGTAAATGGCTTACAAGGCACTGGCTAGTACCAGAGCCAGATTTACACACAATATATGAGCCCAAGGGTGCATGTGGCATTATACACAGGTTCAGCAGTTTATACCGCTGGAAATTTGGTGAGTTTTGATCAGAGATGTGCGGAAAAGGTAGGTGGGGAGACACTATCTCACCTGTCAGAGATGTTTTACGCCACAGTTTTGACTATAGAAATAATTAGAACAATACAAAGAAGATATTTATAATGTTTTCTTTCTATTTTTTATATACTTTATATAGTCAAAACTTTGGCGTGTACATTAGTATGACAGGAAAGGATCTGTCTCTCATGTCTCACCTCACCACATGTCACTGCTTTATTGAAAATTCCCCAAAAATGCAAATAGATACAGTATATCACAGGTATTTGGCAAAATAAATCTTGGTGTTTGTCATAGATATTTTTTGTACAAATGGTGTGTGCTGTATCTGCTGTGTCCCACTGCATTCACATAAATAATATAAACAAAGTGACTCTGCAGTGAATGGTCATTTAAAACAAAATTTCAAGTAAATAAATAGCACTATATTACTATAGTTGTTTCTTTGTATAACTTTTGTGTGCTCAGCTGTATCCCAATGCATGCACATCACATAAGCAGTGTGACTCTGAAGTGAGTGGTCATTTAAAAAAAAGTTAATACTATTATACTGTAGTAGTTTATTGTTCAACTTGTGTGTGCTGTACCCCACTGTGTTCACATAAATATAAGCACTGAGTAGTTATAGATCACAATCTGTCAATAAAGGAGCAAGAACAGCAACCATGTACTAGTGGTGTGGCTGCAGCCAGTCATGATAGTACTACAACATTAGTAAAGGTAGTCCAGTGGGCAGAAAGTTTAGGAAAGGGCACCTTGAATCAAAATCTTTCACACTGTTAAAAAAGGGATATAGGTGTGACAATAAAAATCAACAAATTAGTGCCCCAAAGAAAGAACACTAAGGCTGAAGTACAAACTGTGTTCTAAGAAATCCCTGAGGAAGTCTAGGGTCATCCATGTTAGCTATATGTGAGTCTGACTTTTCTCAGACTGTACTCATAGAAAAGTCTTCTTCTCCTGACTCCACCATTTCTTCACCATCTGAAAAATGTGGGGATGAGCAGTACAAGTAAATATGGTGATGATGATGACATTATAGAAACTGAGGATTTACTGTGTAAGTGAAACAGAATGAGGTGGATATTTGGTACTATCTGACGCTGAGGATGAGGATGTTTATGATGATGTTTGCATAAGTCAGCCACCAGTGACAGCAGTTCTTACCCATGATAAAAAGAAAGCCATTGTGATGTCTGGGCATAAGACCAAAAAAAGATACCTCTTGGGTGTGGGATTATTTTCACCCAAATTCTGATGCTTGTGAAGGATTCTTCTCCATTTGTGAGGGCAAAGCTAGAAAAGGTAGGAACATTAACCATCTAGGCACCTCCTCCATGTATGTCATTAGCAGTGAGTCCCTAAAAATTATTTTACACATTTATGATCATTATCAATTACTCAAACTTTATCATCAACCTCCTCATTAGTGATCTGAGGTAGTCCTTGTAGTGGCCTAAACAAACCAAGCTTTTAAGCCACAAGAGCGGCAGTCCCTGTTGCTGAATTGCTTAGTTTGTTAAACTTTGCATGTTATTCGTAAAAGTGGGTGGGAATGCCCAAGGACAATTATCCATTTCACCACCTTTCATAATAGGCAGTATTATTTTTTAGGGGGGGATGGGGGGGCATTGGGGATGGTCTTTGAATTACAAATGTTCAAAATATTTTTTAACAAGAAATTATGTGGGGCCTCACACATGTTCATTTCAATTAATGAATCAATCAATCACTCAATCATTTTTCTATTTTTATGGCCTTTTCTCTTCTGGCTTACTGCAAAACAGAAGGTCAATATAGTCCACCACTCAATATATTTATTTAACAATCAATAATTTGATCATTCTTGTATTCTTTTATGGCCTTTTCTCTCATGACTTACTGCAAAACAGAAGGTTGATATAATCAGGGTCGCAATTTAATTTTTTTTTATAATCAATTGATGATTCTTTTACCTGCCTTCGACTATATACTCCACCTCCATTTCCCTTTTTTTCCCTCAGGTCTCTGATCTAGTTCTTGACTAATCAAAACATTCTTGACTTCTTTCTATGGGATCATATAGTTTATTAAACTAGCTACCTGACTGCTACTGCAGTGCCACTCTGTTTCGTAGATGTGCCATGTTTGAAATTGAACTGTCATATGTTTGTGCTGCCCCCTGCTGTCGATAATCCACGACTATGACACTTTGTGCCCTATATAAATTGAGACTGTTGCAGCAATTATTTAATACTGAGTAGCATACATATATTGTAGTTTAGTTTTATGTTTATGTACAGTAGATGTGTAAGAAATATTTTATATGGTAATTAGAAGCCTTCTGTCATGTACCAAAAAAGCAGACGGAAACATTTATGACAAATACTAGTTCAGCTTTTCCTTTTTCTTTATCTTTTATCCATACCTGCCAGAAAAGTTACTGGTATACAGTTGTAGCCACACTTATTGTGGCTGTGCCTAGTCATTGGTCCGACTAGGTTGCCGCAGTGCATGTGCACACCGGCATGTGCATGCGTAAATTCGCAGCTGTGACCTATATGCATTACATTGATGGGTCATGGGCATGAATAGGCCAGTGCAGCTAGGCATTATCACAATGCATATGCATGTGCATATACATATTGTGGCAACGATGAGCCTGGCTACATCTTTATTTAACTAGCAGTTAAAGAGTAGAGATGTGCACCA
Source organism: Pseudophryne corroboree (assembly GCF_028390025.1). Taxonomy (NCBI): domain Eukaryota; kingdom Metazoa; phylum Chordata; class Amphibia; order Anura; family Myobatrachidae; genus Pseudophryne; species Pseudophryne corroboree. The sequence goes on from NC_086449.1 coordinate 399,249,936, forward strand.
ACCCCCGTGTTTTGATTTTGTTTTATAGATCTGTATTAACTTTGTGTTTTAGATTTTGTTTTGCCAAAACTACCATTATATGTTTTTTCTGGTTTTGGATCTCTATTTTTTTATATAGTTAAAATCACATATTTTAGGCCTGTTTTGTCCTACAGTATTATTAACCTCAATAACATTAATTGCCATTCATTTCCAGTCAATTTTGACCACCTTACAGCTCACAATATAGTCTTTATCCAGTTTAGGCCAAAGACTACAGCAAGCTTACTAGCTTCCAAGTAACAGAGCAGCAGCACAAAAACATAGCAGTTTATAGAACACCTATGAAACATTGACAGGCAGCAGTGGCAGAAAAGAAGAGCGGTGCAATATGAAATTGCCCTTGGGCCCTTCCATCTACCCTTATGTTGTACATTAAATAGGACATGCACAGTTTAACAAACCAATGATTTTAAATACAAGGACTGCCACTTTTGTGGCTGAGGTGTTTTGTTTTTTTGGCTGGCCACAGAACAACCTACCATAGGCTAAAGGCAGCTACAGTTGTGTCCAGATATATCCTTGCAGCATGAGCTGCTGCGATGAGTATGCATCACCTAGCCTTATTAAATTGGAATAGTATTTCCTCAGATCATTAGTGAAGATACTGATGATGAAGGTGTAGGTGGTGGAGATTACAGGTGCTGGTATCTAGGTGAGAGATGAGAGGTAGCTCATGCTGCATGTTGTTAGTTTTTAGCATAATATTCTGATTTTCCCCAAAATTTCTATGAACTTGCTGCAAATAATGTAACAAGGAAGAGGTTCATAGATGGTTAATGTCCCTACCTTTACTTACTGTGGCTTTGTAAATGCTACAGATGGATAAACAATGGATGTCAGGATTTGGGTAAAAATAATTCCACACATAAGAGCTAGATTTTTTTGTTTTATGCCCAGGCATGACAATGATTTTCATTTTATCACGGGCAAGAACTGCTGCTGCTGGTGGCTGACTTATACAGACATTTATTTTACTATTTATTCATTTTTGCCCTGCCAGCCTTTTGTGTACTCTCCTTTCGATGGTCCTGTGAGAAATGGTAGTTGAATCACTGTGGGAGGGACTTATATCAAATCCAAAAACCTGCAAGTTCCGACACTGGGATGATGATATTTTGTCTCAATCTGGAATCTGAGTCTGGCGAGAAAACCTGAGCCATGGCTCGGATTCCCTGGAATCCCTAAAGTTTGGAAAGGATCAGTTTTCAGGAACCGAGCAAGTAAAGCTCTACTGAATAGGTATTTGTTCATATTTGTATATACTAATAAAGAAAATGTAATAATATATTTGTTTTTTGGATATCAAAATTATGTTGCATGATGGTAAGATTCTTTCTACCCTTTACAGTAAGCCTACAGATCGTAACACCCTGTTACGGTATGACAGTTTCCATCCAAGACCCTTGGTGAGGGGTCTGCCGTATTCACAGTTTCTCAGGGCTCGCAGAATTACTAGCGAACCTGACGACCTCGAAAAACAGTTAGACTCTATGTCTGAAAAATTTCGCCAGAGGGGTTATCCCAATGACATTTTGAAACAAGCACGTAAAAAGGTCATGGCCCTAAGCAGAAGTGAGGCATTGAGAGGTGAAAGCCCTAAAGTAAAAAGCGATAAAATAACCTGGGTCAACAAGTTCAATACTACCAGCGCATCAAACAAATGTGGCCAATCATTAGTTCAGACCCTGGTTTATCGTCCCTTAAACCAATAAGCGCATCAAACAAATGTGGCCAATCATTAGTTCAGACCCTGGTTTATCGTCCCTTAAACATACCAAAATAATGCCTTGCTACACACGCAGCGCCAACATCAAGGACCTAGTGGTCAAAAATTATGTCACCGGCTTTAAAACAGCCACGACAGCCTCACACTTTTTGAGCCGCAAGCCAGGCTGTTTCAAATGTTTAGGCTGCACTACATGCAGCTACATGTTGACGGGTGACTTCATTCTACACCCGCATACAGGGAGAAAAATTAACATCCTATGGCCTTTGACCTGTAGTTCCTCATTTGTAATATATGTACTGATCTGTCCATGCAGCCTATATTATGTAGGCAAGACACAATGCCTGTTCAAGGAACGAATGGCCCAGCACAGGTCTGCCATCAGGGCTGCCCTCAACACCGGCAAAAGCGACCAACCGGTCGCTCGCCATTTCACCCAGATGCGGCACAGTCTGGCAGCCATCAGGTATAAAATTGTGGACAACATCCCGGCTTCCCCCCGTGGCGGGGACAGAGCAGCCCAATTACTTCAATTGGAAGCCCGGTGGATTTTTAAATTAGATACCATCCACCCCAGAGGCCTAAATGAACAACTGAATTTACAGTGTTTTCTGTAGGTGGGCCTGGCACCAGCCACTGACCATTTTCGTTTTCTCTCCAGTATCCTTTTCAATAGTTGGCCTACAACTTTTTTCACAAGTAAACCTTATATTTCCTCTATAAAGCGCATTTTTTTAAAAAAAGCGCATAGTTAGAATAAGCGTTAAGTAATACTCTGCCCTGATCTGAGTGAGATTAGGTATTTGTTGTAGGTCTAGGCAGCTAGCAACACAGGGGTTAAGTAGGGATCACACTCCTTGTATACTTAATGATGTCCAGTTTAATTGATTTGATGTATACAAGTTTTTCAATTAGTTCTTTTTTGGATAGGATCATGTTTGTTCCACCAGTTGTTATTTAGGGCTGATGTCAATTGTTAACCTTTGCATTCATGCATCATTCATCCATATTCACTGTTTACACGATCTCTGACCGTTTTATCATTTTATAGAACACTTGGTTTTTTCATCTTTATTTATTCACGCAAGCACTTGAATTATGTTTTTCTATGTTTCATGTGTCACGTGAGGCGGCGCAGCGGTGCTATGCTGCGTCGCGTCTCCATGGTAACTGGCTTTCCTCTGTCTGCAGCCACGTCACCAGCGGGTCCGTGTAGCGGGATGACGCGACTTCCGGGCGCCGCATGTCACACGCTGCCGGAAGTGCAGGCTCCACACACTGGACGGCGCGGACGTGGATGCAGACGCAGGCACCCGGGATAGGTAAGGTATTTAAGTTGTTTTTCTTAGTATTGTCACTAGTTTGCAGTGTCCTGAGGAAGGGGGTCCGTCCCCCGAAACGTTGACCATTAAATGCACTTTCTGCTTTGATTTACCTGGTTGTGAAAGACTCTGAGTGCCGCTGTCCCCCTCCATCCTGCATATTGGGGCTACCATACCCCTAGGAGGGCACCGGAGCGATACCCCTTTGGGGACAACGGAGTGCCGGGCTGTCTTCATGGACTATATATATATATATATATATATATATATATATTTATTTTTAAAGCTATTATTACATTTCTTTTACCAGGGCTGGAATTAGTTGCATCCTGTAAGAAATTACCGATTAGCTTTATCTCCTTGCCAAAGTTAGCCAGTCACATTGGAGCCTAAACTTTCTTGTGGGAGTTTATATACACACACAAGAGTCAATCCCGTACCAACAATGAAATATGATAGTAGAACCTCATCGGTCCCTCCCTCATAGATACATATAATAAATAAAGTTTAATTATTTTTGCAAGAGATAATCCACTCTTATGAGGGGCACTCACTGCTAATTAACAGACATCAATCACTAAAAAATGGAAAAAGAAAGTAATTTTGTGGGTGCACTTGTACCAAATAACTTTATAAAATCAAATCTGTATTGATATGTATTAAAATTGTGTATGTACAAGTGTCACTAGAAATGATGAAGTATTAAAAAAACTGTGAGAAAAGTGAAAGATAAAGGTGTATTACAATTCTTATAAAAGACCTCTGGCTGCTATGTTTTCTTACTGCCTAGATATCAGTTATTTAATAGAGATGTGCTGCGGGCATTTTTCGTGTTTTGTGTTTTGGATCTGGATCCTCGCTCGTGTTTTGAATCTGTATACGGCAGTAACACTGGACTCATAAGGTAGTACCCATGGAATTATATGGCAGTGCCCGTGGACTTATACGGTAGCACCTCTGGACTGGACTTATACAGAAGTACCACTGGACTTATATGGCAGTACCCTCGGACTTATACTGCAGTATCCCTGAACTTATATGGCTGCACCACTGGACTGGACTTATGCAGCAGTACTCCTGGACTTATACGGCAGTACCCCATATCTTATACAGCAGTACCCCTGGACTTATACAGCAGTACCCCTAAACTTATACGGCTGCACACTGGACTGAACTTATACAGCATTACCACTGGACTTATATGGTTGCACCACTCGACTGGACTTATACGGCAGTATTCCTGGACTTATACGGCAGTACCCTTGGACTTATACAGCAGCACCATTGGACTAATGGCAGCACAGGACACCACCACTGGACTTATGGCAGCATAGGACACCACCACTGGACTGATGCAGCACAGGACACCACCACTGCACTGGACTTATGGCAGCATAGGACACCACCACTGGACTGATGCAGCACAGGACACCACCACTGCACTGGACTTATGCAGCAGCAGCATTGGACTTATGGCAGCACAGGACACCACCACTGTACTTATGGCAGCAGAGGACACCACCACTGAACTGATGCAGCACAAGACAGCACCACTGCACTGGACTGGACTGGACTGGACTTATACAGCAGCACTGGACTTATGGCAGCACAGGACACCACCGCTGTGACAGGACTGATGCAGCAGAAGACAGCACTGGAATGACACATAAGAGCCGGTCACCACCCCATGTGCCACACCACTTTACCACATAGACACTGAGGGGACATGTCCTCTCGCTACACTCTCCAGGATTGGAGTGAAAGTGGCAGCGATGTGCGGCTCCTTATTTGGGATCCAAAACCTGCGGGAATCTGACAACGGGATGATGACGTTTTGCCTCGTCCTGGTTTCCAAGTCTGGCAGGAAAACCCGAGCCGGGCTCGGATTCGGGCTTGGGACGTGAAGTTCGGGGGGGGGGGGGTTGATTCTCACGGAATCAAACCCGCTCATCCCTATTATTTATTAATATATAAGGACTAATGTGCATTGTTAGAAATGTATATAATGTAATTTATAATGCAGATAGTTATCTATCAATCAATTAATCAATCAATCAATCAATCATCTTAAAGACTTATAACATACATAGTAACAAAGTATCTAAGGTTGAAAAAAGACAATTGTCCATCGAGTTCAACCTATTTGTGGTCTCCTATGCACGATTATTTTGTAGAAAATTTTGACTGAAGTTGATGACTGCCGTTACATTTTACCCCTCTTTTTTATAATAACCATAGTGCGTGACTATGCCCCGTAACCCTGGATATCCTTATCCATTAGGAATTTATCTAACCCATTCTTAATGGTGTTGACTGAGTCTGCCATTACAACTCCCTCAGGCAGGGAATTCCAAACACGTATCGTCCTTACCGTAAAAAAGCCTTTACGCCGTATTGTGCGGAATCTCCTCTCCTCTAACCTGAGCGAGTGTCCACGAGTTCTCTGTGTTGATCTAACCAAAAACAGGTCCTGCGCAAGATCTGTATAATGTCCCCTTATATATTTGTAAATGTTGATCATGGGCTCTTTGATTGCTTTAAGTGTATCTTTTATTTAGTAAGATTAGAAATATTTATAATTTATTTGCATTCAGCTATTGCCTCTGTTATAATTATAGAGGTTGAGTCCTACTATGCAGCATTGCTATCAAGCAATAAATCTAATAATTCCCTTAATATGAGATATTAAATGTTATAGTGATATTATCAGGGATGAGCACAAGTGGTCTCCAAATGGGATCAGTATGGTATCTCACCACATGGGATGCCAAATGTCATTATACCGACATCGGCATCCCGAGTGGTGGAATGCCAGCAGGGGTCGAATGCAACAAAGCCCCTTGTGGGCTCGCTGCACTCACCATACTATGCTCACAACAGGCACTGGACAGGTCGTGGACAACCATAGAGGGGCAATCACCTACCTAGCCAGTAAACCAGCGGTGGTATGGTAACCACGTCAGAATCCCGGCCTCGGTATTGTGGGAAATGGGATCCTAACGAGCGGTATGCTGACCGCATACCCAGCAAATTGCTCATCCACTCATACTGGTAATTACTGTAGATATATAATTCCCTGTAGTAGACACAGGCCTGATTGATACAGATATATATATATATATATATATATATATACTGTAGGTCCAATTCAGGCAGCTGAGTTTGCTGGCTGAAATCACGGAACTCCAGGATTCAATCAATTTTTTTTTTATCGTGATAAGAGATCAAATGAATAATACAAGCATGATATATATGTTATATACCTCACAGTCCTTGGTAATCCTCATTTATGCCAACATTTCCGGGTCTCTACGGACCCCGTCCTCAGGGCTAAGGAGAGGGAGCTTATCCATTATTATTATTATAGTAACCATTAGAGATCGTCTTTATGCATACTAATTGTCTAATTCCCCGTAGGCTGCACAGATAACTACTCACATCTCACACTATTCCCTAGCTAGTGAAACTCAGCCAAATATGTCTGCCTATTGCTAATTTTTGTTGTTGTCACCTTTTATGCAGTCAACAGTTACTTATTTCCCCATACCAATACATCTTATGAATCTTAATCCACATAGTTCACCCCGCTAAGGGTTAATTGCATGTACATGTTTTTCTTCGCTGGCTACCAGGACAATGACCGGGACGCACACTAAAGATGTCACCGGGCCTGCATCTTCTGGCTTCGGTGCCACTTCCGCCCTTGCTCTCTGGGACATGGCCACACATTCTTAGGGAACATAATAGGTAGGTCACAGCTATACACTGTTTTGTATGTTTTTTTTGCCGGTTAAAGGACAAGCAATTTTATCAATAATGGATAAACTCCCTCTCCTCAGCCCTTATAACGGGTCTGTAGAGGCCCAGAAACTTTGGCAGAAACGAGGATTATCAAGGACTGTGAGCTATATAACATATATATCATGCTTGTATTATTCATTTGAGCTCTTATCACGATAAAAACAAATTTGAATTGAATCCTGGAGTGCCGTGCTTTCAGCTAGCAAACTCAGCTGTCTGAATTGGACCTATGTGATTATAGCAAAGGCACCCAGGTTGTTGTTATATAAATATTTCAGAGTGCCAGATCTTTTGGACATGTATTAGTACTAGCTCTTGCTTAAAGTACAGTATCAAGGCAATTATTTGACTTTACTGACATTTTTTCCCTAAATTTTGGATTTTACATTACCTATATTATGGATCAAACCAACATGCAGGATCCCACAAGGTTTGTGGGTCTCAACCTACAGATGGAAGACACTTTAAGTTTCACTGCAATGGAAGCAGAGAGAAAACTATTTGAAGCAGATATTTGTGATGACCAGGCGGTTGATTCACCAGAAGACTTCTATCACCATTTACTTAAATGAAGGAAAAGAGAAGTAGATTTTTTATTACACGGAACTACGCTTTCTGACTACTACCGACACAAGCTTATTCCAAGAGGGTTTCGGGTACACAACACTCCAACTATTGGCAGAAGAAATGCAGTATTTTGCCGCTGTTGGATAGCGATTTTAAATAAATGCAGTCTAGACCTCATGCTCCTAGTGGTCGAAGAGGCCGGGCGTGAATAGCAGCTGGTAAGAACTAAAGTGGAAGAATATTGTATGTAGGAGGAATCCATACTGCAGGATCCCAGTAATAGCCCCTGGTGGTTGAAATTGAAACAACAAGTGGATTCATACAAAAGAGATCTACAAAAGTTAAAAAAATCTAAACTCCAAGTCGTGCAAACTGACTATGAAGAACAACGAGTATATCACTGGCTGACCAGCGCGGAACCAACAAAGCACTTCACACGAACATCCAATCGATCAGGTTGGAAACAATGAAAAGATCAGCACTGCCATGATCGTTTTAATTCTAACAGCGACAGGGATTTTGTGGTTCCAGACTCGGATGATTCAGTTTCATCCCAACATCCCCCTTTTCGGGACACGCACCAGAGCTACAGCAAGAAAACCAGCAAACCCACAAGAAGAGGGGGCCAAACCAAAAGGATCCAATGCAAAAGCTGCCAAAAAGAAAACATAGTCTTCAATCTTTCCAGCAAACAGTTAACCCCGGCTGAGCAATCATTAGTTAATAAAGGACTATCTTTCGTTCCAGTAAACAAACATGACAAGTTTGAATGGCAGCTAGATCTGCATCACATGAGCTGGAAACTTAGATTACGAGAATTTTTCCAAAACAAGGACACAAGTACAACTATAACAAATGTCAACAAAATAACAAGAAAATACAATAAATCAAGCTTTGATCCAGTTTCAACTAACTCCTCACTTAAAACCTATACCAGACTCTTAGATAATTCGGTCACAAAATACACTCAAGCAGCTCCTAATATTTATCCCAACCTAACCAGGGAGGAATCAGAGGCATTGAAATCACTCAGTAATGATCCTTCAATCGTCATAAGACCGGCGGATAAAGGCGGCGGCGTGGTTCTACATGACTTGATCCAATATAAAGCAGAAATTTCACGTCAATTATCGGACCAAGGAACATATTGCCAACTTACCAGTGACCCCACAGCAAAATACCACAAGGAATTAGAGGAGATCCTTAACAAAGCTGTTTCAGTCAGATAAATTGACCAGCATACACGCACAGCATTGCTTCCAAAATATCCCATTATGCCCATCTTATACACTGTTCCAAAAATCCACAGGGATGCTAATAAAACCACCTGGTAGGCCTATAATCTTGGCCGGAGGCTCATTGTTTCAGCCCACAGCAGAATTATTGGACATGTGTTTGCAGCTTCACATCATTACCTGTTCGACTTATTTGAAGGACGCCACAGCTTTCTTACACCATCTTAGTCATTTCAAAGAATTAGGTGATGATATATTATTATGCACAATGGACATCTCCTTGTTGTATACCTCTATCCCGCACGAGGATGGACTAACAACTATGAGAAATGTTCTCAGTAATTTACATCAGAACTATGATCTGGACATTGATCTCAGTTTACAGCTGTTAAGACAGGTACTCACACACAACTATTTCTTATATGACGGGCACAACTTTTTACAAACATCAGGCTGTGCCATGGGACGTAGCATGGCGCCAGCCTATGCCAACATATATATATGTTCCAGCAGAAACAAGAATTCTTTAAAAAAAAACTGAATTCTCGCAGCACATAGTGTGGTACATACGGTACATAGACAACTGTTTTATGTTATGGTAGGGAAGCCAAGAGGAGTTCATCAGTATGATGGAACAGATTAACCATCTCCCATTAAATTTACTTATCAAACAGGCAAATCACAGATTTATTTTCTTAATGTTACAGTAAGCATACAGTCTGGGCAAATTACAACTTCAGTATTCTATTAACCTACCAATAGAAACATGTTACTGGATTCTAGCAGCCATCATCCTAAATCCTTGAAACAAGGCCTGCCATATTCCCAGAGGCTGAGAGTAGCACAAATTACCAGCGATCCGCAAGAGCTCCCAGCAGCATTGGATATTGTCATCAAGAAATTCTTACAATGAGGTTATCAACGTAAACTACTCAAATCAAATAAAGCCAGTGGCATAAGAAAAAATAGATCAACCCTTTTGGAAGCATGGATTAAGGACAATAAAGACTATAGCTTCATTTGGAGTACTCACTTTTCCTCGGCTAGCCCAGTTATTCCTTGAGCTACTAAAGCCATATGGCCGATTATAAAAACAGATCCTCATTTAACTTCGCTACATGCCGTATACCCCATGACCAGTTACAAAAGGGGCCGCAATCTTACGGATCTGTAAAAACATATGTGACACAAAATTCCACAGTACCAGGCCTGTTTGGCCATACTAAGAAAGTGGGTTGTTACTGCTGTCCTTCATGTACAACCTGCAATTATCTTATTACTGGGTCGAGGTTCAAGCATCCACAAAAGGATATGTTTTTTGACATACGTAAAGTGCTGACTTGCTTATCTAAGAATGTAATTTATTATATAGTTTGTCCTTGAGGACTATTCTACATAGGAATGACCAGTCGCTCTTTTAAAGAACGTATGGCTTTACACCGTGCCGCTATTTCTAAAGCCATATCAGGAAAACCTATGGATCAACCGGTGGCAAAACATTTTCGTACACACAATCACCCACTTTCAGCATTACGCTACCAAGTGATTGATCAGATTCCCCCTATGACGAGAGGGGGTGACACATTTGGAGCCTTATTACGATTGGAATCAATATGGATCTTCAAGCTGAACACCATGCAGCCTAATGGTCTGAATGAAAAGATCAACTGGAATGCATTACCAGTCAGAATACTTTTCATGCTGGGCCAAATACTGCAGTAGATTACAGATTAGCTTTAACATCATTTAATATTATTATAGTATCCGTTACAGATCGTCTTTATGCATACTAATTGTCTAATTCCCCGTAGGCTGCACAGATAACTACTCTCATCTCACACTATTCTCTAGCTAGTGAAGCTCAACCAAATATGTCTGCCTATTGCTAATTTTTGTTGTTGTCACTTTTATGCAGTCAACAGTTACTAATTTCCCCATAACAATACATCTTATGAATCTTAATTCACATAGTTCACCCTGCTAAGGGTTAATTGCATGTACATGTTTTCCTTCTTTCACAGCCTGCCTCTGGAGCATGAAGCAGCAGCGCTGGTTACCAGGACAACGACCGGGACACACACTAAAGATGTCACCAGGCCTGCATCTTCTGGCTTCGGCACCACTTCCGCCCTTGCTCTCCGGGACATGGCTACACACTCTTAGGGAACGTAAAAAGGTAAATCACAGCTATATACTGTTTTGTATGTTTTTTTGCAGGTTAAAGGACAAGCAATTTTATCAATAATGGATAAGCTCCCTCTACTCAGCCCTGATGATGGGGTCAGTAGAGGCCCTGAAACATTGGCATAAACGAGGATTATCAAGGACTGTGAGCTATACAACATATATATCATGTTTGTATTATTCATTTGATCTCTTATCGTGATAAAAAAAAAAATTGAATTGAATCCTAGAGTGCTGTGCTTTCAGCAAGCAAACTCAGCTGTCTGAATTAGACCTATGTGATTATAGCAAAGGCACCCAGAATGTTGTTACATAAATGTTTTAGCATGCCGGATCTTTTGGACATGTGTATATATATATTTATTTATATATATACTAGAGATGAGTGGGTTCGGTTCCTCGGAATCCGAACCCCCCCCCGAACTTCACCCATTTTACACGGTTCCGAGGCAGACTCGAATCTTCCCGCCTTGCTCGGTTAACCCGAGCACGCCCGAACGTCATCATCCCGCTGTCGGATTCTCGTGAGATTCATATTCTATATATGGAGCTGCGTATCGCCGCCATTTTCACTCGTGCATTGGAGATGATAGGGAGAGGACGTGCAGCATTCTCTCAGTTGTGTTCAGTGTGCTGCAAATATCTGTGCTCAGTGTGCTGCAAATATCTGTGCTCAGTGTGCTTGCAAATATCTGTGCTCAGTGTGCTGAAAATATCTACGTTCTCTGCATGAAAAACGCTCCATATCCGTGCTCAGTGTGCTGCAAATATCTGTGCTCAGTGTGCTTTATTGTGGGGACTGGGGACCACCAGTATTAAATAGTAGGAGGACAGTGCAGAGTTTTGCTGACCAGTGACCACCAGTATTATACGTTCTCTGCCTGAAAAACGCTCCATATCTGTGCTGCATTGTAGTATATAGTAGGAGGAAAGTGCAGAATTTTGCTGACCAGTGACCACGAGTATTATATCAGTACGGTACAGTAGTCCACTGCTCTACCTACCTCTGTGTCATCAAGTATACTATCCACCCATACCTGTGCTGCATTTTAGTAGTTGTGCGCAGTAGTAGGAGGACAGTGCATAATTTTGCTGACCACCAGTATATAATATATAGCAGTACGGTACAGTAGGCCACTGCTCTACCTACCTCTGTGTCATCAAGTATACTATCCATCCATACCTGTGGTGCATTTTAGTTGTTGTGCGCAGTAGTAGGAGGACAGTGCATAATTTTGCTGACCACCAGTATATAATATATAGCAGTACGGTACAGTAGTCCACTGCTCTACCTACCTCTGTGTCGTCAAGTATACTATCCATCCATACCTGTAGTGCATTTTAGTTGTTGTGCGCAGAAGTAGGACAGTGCATAATTTTGCTGACCACCAGTATATAATATATAGCAGTACGGTACAGTAGTCCACTGCTCTACCTACCTCTGTGTCGTCAAGTATACTATCCATCCATACCTGTGCTGCATTTTAATTGTTGTGCGCAGTAGAAGGAGGACAGTGCATAATTTTGCTGACCACCAGTATATAATATATAGCAGTACGGTACAGTAGGCCACTGCTCTACCTACCTCTATGTAGTCAAGTATACTATCCATCCATACCTGTGGTGCATTTTAGTTGTTGTGCGCAGTAGTAGGAGGACAGTGCATAATTTTGCTGACCACCAGTATATAATATATAGCAGTACAGTACAGTAGTCCACTGCTCTACCTACCTCTGTGTCATCAAGTATACTATCCATCCATACCTGTGGTGCATTTTAGTTGTTGTGCGCAGTAGTAGGAGGACAGTGCATAATTTTGCTGACCACCAGTATATAATATATAGCAGTACGGTACAGTAGGCCACTGCTCTACCTACCTCTGTGTTGTCAAGTATACTATCCATCCATACCTGTGGTGCATTTTAGTTGTTGTGCGCAGTAGTAGGAGGACAGTGCATAATTTTGCTGACCACCAGTATATAATATATAGCAGTACGGTACAGTAGTCCACTGCTCTACCTACCTCTGTGTCGTCAAGTATACTGTCCATCCATACCTGTGGTGCATCTTAGTTGTTGTGCGCAGTAGTAGGAGGACAGTGCATAATTTTGCTGACCACCAGTATATAATATATAGCAGTACGGTACAGTAGTCCACTGCTCTACCTACCTCTGCGTCGTCAAGTATACTATCCATCCATAACTGCTGTGTATTTTAGTTGTTGTGCACGGTATATATAGTAGGAGGACAGTGCATAATTTTTATGACCACCAGTATATAATATATAGCAGTACGGTACAGTAGGCCACTGCTCTACCTACCACTGTGTTGTCAAGTATACTATCCATCCATACCTGTGGTGCATTTTAGTTGTTGTGCGCAGTAGTAGGAGGACAGTACATCATTTTTCTGACCACCAGTATATAATATATAGCAGTATGATACAGTAGGCCATTGCTATTGATAAATTACTGGCATATAATTCCACACATTAAAAAATGGAGAACAAAAATGTGGAGGGTAAAAAAGGGAAAGGTCAAGATCCACTTCCACCTCGTGCTGAAGCTGCTGCCACTAGTCATGGCCGAGACGATGAAATGCCATCAACGTCGTCTGCCAATGTCATAGTAGAGAGCATGTAAAATCCAAAAAACAAAAGTTCAGTAAAATGACCCAAAAATCTAAATTAAAAGTATCTGAGGAGATGCCAATATGCCATTTACGACACGGAGTGGCAAGGAATGGCTGAGGCCCTCTCCTATGTTCCTCATGACTAGTGGGTCAGCTTCACATGAGGATGGAAGCACTCATCCTCCCGCTAGAAAAATGAAAAGACTTAAGCTGGCAAATACACAGCAAAGAACTGTGCATTCTTCTAAATCACAAATCCCCAAGGAGAGTGCAATTGTGTCGGTTGCGATGCCTGACCTTCCCAACACTGGACGGGAAGAGGTGGCGCCTTCCACCATTTTCACACCCCCTGCAAGTGCTGGAAGGAGCACCCACAGTCCATTTCCTGATAGTCAAATTGAAGATGTCACTGTTGAAGTACACCAGGATGAGGATATGGGTGTTGCTGGCGCTGAGTAGGAAATTGACAAGGAGGATTCTGATGGTGAGGTGGTTTGTTTAAGTCAGGCACCCGTGGAGACACCTGTTGTCCGTGGGACGAATATGGCCATTGACATGCCTGGTCAAATTACAAAAAAAATCACCTCTTCGGTGTGGAATTATTTCAACAGAAATGCGGACAACAGGTGTCAAGCCGTGTGTTGCCTTTGTCAAGCTGCAATAAGTAGGGGTAAGGACGTTAACCACCTAGGAACATCCTCCCTTATACGTCACCTGGAGCGCATTCATCAGAAGTCATTGACAAATGAATAAAACTTTGGGTGACAGCGGAAGCAGTCCACTGCCAACTAAATACCTTCCTCTTGTAACCAAGCTCCTGCAAACCACACCACCAACTCCCTCAGTGTCAATTTCCTCCTTAGACAGGAAAGCCAATAGTCCTGCAGGCCATGTCACTGGCAAGTCTGACGAGTCCTCTCCTGCCTGGGATTCCTCCGATGCATCCTTCAGTGTAACGCCTACTGCTGCTGGCGCTGCTGTTTTTGCTGCTGGGAGTCAATCGTCATCTCAGAGGGGAAGTCGGAAGACCACTTGTACTACTTCCAGTAAGCAATTGACTGTCCAACAGTCCTTTGCGAGGAAGATGAAATATCACAGCAGTCATCCTGCTGCAAAGCGGATAACTCAGGCCTTGGCAGCCTGGGCAGTGTTAAACGTATTTCCGGTATCCACCGTTAATTCACAGGAAACTAGAGATTTGCTTGAGGTACTGTGTCCCCGGTACCAAATACCATCTAGGTTCCATTTCTCTAGGTAGGTGATACAGAGAATGTACACAGACCTCAGAAAAAGAGTCACCAGTGTCCTAAAAAATGCAGTTGTACCCAATGTCCACTTAACCACGGACATGTGGACAAGTGGAGCAGGGCAGACTAAGGACTATATTACTGTGACAGTCCACTGGGTAGATGCATTGCCTCCCGCAGCAAGAACAGCAGTAGCGGCACCAGTAGCAGCATCTCACAAACGCCAACTCATTCCTAGGCAGGCTACGCTTTGTATCACCGCTTTCCATAAGAGGCACACAGCTGACAACCTCTTACGGAAACTGAGGAACATCATCGCAGAATGGCTTACCCCAATTGGACTCTCCTGGGGATTTGTGACATCAGACAACGCCACCAATATTGTGCGTGCATTACATGTGGGCAAATTCCAGCACGTCCCATGTTTTGCACATACATTGAATTTGGTGGTTCAGAATTATTTAATAAATGACAGGGGCGTGCAAGAGATGCTGTCGGTGGTCCGAAGAATTGCGGGCCACTTTCGGCATTCAGCCACTGCGTGCCGAAGACTGGAGCACCAGCAAACACTCCTGAACCTGCCCCGCCATCATCTGAAGCAAGAGGTGGTAACGAGGTGGAATTAAACCCTCTATATGCTTCAGAGGATGGAGGAGCAGCAAAAGGCCATTCAAGCCTATACAGCTACCTACGATATAGGCAAAGGAGGGGGAATGAACCTGACTCAAGCACAGTGGAGAATGATTACAACGTTGTGCAAGGTTCTGCAACCCTTTGAACTTGCCACACGTGAAGTCAGTTCAGACATTGCCAGCCTGAGCCAGGTCATTCCCCTCATCAGGCTTTTGCAGAAGAAGCTGGAGAGATTGAAGGAGGAGCTAAAACAGAGCGATTCCGCTAGGCATGTGGGACTTGTGGATGGAGCCCTTAATTCGCTTAGCCAGGATTCACTGGTGGTCAATCTATTGATATCAGAGCACTACATTTTGGCTACCGTGCTCGATCCTAGATTTAAAACCTACGCTGGATCTCTCTTTCCGGCAGACACAAGAGGCAGAGGTTTAAAGACCTGCTGGTGAGAAAATTGTCAAGTCAAGCGGAACGTGACCCGTCAACAGCTCCTCCTTCACATTCTCCCGCAACTGGGGCTGCGAGGAAAAAGCTAAGAATTCCGATCCCACCCGCTAACGGTGATGCAGGGCAGTCTGGAGCGAGTGCTGACATCTGATCCGGACTGAAGGACCTGCCAACGATTACTGACATTTCGTCTACTGTCACTGCATATGATTCTGTCACCATTGAAAGAATGGTGGAGGATTATATGAGTGACCGCATCCAAGTAGGCACGTCAGACAGTCCGTACATATACTGGCAGGAAAAAGAGGCAATTTGGAGGCCCTTGCACAAACTGGCTTTATTTTACCTAAGTTGCCCCCCCTCCAATGTGTACTCAGAAAGAGTGTTAAGTGCAGCCGCTCACCTTGTCAGCAATCGGCGTACGAGGTTACTTCCAGAAAATGTGGAGAAGATGATGTTCATCAAAATGAATTATAATCAATTCCTCCGTGGAGACATTCACCAGCAATTGCCTCCAGAAAGTACACAGGGACCTGAGATGGTGGATTCCAGTGGGGACAAATTAATCATCTGTGAGGAGGGGGATGTAGACAGTGAAAGGGGTGAGGAAATGGAGGATGAGGAGGAGGTGGACATCTTGCAAGGAGAGTTTGTGCAAGGAGAGATTGATTGCTTCTTTTTTGGTGGGGGCCCAAACCAACCAGTCATTTCAGTCACAGTCGTGTGGCAGACCCTGTCGCTGAAATGATGGGTTTGTTAAAGTGTGACGGTCCTGTTTATACAACATAAGGGTGGGTGGGAGGGCTCAAGGACAATTCCATCTTGCACCTCTTTTTTCTTTCATTTTTCTTTGCAGCATGTGCTGTTTGGGAACTATTTTTTGAAGTGCCATCCTGTCTGACACTGCAGTGCCACTCCTAGATGGGCCAGGTGTTTGTGTCGGCCACTTGGGTCGCTTAGCTTAGCCATAAAGCGACCTTGGTGCACCTCTTTTTTTCTTTGCATCATGTGCTGTTTGGGGACAATTTTTTGAAGTGCCATCCTGTCTGAAACTGCAGTGCCACTCCTAGATGGGCCAGGTGTTTGTGCCGGCCACTTGGGCCGCTTAGCTTAGTCATCCAGCAACCTCGATGCAAATTTTAGGACTTTAAATAATATTGTGAGGTGTTCAGAATAGACTGGAAATGAGTGGAAATTAAGGTTATTGAGGTTAATAATACTATGGGATCAAAATGACCCCCAAATTCTATGATTTAAGCTGTTTTTGAGGGTTTTTTGTAAAAAAACACCCGAATCCAAAACACACCCGAATCAGACAAAATATTTTCAGGGAGGTTTTGCCAAAATGCGTCCGAATCCAAAACACGGCCGCGGAACCGAATCCAAAACCAAAACACAAAACCCGAAAAATGTCCGGTGCACATCACTAATATATATATATTATGACAAGAACACTGGGATAGTGTTTGAGGGCAGGTATATTTGTCCCAGGTTCTTGTCTTACATGTTTTAGAAAATGTTAACTTCTAGGAAAAATGCTTTTTGTTTTGTCTGAACCTTTTCAGTTTGCTGTAAAAGCTGGGTAAAGGCTCTGAGAGAGAGATAAGGCGAGTTCTAGACATTGGGCCCAGTTCGGGTCTTTGGCCTCACAGAGGGCTAATCAGGGTTTCAGCTGTGTAAGAGTGTTATAGTGCTTCTAACCTGATTAGTATGGGCAGACTGCCTGGGAAGGCTGCAGGATCTGTGTGTGAGAGACACGCTTTCTGATGCAAGTAAGCTATACAGTATGTACTGAAGAACTCTGTGTTTTGTTTAGTGACAGTTAGGAATATCTTATGTTTAGTTAGTGCCGGACAGGCAAGGTATTTTTATTTTGGGGTTTGTTTTATTTTCTGTTTCAATAAAACTGGCCGGGGTCAGTTGTACCAGAAACTGGACTTGTGTTGTTCCTCAGCTGCTGCGTGCTACCATATTCCCCAGGAAAAGGCGCCTTGCACCCCTACAGTGTTACAACTTGGTGGAGAATGCGAGCAACACCGTTCTGCGCATAAGTGAAAGCAGCAGCTTTGTGAGGCCTGCAGAAAACGGTGGTTTATGCAGATACAGCCCAGTGTGAAGTTACTGAGACTCACCCCTGAGGGTTTGATATATGTCTTGGGTGAAAGCAGCTACAAAGCCGCCAGAAAAATCTGTCGACATGGAGGATCTGCTTCAAGCCTTGCTGCAAGCTACAGCGGCTCAGCAGGAGGCCAACCGACAGCAGCAGGTGGCAATGGAGGAAAATTGGAGACTACAGCAGGAGGCCAACAGACAGCAGCAGGTGGCAATGGAGGAAAATAAGAGACAACAGCAGGCAGTTGTTGATGAACTTTACAGGCAACAGCGTCAGGATAGAGAGGCCTTAACAGAAGTGGTGCAGAGCCTTGCAGCCCGGATTGGAGATGTGGCCGTCAGTGCTCCGACCAGCTCTAGTTCTATACGGGCCAGTCACTTCCTGCAGAAAATGACAGAGGCTGATGATGTGGAGGCCTACTTGACCACGTTTGAAAGGACTGCAGAGCGTGAGAACTGGCCAAAAGCACAGTGGGCCAGTCTGCTGGCACCTTTCCTGTCAGGTGAGCCCCAAAAAGCTTACTTTGATTTAAGCCCTGCTGAGGCTCGGGACTATGATAAACTAAAGACTGAGATCCTGACCCGCCTGGGAGTCACGCTGTCAGTACGAGCACAACGGGTGCACCGTTGGCTGTACGCCATGGAGAAGCCTCCGCGCTCCCAGATGCACGACCTTATTCAGCTAACAAAAAAATGGCTACAGCCAGAGACATTAACTGGTCCCCAGATGGTGGAAAGAGTCGTCATGGACCGCTACTTGAGATCTTTGCCCATGGTCCTGCGCAAGTGGGTGAGCCATGGAAACCCGGGTACTGCTGACCAATTAGTGGACATGGTAGAGAGGTATTTGGCAGCAGAGGAACTACTGATGACCACCCAGCAACCCATAGATCCTCGACAGCGCCCTTCAGTAAAGACTGGTAAGACTGTTCCGTGGGAAAACGTTGCTGGGCGGTTAAGAGAACGCAAGGCTGGAGAGACTGTAAACACTGGCCCTGGAGACAGGCCAATGGGGCTAGAACGGTCTATGCTGCCCAAACGGGTTGATAATCGTGTGGTTAAATGTTTTAGGTGTGGTATGCCAGGTCATGTTATTGCCAATTGCCCAGTCACGCAAGAACCCATGCAATGTGATGCTGCCTTTGAATGTCGCAGAATGTCTTTCTTTGCTAGGTTAGCCTGTACTGTGGTACCTTCACCTGAGCTGGAAAAACAAATGTGTGATGTGTTCTTAGAGGGTAACCGGGTAGAGGCCTTGCTAGATTCAGGAAGTTTAGTTACCCTCGTGAAAGCTGGGTTAGTGAACCCCTTAAAGGTCCAGCAAATACCTATTGGGGTAACTTGCATACATGGGGATACCCAACATTATGCCACTGCTGAGGTGAATATAGAAACTTGTTGTGGGTCAGCAATGGTTAAAGTGGGACTGGTCCCTACCTTGGTGCATGAGGCCATAATAGGGAGGGATTTTCCTCATTTTTGGAAACTGTGGGAATCACGGTTATCAACAGATGTGAGAAGTAAAAAGCCAGTTGATAATACCGGTGATTTTATGGATGTACGTGGGTCTTCGGAACTTTCTGGCCCTTTGCCTTTTGCTAGTTTGGCTGGGGAAGTGACAGATGGGGAGTCCAGTGAGGACCCTCTTGCCGGGAACAGAGACATAGTAGTTAGAACTGAAAGCGTGCCTGACCTGGAGGTAAAGAAGGATCTGTTTGCGTCTGAACAGTTAAAGGATCCTACCTTAATAAAGGCTAGAGAGAATGTTAAGATTGTTAATGGGGAACCTGTGGTACCAGGTGACAGGGTTACGTATCCCCACATGGCCATCTGTAATGAGCTCTTGTACCACATTGTCAAAAGGGGTGAGGATGTGGTGGAACAGCTGGTAGTTCCCCAGCCTTATCGGAGAACGGTACTAGATTTAGCTCATAGTCACGTTACCGCAGGACATTTAGGGGCAGAAAAAACCACTGAAAGAGTTTTACAAAGGTTCTTTTGGCCAGGGGTTTATAAAGAAGTGTCTGAATATTGTTCTTCCTGTCCTGAATGCCAGTATCATGCCCCTAGACCCCATTTCAGGAGCCCACTAGTTCCCATGCCTATTATAGAGGTCCCGTTTGACAGAATAGCCATGGATCTCGTGGGGCCCTTGTTAAAGTCTGCTCGGGAGCATCAGTATATCCTGGTAATTATGGACTATGCCACTCGATATCCTGAGGCTGTCCCTTTACGCACTATCACAACCAAGGCGATAGCTAGGGAGCTGGTGCAGGTATTTAGTAGAGTGGGAATACCAAAAGAAATTTTGACTGACCAAGGTACTCCATTTATGTCAAGGATCATGAAAGAGTTGTGCAAGTTATTTAAGGTCACTCACCTCAGGACGTCCATCTACCATCCCCAAACTGACGGGTTGGTGGAAAGGTTTAATAAAACATTAAAAAGTATGTTAAAAAAGGTTGTTGAGAGAGATGGGAAAAACTGGGATTGTTTGTTGCCCTACTTGTTAATGGCCATCAGAGAAGTTCCTCAGTCCTCTACGGGGTTTTCTCCATTTGATTTGTTGTATGGTAGACACCCCAGAGGGCTGTTGGATATTGCCAAAGAGACGTGGGAAGGACAGCCCACTCCTTATAGAAGCGTTATTGAGCATGTAACACAAATGCAGGATAGGATTTCAGCCGTGGTACCTGTTGTCAGAGAGCACATGGAACAGGCCCAAAGTGCTCAACAGAGGGTCTATAACCGGAGTGCCAAGATACGGGAATTTGCTCCTGGCGATAGAGTTCTTGTTTTGGTACCCACTGTGGAAAGCAAATTCCTAGCTAAATGGCAGGGTCCATTTGAGATTAGGGAAAAAGTGAATGAGGTTAATTACAAAGTATACCAGCCGGGAAAGAGAAAACCCGAACAGATCTACCATGTTAACTTAATCAAACCCTGGAAAGATAGGTTGTCTCTGTCAGCGGAGCCTTGCCCTTCGGTGTCTTCACCCCGGTTGCTTCCCGCAGTGAAGGTGTCAGAGACATTATCAGCTGATCAGAACAATCAGGTTAAAGAATTTCTCATCCAAAATAGGGAGGTATTTTCAGAGCTGCCTGGCCGAACGACCATAATAAAACATGACATTGTCACAGAACCAGGGGTCAGGGTTCATTTAAAGCCATATAGGATTCCTGAAGCTCAGCGAGAAGCTATTTCTAAGGAAGTTAAAACCATGTTAGAACTGGGAGTCATAGAGGAGTCTAACAGTGAGTGGTCCAGTCCCATAGTGCTCATCCCGAAGCCCGACGGTAGCATACGCTTCTGTAATGACTTTCGTAAGTTAAATGAGGTGTCCAAGTTTGACGCATACCCCATGCCCCGTGTGGATGAGCTTGTAGAAAGGCTGGGAACAGCCAGGTTTCTCACCACATTGAACCTGACCAAAGGTTACTGGCAAATACCTTTATCTGATAGCGCCAAAGAAAAAACAGCCTTTTCGGTTCCGGAGGGGCTGTACCAGTATAAGATGTTACCCTTTGGGTTGCATGGGGCTCCAGCAACCTTTCAACGGGCGATGGATAAAATTTTGAGGCCCCATAGAAAATATGCAGCTGCCTATTTGGATGATGTGGTAATTCACAGTACAGACTGGGGGTCCCATTTGGTTAAAGTACAAGCAGTACTGGACTCAATCAGAGAGGCAGGGTTAACTGCTAACCCAAAGAAGTGCTGCCTCGCAATGGAGGAGGTCAAATACTTGGGCTTCACCATAGGCAGAGGTCTGATTAGGCCCCAATTGAATAAAGTTGATGCTATTCAAAACTGGCCTCGTCCAGTGAATAAAAAACAGGTAAGGGCTTTTTTGGGAATTACTGGGTACTATAGACGGTTTATTCCTAATTTTGCGACCACAGCGGTGCCGTTGTCAGACCTTACCAAAGGGAAGCAGTCAAATGTGGTGAAATGGAACCCTGATGCAGAAAAGGCGTTCCAAGCGTTAAAAGTGGCTTTGTGTTCACAACCGGTGTTGATAACACCAGATTTTTCAAAAGAATTTGTGGTACAGACAGATGCCTCAGAGGTAGGGATAGGTGCTGTGCTGTCCCAAACCAGAGATGGGGACGAACACCCTATCATTTATTTGAGTAGGAAACTCAATGAGCATGAAAAAAGGTATGCCATTGTGGAAAAGGAGGCTTTGGCCATTAAGTGGGCACTAGATACCTTGAGATATTACCTCTTGGGTAGACAATTCAGACTAGTGACAGACCATGCCCCTTTAAAATGGATGTATGTAAATAGAGGCAAGAATGCTCGTGTAACTAGATGGTTTCTAGCGTTGCAGGACTTTAAGTTTACTGTCGAACATAGACCGGGAACACAATTGGCCAACGCAGATGCATTGTCTCGCATCTTCTGTTTGGGGGCTACAAGTGTTCCGGCCCCTAGGTCGAAACAGGGGAGGGGGATATGTGACAAGAACACTGGGATAGTGTTTGAGGGCAGGTATATTTGTCCCAGGTTCTTGTCTTACATGTTTTAGAAAATGTTAACTTCTAGGAAAAATGCTTTTTGTTTTGTCTGAACCTTTTCAGTTTGCTGTAAAAGCTGGGTAAAGGCTCTGAGAGAGAGATAAGGCGAGTTCTAGACATTGGGCCCAGTTCGGGTCTTTGGCCTCACAGAGGGCTAATCAGGGTTTCAGCTGTGTAAGAGTGTTATAGTGCTTCTAACCTGATTAGTATGGGCAGACTGCCTGGGAAGGCTGCAGGATCTGTGTGTGAGAGACACGCTTTCTGATGCAAGTAAGCTATACAGTATGTACTGAAGAACTCTGTGTTTTGTTTAGTGACAGTTAGGAATATCTTATGTTTAGTTAGTGCCGGACAGGCAAGGTATTTTTATTTTGGGGTTTGTTTTATTTTCTGTTTCAATAAAACTGGCCGGGGTCAGTTGTACCAGAAACTGGACTTGTGTTGTTCCTCAGCTGCTGCGTGCTACCATATTCCCCAGGAAAAGGCGCCTTGCACCCCTACAGTGTTACAATATATATATATATATATATATATAGTGGACGGTTTACGGCACTTCGTTGTCCTGTATCCAGTGTTAGAATGTTTAATGGCCGGTGCCCTCCGAGGAAAATGGGAAAAGCCGGTTCCTTAAACAGGATGCATTTGTCGGCGGCAATCTCGGCGCATAAGGAAATGAGGTAGACACAGTGCTCTGTGTGATAACACAGAGCACTGTGTCTACTTCATTTCTTTATGCGCCGAGAGTGTCACCGACAAATTCATCCTTATACTCTTATTAACCGTGGTCACAGGCCTTTTCATGCACCCCTGTGTAATCTCATTTGTTCTCAACCTGTGTCAGCTGCTCCTTAGTAATTTATCAGCCAGTGTCAGGTGACTAGTGTACCTTTAAAAGCCATAAGATGCATGGCAGATACACATTAAACCTAATGGGCATGTGTGCAGCATATTATGTGTGATACAGTTGCCAGGATTTAATTTTTGAGACTTTTTGATAGTGTAGGACCTGCTGTGGTTTTCTAGATTTGTTTGTATATATATATATATATATATATATATATATATACAAACAAATATAGAAAACCACAGCACTCACCACCCCAGAAGCGGGGTGCAGTGTCTGCACTCACCATTTATAGGGTGGGGTGCATGCAGCCCATGGCCACCTACCCAAATACATACAAAATAGAGAATTCAGCACTCACCATAGCAAGCTCACTTGTCCTCACAACATCAATAAATAAATGATGGGGGTTTAGTTGGTGGATTGGCCAATGCACGGAAGCCTGCATACCGATTTTCAAGGTACCCCACCTTCATGCAGGTCCTACACTATCACAAAGCCTAAAGAATTAAAACCTGGCAACTGTATCACATATAATATAACTGCAAATATGCCCACTAGGTTTAATGTATGTCTGCCACATATCTAGTGGCTTTTAAAGGCATACTAGTCACCTGACACAGCCGATAAATTATTAAGGAGCAGCTGACACAGGTTTAGAACAATTAAGATTACACAGGGGTGCATGAAAAGGCCTGTGACCATGGTTAATAAGAGTTAACCAAAGATTAACCCCAAAATATACAAACAAATATAGAAAACCACAGCACTCACCACCCCAGAAGCGGGGTGCAGTGTCTGCACTCACCACTCATAGGGTGGGGTGCATGCAGCCCATGGCCACCTACCCAAATACATACAAAATAGAGAATTCAGCACTCACCATAGCAAGCTCACTTGTCCTCACAACATCAATAAATAAATGATGGGGGTTTAGTTGGTGGATTGGCAAATGCATGGAAGCCTGCATACTGATTTTCAAGGTACCCCACCTTCATGCAGGTCCTACACTATCACAAAGCCTAAAGAATTAAAACCTGGCAACTGTATCACATATAATATAACTGCAAATATGCCCACTAGGTTTAATGTATGCCTGCCACATATCTAGTGGCTTTTAAAGGCATACTAGTCACCTGACACAGCCGATAAATTACTATGGAGCAGCTGACACAGGTTTAGAACAATTAAGATTACACAGGGGTGCATGAAAAGGCCTGTGACCATGGTTAATAAGAGTTAACCAAAGATTAACCCCAAAATATACAAACAAATATAGAAAACCACAGCACTCACCACCCCAGAAGCGGGGTGCAGTGTCTGCACTCACCACTCATAGGGTGGGGTGCATGCAGCCCATGGCCACCTACCCAAATACATACAAAATAGAGAATTCAGCACTCACCATGGCAAGCTCACTTGTCCTCACAACATCAATAAATAAATGATGGGGGTTTAGTTGGTGGATTGGCCAATGCATGGAAGCCTGCATACCGATTATCAAGGTACCCCACCTTCATGCAGGTCCTATACTATAACAAAGCCTAAAGAATTAAAACCTGGCAACTGTATCACATATAATATAACTGCAAATATGCCCACTAGGTTTAATGTATGCCTGCCACATATCTAGTGGCTTTTAAAGGCATACTAGTCACCTGACACAGCCGATAAATTACTAAGGAGCAGCTGACACAGGTTTAGAACAATTAAGATTACACAGGGGTGCATGAAAAGGCCTGTGACCATGGTTAATAAGAGTTAACCAAAGATTAACCCCAAAATATACAAACAAATATAGAAAACCACAGCACTCACCACCCCAGAAGCGGGGTGCAGTGTCTGCACTCACCACTCATAGGGTGGGGTGCATGCAGCCCATGGCCACCTACCCAAATACATACAAAATAGAGAATTCAGCACTCACCATAGCAAGCTCACTTGTCCTCACAACATCAATAAATAAATGATGGGGGTTTAGTTGGTGGATTGGCCAATGCACGGAAGCCTGCATACCGATTTTCAAGGTACCCCACCTTCATGCAGGTCCTACACTATCACAAAGCCTAAAGCATTAAAACCTGGCAACTGTATCACATATAATATAACTGCAAATATGCCCACTAGGTTTAATGTATGCCTGCCACATATCTAGTGGCTTTTAAAGGCATACTAGTCACCTGACATAGCCGATAAATTACTAAGGAGCAGCTGACACAGGTTTAGAACAATTAAGATTACACAGGGGTGCATGAAAAGGCCTGTGACCATGGTTAATAAGAGTTAACCAAAGATTAACCCCAAAATATACAAACAAATATAGAAAACCACAGCACTCGCCACCCCAGAAGCGGGGTGCAGTGTCTGCACTCACCACTCATAGGGTGGGGTGCATGCAGCCCATGGCCACCTACCCAAATACATACAAAATAGAGAATTCAGCACTCACCATAGCAAGCTCACTTGTCCTCACAACATCAATAAATGTGGCAGGCATACATTAAACCTAGTGGGCATATTTGCAGTTATATTATATGTGATACAGTTGCCAGGTTTTAATTCTTTAGGCTTTGTGATAGTGTAGGACCTGCATGAAGGTGGGGTACCTTGAAAATCGGTATGCAGGCTTCCGTGCATTGGCCAATCCACCAACTAAACCCCCATCATTTATTTATTGATGTTGTGAGGACAAGTGAGCTTGCTATGGTGAATGCTGAATTCTCTATTTTGTATGTATTTGGGTAGGTGGCCATGGGCTGCATGCACCCCACCCTATGAGTAGTGAGTGCAGACACTGCACCCCGCTTCTGGGGTGGTGAGTGCTGTGGTTTTCTATATTTGTTTGTATATTTTGGGGTTAATCTTTGGTTAACTCTTATTAACCATGGTCACAGGCCTTTTCATGCACCCCTGTGTAATCTTAATTGTTCTAAACCTGTGTCAGCTGCTCCTTAGTAATTTATCGGCTGTGTCAGGTGACTAGTATGCCTTTAAAAGCCACTAGATATGTGGCAGGCATACATTAAACCTAGTGGGCATATTTGCAGTTATATTATATGTGATACAGTTGCCAGGTTTTAATTCTTTAGGCTTTGTGATAGTGTAGGACCTGCATGAAGGTGGGGTACCTTGAAAATCGGTATGCAGGCTTCCGTGCATTGGCCAATCCACCAACTAAACCCCCATCATTTATTTATTGATGTTGTGAGGACAAGTGAGCTTGCTATGGTGAGTGCTGAATTCTCTATTTTGTATGTATTTGGGTAGGTGGCCTTGGGCTGCATGCACCCCACCCTATGAGTAGTGAGTGCAGACACTGCACCCCGCTTCTGGGGTGGTGAGTGCTGTGGTTTTCTATATTTGTTTGTATATTTTGGGGTTAATCTTTGGTTAACTCTTATTAACCATGGTCACAGGCCTTTTCATGCACCCCTGTGTAATCTTAATTGTTCTAAACCTGTGTCAGCTGCTCCTTAGTAATTTATCGGCTGTGTCAGGTGACTAGTATGCCTTTAAAAGCCACTAGATATGTGGCAGGCATACATTAAACCTAGTGGGCATATTTGCAGTTATATTATATGTGATACAGTTGCCAGGTTTTAATTCTTTAGGCTTTGTGATAGTGTAGGACCTGCATGAAGGTGGGGTACCTTGAAAATCGGTATGCAGGCTTCCGTGCATTGGCCAATCCACCAACTAAACCCCCATCATTTATTTATTGATGTTGTGAGGACAAGTGAGCTTGCTATGGTGAGTGCTGAATTCTCTATTTTGTATGTATTTGGGTAGGTGGCCATGGGCTGCATGCACCCCACCCTATGAGTGGTGAGTGCAGACACTGCACCCCGCTTCTGGGGTGGTGAGTGCTGTGGTTTTCTATATTTGTTTGTATATTTTGGGGTTAATCTTTGGTTAACTCTTATTAACCATGGTCACAGGCCTTTTCATGCACCCCTGTGTAATCTTAATTGTTCTAAACCTGTGTCAGCTGCTCCTTAGTAATTTACCGGCTGTGTCAGGTGACTAGTATGCCTTTAAAAGCCACTAGATATGTGGCAGGCATACATTAAACCTAGTGGGCATATTTGCAGTTATATTATATGTGATACAGTTGCCAGGTTTTAATTCTTTAGGCTTTGTGATAGTGTAGGACCTGCATGAAGGTGGGGTACCTTGAAAATCGGTATGCAGGCTTCCGTGCATTGGCCAATCCACCAACTAAACCCCCATTATTTATTTATTGATGTTGTGAGGACAAGTGAGCTTGCTATGGTGAGTGCTGAATTCTCTATTTTGTATGTATTTGGGTCGGTGGCCATGGGCTGCATGCACCCCTCCCTACGAGTGGTGAGTGCAGACACTGCACCCCGCTTCTGGGGTGGTGAGTGCTGTGGTTTTCTGTATTTGTTTGTATATTTTGGGGTTAATCTTTGGTTAACTCTTATTAACCATGGTCACAGGCCTTTTCATGCACCCCTGTGTAATCTTAATTGTTCTAAACCTGTGTCAGCTGCTCCTTAGTAATTTATCGGCTGTGTCAGGTGACTAGTATGCCTTTAAAAGCCACTAGATATGTGGCAGGCATACATTAAACCTAGTGGGCATATTTGCAGTTATATTATATGTGATACAGTTGCCAGGTTTTAATTCTTTAGGCTTTGTGATAGTGTAGGACCTGCATGAAGGTGGGGTACCTTGAAAATCGGTATGCAGGCTTCCGTGCATTGGCCAATCCACCAACTAAACCCCCATCATTTATTTATTGATGTTGTGAGGACAAGTGAGCTTGCTATGGTGAGTGCTGAATTCTCTATTTTGTATGTATTTGGGTAGGTGGCCATGGGCTGCATGCACCCCACCCTATGAGTGGTGAGTGCAGACACTGCACCCCGCTTCTGGGGTGGTGAGTGCTGTGGTTTTCTATATTTGTTTGTATATTTTGGGGTTAATCTTTGGTTAACTCTTATTAACCATGGTCACAGGCCTTTTCATGCACCCCTGTGTAATCTTAATTGTTCTAAACCTGTGTCAGCTGCTCCTTAGTAATTTATCGGCTGTGTCAGGTGACTAGTATGCCTTTAAAAGCCACTAGATATGTGGCAGGCATACATAAAACCTAGTGGGCATATTTGCAGTTATATTATATGTGATACAGTTGCCAGGTTTTAATTCTTTAGGCTTTGTGATAGTATAGGACCTGCATGAAGGTGGGGTACCTTGATAATCGGTATGCAGGCTTCCATGCATTGGCCAATCCACCAACTAAACCCCCATCATTTATTTATTGATGTTGTGAGGACAAGTGAGCTTGCTATGGTGAGTGCTGAATTCTCTATTTTGTATGTATTTGGGTAGGTGGCCATGGGCTGCATGCACCCCACCCTATGAGTGGTGAGTGCAGACACTGCACCCCGCTTCTGGAGTGGTGAGTGCTGTGGTTTTCTATATTTGTTTGTATATTTTGGGGTTAATCTTTGGTTAACTCTTATTAACCATGGTCACAGGCCTTTTCATGCACCCCTGTGTAATCTTAATTGTTCTAAACCTGTGTCAGCAGCTCCTTAGTAATTTATCGGCTGTGTCAGGTGACTAGTATGCCTTTAAAAGCCACTAGATATGTGGCAGGCATACATTAAATCTAGTGGGCATATTTGCAGTTATATTATATGTGATACAGTAGCCAGGTTTTAATTCTTTAGGCTTTGTGATAGTGTAGGACCTGCATGAAGGTGGGGTACCTTGAAAATCGGTATGCAGGCTTCCGTGCATTGGCCAATCCACCAACTAAATACCCATCATTTATTTATTGATGTTGTGAGGACAAGTGAGCTTGCCATGGTGAGTGCTGAATTCTCTATTTTGTATGTATTTGGGTAGGTGGCCATGGGCTGCATGCACCCCACCCTATGAGTGGTGAGTGCAGACACTGCACCCCGCTTCTGGGGTGGTGAGTGCTGTGGTTTTCTGTATTTGTTTGTATATTTTGGGGTTAATCTTTGGTTAACTCTTATTAACCATGGTCACAGGCCTTTTCATGCACCCCTGTGTAATCTTAATTGTTCTAAACCTGTGTCAGCTGCTCCTTAGTAATTTATCGGCTGTGTCAGGTGACTAGTATGCCTTTAAAAGCCACTAGATATGTGGCAGGCATACATTAAACCTAGTGGGCATATTTGCAGTTATATTATATGTGATACAGTTGCCAGGTTTTAATTCTTTAGGCTTTGTGATAGTGTAGGACCTGCATGAAGGTGGGGTACCTTGAAAATCGGTATGCAGGCTTCCGTGCATTGGCCAATCCACCAACTAAACCCCCATCATTTATTTATTGATGTTGTGAGGACAAGTGAGCTTGCTATGGTGAGTGCTGAATTCTCTATTTTGTATGTATTTGGGTAGGTGGCCATGGGCTGCATGCACCCCACCCTATGAGTGGTGAGTGCAGACACTGCACCCCGCTTCTGGGGTGGTGAGTGCTGTGGTTTTCTATATTTGTTTGTATATTTTGGGGTTAATCTTTGGTTAACTCTTATTAACCATGGTCACAGGCCTTTTCATGCACCCCTGTGTAATCTTAATTGTTCTAAACCTGTGTCAGCTGCTCCTTAGTAATTTATCGGCTGTGTCAGGTGACTAGTATGCCTTTAAAAGCCACTAGATATGTGGCAGGCATACATTAAACCTAGTGGGCATATTTGCAGTTATATTATATGTGATACAGTTGCCAGGTTTTAATTCTTTAGGCTTTGTGATAGTGTAGGACCTGCATGAAGGTGGGGGCCCTTGAAAATCGGTATGCAGGCTTCCGTGCATTGGCCAATCCACCAACTAAACCCCCATCATTTATTTATTGATGTTGTGAGGACAAGTGAGCTTGCTATGGTGAGTGCTGAATTCTCTATTTTGTATATATATATATATATATATATATATATATATATATGACAGATCCCTGAACAGGGAGATGCACTCTCCAAAGGAAGAATTAGTCCAATCCAGATATAGTCATTTTAATGTTCGATATAATCACTCAATAGGTCAACGTTTCGATTCCAATGTAGAATCTTTGTCAAGACGAGCATGATAATAGCATCCAAAGTCATATAAATACTATACAGAAAAAGACTAAACAAAAACAAAAAACATAGAATTTAGAATCATGGACAATGCCTCACGGGCCCACATGTAGATTAAAGGTGAATCACCCCTGAGTGAATACTATCATTATAACAGCGAGTCAGAAGAGCCTGAGTATAGAACCTGCACCAAAGTGATAGATGTCCACTAACTGAAATAGGGGACTAAGGATATAATCAAAACGTCACCACCACCTAACACAGCTGAGAAATGACTTACTCAATGAAAGTAGTTCAAAGCCCTCAAAAAATGCAAGCTGGTCATATTGAGCCTAAACACAAAAATAATGATCAGGCATAATGATCAAACCAATTACAAAAAAACAAATAGAACAATCACATGTACTCACTATAGGTGTAGAGGCAGAGCATATCTGCCAGATGGAGTACTCATTCCTCCAAACCTATTATAACAGAAACAAATTGGTAATATGACCATATCCATAGAGATATTACAGGCAACAAGGACATAAAAATATAACCAGTATTACTCACTCATATCCAGTATAGACAGCAAATACACATCTGAGCATCAGGACAGGGCTGAATACAGCACCACAGTCCTGAGCTCTTCATATAGTGCTAGAACAGGAAGTGATGTCACTATGCACATTACACCAAAGATCAGACCAAAATACATTTAATGCCAGTGATTAAACAAGTATAACTCACTAGCCGCAACAGTGTCAATGCGCGCCAATTCAACCAACTATTTTAATCTCATAAAGGCATACATAATAACGATAACTAGTCTAATTAAAGAGAAGGGCAGAAGCGGCGAGCGTTCCACCCGCCGCGGGCGGAAGCTCATGCATTCCACATGAGCTCTCCGCCCGCCCCAGCCCACTCTATAATCAGCATCAAACAAAGGCACAGGAGGGCAGAAGCGGCGTGCGTCCCAACCGCCGTGGGCGGAAGCTCATGCGTTCCACATGAGCCCTCCGCCCGCCCCAGCCAATGCTATAGTCAACATCAGACAGAAAGGTACAGGAGGGCGGAAGCGGCGTACGTTCTAGCATAATGCAGGTAAAGATGCTTGCATTCCACACATATGTATCAGCTGACAGGGATCTCAAGCCACATAAGAGGGACCAACAACTCCATGTCAACAATGACCACAAAGGTAGTGCATATAATCTACAAG
Source organism: Pseudophryne corroboree (assembly GCF_028390025.1). Lineage (NCBI taxonomy): Eukaryota > Metazoa > Chordata > Amphibia > Anura > Myobatrachidae > Pseudophryne > Pseudophryne corroboree. Next base: position 399,281,524 of record NC_086449.1, read on the forward strand.
GGGCCCGTGTATATCCAAAGAGAGACCAAATTACCTAATAATAAACACAAACATAAACATATATCAGATTAATAAAATGCATAAATATCACAAAAGATACACATATGCACATACATATGCATACTAAATATACATACACATACATGATAGAATAATAGAACATGCTGGGTGAAACAAGATATCAGATCTACAGATAAGAGATAACTGTTTAACAATGTCCAAAGGGATATATAAGACATCGCTAAGGTGGCAATATCAATACTGGAACACATATTCAAAAGGATATTCCAAACGTAATCAATATACAGAATGATATCATTGTACATAAACAAATAAGCACTCTAACCGCATACAGAATCATGGTGCTAATTAATAGATCTCAACAAAATATGTACAGATATTATCAAAACCTAGAGAAAAATGTTAAGGGCATTGTATTCATTCAGACCCCATGGTGCAACGGTGTCCTAGGTTGAAATCCAATAACTTTCACATTGTTTAAGTAATAATAAAAGGTCCCCTCCTAAATCAAGTGGAGGGACCCAGTCTATTAGTATACATTTAAGGTTAGAAACCTGATGTCCATTGAGCATATAATGTCTTGCCACAGGTTTGTTAGTATTCTTAGTCTGAAGCGCGGCTCTGATGGTGGTTCTGTGGTTCGCCATTCTGTCGCGAAAACATCGTGAGGTCAACCCGACATAATAAAGCCCATAGGGGCATGTGAGTAGATATATGACATATTCCATTTTACAATGAAGATGATACCTAATCTTAATGTGTTTGCCAGATTGTGGGTGGGGAAAGGTCTTGCCCACCAGCATGGATCTGCAGGTGGTGCAACCTCCACAGGAGAAGCTGCCCGGCTTGGTACTCATAACTTGCTTCATACTGGGACGTTCCATAGGCGCCATAGTAGGTTGCATCAATAGTTGTTTGAGGTTTACCCCTCTACTATAGGCCATCATAGGTTGTGGTGCTTGGGTAAAGGGTAAGGTAGAATCTGAAGTAAGGATCGGCCAATGTTTCTTCAAAGTTCGTTGTGTATGGTGAGAATGCTGATCGAACTTGGTGGTAAAAATCATCCGTTGCTCACTAGTTTGTTTGGTACGAGATTTACCATGGAAGATATTCTTTGCCTTTTGAAGACATCTATGTAAGATTTTAGGTTGGTATCCTCGGTCACGGAATCTATGCGTCAGCTCATTAAGTTGTTCTTCTCTAACCAACTGATCCGTATCAATGCGCATAATCCTCAAGTACTGCAAAACAGGTAAATTGTCCTTAAGACTAGGGGGATGAAAGCTGCTGGCCAGGAGTGTAGTGTTACGATCCGTGGGTTTTCTATATAGGGACGTGTTCACCATACCATTTTCAATATGAACCGTTACATCCAGAAAATACACACTTTCATTGGATAGGTCGAACGTGAACTTAATGGGGGTATCAAGTGAGTTGATTTTCTCGACCATAGAAACAAAAGACTCATTTGTGCCACCCCACAAGAAAAAAATATCGTCTATGAAACGTTTGTAGAAAAGAATCTGGGAACCAAACTCAGGAGAAACATATGTCTTTTCGAAACGTGTCATATACAAATTGGCGTATGCCGGTGCAAGGTTAGAACCCATGGCGGTTCCTGATTGTTGTATATAATATGCTTCCTTGTATTTGAAATGATTTAAACTCAACACGAGATGGACAAGGTCTAAGATATACTCAGTTGGGATTACTGGACTAGGATATTCGGACAATATTTCTCTAAGTGTAGAAATACCATCGTTGTGCGGGATTACTGTGTACAATGACTGTACATCCATTGTTGCCAGCAAGGACAAATTCTCCAAACCTACAAATTGTTTTAATTGATAAAGAAAGTCAGTGGTATCACGAACATAACTTCTACTCTTAATGACGTACAATTGAAGAATGTGGTCGATTAATTTAGCAAGTGGTTGCAACAAGGATCCCTCAGCGGCAATGATAAGTCTTCCTGGCGGCCTGACAAGTGTTTTATGCACTTTTGGGAGCATGAATATTATAGGACATTTGGGCAAATCCACTGTAAGAAATTCAAAAAGTTCCTGATCAATCCATGAATGTTCCAGACCCATCTTTAAACTACCATCAACCTTCTTCTTAATGGAGGGAATAGTATTCATAGTTACACATTTATAGGTTCCTTGGTCAGCAAGTTGATGACAGATCTCCATGTCATAGTCAGACCAGTCCTGCACAACCACCGCTCCACCCTTGTCGGCCGGACGTATTACCAATGTGGTGTCATTTTTAAATCTATTAAGTGCTGTCCTTCCATCACTTGATAAATTAACAAAAAAAGGTGGTGGGTTATATGTCCGTAGGTCCTTCTGTACTATATGTAGAAAAGTTCTAATACTGGCGGATCGAACTTAGACGCCTTCTTGAATGGTAATATACGGTCAGGTTGATGTGATTGCACAGGAAAAAATTATTTGAGACGGAGCTTACGCCCAAATCTGTATTGATCTATGTTCCCCTTGAATTTCTGATGTTGGAATGTTGGAACAAAAGATAACCCTCTCTCAAGGAGTGTTAATTCAGCTTGAGAGAGTTCCTTATTGGACAGATTAAACACGGTATTCATATGCATTTTTTCCAACCTCTTCTCTTTATATCCACCCCGCAGTGGATGTGGTCTGTGGTCCTTGGATCCCCTGAGGGGGGAGGTAGGCCGGTGGATACTGTACCAGGGTCTAAAAAACGGCGGTTACCACGAGAAGTATCAGATAAATCAGTGTCAGAATTTGAAAGAGAAGATCCCCATTCTCTATTGTTTACAGGCTTCCGATGTCTAAAAGGACGCGTGGATCTATCGGAGTAAGGGATATCTTTATGCCCCAAAAGCCATCTGTACATGGTATGATTCTGATAAACTGCTTGCACAGTTGCTAGTTTCTTCCTCTTAAAAGACATGAGTTCCCTTCGATATGCCTCAATTTGTGATTGAAGTCGTTCAATCCAATTGGTACTTTTATCCTCACGCAGTGATGGTATGTTGGTGATTTCCAATTGCTCAATCTGTGTTTTTACTTTCTTAAGCTCATTACCTGCCTCCTCAATCACTAAGATGAGGAGGTCCAGGGAGCACTTGCTAAGGACCTCACACCATCTACTGCAGAAGAGCGGGTTGTTTCTACCCAGCGTTGGCACATTACTGACGCAGAATCCTCTGGGGATTAATTTACGACGATGATACTCCGATAAGAATTGCCCATGGAGGAGCAAATCTATCTCTCGTCTACGTAATTATATTAATCAATAAAATATATTGGGTGATGATTCAGCAGGTAATGTATCAAAGTCAAGTTTCTTGAACAGAACTTTCTCAATGTCGTCATCCGTAAAGGAGATGGTACCTTGCTCAGCTTGGGATAGGAGGCCCTCATCAATCAAATAAGAGCCGCCTTGCGCCATAATGTGACACAAGAAGAGGGTTGTGTCTTTCTTTAGAAATTTGTCCAACTGATCCTCAACTTCCAAATGTATATCGTTTTATTGATAATAAAGGTGATGGGTGTCAGGAAATGTGATCCGCATAGCAATCACACAAATCAGATACATATGTAGACCCGCACTCTCATCCAATCAATAACAACTGTGGGGTGCATCCAGTGGAGAAACACTGTTAAAGTGAATCCACATATATAGGACAGATCCCTGAACAGGGAGATGCACTCTCCAAAGGAAGAATTAGTCCAATCCAGATATAGTCATTTTAATGTTCGATATAATCACTCAATAGGTCAACGTTTCGATTCCAATGTAGAATCTTTGTCAAGACGAGCATGATAATAGCATCCAAAGTCATATAAATACTATACAGAAAAAGACAAAACAAAAACAAAAAACATATAGAATTTAGAATCATGGACAATGCCTCACGGGCCCACATGTAGATTAAAGGTGAATCACCCCTGAGTGAATACTATCATTATAACAGCGAGTTAGAAGAGCCTGAGTATAGAACCCGCACCAAAGTGATAGATGTCCACTAACTGAAATAGGGGACTAAGGATATAATCAAAACGTCACCACCACCTAACACAGCAGAGAAATGACTTACTCAATGAAAGTAGTTCAAAGCCCTCAAAAAATGCAAGCTGGTCATATTGAGCCTAAACACAAAAATAATTATCAGACATAATGATCAAACCAATTACAAAAAAAGCAAATAGAACAATCACATGTACTCACTACAGGTGTAGAGGCAGAGCATATCTGTCAGATGGAGTACTCATTCCTCCAAACCTATTATAACAGAAACAAATTGGTAATATGACCATATCCATAGAGATATTACAGGCAACAAGAACATAAAAATATTACCAGTATTACTCACTCATATCCAGTATAGACAGCAAATACACATCTGAGCATCAGGACAGGGCTGAATACAGCACCACAGTCCTGAGCTCCTCATATAGTGCTAGAACAGGAAGTGATGTCACTATGCACATTACACCAGAGATCAGACCAAAATACATTTAATGCCAGTGATTTAACAAGTATAACTCACTAACCGCAACAGTGTCAATGCGCGCCAATTCAACCAACTATTTTAATCCCATAAAGGCAAACAGAATAACGATAACTAGTCTAATTAAAGAGAAGGGCGGAAGCTGCGTGCGTTCCACCCGCCGCGGGCGGAAGCTCATGCGTTCCACATGAGCTCTCCGCCCGCCCCAGCCCACTCTATAATCAGCATCAAACGAAGGCCCAGGAGGGCGGAAGCGGTGTGCGTCCCAACCGCCGCGGGCGGAAGCTCATGCGTTCCACATGAGCCCTCCGCCCGCCCCAGCCAACGCTATAGTCAACATCAGACAGAAAGGTACAGGAGGGCGGAAGCGGCGTACGTTCCAGCATAATGCTGGTAAAGACGCTTGCATTCCACACATATGTATCAGCTGACAAGGATCTCAAGCCACATAAGAGGGACCAACAACTCCATGTCAACAATAACCGCAAAGGTAGTGCATATAATCTACAAGGGGCCCGTGTATATCCAAAGAGAGACCAATACATATCCAATATCCAATACAGTATATCCAATACAGAGATGCCAATTGGTCGACAAACCTTAGGTCGACATGGACAAAAGGTCGACATAGACAAAAGGTCGACCGGAAAAAGGTCGACATGGAAAAAGGTCGACATGAGTTTTTTATGTTTTTTTGTGTTGTTTTCTTCGTAAAGTGACCGGGAACCCCAATTAGTGCACCGTGTCCCCTCGCATGGCTCGCTTCGCTCGCCATGCTTCGGGCATGGTACCTTCGCTCCGCTCCGCTTCGCTCGGCACAGATTACCGTTCCAATCGTAGTCCACGTGGATCATTAAGTATGAAAAGGTTCCAAAAAAGAAAAAAATTGTGAAAAACTCATGTCGACCTTTTTCCATGTCGACCTTTTTCCATGTCGACCTTGTTCCTTTCGACCTTTTGTCCATGTCGACCTTTTGTCCATGTCGACCTAAGGTGTGTCGACCAATTGGCGTCGACCTAAGGTGTGTCGACCTTTTTGTTGTCGACCTGGAGTGCGGATACCAATGAGAAATCATGGCGATGGGACCTAAATCTAAGCACTGAATGCATTTATGTTTCGTATACACCTTATACACACAGCCTGAAGGTCATTTTAGTAAATATTTTTAATAACTTTGTGCATTAAACAAAGTGTGTGTACATTCACACAATTCATTTATGTTTCATATACACCTTATACACACATCCTGAAGGTCATTTAATAAAATATTTTTAAGAACTTTGTGTATTAAACAAAGTTTGTGTACATTGAGCCACCAGAAACAAAGGTTTCACTATCTCAGTCTCACTCCAAAAATTCCGTATTTTTGAATATTCCATATTTCGGAATATTTGGATATGGGATACTCAACCTGTATATATATAATTTTAATCAATAATAGATCTCACAGATGTAAATGTTTCATCGATGCAGATCTTGCAGAGACCTTCTTATAGCATCTAAATGTATCAATATTTTTCCAATGGGATTTATTTATGAGGGTGTAATAATGGTATGCAGTTAGCATACTGGCAGTCAGGATGTCAGTGGTAATGTGACCTGTGCCAGAATCCCAACACCACTCATAATCCCAGCACCAGAACACCAACCTCCATCATCTCAAAGGTAAGTATCGAGTAGACTGTTAGGGCCTAGGGGGTGTTAGGGATAGGCACTAGAGGGGTGGATAGCCATAGCTGCCAACCCACAAGTCTTAACCCTAGCTGCTACCCCAGCCAAGTTAGGATCAGGGTAGGAGACAGAGGTGGGGAAAAATAATTGCTCTTTCCCCTGTTGCCATTTTCAATGTTGGAATTCTGATGTTGGTCATGTTACCACTGGCAATCCGGCCGCCGGTCTGGTGTATCCCACCCATGACAACAACACAATTTAAACAGTAGTATAGACAGCAGCTGATGGCCATTTCACCAAGGCTTTTTCAATGCACCTTAAAAAAGCCTTGGTGAAATGGCCAGCGGCTCTCCAAGGACCAAGTTTGGGAACCACTGCTTTAGACAAAGAAAGCATAATTTAATTACTTGTGTGAGTCACCCTCATTTAACAGAATATTCTTTACATGTTTATATATGACTTAATAGTGCTGATGTTCAAGATTGATATTCTTTTTTTTACTTTGCGTTTTCTTTTGCAGAAAACTGCTGGTAGTACAGTAGGCTCAGTATATGAGAAAGTAGTAAATGTAATCTGCAGTTGATACTGTACTGTAGATTAGTTATATACTGTCATTCAAAGTATACAGTAATCTTAGATGTGTCATCGACATTGGCTTTCTTTAGTTACTTATACTGTATCTGTTAGGAGACCATCATAGTTTAGAGGTACTTCTGAATACAGTATTCAGCAAACTGTAAACCTCCATAAATCATCTAACTGAAGTAATATATAAGGACATAGTAAATAAACCTATATTCTGGGTGGAATGCTAACTTGTGCTTATCTGTATGTAACAAATTCTGTCTTTAAATTCTGTCGTCTTTCATTGTGTCTCATAGAATATGCATTTTATTTTTACAGTATATTTAAATGAAATGAAAGCTGTGAAAATACAATTTATTGTTCATTTTGAAGTGCAGTTAGTCATAGTATACTATTACTTTATTTATGATCATTAGCCTTCATCCTACTAGTTTACCTTTACATATTTATCAGTATTAATAAACTGCATATGTAGAAATGATTTATACAATGTGATTTTACTCTGGTCTCAAAAATCCAAAGGCTAAATACAGTATTAATGGTAATATACTGGAAACTACTGAGGAGGAAAGTGATCTAGGAGCAATGTACAAAGCAATGAGAAAGGCAAGTCAGATGCCTGGTTGCATAGGGAGAGGAATCAGCAGCAGAAATAAAAACGTAATAATACCACTGTATAGGTCATTGGTATAGCCTCATCATGCAGGCAGTATAGTGGCCACTCCTTTCCTCTCTGGTCCTCTACTGGCTCCTACCCTGCTTCTCAGAGTGCAAACCTGTTACAGAGAGGCCATCCATTACTCACTCATGGTACAGAAAAGCTTTAAAGATTTTTTGGCTAGTCGAAGTACTAAATCATCATTAAAGTAACCACAAGTCACTTCTATTAATGTAAGACACGAAAGCACTGAGTCATGCCCTCACCCTGAGGATGATCACATTTAGAGGAAACAAGAGCTGAAGGTGTGTTTTTGGTAGAATTTGGTCTGCCAGCCATGAAAGGTTATGCATACTGTAACTCAGCAGCTGAGAATCATTAAAAAAATTAAATTCAAAATAAGTAAATTGTAATTATTTAACAAGTACAGATTGAGTATCCCATATCCAAATATTCCGAAATACGGAATATTCCGAAATACGGACTTTTTTGAGTGAGAGTGAGATAGTGAAACCTTTGTTTTTTGATGGCTCAATGTACACAAACTTTTTTTAATACTAGAGATGAGCGGATTCGGTTTTACTCGGTTTTACTCGGTTCTCAAAACGGCATCTTATTGGCTATCCAAAACACGTGACATCCGTGAGCCAATAAGATGCCGTTTTGAGAACCGAGTAAAACCGAGTAAAACCGAATCCGCTCATCTCTATTTAATACACAAAGTTATTAAAAATATTGTATTAAATGACAGTCAGGCTGTGTGTATAAGGTGTATATGAAACATAAATGAATTGTGTGAATGTAGACACACTTTGTTTAATGCACAAAGTTATAAAAAATATTGGCTAAAATTACCTTCAGGCTGTATGTATATGAAAGATAAATGCATTCTGTGCTTAGATTTAGGTCCCATCACCATGATATCTCATTATGGTTTGCAATTATTCCAAAATACAGAAAAATCCGATATCCAAAATACCTCTGGTCCCAAGCATCTTGGATAAGGGATACTCAACCTGTAATACATTGTTTGCTATTTATAAAGTACATTGCTACTGTCCTTTATCTACACCTATAGTAGGGCCTTCCCAGCTTACACCCCAGGTACACAGATGAGTAAGGCGCCACACTTAGGAGGGCACCACAACCCGACATTGCCTTCTACATTAAGTCACTCATCCTCCATCTAGCTCATACACTGTCTCCTCTAACTGCACACAGCCCTATGCCCCTACCACCCATTTCCTTGCCCTGTGTATCTCTGGCTGTCCCCTCGGCCAGCTGGGTCAGGCTAGAAGGTGTATGCCAGCACTGTCAGGGAGGGTCAGATGGTATTATTAGGACACCAAAGTTCCAGCAGCACATGGCCTATGTTGTAGCTTCAGCAACAGTAGCAGAGGTTGAGGAGGGATATGCCTGTCCACTTGTGATGTGACTTTTCAGTGATGTGGCTCTGCACAGGATTCCTTCACTGGGATATTAACCTCATCACTCCCGGGCTCAGCTGGGAGCAAGCATGCGAGAAGATGAAGGAGGAGAGGTGGCGGAAAGAGATACAGGCCTACAAAATACTGCTCTTGCTGTCACCTGGTTATCTATATATTACTGTGTTACAGTTAAATAGAAACATGTTGCTACAATAGAAAATAATTGGAAAATAAATTTGGGCCTGTTATTTCAGATTTCTGCTACATCTCTGAAAGTATGTGGACACTAGGGAACGATTGGGAATTTAGGGGTCTATTTATTAAACCTGTGCGGTAATTAACATGCTATATTGCAGCCATATCGGGGGTGGGCTTGAATTAATTTCATAACAATGAACGTGATGTGCCATTCTGGAAGGCATATTGTACAGCCAGCATTCAAAATTTTCCTTCACAATTCTCGGAGGTGTGAGGGAAAACCTGTGATGTTGGCACTACCATAATCGGCCAATAAGTGCACAGCTACTGTATATGAAGTGGCACCTCGCTTTGTGCTGAATTCCCTTCAGCAATAGCAGTGGTCTCCAAGCTCTGCTCACATGGCACCCTAACATGCTTAAATATGCCCCATTGTACTTTAATATAGTTTATTCAGGATGTAATTATGATCCCGGCGATAGGGATCCCAGCACTCAGCATATCGACACCTGGATCCCGGCTGTCATGATTATACCACTAATGTCAGCAAAAACTGAATGGTTGTTAACAGGGGTACAAAGTAATTGTGAAACATGCAATATCACAAGAGAGCGCTAGATACCGATCATTACTATATAAACATTTTATTCAATCACATAAAATAAAAGCATAAAAAATGCAATATGCATATTTTCATAAAAGAATTATTCTCACTGCTGATATTATTTACACGCTGCCATATACTGTATCCCAATTGTATATTGCACAGATGTCCACATCCAAAAGACCAGTGTGGCTGGTTCGCTCCAAAGCAAATTATAAAGTCCCAATTTGTTTTAGGGAATGTGAATGGTGTTCACTAGATGGTGAATGTTCAGCTGTATAAACGATGGGCGCTATGCTACTTCCAACCAACCACAACGGATTCTGCATGCTGACAGCCAGCCTCACATGAGACTCTAAGGAATAAGTGGGGAGCACAAAATTGTTTGGCGGTCGGGGGAGGTAGTAGCATAGCGCCCATCGTTTATACAGCTATATGGCAGCGTGTAAATAATATCAGCAGTGAGAATAATTATTTTATGAAAATATGCATTGCATTTTTTATGCTTTTATTTTATGTGATTGAATAAAATGTTTATATAGTAATGATTACTTTGTATATATTTGAGTATCGCAGAATACTCATGTGGGAGCAGCTATAAGTATATAGACATCAGTATATCAATTCTATTATATAAATTGGGTGACCAACAGCTTTATTTTGTGCCTTATATCAGAGCGCCTGATTTGATAATTTTAGGAGTCATAATTATCAAGCACTATAGTATGTTAACAGTGGTGAAAAGAATTGACCAACACCTATAGAGTGGGGACAGAACCTGTGGTGAGTGCAATGAAGCACCAAGCCCGCAGCATGGCGAGCACAGAGAGCCTGCAATGGGCTTCATTGTGCTGCCCCCCCCACCCCCGACGGTATTCTGGCCACTGGGATCCCGACCGCTGGTCACCCAATCCCATCCAATTTATTCCACTAAAAAGTGCCTTAATCTATGTTTGCTTACCAAAACAATTAGGCTCAGTACAGCTCTGACCTATGGTTATATTGTAACTCTAATCAAACCTCTATATTTATATTATATAATATTGATTCATTTTTTTACTGTATTTCTTATGCTCCTAACATTTGATTAAACTTTTCAACTTTAATACTGTTTTTTTTATTTACTTCATTCAGCATTCTTGCGACATTTCATTCAAAATTTATTACAATTGAATTGATTCCAATGTAAAGAGTTAATTGATAATCTGAAATTGTAAATAGCCAATTTCATACTTTGTTTCCAGTTTAATACACTTTACATTAGTAGATTTGATAACATTTTAACTGCTGGTTAGACCAGTCATGTCACGGCTGTAGATATTTGTGAATCCGGACTAGGACTAAATACTGAGTTTGGACTTGAGAGCTGAGGGCAGAATTGGGCAGGCTTGAGATATCTCCTACTCATGAAGACGTGGCAGGTTAATCAGAATGCTGGGTTTGACTTGACCAGCGAAGCAGGTTTTCAGGATGTCGGAATCGGCTTTCCGACCAGGCAGTTTTTCAGGATGTCGGGATTGGCTTTCCAACCAGGCAGGAGTTCAGGATGTCGGGATTGGCTTTCAGACTAGGCAGGAGTTCAGGATGTCGGGATTTGCTTTCCGACTAGGCAGGTTTTCAGGATGTCGGGATTGGCTTTCCAACTAGGCAGGAGTTCAGGATGCTGGAAAGAACCAGCAAGGCAGATTTGTAGAATGCTGAACAGAACCAGCACAGCAGGAGTTAAGAATGCTGGATGGAACCAGCAAGGCAGGTTTGTAGAATGCTGGGCGGAACCAGCACAGCAGGGTTTCCAGATGCTGGACGGAACCAGCAGAATAGATTTTCAGAAGGCTGAGAGACAACAAAGCACTGACAGCTTGCCAGTGCTGGGACTTGGAACTTATACCCCTTTCTCACTGCTGACTGAATGAGGGATTCACATGTTGAGGAAGGGATTCCAGATTGGGCCCATGAAGGTCAGCTGACCAGGAACTGTCATGGCAACGTCCATAGCTGGTTTGGAGGGAACACCAGAGATGTGGAACCACATGGAAGTAGTAATGGCCACAGAGTCAGTGTAGACTGTATCTGGTGACCAGGGCCGGCTCCAGGCCTACTAGCACCCTGTGCGAGAAAATGTAAAAGCGCCCCCCCCCCCCATACTCTATGTGCGCGCTCCTGGCAAAGTGGGCGTGGCCTCTGAAAAAGTGGGCGGGGCCTCACAACTTCATATTATCACACTATAAATAAATAAATATATTTTCACACCCCCTCTACGCACACAATTAGCAGCATTACACATAACAGCTACAGTAGTGTTCCTTACACACAATGTCTCCAGTATAGTGCCAGCTACCCATAATGTCTACAGTAGTGCAGTGCCAGCTACACATGACATGCCCCCAGCAGTGCCAGCTACACGACATGCCCCCCAGCAGTGCCAGATAGACATGATATACCCCCCAGCAGTGCCAGATAGACAGAACATGCCCTGCTGCAGTGCCAGCTACACATGATATGCCCCACAGCAGTGCCAGCTACACATGATAGTGTTCACTCTAGGATTTTTTTAGGGCAGGGGTACTGATCACGGGGAGGGCACATTTTGCATTTGGGAGGGCACATATTTAAGTTAGAAGGGCAAAATTATGTACATACTGTAATGCTTGTTGCTCCGTTCAAAATCATGGACCTTGCGCGCCGAAGGCGCACATCAAAAATGTAGGGGCGTTGCTTCGTGGGGAAGGGGCGCGGCCACATAATAGTGGCAATTCGCATTACGCCACACAGTAGTGCAGCTAATACACATTGCACCAGGTAGAACCTCCTATACACACTGCGACAGGTAGAGCACGTTAAGACACTTTGTACCAGGCAGAGCACGTTAGACACTTTTGCGCCAGGCAGAGCACGTTAAGACACTTTGTGCCAGGCAGAGCACGTTAGACACTTTGCGCCAGGCAGAGCACGTTAGACACTTTGCGCCAGGCAGAGCACGTTAGACACTTTGCACCAGGCAGAGCACGTTAGACACTTTGCGCCAGGCAGAGCACATTAGACACTTTGCGCCAGGCAGAGCACGTTAGACACTTTGCGCCAGGCAGAGCACGTTAGACACTTTGCGCCAGGCAGAGCACGTTAGACACTTTGCGCCAGGCAGAGCACGTTAGACACTTTGCGCCAGGTATTGCACTGAGACATGGGAACACTACATGATATGCCCCCCAGCCGTGCCAGCTAGACACGACATGCCCCCTAGCCGTGCCAGATGCACATGACATGCCCCCCAGCAGTGCCAAATGCACATGACATGCCCCCCCCAGCAGTGCCAAATGCACATGACATGCCCCCCCAGCAGTGCGAGAAACATAATTGCCCCCACAGTGCCAGATACATAAATGCCCCCCCACAGTGCCAGATACATAAATGCCCCCCACAGTGCCAGATACATAGATGCCCCCCACAGTGCCAGATACATAAATGCCCCCCACAGTGCCAGATATATAAATGCCCCCCACAGTGCCAGATACATAAATGCCCCCCACAGTGCCAGGTACATAAATACCCCCCACAGTGCCAGATATATGAATGCCCCCCACAGTGCCAGATATGCCCCCACAGTCCCAGATAGATAAATGACCCCACAGTGCCAGATACATTAATGCCCCCTCACAGTGCCAGATAAATGCCCCCACAGTGCCAGATACATTAATGCCCCCTCACAGTTCCAGATAAATGCCGCCACATTGCCAGATACATCAATGCCCCCCCCAGTGCCAGATATGCCCCCACAGACCCAGATAGATACATGACCCCACAGTGCCAGAAATGCCCCCACAGTGCCAGATACATTAATGCCCCCTCGCAGTGCCAGATAAATGCCGCCACAGTGCCAGATACATCAATGCCCCCCCACCCCAGTTCCAGATATGCCCCCACAGACCCAGATAGATACATGACCCCACAGTGTCAGAAATGCCCCCACAGTGCCAGATACATTAATGCCCCCTCACAGTGCACAGATAAATGCCCCCACAGTGCCAGATAAATGAATGCCCCCCACAGTGCCAGATAAATGCCCCCCACAGTGCCAGATAAATGCCCCCCACAGTGCCACATATGCCCCCAATACCTGCTGTGCCGAGGGAGGGGGAGTGCTGCTGTGCGCGCCGCTGACCGACACAACTGTGCGCACTGTGTGGCGCCGGTGTCTGACATCAGACGCCGGCGCCGCATAGCGCACACAGCGCACACAGCGGGAGGGAGGACAGCAGTGGAGATCAGGGCCGGCTCCAGGCTCCGACATGGCGGCGCCAGCGTGCGGCGCCTTTTAAGGGTGGCGCCCTGCGCGGCCGCTCGAGTCAAACATGCCTCGAGCCGGCCCTGCTGGTGACCACTGGAGTCAGTGAGGCATTTAGTATAATGACAACATGGACAATGCTGCATAGGCACAGCATGGAGATACTTGCTGAATTACTGTAAGTATTCACACAGAAGGTTAATCAGCACAGGTGCAGCTCGTTAGCAAGTCTTACCTTCCATGGTACTGGTGAGCTGTTTATCCCAGTGAGCAGAAGAAAATATGCAGGATCCAGGACAGATGGCAGCGGTAAGTCAAATGGTATGAATTTAGATAGTATTGTGACAAGTCATGCATATGTTACATTTACAAATGTTACTACCAGTGATTCAAAGTTAATTGTTCCTAATTTACATATTTTAGATGCTCCAAGAGGACCTGCGAATGTATGACAAAACAAGAGAAGTGGGGTTCAGAATGTTCCTTTAATTTAAGAGAAATAACAGCCTTTGAAGAAATTTGTTGTTCTACAGACTGGGGCCAGAGAAGTAAACCTTGAATGCTTCCAGCAGTATAATTGATTGCACTATGGGGGTAATTCCAAGTTGATCGCAGCAGGAAATTTTTTAGCAGTTGGGCAAAACCATGTGCAGTGCAGGGGAGGGGGGGCAGAAATAACATGCGCAGAGAGTGTTAGATTTGTGTGGGTTATTTACTTATTTTGTTTCTGTGCAGGGTAAATACCGGCTGCTTTATTTTTACACTGCAATTTAGATTGCAGATTGAACACACCACACCCAAATCTAACTCTCTCTGCACATGTTATATCTGCCCCCCTTGCAGTGCACATGGGGGGTCATTCCAAGTTGTTCGCTCGCAAGCTGCTTTTAGCAGCTTTGCACACGCTAAGCCGCCGCCTACTGGGAGTGAATCTTAGCTTCTTAAAATTGCGAACGAAAGATTCGCAATATTGCAATAAGACATCTCTGTGCAGTTTCTGAGTAACTCGAGACTTACTCTGCCAGTGCGATCAGTTCAGTGCTTGTCGTTCCTGGTTTGACGTCACAAACACACCCAGCGTTCGCCCAGACACTCCTCTGTTTCTCCAGCCACTCCCGCGTTTTTCCCAGAAACGGTAGCGTTTTTTCACACACACCCATAAAACGGCCAGTTTCCGCCCAGAAACACCCACTTCCTGTCAATCACATTACGATCACCAGAACGAAGAAAAAACCGTGAGTAAAATTTCTAACTGCATAGCAAATTTACTTGGCGCAGTCGCAGGGCGGACATTGCGCATGCGCACTAAGCGGAAAATCGCTGCGATGCGAAGAAATTTACCGAACGAACAACTCGGAATGACCCCCATGGTTTTGTCCAACTGCTAAAAAATTTCCTGCTGCGATCAACTTGGAATTACCCCCTATGATTCAGAAAGAGATTCTCTATTCTATTACACTTGTGTCTTAGCTTCCAGTGATACCATGATAGTTCATGGTACCATGAAGTAGAGCTATCATTTTTAACTATAGGTTTTAAGACTGGAAAAAAGCAACAAGCAAGTTCACCATGAACCACAAAAGCCAGTTTCATAGGAAGCCCTTTTGAAATGCAATACATAGGCATGAAAACCTCAAAGATAACTTGATGTTACTGGAAGAGAGAGCACAGTATAAACCAGACTTAAACAGTGGATGGCCTGCTATGACACTTACTTGAGCCCTTAAATCCTAAACAATATTATTGAGATCATAGCTCACATGGTCCTCCAGGGTAGAGTGATAGAAGTAAATTTTATCTGTGGTTTGTTGTCATTGCTGACAGCACTACTGATGTATAGTAGGTAGCATGGGTCAATTTTCTCTGAGTGCCAGAATTGTTAACCAACAAACATTCAAAATAAGTGAAACCTTCCTAGCAGATTATAATTCTCATGAACAATTGAATTTATTTATCTTTTGAATAGCTATTGTACTAGCAGGTAGTTAAAAATAATAATAATAATAATAATAATAATAATAATAATAATGATGATATTTAATAATTTATAAACAATTGTTTATAGTAAAAAATAACAATGAAACTGGGTTTGGCCAAATTCAGAAACACTGATCAAAATTACCACAGGATTCAGAGTTTTTGTATACCTATGGGCACTGTTACAACTCTTGCAAAATGAGATAGAAAATGTGAGAAAAAGGGTCTCCAGGCCCTATAGCAGTTCTTGGCCTTTTGTCGTCGCCCCCCCCCATCCCCCCCACACACATGAAAATGTTCATTCCTATGCCACTGGGCAAAGCATTGCACTGGGGCCCCTAACCACCCATTCACAGTTACCAGTTAAAAAAAAAACATACATGCCCCTCCTGTGGTCCTGCGCCATCTCCCCACATGCTTCCATACAGTAAATGACTGTCAGCACTCTTATTGGTGTATATCTCATGCCATCCACCAATCAGCATGCTGACAGCCATTCACTGACTGTCTGTAGGCTGGGGGACAGGTAGAGAATGCTGCCTCGCCACTCTGATTGTATTAGCACCAGCTGCCCCTGCTCAATAGCCCCTAGAGTTGTAGAACCCTGGGCAGCTGCCTAGTGTGCCTATACATTAAGATGGCCCTGCCTGATACTCATATCACAGGTATTGCTTATGCAGTTGCTCTTGGATTGATAGAAAAGTAGGACTATAAATGATTTACCTTTTGTAACAGCCACAAAATCACATTGACTGACTTACTGTATGACCTAAACCATCTTTCAACTTCTTCCTTAAGGTAAATTAAACTATTGCATTTAATGTTTACAGTATTTGCTTTATCACACTATTATACTGTATGCAGAATGTGCCAAGATTTAAATAACAATTCATAATAGTAATAAATAGTGAGAGAACAAGAAATGTAAACATGCATTTTTATTCAGTTAATTGTCCCTACAGCCTATATAGCACTTCATAATAATACAATGTTTTTGATAACTAATGAAATTGGACTACACATATAGAAATTAGCAATATATTCATTAATTAACAAGGTTGCACATTTTGTCCATAGAATGCCAGATTTATAGTTAGAAGCAAGTTAAAAATAAGGAGCAAAAAAAAGAGTATTTCACATCTTGCCAAAACCATGTAATGGTGCCAATACACTAGTCTGATTTTGCCCAATTTCATCTGATTTCAATGTTTCAGGATGATAAATCGGATTAAAACGGGCAAATTGCATGTGCTTTACCTCTGATCTGATCCAATGTGCGGTCCCGTGAGCATCATATCAGAGCCCCTAGATCAGAAGTACTAAACTAAAGATATGTCGGATCCTGTAGGCATGGCTGGGATCGCATACGTATGCAAAGGACCACATACAATGTATTGTATGCGATCCTGCCACCCGGAAAGCTGCGTTGGTTCAAGGGAAATCTTATGCGACTTCTCCCTCGGAGTAGTCAGATAAGTGTATGGGCACCTTTACACAGCAGTTGGGGCAGACTTAATACAGTATGTGCAGAAAGATTTCGGGGTATATTCAATTAAAGTCGGATCAATTCCGACATGCACTTGTCGGAATGGATCCGACAAGGGCTAGTCAATGAATGGCCAAATCCTACTGTTGATTTGAGCCAAATCTGACTGTCTGATTCGGCCATTCTCGGGTTCCCCTCCGTGCTGCTGCTGACAGCAGCTGGGTGCTGTGAGCTGA